>NC_090929.1:334164730-334801230 GCF_040938575.1 Ambystoma mexicanum | reverse complement strand
TGTAATACTCATCCTGGTCTCCTTGATATGCTTGCTGGTACTGTTCTCCCCCATTCTGTTGCACCTCCTTGCTTCTGCACGCTCTTGAAATGTGTCCTATCTGCCCCTGGAAACCCCCTGCATAATCGCCTGGACCCTGCGGCACCTGTTGCACATATCCTCGAAACCCTATTGGGACACCCCCTTGGTTGTGACGCATCTGTGGCCCATACCCGCATCCCCTGGGTGGCCCCCCACTTCCTCAAAACCCATGCTGCATGTTCCTCCACCCCCACGGGCGGCAGTGCATACTGTTGCTATGGTGCCCCTTGTGCTCCTATGCTTGTCAGTCCTGCCCCTGCTAAGGCGTACTTCGATAATTTCTTTTGCACTAGCTTTGCTTCCTTTCATCGTTCTTTTTCCTTATTTAGTGTACTATCGTGAGCTGTATTTTGACCAAGATTTTGCCTCCATATCTACTAATTTCTTGAGCTGCTTCTGTACCGGCTATAGCAGCCCCTGGCACAATATGTGGTAAAATAATGCTACTGGTTTGTCCCATGGTTCTTGCATTTCAAGGAGTCAAAGCTCTTGGATCGCCTGAATATAGTTAAGGGGTTTTTGTCCTCCCCCATCTTGCAGGCCATAATCGCACTAATGTCTGATATGTCTCGGTATTGTGTCCTTAAAGCTTGCCATACGGCAGCTCTACAATTTCTAAACGGCAAACCATTGTGTACCGTGTCCTGGATGGTTACTCCTGGGAACCCCGCCCTTTCCAATACATCATCAGCGGCCTCTCCAAGCATTGCAACTAGTAGTCCCTTTACGTCCCCCACTGTTAATCTCTGTCCTGCTGTCATTCTTTCCATCTCGTATATCCATTTCCCCACATCCACGGTTAGCAAAGGTAACCTACACCTCACATTTTCCTTGTCAATGTGTTTTCATGATATATATTGAGGTTGCCCCCTCCCTTTTCCAGTAGGGGCAGTTTTGTGAACCCTACCTCCCACTCGCTCCTCGAGTCAACCTGATCGGTCTGTCAGCGTCTCTGAGGGCAGTGTATTCATCTATACGCTCTTCTCAGGGCAGTTGCGCACAATTGTCAGACCCCACCCCCTCTGTAATCCTAGTGTCAGAACATGCTACAGCTGTCTCCCCCTTTCTTCGCCCTGGGAGGTCCCCTAGTCTCTCAACATATGGTTGTACACTGTCTGAATTTCTGAACCCAAGGACACCAAAAAGACCGGCCTTTTATGCCCTGCCAAAAGTACACAAGGGAGTAACACCGATCCTGGAAGACCCATAGTCTCGGGCATAGGCTCCATTTTAGAACCCTTATTAGAGTTTGTTGACTATTTTTGAGACCCAAAGTGAGCAAAATGAAGTCATATCTAAAAGATACTACTGCAGTCCTCCCCTTACTAAAAGATCTACCTTTTGACACAGAAGGCCAGTTACTTGTTGCCTTGGACATTGAGTCGCTATATACCAAGATCCTACAGATGGCGACCCTACAAGTCATAGAAAAGGTCCTAAGAGAGACAGTTCCCTCCCTTAAAACTCCAATTAATCTAATTATGCAACTTGCTGAGATTGCCTTAACAAAGAACTACTTTATGTACGAAACCTTGTTTTTTGAACAAATATCAGGCACAGCGATGGGCGCTACGTATGCGCCAAGCCTGGTAAATTTATATGTGGCGGACCTTGAGGAGAAAACCATTCACCCCATCAACAACCCATGGGCAGCACGTATAAAACTTTGGACCAGATATATTGATGACGTCCTTATGATCTTCCAAGGGAACGAACAAAAACTGAAAACCTTTATGGCCTGGCTCAATGAACAAAATACCTTTCTTACTTTTTCTGAAAACCACAGCCAGACATCCATTCACTTCCTAGACCTACATTTGGAAATATGTAACAATCAAGTAACTACCAAGGTATATAACAAAACCACAGACAAAAATTCCCTTCTAATTTACACAAGTTACCATCCCGCGAGCCTGAGGAACAATTTACCATTTGGAGAATTCCTTAGGTACCGAAGAAATTGTTGAACCCTTTGGGACTATGAAAAACAATCAGGACAACTTGCCTGAAAACTCTGGGACCGTGGTTAACCCAAATGCACGATAAAACAGGCAAGAAAAAGAGCAAAAAAACAGTGATAAAACTCTGGCCACTCCTAAATGTAGGCGAATCGAATCTAGAAAAACCCAGATTCGTGATCAAAAGAGGAAAGACCCTACAAGACTCCATAATCCATACTTACAAGGAAGCATAGGATCCCATCACAAACACCTTGTGGAACCAGACAAAACCTACGGGACATGCGCCGTGTGGGACATGTAGTGCATGCATCGGAACAACTAGAACTACATCAATTGACATCGGATGGCACTACCCATGGCTCCAAAACTTTCACAAACTGCAACAGCAAAAAATATTGTATATTTAATTACCTGCCCCTGTGGAATGCAATACGTAGGAATGACTACTCGACCCATAAAAACCAGATTGGCGGAACATCAGTCGTGCATCACCAAAAAACTGACTGCCCCAATGGTAACCCACTTCATAGAAAACCAACATGGCGTGACTGATTTCAAATGGACAATCATTGAAAACATCAATATTTAGAAGCGGGGAGGAAATATAAATAACCTACTTTTCAGAAGAGAACAACTTTGGATCTTCCGCCTAAAAACAGACAGAACGGACCTGAATGAACTGACTAGCTGGCAGACCCTGGCAACCTTGTGAATGGAGCCTCTATGAATGTCATTTTTATTATGATTTTTATTATGATCATTATTTTGCTGCACTGATAGTTTCTTTGTGTTTGCCTTGATATGCCATGACGTTTCTCTCATCTCGAGACACGTTCTGTAACCACACATGCATGCTCACTGGATACCTGTCTATATGTACCAATCAACTCAATTATGCAACTGTGTCATTTCACATCTCACACATTGTACCTCCACTCTAAACATAGGGTAATTTGCACCAGTGGATACACTTATTAACAGAATCACTGGTCAGCCAGGATAATCTTGTCAAACACTAGGGTTCAGGATTTTTCCTGTCTGCATCTACATGTGTGCCTACACATCTACAATGTGACTTATGTATCGATGTGAGGGTTGTAATCTGTATGCGAATGTAATCCTCAGTGAGGGTTGACCTCATCATATTCAGATTGATTAATTTATACTGCATCTTTGGCTATACCATTGTATTTTCTGAAGCAATGTCCCATATCCTTGAATGGTCCGTCTTTTGTGTCCAATTCAGCCTCACATTCGGCAACACACACTTTTACAATCAATCAGTACACACGTACTACACAGCCATAGGCCTTTTACCGGAAGGTGTTATCCTTTGACCTGATTAAGAGGCAAGTTTCCTCCTCAAATGTTATTGTTTGTTCCCTCCCGACACTTGCGGGCACAACAGCGACATTCTCTTAACCTTTCCAACATGTCCCCGGACCATAGAGTACTCAACAGTCCATCTTCTGTGTCCCCTTCATTTTCAAATGGTGGAACTTAAGATCTAACACTTCCGGCAAACTACACACACATGGACATTGCTGGTATACGAGCGCAGATCGGAACCTGAGAAGGACCAGCCCCAAAGGATCCCAGATAATAATACGAAGTAGGCGAATTCCCTGCCTCCCGATGTCCACTCACGATTCAGTTTTCAGTTTTGATTAAACTTTGGGTTGAAATGTTTCCCACTACCTGGTAGCCCTGCTTTAGACTCGCGCCATACGACATGCACCCAGACCACACTACTACTTGTGGTCTGGATGCATTTTTCGTTTTTTTCTGCACAGATGTAGCTTAGTCTCAGACTGGCATTCTTTGCCACCGAGATGTCAGAATTCCGAACTCTAATTTTGCAACCTTTAAAACGTATGGTTTTCTGATGAAGTCTCCTTTGTTTCAAATATGCTGCGGGCCTATTCTTAATTGAACTGACCCTTTTACTTCAGCACTTTCTTTTTGCAAGATGTTGTATATACTTACATATCATTTGCCCTCCAAAAGTGAGATGACAAAATTATTTTTCTCACTTTAGATTCCTGAGCATGCAAACCACTCCATGCCATCCTAGGAAGTCATACATTAACCCTTGCTTACCACATGGATTGACATAACTGGGGATCTTCACAATCGGGTAAGACAAGACTACAGTAGACTGTGGGGCAGCAACCTCCCAGTCTATTTTTGCAGACCAAATCCACAACATTTACCTAAAACTCTGCAATTGTTTTTTGTTTCCTTTCCTTTCCCCCTATCCCCCTCCATCTACAGGTGGGATCTCCTGTCTTAATCCACCTAATACCAGCTACCTTTTTTTAGACGCATGTTATGAGTGCCTGCCCAGCCCTGATGAAAGTGGTTTCAATCTGATAGCGCCACTGAAACCGGTAGGCTTTTTGGCTTTTTCTTCACCAAACCGTCCAGACGAGTGATACATTTCCGAAACTCGGTGGAAGCTTTTGATCTGTGATCATCTTGAAAAAAACAACACGAGGACCACTCAAACTCTGAACTGAATCCTAAAAAGAAAATTAAAAAGACTAGTTCATAGAAGACATAGGAGAGCTGAATAAAAAGACTTTGGCATCATCCAACACTGTGTTCTAAGATGCGAAAACACAGTATTCAGACTTACCTCAAAGAAACAACACCTGTCGCCGTTTAGAAATACAAAAGAAATATTTTTTTTAAAATCCTGTGGATAGAAAAATTAAATAAAAAACGTTTTGTTCATCTATAAAGCAGTTTTAAAGAAACACAAATCCCTCCCATAAAACATCAATAGGAAGAAGAACCTAAACAGAAAAATAAAAAACTCTTATAAAAAATACCCCAGATATAATAGACCAGCCTGAGTCTTCTAATGTGTGAACATAACGAACGAGGGTATACTCAGGTGTGAGACCCTCCCTCGGTCCTTTTAGTGCAAAGTGTACACTGTCTGAGTCATGTGATGCTGCTATGTTTTGTGGTGTCTGATCATCTCGGTCGTCCTTTGTCGACCCCGTAGTTCTGCCCCCTTCCCATGTCACACTCTTTTTCCGCACTGTCTCCTGGGGACCTATACCTTGGTCGCCCTCTTTTCTCATCCCTACTTTGCTCTGTGTCATCTTCTGACTCAGTCTCCATATCGCTGCAGAAATAGTCCACGAAGCTCAGTCTCCTAGAGGTCATGTCTATCCCAACTTTACCACTTGACGCGATCAAGTCTATGCCACCATTCTCGCCATAGGAGCCCATGCCTTCTGTTGCTGTTGTGGTACTGGTTGGCAGAGTTGTACTGTCTGGCTCTGCACGCCTACCTCCCCCCCCTATGCTCATACTGTCTCCCGTGCCCATCATGCACTTATGTCTTTAAGTGCATGCCCCTCCTCCTTGCATTTGCGCTCTCTCACAATTCGCTCTATTTGCCACTTTCTCCGTTCCCCATCTACTAACATTCATTTTTCCTTCTCATCTGCTTCTCAATCTCCTCTTGCTCCTTCCTTCTATCTCATTGTTCCTGCTCTTTCTCTTACTCTCTCTTCTGTTATCTGTGCTCCCTCTCTAGCCTCTCTTCTCTTTAGTTCTCCTTTCTGTCCGCTTCCTCCATTATCTTGGCCCAGTCCTTCGCTGCTCCCCTTAAGGCCTTCTTTTCTTTGGTTACCCCCGCTGCTTCTCCTGTTGTCTTTCCTTCTAGCTTTAGGAGCATCTGTCCCCCTACCTACTCATTTGTGGCTATGCCCTCTGGCCCCTCCTTCGTGCCCTTCTGCGCCTCGCTGCTCGCTCCCCTTTTGCCAATCGACTGCCCCATCAACTTCTGTCCCTCTTCCTTGGCATATGCTGGTGGTTTATATATGGGGTTTGAATACCCTTCTGCTGCTTTTAGCTCTCGTACTGGGTACATCCGCTGCTCATCGTCTGAGCCCTCTGAGTTCTCGTTTGCAGGGGAGGGTGGGTGAGTGGAGGGTGGGGGTGCAGGCCCCTGTGCCTCCTGCTGGCTCAGCATCCACTGGCGCCTCGCTGCATCCCCTTCTCCCTCCTGAAACATCCTCCACAACTCGAATGTTGCCATGCGGTTTACTAGCTTTTTCACCTTGTAGGTACCCTGTAAGTGTGTCGGTAAGGATTGCTGCACATCCATGGAGAAACTTCTGCATGGTCGCCATGGTTTGGTTCATTTTTCCTCAGTGCTTTTAGTCCATTCTATGCTATATTTGAAAATCTTATCTTTATAAGGTGGGAGGGTCTTACACGGGTGCTGTAGGGGTGTGTCACATCCGCACTTTCCTTGATACATTGCTCTTACTTGACCTCAAATGGAAGAATTCGATATTCCGCTGTTAGGGGAAAAACACAGTGTCATCGCAATGCTTTCAATTTGTTCTGAGCCTCTCTGGCTCCACAGTCACCTATCAGGAGTGCTCCGCGCACCGCCCCATCACACTCATTGCCTCCTCAGACACACCTGCAAATCTTGCGCATGCATCTTCTGTGCACCAACACTGGACACCCTCGTCTGCCAAGCTCAAGCTTTCCAATGCCAACCTCGTGTTCTCCAAATCCTATGCACAGACCTACGGGTGACGTCACCAATTTACTGGCAGTGCAAAGAAATGAATTACAGTGCACATAATGCTAAAACCCTGCTGCCTAAAAATACACACAACCTAAACACAAACTCCACAGCTGTCTTCCTGCCTCCTAGCAGAGTATACCACTATTCTTTTGTGTTTGATCTGTACATGTAGCGTTGCCTTACAAGTAATATGCCTCCCCGAGACTTAACCAGTCGAATCACCTTCCGCAATCTAGGTCAGCTCTCTTGCTAAACCTTACAGGGATACCGTCATTTATGACCCGAGCTAAAACGCTCAACCCGCAGGAAATACACTATTTACATAACTTCTGTCATCCTTGCCTTCGAGCCAATAGTCTACATTGTTCACCAGAACCTTTTACCTCTAAACGGAATATGCCCTAACCACAGAAAATGACATATACCTCCGCTCCTGTCCCTAATAAACTTGACAATGCTAGATACTACTTGACAATGCTAAACAATACCTGACAATACTCCACAATACTCAACACCCCCTCGAACCTCCATTTGCCATGTGGCTGGGTCAAAACGCACACTCTGTGGTCTGCCTACGCTGCCCGGCTCCCGCGTCCCCCAAAGCTGCCGCTTCACCTTTCTGGTCTGGTGGATGCCTCACGGACTTTAGGCAGGATATTTCCCAGGTTGGCT
The DNA here is from genome assembly GCF_040938575.1 of Ambystoma mexicanum. NCBI lineage: Eukaryota > Metazoa > Chordata > Amphibia > Caudata > Ambystomatidae > Ambystoma > Ambystoma mexicanum. The sequence continues at coordinate 334,793,955 of NC_090929.1, read as the reverse complement.
CCTGATGGCCTTTCCATGGGGCACGTGTTCTTCGTTCTCTGGAAACACATGAGGGATCCCGCAGCCTTTCAGGCTCTGCGGCTAGAGTGTCGGCTTTGTGCCGGATTAACATAGCCTAACCATCGCCTCTGCTACCAACTAGTTGGGTAATTCTCCCAAGTATGCCAGAGGTCGTCTGGTGGGTCCACCCGACTCTCAAGGGCCAAACCTCCTTCCCCAGAATAAATGGAGGACTCAGCCAACGGCAAGTTAGTTCTGCAGTTTATTACAAAAAACCAACACGGATCATACAAGACAATCAAGATTCTCCAGTACATCTCAGCAATCCAGGGTGTGCGTCCCGTTTTATTGGACGAACTACGTCATCCCTGGGCGCTTCCCTGAAAAACCTATCACTTCAAATGATTGGGTATCAAGAGTGGTAACCCCTATGGAAGTACACCATAGAGGTTATTCTACTGGTCGTCAGGTGGCTGGCCTGTCCTGTCCCCAAGAAACTATTACATTGTTGCTGAGTAATGGGCTTACCACTGGTTCTTGCCCCTTGCCATCCACCCCTGATTTTCTATTCTGTGATTGGCTAGAGCTGATCTCCCCAAGCCTGGGACTCAATTCGATTCTCAGCCATATGTGCACCTCTTCAAGGTAATGTGAAATGATTATGTGTCTTTATTGTAACTGGTAGTGTACCACCTTTGCCTATGAGAGTGTGCCCCTATGTGGCAACACTTGTTTCATTCTTCGTCTGGTTTGCTGGGATTGGCTCTGCTTTGCCACCATGGGTGAATGCCCATTGTCTGTTTCAGCTGCATCACATGGTTGTAGACTACACAATCGAGCTCTTGAGCTTGCATTTATGAGGATGTATTCCCTTTTTCTGCAGCTGGTCCCTTGTCTACTGTTTGGAATACGAACAAGTATCCCTGAGCTTGGCTGTGAGCCTGTAGCCTGAATCAGCTTGTCTCGTACTCTGTGGTTTGAGGCCTTCTGTAATTTTCTTTAGACTTATAATATGATTTCTTCATGCTCGTGTTATTCTAGGTAACCTAGAAGTTAGTCACACATGGTCCTGCCAGGCACACACTATATATATATATATATATATATATATATATATATATATATATATATATATATATATATACACACACACACACATATACACAGTAAACGTATGGTTAAGTTGCGCTACTAAAAACCTATGAAATTCAGTGAAAAAACTTTGTTAAAGGGACATTATGGTTCCAAGTAAAACCGAAAAACCCCTGAATTCACCAGTTATGGTAACCTAAGCAACCATACCTCGCCCCACCACCGTGCACTGCTAAAACTAACACCCAGGACATCTAACATGACATCCCAAATGTCATTTATGACATCACTGATGACATCACATGTGAATTTACTTTTCATGAAAAGTCTGTACAAGGGAATCTTATTGTAATGTTGATAAAAAAAAGTGTCAAGGATCATTGGAATAAATATCATGAGGAGGTACGTAGTGCATTAAGCAATGCATTGAGCCAACTAGCATTATATTATGACGTTTTTCAAGTATACTAAGGTACACATGTAGAAACATAGGTATAGTGCGCAGCAGACAAGATGGAGATGCAATATTAATAATCTTGCCATGTTAAATACTAACATTATAAATGCTTTCTTACTAGAGTTCTGCATACTGTAAACATTTAATAAGTACCTAATAAAAACTACTTACTATATAATTGCATTATTGTAAACAAAACACAGACAACAACACATACAAATATGAGCATATACAGGGAAAATGAATAAAACAAAAAAACAGCAGTATTACCAGACAATCGTCATAACCTGATTACCTTCATGCACATAAATGATTGCTCTGCTTCAAAGCTACTACTTCCCTTTGTATAACTATCACATAATCTGACTGGACCCTAAGGAAAGTAGTGTGAGTACAATGAATACAAATATGAGCATATCCAGGGAAAGTACAGTAATAAAAAAACAATAGAACTATAAGAAAGTGTTGCTAACCTTACTGATCATCTTCATACATAGAAAGCATTGCTGTTTCCAAGTCTGTGTTTTCCCCTATGTATATGTTTCATATGCTGTGAATGAACCGCAAGTGAATTACTGTAAGAACATATTTGAAGTATAAATCTACAAATATAGTACTTTTTGAATTTTTAGTTCCTGACTGTTACTGGCCTACAGGTCAGTAAAGGAAAAAAGAGGGAGCCAGACATGTGATGTCATCAGTGATGTCATTAATGACATTTGGGATGTCATCTTTGATGTCCTCGGTGTTAGTATTAGCAGTGCACGGTGGTGGGGCGAGTTATGGTTGCTTAGGTTACCATAGCTGGCGAATTTCAGGGGTTTTTCGATTTACTTGGAACCATAATGTCCCTTTAACAAAGTTTTTTTTAGCAAAATTTCATAGGTTTTTATTAGGGCAACTTAACCATAACGTCCCTTTAACAAAGTTTTTCACTGAATATAGATAATATAAATTGGATAAATGTTTCCTAGGATTCCCTTAGTTTGTATACATATAACATAGAACATATTGAACCCCCTACCTGCTCTAGTGGTTCTGATGTCAGCGGACCATGCGCATGTTCGCTGACGGACTCAGTTAACATCAGCACTATCCAAAAACTCAGGGGGTATCTTACATTGTTGTATCATGCAATAAAAACACTGAACATGTTCAAAAAGCAGCACATAAATACATTACATTCATTAACAAATAAGAAGTGCAAACTGCATTTGTAGTACACCAACCACCCAATTACATAACATATGCAACATAATGAAACATACCAAAACAAAATAAATATGTCTCCAACAGAATTACCTCACAGAAACTGAACAGCAAAAATCAACAGCACACCTATGCAGAAGTAACAGCAAAACTTAGCAAGAAACTAGTGAGTACACTACATTTATTGTATATATTTATAAACTTACTGTATTAGGTACACTAAAAGTGATCTTTTTTTTTCTCTCACAGAAATGTCTAGTACTTTGGAAATACTGGAAGAAAATGTTCCTGGGGATGAAATGGAGTGAAAGCAGTGATACTAGTGGTAGACACTACACTTCTCTATATAAACCAATTCATAACCATTAATTTATGTGTACTTAATACATTTTATTTTTTTAACAGACCATACAGACATTAAAAATAATACAGAAACAGAGACCTTAGAAAATCATCTCCAGCGAATGGAGCAAAAAATTGATCTATTAAAGGAATAGTGCGCTCAGAAATATTATTGTCCTGAGGGTACGGGCATGTGTTTTGAAGCATACATTGATCGATCGTACAAACATTTCCTGTGCACCTACCATACTTTTCCTCTTTTTTACACATGCAAAATTAGGCAGCAGGGCGCGGCCATCTTGTGATAATCTCATCCGTTGCCACATCGCCCAAGGTGGACTGCCCTGGTGACACTAATTCATATGCCCCGCGCCTGAGGCTAACATCACAAAATCTAGTGATATTCTCCACCTATCTCCAGGACGTTACTGGGCAGCGTAGCTGAACGTGCCCAGTCATCACCTACGTGTTAACGTTAGTGGACGCAGAACCCGGAATATCAACACACATCTCACAGCACAGCGCGTCCCAATTTTGAATATAAAACAATACTTTTAAAGGAAATACCAAAACTGTACACTTTGTAAAGTACTTTTATTTCACAATAAACGCTCTGAGAACATCCGGCGATTGGCCTTTACAAGCAAATGGGTAATTCTTGTCTTTGTTCTCGATCCACAAATGTTTATCATGAGTCATGCAGTGTTCCTTTTCGGTATAAGAAGTGCACTGGACACACCGTCAATCGCAAGGCTTTGCCATCAGTTTGCCACTAGGCTACAGTAAACGATGTCGGGTTGCTCCTTGTCGCTGGTACCGCGTAAGGGCATATCGGCCCGTGGCGATCGTCCCAAAAGAGCGTAATTGCGATCCAGCCATTCACGTGTATCTGCAGCTGCTGGTTAAAAAACCCTTCAGTTGGTATCAGGAATCGATGACAATCGCAGAAAGGCAAGATGTAGCTGTTTGGAAAACATAACAGAAATGTGTTTCAGTAGCCGATCTTTATTCTAATTTATCATTTTACCCATTAATTCGGCCCCGTGTTAAAACTAATGATGAACACAGACGTGAAACAATGGGAACACAGAAAAAATTATGTGGAAAGTAGTCCACAATTTGCTTCAGAGATTAGTACTATGGAGTATGTTCAGCTCAAAATGGGATGCAGAGGCCGACGCTACAATCAGGGAGTAAGCTAAGTGCAAGAAGAACACATAGACAGAATTTTAATTAAATATTAGTGTTGAATTGGGCGTTTGAGGAACCTGCGCGAACCCAGTGGTGGACTACATGCATCTCGATACTCGACTGCCCATGTGCCTGGGACAAAGAGAAGTACAGGCATTTGCCTATCGGTGCAATATGCCACAAAGAACAATCGAATACAATGTAAGCCAGCAATAACGGTCGGCGAATGATAACTTGACTCGTAGGTCTATAAAATCGTCGAAAGTAAAAACGTACATTATATTCGGCATTTCCATTCTCTCGGCGTAACGCAGAGACTCCGTTCAGGTCAACGTGTTTTCATAAAATAAATTACAAGTTCCTTTGTGCAGTTTGGAATGCTGTACCTTATCATATTTGACGATATTACACCTCTCCATTCATTCATTCCTTTTGGGATCCAACCTTTTGTTTCAAGGTCGGAAAACAATTGAACCTTATACTGTGTACGATGCGTGGGTTTGCTTAGTTCGGAAGCAAAAAATCAAAGCCACTGACCTTCACTCAAAATGGGAGCCCTTCTGACTATAGTGGCATTACAAATATTTTTGAAAAACACATGAATTGTTTGCTGCCTTCCACCAATTGCGTGCAACATTTCTAGTGATTTACTTTGTTCCTCTGGAGAACTTCGCACTCTCCCAGCGATTTCCACAAGCAGCCCACACCACCTGTCAGCTCAGACCATCTCCTGTTCACACGGCAAATCACGTAAACATTTTTCACAAGAAGCAAGTCTCCAGCCCTGACAAAATGTGCTCGTATGAGAATGTCCGAGCAAGCCCTGCTGCAACCCCCTCCAGCCAGGCCGCGTTCCCCTGAACTCATGACCACAGTTATATAACAGAGGCCTATAAGATGCACACGTGTTTTTGTACTATCCCACTTTGGGTCATTAGCGAGGTGAAGGGTGTAGGGGTCTTTCACCTGAGGCAACCGGTCGGAATTGATGGCAGACAGGTCTGGAACATCAGAACTAGAAAAGAGGTGGAGTGACACATGTTAGTTTAGGACAGAATATACTGTGACGGTCTTGTTTTATTGGAAGGAACTCTGGGGTGTTCAGCAAGCAAGGGTCACAATTCTGGTACATGAAAAGAATAGCCTTGGAGGGGCACAAGGTTGAACAAGCAGTAATTATCCAGCAGCGGGGAACATTTGTTTAGATGGATGAACAACTACAAGTTATGGTGTGGCCCTGAAACACACAGGACAGTGCTCTCAGAGGAAGATTTAAATTAATACATTCTTAGTTTGACAGATTGACAAAATGACAGAGACACAATCACAGAATTCGGCAAGGGCCGAAACACTGCTGAATGGAGACACACTTGATTCACTGAAAAATTGAAACAACCATTGATGAAAGTTCTGTTGTGCTTTATTTTGTTGCTGATTTTGATGGCACAAATGTACTACACATAATGTTCTGGTTACAGCACAGTGAGGGAAAACCCTTGTACTGACCGCTGTCACTGGGGAACCTTTCTCTAATTGCACCACCGACTCATTGAACGCAGTGTCCAAGCCTCCCATGGAGCCACCATGTAAACGAACAGTAGGCCACCAGCCTGTACCACCTGTGAAAGAGAAAGATACACATTGTTTTTAAATGAGCAAGATACATGTATTAAACCTTAGTTAACAATGACAAATATAGTATCCAATGGCGTAGTTGCCAGTACACATGTTATTTAGACACTGTACAATATTGAACGACTATGCATTCCATTACATTTGGGAAACAAAAAAATATTGCTTCATGGCTGTACATGAAATAAACATAAGGAGACCATTATTATTTCCCCAAATTGCGAGTGATGTATAAAATTGCAAGACTTCATTCGTTTGGCATTGATGGATCAAAGTTACGACAATATAGGAGTCAACCATGAAATGGTAGTGGCCTAAGTGACAGCACAACTAGAGTACACTTACTCGTTATTTGCATTGCGAGGGCGAACTGTTGCTCGAAGTTCGTGCATAAGCACTTTTACATGAAGGAATCCAAGATGTACAGCCACTACACAGCAATCTGCATGCACCTCCAACCAATTTATCCACACATATCCCAAAAGCCAGACAATCTGCTTTCTGAAATACACAGTCATAGCTATCTGCTCTCCTCTCAGGAAACAGACTTTCTGACAAAGTCTCTGCTCACACATCACACCCAGTAAACCCTATTGACCAATCCCTTGCCACTAATGGCAAATGAGGCAGAATTAGCCATGGCAGAAGTAGACAACACCATGTGTCAGTATGACCAATCTCCAGAAGACTTTGCTGTACTGAAATCACAACTGAGCAATAAGCAGCATAGCATTTTCCAAGAAGTAACAAAACAAATTGAACATGGTGTGCAACATGAAAATAAAAACTGTACCTGGCAAGACTACAAACCTATACTGCTATATGTGAGTGGTCAGGCTGGTTCAGGCAACACATTCTTAATCAAAATCATCAGCAAGTTCCTCCAACAATTGACAAAAAACAAACTGTCAGCTGGTGTAACTGCCCCCACAGGTTTAGCTGCCTACAACATAGGCACTGTCACTTTAGACCGATTACTACTACTTCCAGTAGAACACCAAAACAAATTAGACTATTACAAACTTTCTACAGAAGCTGCAATGGAACTACGCAGAGTTTTCAAACAGATGAAAATGCTGCCAATAGATGAGGTGAGCATGGTCTCCTACCTAATGTTGGCTTTGATTCACCTCAGATTACAGGAGGTCCTCAAAACAGTCTCAAAAAAGAAAACACATTATTGTTTTCGGAGATCTTCGTCAATTATCACCAGTGAAAGGTGAACCTATTTTTAAAGCCTTAGGACACAAACTGTGCCGTAAAATTCTTGGCAGCATAGGAAATGTCAACCTTTGGCAACATTTCCAATACAGAGAATTAACTGAAAATATGCATTAGTCTGCAGACCTCACATAAGACAACATTTTAAAAAGTATTGGAGTTGGTGTACTCAAAAAGCACAATCTCTATTAAAAACTAGGCACTTCCATGCACTCTATGGCCATAACTCATGTGCTACTGATGTCATGGAACAATTAGAACACAAAAATGTCAATCGTATGTCCTTAGCGCCAACTCTTGCAAGATGTTCAAAATTTGATGAAACAATGTTAAAAAAAGAAATGCAACCAATAGTTCAAATTGCCTCCACAGACAAACTGAACGTACATGGTATGACACTACCCATGTGCTAACAAGCCACAACAAGGCTAAACACCTTGGAAAACTCTATCTCTAACACAGCTGGTTTGGAGAAAATACTAAAATTATCTTTAAACTGTAAAGTAATGCTTAAACGTAACCTTGACGTGGACCAAGGACTAGTTAATGGAGCACATGGTACATTTGTTGGCTTTCAAACATACCCATGTGACAACAACATTCAATTTGTCAATATTCTCTTGGAGAAACTATCCAAAGTTAAAAGGATAGGACACTCAACAGCCCGCTTACTTCTTTTCAAAGACATGTATGTACCCAGAGAACAATTATCTCTAACTCTAGCATACACAGTCACCATTCACAAATCACAAGGTCTTACCCTAGATATAGCATTGATAGATATTGGTAGCACAGTCTTTAAAGAAGGCATGAGCTATGTAGCACTATCACACTTACGTACACTTCACTGACTATTTCTAATCAACTTTGATGCAAGTAAAGTAAATGCTGATATTTCTTGCATTCTAGAATACAATAGACTGTGTTCACTCTACACTCCCCATCTGAAAACCTATCCTGTTATGCAAAAAACAAAACGATGTAAAAGAAAACTACTTCAGACTCAAACACTATGCACTATCTCACAGCAATTCCTCCAAATAAAGTAAAAGAAGCTAATACTTCATCAAGGACCACAACCAAAGAAGATTCTACTGCTCAAAGTAACTCAACTACCTCTTCAAAGATGCAACGCACACTCCGAACAAATGACTTGGACACAGAACTGTCAGGTCCATTCAAATTTTCAAATGCAACTGGTGTAAATTGCTACGCAAAGGTAGCAATAAATATTCTATTCCAATTGCTACCAATTATTGACAACATTTACTTACACGGTACAGACCAATTGTGTTTGCAAATGTTAATCCTTCATAGAAATGCAACCAACACTCTTGCCAACACTTGCAGTGTTTCTGGAATAAGGCTGGAATTGGGCTACTGTGTGCTGGAATGGTCAAATTCACTGTAAACTCACAAGAAGATCCACAAGAATTTCTAATGTACTTACTACAAGTAGTAGAAAACAAAAACATACCTATAAATGAAATCTTCCAGATTTCATACATGTGGAAATACACATGCACTCTTTGTAGGCATGTAGTACAAGAAGAAGTTCCTAATGAACGCTTTGTGTATGTATCCATACCTAACTGTGAATCCATTCCATTTCAGCAACTAGTAAAAAATGCAAACCATGGCACAGTATGTACTACCTGCAATTCAGATAATCGTTCCACCTTTCAAATACAGACACATAGTAAAAACGTAATAGTAATGCTTTAACGTTATAATGTTGATGGTACCAAAAACAACAGCAAGCTAATTGTATTCACACATGGTCAAGTATCACTTGGTAAGAAAACCTTCACAACAATAGGTATAATCTACCACGCAAGAGCCACAACCAATGCAGGTCACTACACTGCATATATAAAAAAGAATTGTGGATGGGTGAAATATAATGATACTAACATTAATCTAAACAGAGATTACCAGCAAATCTTGTAAACGCTTACTTAATATTCTTAAAACCAACATTTTATAACTAATCTTTTTATGCACATAAACAAAACTTGAACTCCAAAACTATGACCAGTTAAAATACACCAACAGGTATCTAACTTCCCCAAAAATCTGCAAGAAGCCAACAGATACACGAATACCACTAAAATGGAAAACCAAATAGAATACACCAAACACTATCTAATTGCAACAATACTAGCACCACTTCCAAATCAAAAACCATACACATATTCAATTCCTCCTACTGAACTCAATGAAACAAATGTATTGCACCACAACGTAGAATGTTTTTTTTTTAATCCAGCATGGATTTTATTTGCCACAGACCCAATGATTTCATCAACAAACACAGGAATTGAGCAAATTGCACAGTACACTGGTTTGAACTATAGTACTTCTAAAGTACTAACTATGAAAGTGGACAAAATACAGAAATGTCTACTATGCAATGCAATACTCATTACAAACTACCTACACTAACATGTAATTTATTTCTTTTATCAAAGTGATTGAAAAGAAATGTCTGCTCAAACTACCCATGTCATGAAAAAACTGCATACAACCACAAAAAGTCAAACAGTAAGTATGTAATAATTGGACTCACAAATACCACAGCATAACACCCATTCAAGCAAACAGCTGACCATAAACCACAATCCAAAATGTTTGCTTCCATGGGTATCTTATGCCGCAGCGCTTGTTGTCAAACACTACCATCTTGACTGCATGGCCTGGCCAAAACTCTTCATACAGCCTCAACAAAGGAAACAGTAAGCATATAATAATTAAACTCACAAACACTGCAACATAACACAGCCATAAATACAACACAAAATGCCTAGAGTCTTCAATACCAACAATATGAACACAATCCAACAAACAAACTAACACACATCATCTCACTATCCTATAAACACTATTACACTACTCATTAGCCCACATACCACAGTCAAAATCTTTGGTAACATGGGTGTGTTATGCTGCGGTGGTTGTGCCGGTGGTGGTGGCCAGGGCCTAGAGTCTTGGGTACATGCCCGAAGGCCTATGGCACTTCGGCCATGTACCCAAGACTCTAGTCCCTGTCCACAACCACCGCAGCATAACACACCCATAGAAACAAACACCTACCAAATGACCACAACCCGAAAACATAATACATCCACCTCAAAACCTATCCACTTCAATTAACATTCTAAAAAATAATTACAACCAACGTACAAACTCTTCAACACATTCCCTCTTCACCCAATGCTCTTCTAACGACCCAAAACCAACATCATACTAAACTAAAATAGCCAGTAGTGCGCCCAGTGTTTAGTATGTCGCGGTGACCGCGGACACTGCAAACACATAATGGCCTTCTCACACCTAGACAAATACAGCATTTGACCCATCTCCTACCCCCCCACCATCTCCAAGCACTCATACACACAATCACATGCCTCAAAATTGGATTTATGCTCCCTTCCACGCCGCGCTGTGCGCAGATCCAATATGGCGGGCGCATCAAAACAATATGACGCACCTCACGCCTCATCCCAGCCAATCAGAGAGCAAGTTGCGTGTCCGCGGACATGACGCAAGCCGATTAGCCAATCAGTGTCCTGTCCGCGGAGCGGACAGGGAAGTGTGTCCGCAGAGCGGACATGGATATTACTAATTTTTTTTAACCTACTTTTTGGTTTAAAAAAACTACTGAACAGATTTTCACGAAATTTACAAAAGCAGGCTTTCATCTTTGATGTCCTGGGTGTTAGTGTTAGCAGTGCACGGTGGCGGCGCGAGTTATGGTTGCTTATCTTACCATAACTGCCGAATTTCAGGGGTTTTTCGGTTTTACTTTGAACCATAACGTCCCTTTAACAAAGTTTTTTTTACTGAATTTCATAGGTTTTTAGTAGCGCAACTTAACCATAACGTCCCTTTAACAAAGTTTTTTCACTGAATTTCATAGGTTTTTAGTAGCACAACTTAACCATACTATCCCTGACATGTAACATAGAACATACTAACCCCCTCGTAGTGATTTTCATGTCCGCAGACTACCGCCATGTCTGCGGACACATCGAAAATCTGAGCGTGGTGAATGTAAATTTAAATAGTGTGCCCCATTTCCCCTTTGAAGTTGGCTCTGAAAAGACACCTGTTATTTTACATTTTTTTTCTTTTTTTTTTCTTACTTTACTCTTAAAATCTTCACATAACCTTCTCCAAAGCAACCCTTACATTCCAAAATAGAAAGGCATTTCCGGTAAAAGATAAAGAAATGCCATCTTCTTTAAAATTAACAGCATTACTGGCATCAATATTCTCATTGTTACAGAAGAACATACCAGCTCTAAGCATGAAGGCACACATGCCTCGGTTGATGACACACCTAGCAATGTTTTGCTGAGGACAAAAAACTGAACTATTGTCCCATATTGCCCTAGGTAGTAATCCAGAAAAAATTACTTTCGCATTTGGAAGGATCTTCATTACGGCTTGAACCAAGCGTTCCAAATCAGCCAACAAAGTAGGGGCACTGACGTTGCCCAAATGAAAAGCACCATAGTGCAAAACTACCACATGCGGACTGTTCATCGTGGCCATATCCGCACAAACTTGTACAATTCCCTGTACATTGCAATCAGGCACAGTGCTCCACACCACCTCCACTCCTTTCACATCAAAGTTCTTTGCAACATGCCTGCATTCAGCGTACTGCTGTAAACCATGCACAAACATATCTCCGAGCACCAACACCCTGACTTTCTCCACTTCTGCCATCTTCACCACACACAGTCTCTTTCAACACAAATCCACAACCTCGACATCTGATTGGCTGATCCGTACAGTCTTCTTTCCATGTTGGATTTCCTGGAAAAACCCGGATGTACCACGCCCTGTCCACGAACAGCCGCAGTGTCCGCGGACGGCGTCCACTTTACTCTCTGTGCCATTCCCTCATTGCATACAGCTAAGCAATCACACAATACGAATAACGTACTCAGAACACCCCCATTTTGTGAATTTTCAAACATTTCAGGACAATTATTTCATTATTCAACATATTAACATTACAAATATTATACTTTTATCTTGTACTCTGCACACAATGCTATCTTTCTCCATTAGTAGCTCAGTATACTAGATAGAATCCCATAATACAATGCTATTTATATCAATGCATCGTTCAAAGCACTAATAACGGTATGATATTTATTACAATATCCTTGACACTTTTTTCGGAACATTATAATAAAAATCCCTAGTACACAAATTCCATGAAAAGTACATACACATGTGATGTCATCAGTGATTTCATCAATGACATTTGCAATGTCATCTTTGATGTCCTGGTTGTTAGTCTTAGCAGTGCATGGTGGTGGCGCAAGTTATTTTTCATAGCTTACCATAACTTGCTATTTTCAGGGGTCTTTCGGCTGTACTTAGAACCATAACGTCCTTTAAACAAACTTTTATTAATATCACGCAAACAATATACAAACATGGCGTGCAAAAACCAACTTCTACAGATGGCTTTTCACAGAATGTTGCAAAGTAAAAATTTATGCTCGTTCACAGTGAAGGTCAGCTGCTTCCATTTTTTTCTCGGGCTCCAGATAGGCTCACGAAGCAGACTATAAGGTTGTATTGTGTTTTGACCTTGACAGACAGAGATTGTGATGAAAGACTTCTCTTGAAGGAGTGTTGCTAAAACGTAAGAGAAGATAAAGATGAAATTTCTGAAACGAAACCACTTTTATATATTATATCACTATGCGAAAGATCGTTGGCACACGCGGAGTCGTATTTTGGGACTGCACCACTCAGACAATGGAAATTGCAATTGTACTGTAAGTAACCCTTTAGATTACTTTATACCAAATATAATTACAATAGCGTAGCATTAAAGACCGCTCAAGTTGAACTTGTTCGTTGAAAGTGGCATAATGTTTTCTACCGCACACTATCACCGCCGAATTGATCCCCTGTCGTTTAGAGGGCTCTGAAAAAGGCAGACGACACAGGGTGGGTTAATAGAAATAATTTAACCGGTCTATAGGCGGTCAAGCGCTCTACTCGCTGTGCCACTTCACTGTAGCCTGTCAAGTGGCACATCGAGTAAAGCGCTCGCTTTGACATCCGTGCACAGCTTGCTAACGCAAGTTTGAATCCCAGCAAGGCCAAACTCAGCCTTTCATCCTTCCGTGGTCGATAAATGAGCACCACACACCGTGGTTAATAATAAGCACCGCTTACATACCTCACGGTTCTTAGCTCTATATGAATGGGAAAATATTATTATTTTATTATTAACATACCCTGTTGCACTATCTTTGATAGCAAATAGTTTCACGCCCTAATAAATAAAATGATGATTTTTAATGAAGATCGGCTGGTGAGACTAATTTATGTTTTTTAAAACAGGTACGTAGCCCCATTTTGTCTATGTCACGATTTACAGACTCCAGCGGATGGGGTCTTCAACTGCCAGGTGCAGGTCCAAATATGCAACTTCATGACCCTCACCATTTTATGGGACAATCGCCAAGGACCAATATGCCCTTATGCAGTACTAGCGGCTACAAACAACATACAAACCAATAGGGTGGTCTAATGGCTCGTTGTTGGAGCAACCTTCCGATTATCAGAGCGACCATTTACTGCTTTTATCATAAACCAACAGCCTATCTACCGCAAACGAACAACGCGTGGCTCCAAATAAACTTTTGCTGATTGACAGCAGAGACAATAGCAAATCGCTGAATATTCACTAAACATTTCATGTGAAATAAATGTACTTTACCAAATGTACAATCCTGCTGTTTACTTTTAAACCACAGTTTCATATTCCGAATTGTGGCGCACTGAGTTGTAAGCTGATCTAACACTCTCTGTACCGCAAAGGAACATCGCGTGTCTCAACATGAACTTTTGCGGATCGACAACAAAGACAAATGCAAATTGCTGAATATTCTCTAAACATTTGATGTCAAATAAATGTACTTTACAACATTTACAATCTTGCTCTTTGCCTTTAAATCACAGTTTCATATTCCAAATTGTGGCGCGCTGTGTTGTGACATAATGTGTGTTGTCTTCCGGGTTCTGTGTAAAGTCGCGTAGTACTGGAGACGACTGGGCGCGTTTCATTACGCACCCTGTAACGTCACGGAGAGAGGCGGGGAATATGAATGCTTTGATAATATCAGGCTTAGGGGTGGGAGATATGATTTAGTGTCGCAAAAGCAAGTCAGCCAGATCAATAGCGCCAGTCATAGGATTATCACATAATGTCGGGGCACACCAGCCGGATTTATCGTTTCTTTAGTGGACAAAAAGTCGGTTGACGCCCCTAGGAAATTGTACTATTAGCGAACAAAAGGAGTGCTCTTGAAACACTTTCACCCTGACAACGAACAATACAAACAACGTTCTCAGAACACCCCCATTTTGTGTAATTGCAACCATTTCGGGACACTGCGAGTGTTCTTAGAACACATTCAACTAGACAGATTACAATACGGACAGCGTCCTGAGGACACCCCTAGTTTGTGTATTTACGAACAATTAAGTACACCGCGAGTGTTCATAGCTCATTTTTACCTTCCTTGCGAACAAAAATGACACATACTCCGTCCTCTAAACACCCCACCATTTAGTTTATTTACAAAACAGCCGTGTTCTCCGCGGACAAATCGAATGCAACAAAAAGGTCTAGCACATAAAAAAACAAAACATTGAACCTATCTCGTACTCCCCCACCCTCCCCAAACACTCTTACACACCAACACACGGCACTAAAAACAATATTTTATCCACGTTTCACTGCGCTGTACGCGGTCGACTGCGAATACAAGATGGCGGGCGCCACAGAAAATCTGATGCGCTCCACGCCCCTCGCCGTCCAATCAGCAAACACGTCGCATGTCCGCGGACATGACGCAAGCCCATGGGCCAATCGGGGGTGCTGTCCGCGGAGCGAACAGGGAAGTCAGTCCGCGAAGCGAACGCAGACATCACTAATTTTTTTGCCTTACATTTTGGTCATTTTTTAAAAAACTACTGGACAGATTTACACCAAATATACAAAAGCACGCTTTTGGGACCAGGCCGCCGCTCCTGCCGCAAATTTGGTGTAAATCCGTCCAGCGGTTCGGGCTGTAGCCGTGCGCAACTTAACCATAACTACATGGCCACTACCGTGGCCATGTAATATATATCCAGGAACAAGGAGGAAAACATGAACCGCACTCCCCGCAGGCCACAAGGATCTCCGAAATAAAAAAAAGGAAAAAACTCACATCATGATAGATACAAGTATTTTATTGGGGTAAAAAAGCCAAAAGAAAAGGCACAGGACAACAACAGACAGACAGAGGCAGGACGCCAACGGGCAAGACCTGCAAACAACGCGTTTTGCGCTACACTGAGCGCTTGATCACGTTACAGAGAAGTATAACATAACAGCATATATAACATGTAGTGTAGTCCTTCTATGCTTTCATCCACTCTCATAGGGGACTGTGTCTAGGAGCAGAAAACTTGGCGGCAATCTTGGCATAGGCAGGGGTATATATAGTGATACCCAGCCTGAACGAGAAAACAGACCATGGAAGCAAACCAACTGCAGACATAATTCCCATAAATAATTCGAAATGCATTGCAACAGCATTGGAACATATTACATTAAAATTGTAAAAGTTCATAAAATAATCGCGTTGATGTTTGAACATACAGATCATATTAATATAGGAAAAGCGGTGACGTGAATATGGCTACAATTATATAACATCCAACACAGTCAAAGCATGAAATATGGTATGCTTATATCCAGCATGCTGTCCAGCCGCAATGACAAGGTGCTAAAGGTAAACTTATTGATGCAAACACAAAGACTACCGGCATTACATTTGAAAGCAATTGGGACAAGATAAAATTCATATGTCCTAAAGTGCAAATGCATACTCGAGCGTAACTCCCTGAGGCAGAAGATGGATTAATGTGCAAGTGCATAATTAAAAACGTTAACGCCCCCATACCCCCATATTTAGGGGTTTAGAATATCAGCTTAAGATGCAAGTGCATCATTGGGATGGTCATCATATGAGGTCAGACAGAAATGGAGTGACCATCAAGCCAGACATGATGAAAATAAATACCATGATCTGTGTGCTAAAGTGCAAGTACAAACGGGGTCGTAAAAATGCATTTCTAAGATTTTAAAATTGAGGTGCACGGTAAAAATCTATAATGCCACACACACTCCTGTAGTCCCATAGGGTTAATTGCCTTAAGCATCTGCAAGCTTGCTCAGGATCTCTTGTTGTCTTGCGTTTCTGCATTACTGCATTTGGCTAATGAGAGCAATAATAAAAGCTTTGACAGTATGTATGTGTATATGTCCTCTAGCTATAGAACTGTGTAAGCATGTTCTTCGTGTATCCGAATGTGTGTTTGTGTAATGTGGTGCAGGAATGCGAGTGTGCTTCATGACTAATGGTCTTATGTCGTGGTGACACTAATGAAGTCAACATTGTGGCTTCTGGGTTTTTAGTCGAGACTGTCCATTAGGGTATTTTTGTACACAATCTCCATTTCTTACCCTATACCTGTGAAGGAATGTACTGGATTCGGTCTGTATGGCTGATTGAGGGGATAACTTTCTGTGCATGTGTCAGCAAATGGTGCACTTGGGATTCATCTGAAATAAGATGGGTGACTTTGGGCATTCCTGGCTCTGCGTCCTGTCATGTTTCTGGGGGTCGGGAGGGGCATTCCTAGGACCCTCTCTTCACTGTAAGGCATAGGGTGAGTGTAAGCTTACAGGACATGTAACATTTTCAGCACACTGTAATAGAATTAAGCTCTTTCATATGTTTTTGATGAGTGTTTTCATCCAACGTCTAGCAGATTGACACCAGAATGTAAATAAAACAGGCATATTGAAGCAGAGAGGAGCTGTTAAAGAAAAGCATCAATTTCATCTCAGGATGGCCACCTCCTTGATTAGGTATAATGCAATACCTTTTTTCTCAGCACATTCACGTGACCGAACATGCTTGTCCGGCATTATTTCAAAAACACAGAAGAAAACCGTAGTAGTGTTTTTCAGATTAAAAAAAATCAGCATCTACTCGAGCTGCAAGAAGTACGGACAGAAGGTAACAAAGCACAATTTACAAGTTGCACGCTCAGTTTGAAAATGATCAGGATGCAACCTTGAGTGATATGTGTGCTTTCATCTAGGTATACCTTAGGATGGTAGTTCTTGAGGGCCATACTATTTTCAATAAGAGTTCAGCTATCATGATAGGAGATTTAGAAAACTGCTTATGGTTTCTTCATCAGTTTTAAAAACCTTTGCATAGATTTAAAAAATGTCTTAGAAAATAAGATGTATTTTAAATCATGGTAAGAGAACATGTATATATGTTTTTGAATATGTCCATTGAGAGTGGAACTTCCAAATAGGAGAGTTATTCTCAACATCTTGTATTGCAGATAATGGGGGTCATTATGAGCATGCCAGTCTGGGAAGAAATGCTGGTAAAACAGCTGGTAATTCCAGCTCTGGCATTTTTTCCAGACCACAATACTCCAATTCTGCCTTTAGTGGCAGTGAACCACCAGCAGGCCTGCCGGTAGTTCAGGCCCCTACCAGCAGATAATTCACTGAATCACCGGGTCCGTTGACAGCGGTTCCGGTGATTCAGGGGTTCCCGTCCCATTGAGTCCTACAGTAACACTGCGATTTCGGGTGCCGGTAACAGTAAGAGGAGTGTGCCAATAACCCACCGGTAGTACCGACGGGTTACCAGAAAACTCCTAATGAGGGCCAATGTCTTGAAACCTATCGTAAAGATGGTAAAAACCAACACCAGCAAAAGACCACTTCTGTAGAAGGAAAGCAAGAGGTCAGTAGCTATCCGCACAACATGAATGAAAGATATGCCGTGGACCTCTTGGCACACGCTCCAATAATATGACATTTGAAAGCATAGTGATGCAGCGGAAACTGTAATGGAAATACTGGGTATTCTTGTAGATATGTTCCTTGAAGCCTGAGACAGGCGCTGTGAAGAAGTCTGATCAATATCCCTAACATGAGAAAAAGATTAAGGTTAGTAATGGTCCAAGATAGTTCTTTCAATTGGTTTAATTCAATTGGCACAATACATTGAACCTGATAGGATAATTTGGTTTGTTTATAGCTTTCCACTACATGAGAAGGGAAGGTTATGTGATCAATTCTGCTATGCACAGTGAGTCTAAGACCACCACTGGAGGATAGGTGGAGCTAAAAGGTTTTTCTATGACATCCTTATAGATGTGCTGTTTTAGGTGAACAATTCCTGGGGGCAAACATTTTGTCTTACCCTACTCAATACTTGGTGTGGTTCAGCAAATTTAAACTGTTCTTTCAAAATCATTGAAACAGTAATAGCACTGGAACATTCATGTTTAAATAGAAACACAGTTGTGACTGAATTGCAGATTCGTATGATTGGTTGGATTTGCGATTGCACGTGAAGCACTTTACACTAACCCCTCATGTACTTTGAATGTACAATTATCTTTGCACTTGTTGACTTGCACAATCGAGGGAAAGTGAACACGATACTTGTTTCAGTGATTTGTAGATAGGATAGTTTTAATTTTGGTTAAATAAAATGTTTTTAAATGAATAGTGAAGGTATAATGCAGTAGTATGTGAATACTGTTCTGAGTTCTTGACCACGATTAACAGTTTATGCTAGAGGAAGGGGTAGCCTGTTTCCCCTGAGGTTGTTCTATAAGTATTATGATCCCTGACATGGCAACAGCCCCCCCCCCCCCCCCATGACAACAGAAAAGTGGTGATGACCCTTTGTATATGACTGAACAGCCGAAAAGAAGTAACCAACTCACCTCATGCGAACAAGGTGAGAAGCATTGCCTGGCCGACCATGTGAAAGTATGGACACACCTCCACGTGGCGGTCCTGCAGATGTCGAGCAGGGGAACAACGAACAGGAACACCGTAGAAGCCACAGCTATTGTTGAGTGAGCTCTCGGTTTTCCTGGAAGGGGCCTGTTGGCCAGACGATGGCAGTAGGAAATACACGCTTACAGCCATCTCACAATGTAAGACTTGGAAAGGGCTTTGCCCCTGATGACGGGTCCAAAGGCAACAAAAAAATTGTGATGACTTTCTAAATTCTTTAGTGCGAGCCACATAGAAGTGAGGGCTCGGTTGATATCTAGGGTATATAGGGATTGCTCCGATGTAGACGAAGGAGAGCCAAAGACCACTGATAGAATCAAGAGTTTATTAAGGTAGAACGCAGAAGGAACCTTCGGCATGAAGGAAGGCTTTGTACGGAGGACCACCTTAGACTGATGGAAAGACAAGTAAGGAGGCTTGCAGAAGAGGTCTTGTAGTTTGCCCACTTGTCTGGCTGACGTAATGGCTGAAGTAATGGCAACTTCGAGGAGAGAAACATCAAGGAGGCTCTGTTCAGAGGCTCAAAAGGAGGGCCCATTAGTTTCAACAGGACAACGTTGAGTTCCCAAGCTGGCAGGGGGAAAAGTGTGACCAGAGGGAAGGTGTAGCTGGGGCACATGTGTAGAGTGAGATGGCCGTTAATGCACCTTGATAGATGAGTGTGCTAAAATTGCATTTGCCAATGACAGGAGGTATGACAAGACGATTGGGGCCTGAACGGGTCTAGGTGTTGAGTTGCACACCATATCGTAAAGCGCTTTCACTTACTTATGAAGCAGGACATTGTAGATGGCACTCTGGGCCTGGCCAAGATATTTCTGCAGTCTGGAGGTAGCAGTATGTTTCTGAATTTAAGGGCTGCAGGGGCCTAGCCATCAAGTTGAGGGACGCTGGGTCATGGTGTAGGATGGACCAGCCATTTCTGAAGAGAAGGTCATGGAGCGGGGGCAACCTGATGGAGGGAGCCACTGACAGGTGAAACGGGTCTGAACACCAAATTTGGTGCGGCCAAACCGCGGATACTAGGATCATCGTGTAACAGCTCTGTTTGAGTGTACCGAGAACACTAGGCAGCAGAGGGATCAGGGAAAAGCGTAAAAGAACAGACGTTGCCATGGGAATGAAACCACGCCCCCCATACTTTCCTTTTGGGGAAAGCTGCTTGCAAAGTTGCAATTCCTGTTAATCGCTGTGGGGAACAGATTGATCTCTGGGCGACCTCACTCAGAGAAGAGGATGAGAACTTGGCTTTGGTGAAGTTCCCGTTCGTGGCAGGACCTGAGTTCCCTGCTGACTGAATCTGTTACGGTATTGTGTTTCCCTGGCAGACGGAAGGGAAGGAACAAATTACTTGTCTGTAACTCCTGTTCTCCAGCATGGGTACCTTTCATGGATTCACATGCTCATGAATATTCCTCATTGTCAGGCTGGGCATTCTCAGTAATATTAAAAGCAGTTTAGCTTTAAAGCTTAAGAACTGCTTTTCACTTATATAGCCTCTTGCTGTCATTTTGGGTCATAATGCCCCAGCCAATGGCACTAGACCTCCTTGGCTCCACCCGTGGTGGCCATCTTCAGATTTGGAAGTGCACGTAATGTGGCAGTAGGAACCAAGAAGAGCCATAGAGGGGTAGGAGGGAGGGTTGCATGTGGATCCATGAAAGATACCCATGCTGGAGAACAAGAGTTACAGGTAAGTAACTTGTTCCTTCTCCAGCATGAGATCTTACATGAATTCACATGCTTGTGAATATACACAGCAATACATATATCACAATCAATGGGAGGCGGTACAGCTCTACAGACGCAATGGCACTCACCTCTGAAACACTCACCTCAAGCAAATAAGTTGCGAAGCACCGCTTGTCCGACACGGGACTCCTCCCGTCAATGCAGTAGCATCTCTTGAAGGTGTGGATAGACCTCCATGTAGCAGCCTTGCAGATGTCGAGCAAGGGAACACCAGACAGGAACTCTATAGTAGAGCCCACAACCCTGGTCGAATGTGCTTTTAGGTCTACTTGGCACCGGCCTGTTTGCGAGCCGATGACAATGGGAAATGCAGCTAGATAACCACCTGGAAATGGAAGCCTTGGACAGGTACAAATGTCACAAAGAGTTGCAAAGCTTTGTGAAATTCCTTAGTGTGTTCGATATAGAAGGCTCTCATTGAAGAATTTGAATTTGTTGTGAATTCGCGAATTACCAAAGATCATCACATTGTTTTACTGTGTGATTTTAACATGCAATTGGAAATAAGGATACGTTTTTATGTAAAAACCATGATCAGTTGTGGGAGGTAAACCCATCGCATAGCACACTCTGTGTACCCCATACTACTTTCTCTGGTAAACTAACACAAGACGTTATCACCAAGGGCTATAGGGCATGCAACAGCAGGTTTAGTCATGATTTGAATTCAGGGAATCGTAGTTCCTGGTTTGACTACATCCTCCTAAAGGTAATGTGATGAATCCTGAGGTATCGTGACTGCTTTAGATAGGGAAGCCCCTTCCGATGGGGCAAGGGAGGAGAGGCCGCTACACGATGGTCCCCTAGGGGGTGGTACTCAGCGGGAGGATTTCAAGGGGAGGGAGAATCCCTTTGAGAGCAGTGACCACTTCGGGAGAATGCGGTATCCCCTTGACCTGCCCACCTTCCCTAAAGACCCTTCCTATTCCCCATTACTTAATACTTCCATGGGATGCAGTAGCACATCCCCAATGAGAACCACTGGGAAGAGGCCATGAGGAATGATGATTACTAGCCTGAACAAGTACATGCGTTCTAGTCTCCTTGACGCTCCTATTGGTCCACTGTCAGTTGAAGTAGGAGAGGGAAGAGAGCAATGGCGTCTTCAACATTGGTCCAGCACGGACCGAGACCTCGGCAAGGCCCGCACAGATCCAGAATACAGAATGGCAGATGGGGTCCTGGAAGGCAGCACACTTGCAGAAGGCATGCGACGCAAGAGGCAGGCTGGAGGGGAAGCAGGACACTTGAAGAGAACATTGCAAATAAGCAAGTGAACAGGGGTCTGGGACCCACATAAGAAAAGCATACCCCGACTAGAAATAAAGGGGAATACAAACTGGACAAACATCAGTGACCTGCACAGAACTTGGCAGGAGAGTAAACCAGGGAAGTGGAAGAAAGAGATTTAACAAAGAGCATTGTGAACCTTTATGTGGCAGGGGTCTGGGACCCAGGCTAGGGAAGAATACCCCAAGTTACAAGAGGAATACAGAAGCTGTGTGTAGAAGGGACACTCAAAGACTTTGGCAGGAGAGAAAACCAAGGCTCTGGGTGGAAGCAAATACTGAGAGACAAAACTGTGAAACCAATAACAGAGTACCTAACCTGGCAGGAGAGAGCACCAAAGGGAGGGGCAGCAGGCTCGGACTGGCCTGTAGGGCAATAGGCCCATGGCCGAAACAAAAATACAAAATGCTGGTTTGGGCCAGTTTTGTTGGTCAAAGTGGGCCACTTTTCTGACCAATTTGGGCCATATTGATTAGTTAATTTACTCTGCGGCTAGTAGTTTTGAGCAGTGCTGCTGAATAAATATTCTTTAAAATGCACAATTTGCATCACTCTTTATCAAACCCCCAAAGCCCACTTGGTTGCTATTCAAACAGTGTCACAAACGGAATGAATAGCCATTTGCAAACGTGGGCCAATTTTTCATTGATGCCCGACTATTTTATGGTCCAGTCTGACTCTAAGGGGTACTGAGACTCAGGTCTGGGAACCCTCAAACCTGCTTAGCCAAGATGACCAGTCCATTCTTCCTTATTGCAGGACCTGGGAGTCAGGTCTATCAAGGAAAGATAAGGACTCTTTTTTCATCTATTAAAGACACAGATGTGAAGTTGGATAAAGCTGGAAAGACTCTGGGGAAAGGGAGACGACCCATTGAGTCTTGTGGAACTTTTGTTTGTTTTTCTACACCTTTTTGGAACTTTGGTTTTGAACTGCAAAGCTGGACTGCAGGTTGACAGCCAAGAGACATTTTCCCTTTTCATGTTATACTGAGTTTTAGCTTGTGAGAGATGGGTTAGGATTTAGACACAGGATGGCGAACTTTACTTTGGACTTTCTGACACAGGTAGTTTCATTAGCTAGTTTTATTGATGCAGGGTCACCCCTTTTAGCAGTAAGGTCGAGATAGGATTTCCTCCAGCCCCCCCCCCATTTTTTGTTGTTAATAAAAGTCTTTGCCAATCAGCATGCCACCTTTGTGTCCATCTCTTACTCTTAGACCCTGACATATGGTGTCGAGAGTTGGATTAGAACTGATTGGTAAATTCCAGGGTCCCCAGATCTATATCAAACTATCAACTAAAGCCTCTGCCCCCAACTGTAGCTACCCAGGAGTTTATTGGCTTTGATTTTTGCGGTAGCCAAGAGTTTACCCTAGAGCCTGTGGAAGATAGCTAATTCCAACTGGCTTAGTCTTCTCCACCAGAGGGCACATACATCCTGTTAAGGATTTCAATCAGGCGATACACCCTGGTCTCAGCTTAGTATGCAGCGCACAACTGAAATGCTTATTTTGTTATATACAGGGTCAATATTTGAGAGATACACCACTCATATCGCACCCCCCTTTCAAATACCCCGGGTCACAATGGACCAGGAACCAGGCTAGTAGGTAAAGGTAATATTTATTTATTTATTTAGAAATTCAAGAAAATCACACACTTTTTAATATGGGGCAGCAATCACCAATGGGGTGATAAGAACAATATGAATGTAAGCAATGCACTTAGTTTAACCTTCTATTGACACAACTACAAAACACCAGTGAATAGGAGCACTTTTGATTTTAGCTAAGATAGCACTGGATTTAGAAATTCCCCCTGCAACGTTCCCTCAACCCACAAATAATCAATTTTAAGTGGATAAACAGAATCAGCAGGTAATCAGGAATGACAAATAAGAAACAGAATAGAATAGAATTCCGACTTGCCCTCCCCAAACAAGAGAGAAAAACGGATTTAAACCCTGGCAATGCTAAAATGACACTCGGAAATGGATGGATAAACAATGAATGTGTCTAAAACTCTTGAAACAAAAACCAATTCTTTACTGGAACAACACTGGAAAGATATTAGCAATCACAAGCAATGCATTGAGCAAAAGCATACAATTCGAAATTGAAGGGAAGATTGAAAACCGTTTATAAACAAAATGACACGTTGCAAAATTACACACGTTTGCAAATCCCGCCTGAATTTACCAAAACGGTTTTTAATAAAAACAGGTTAAATATATTGTAAATCTGGATGCGGTGTAGCTATGGATCCTAGGTACAATATGAAAGTGAAATGAGGTCTCTAGCTGTTAAACTGAGTGAGTTATGCCAGATAGAATGAGGTGTGTTTTTGGAAAAATAAAGGCGTCAAAAAGGAACAGAAATCAATTTTGACAAGGACAGTTTTACTTTACGCTACGGTATTCAGGCTAGGCTACCAGCTTGAGACACAGTAAGCTCAGGAGTTGATCCGTGGAATCAACCCTAGCACCTGTGCGCCTGCCCTGGCGGACCCAGTCTGATCACCCGACGGAGGACTAAGGGTTAGGATTTCACAAGACAACATTATTAAAGAAGTTAGCACTATTACAAGTAATCAAAGCAGGGTAGCAAGAATGATTGTGACAATATTACAATTTTCAGGATAAGGATTGGATGACTTAGAGATTGGGATCGAAACAAGCAAGGCAAGGTTTACTATGTTTCTATGGTTCCTATTGATACAGTATACTCACAGTCCACTTTTATTTTGGATTTTGGACAGTCAACGCTCTGGATCACCACATGGATCTGGTCTAACACAGGGCAGCCGGACAAACTCAGCAGGGCAGGGACTGGATACCAAAGTATAGTTCTTCTGGACTGGCAGTTCTGGTTACTGGATACTATCGGGCATCAGGATAGCAGCAACCTGCAGTGAGTGGCAGCAAGCCAGGTAAATTCAGGATGCTTCCCCAAAATACCACAGCACTTCCCTTGCTTTTGAGGATTATTTTAGAATTGAGGCCTATCTGAAGCAGGATCAGCAATTGCTTGGCCTTGTGGTTGGGATCTGGAATTTAGATGGATAGATGCAAGATGAAGACAAGAACAGACAGGAACAGGACACCGGCGTAGGAATCAGGAATCAGTCAGGAATCAGTGTGTGTCCTGAGAGCTAGTCAGGGGCCCTTATTTATAATGCCAGATGACATAATTACAGTATATGACAGGGGCAGGATTCACTACCCACGCCCCTAACAATAGGATTGGGCAAGGGCATAGTCTCGGCCTTGCTCACAATTGGTTGGATATCAGAAAAGTGATGTCATGTTTATAAGGTGATTTTTATTGTATCTAGAAACTCCCACATTTCCTTTACTGAAAATCTGATTTTGCCAAAAACAGATATGTATGCAGTTTCCACCTCTTAGTCAATCAGATACACAGGTTACATATTTTTTGCAGCACAGATTAGTCCAGTCCTCCAGTCTGTGTGACCTTGTTTCACCTTTCCGACACATTTTGGTAATTTTACACATTAAAGATTTGGCCCACAATTTCCTAATTTTATACACAGATGCAAATTGTCCACAAGGATGTATGTACAAAATTTGACATTGGCAACATGGATGCTTTTCTGGTAATACAACATATATCACAGTTTCTGTCCAGAGTGTGTCACAACATTCTACCAAGTTTTCAAACACAACCCACAATTCCACTTTTATGCTGTGAAAATTCCACATTTTTACCAATTTTGACAGCTGAGATATGTCTTTTTAAAGTTCTTTATAAAATAGTCTTAAGACAAATGGGGTCATTGTCTGTCATTTTTTTCTTCCCAGCCTCTCTCTTAATTGAAGGTTTTATTGCCCTTCACACTTGACAGGTGAGTGTCCCAGGACTGCTATTGTCCCAGCCTGGAGCAAAGATGAATGTCTGATGAGCATGTGAACTGTCATTGTCCAATCCCATTCAAGGTTTTTCAAGCTGGCACCTAAGTGTCTTGGATTTAGGGTGTATCTCCCTTCCTAGGAGGAGTTTCATAGCTGGCAACTGGAATTACAGGTTTCTGAGACCTTTCAACTCCAGCCTATGTGTTTTAACTGTTTAATTTCCTACTTTGTCTTGAATTAAACCATCCTATGACAGAAGACATCCTATGCTTGTATTGTCACCACTAACATAACTCCTTTACATTGCTAAGTAAGCAGGCTTTTATTAACAATTGAGTTTTAAACAGGTCATTTTTTTCTCTTCAGTCAGCACAGCCCATTTTCCACATGTGTCAAAAACTACTATCATTTCTTTCTTTAATTTGGTTTGCAGCTCCTCAGATTGCCACTGTCAGGGCAGCTCTAGTCATTTTCCTTGCAGCAGGACTCTTATCTAAAGTATAGATACAATTCTCCTTGACCTGGCTCAGAGGGTAAAAGTCTCTTTGAACTGCTGCGCCTCGATGCATTTTGTCAATAAATAAACATGTTTTTTCCTGTGTGAGTGAAAATGAAGTCACTTTTGATTTCTCTGAGAGTTGGTTTTAACTGGGCCTTTTTACTCACAGTGGTTTCAGAATGACAGATGAGATTGGCATCAAAGCAGCATTTTGAAAGGGTGAAAACGGTTTCATTTTGAAGGAGATTTTGGCTTTTGCAGCAATGGCAGG
Source organism: Ambystoma mexicanum (assembly GCF_040938575.1). Classification (NCBI taxonomy): domain Eukaryota; kingdom Metazoa; phylum Chordata; class Amphibia; order Caudata; family Ambystomatidae; genus Ambystoma; species Ambystoma mexicanum. The sequence continues at coordinate 334,767,188 of NC_090929.1, read as the reverse complement.
CTTTCCTTTTCACTTGATTCCATATATGTTTCAGAACACACTGGCATATTTTTCAGTGTGTCCCCTTGTTCCATTTTGCCCGAAGTGTGTGAGGCAAAATGGTGCAGCCATTTTTCTGTTGTTGCTGCCAAAAGCAGTTCTGAAGTCCTGGTGCTCACAGGAGCCAGTGCAGCCAGGTTACTGTTTCTTGCGCACAGGCAGCTCAGTGATGTAAGGCAATGCCATTGAGTGGGTCAATATATCCCACAATCCGACTGACATCAAAATCTGGGTTAGCCTGTAGGCATGGGTTGGGCGTATTAGCAGGAGTGGTGGACCCCGACTATCGGGGAAATGTGAACATTTTAATGCAGAACAATGGGAAGTTCTCTGAACAACTCAAAGTAGGGGACAAGGTATCCTGGAGAAGGCAGTGTTCCCCAGCATAGAGAGGGTCCCAGACCAAGATCAAATGGACAGAGGTACAAAAGGGTTTGGGGAGGAAGATTTGATACCATCTACCAGTACCAAGGAACCAGAGCCCCAAGCTGACCAAGAAGAAACTGAAATGATGCCAGAACTCGCATTTGCACAAAGAAACAACCCAATTTTATCTGAGGCCTTCGTTAAGGTAGTACCAGAAACAGAAGGAAGAGGAAAAGAAGGTCAATTTTTCTTCATAAAGCATGGACTACTATGTAGGGGAATGGTACCAGTGAGGGGTGTCATGCTCCTGAGTCACCAGCGGGTAGTTCCTGAGGTTGCCCATGCCTATCTCACTGCCGGTCATCTAGGAACAGCTAAGACCCAAAGTCAAATGGTTGACGGGTTCTGTTGGCCGGGTATTTTTGCTGATATCAAAAACTATGTTGCAGCCTGTCCCTTGTCCCAAAAGACTAATCCCCAAAAGCCTTTACCAATTCCCTTACAACCATTACCCATTATAGATATGCCATTTTCGAGAAGAGGGATGGACATAGTGGGACCCTGGTAGCCTTCCAAATTGGGAAACCAGGTTATTTTGGTCATCTTAGACTATACCACACGCTAACCCGTGGCTTTACCTGTGTGAAGCCATACGACTCAGCACATCCTAAAACATCTGATCCCTTTCTTATCAGGTTGACTTCCCCAAAGGAATCCTTACTGACCAGGGCACAACTTTTATGAGTAAAGTCATGGCTGAGGTGAAGGAAGTCCTTCAAATTAAAACCCCATGACGTCTGTATATCACCCACAGACTGACGGCCTGGGTGAATGATTTAACCAAACCCATAAAAGCATATTGAAGAAACTGGTGGAGGCAGATAAAAAATTGGGACATGATGGTACCCTGGGCCTTATTTGCTATAAGAAACTTCCCCCACGAAGCTCTTTGCAGTTTTCATCCTTCCAACCCCTTTGTTATGGAAGAGATCCCAGAGACATACTAGACATGCTTAGGGAGACATGGGAAGAGATGGGAGGAGGCTATTTTGTCATTGTCTCAGACTGCGCAACGAATTAAGGAACACATGGTGCTGGTAAGGGACATAGTAAACTCCAATCTAGCTAAGGCACAGGAAAAACAAAAGGGCTATTACGATAGAAAGGCAACCCCTTGTTCTTTCTCTGTAGGAGAAAAGGTTCTGGTTCTACTTCCCACATCAGAAAGCAAAATGTTGTCCCGTTGGTACAGTCCCAATGAGATCCTGGAGCAGACCGGACCATGTAATTACCAGGTCTCCCAACCAGACTGATGACTAAATATACAAGTATCCCGCATCAACCTCCTTAAGGAGTGGAGACAAGACCCAGTAGAGACAACTTCTGTGGTAATGGCTAGTTTGTTAACTAAGGAAGGCGATAGTTTAAATCTAGTCCCTAATTACCTCCCTTATCCAACAACAACATGATATTCAGGATCTACTGGTCCAATTTCCCGATGTACTCCAACATGAGTCAGGAAGGCTAAGAGGCATGGATCACCATATTCACACCACCCCCACCAGGAAAGGTCATAAATCTAAGATCCTACTGGAAGCTCGAAGGGAAGCCATCGTTCAGGAGGTGGAGAAGATGCTGGCTGAGAATATCATAACACCATCTCAGAGTCCATGGTCCTCGCCCATAGTCCTTGTGGCAAAGCCAGATCAGCATTGGCAGTTTTGTATTGGCTTTTGCAAATTAAATGTGGTGTCCCAGTTCAATAATTCTCTGATGCCAAGAATTGGCGATCTCATCGATCGACTGGGCACCACCAAATATATCTCCACGATTGATATGACGAAGGTCCCTCTGAACTTTGATAAGAAGAAAACAACATTCTCCACCCCTAGAGGACTGGTTCACTTTAAGTGTCTTCCCTTTGGCCTCAACAGAGCACCGGCAACCTTCCAAAGGTTGATGAACCAAATCTTACAGTCTTACTTGAATTTTGCTGGGCCTATTTAGACAACATTGTCATACATCGAAAGACGTGAGAAGAGCATATGTTGCATCTATACCAAATAGTTAGAGCCTTGCGGAATGCTGGATTAACTGCCAAACCAAAGAAGTGCCCCTGGCACAGTTGGCAGTTAAATACCTAGGCTTCTTTGTGGGCAAAGGCATGGTCCAACCACAGCTAGAAAAAGTAAAGGCAGTCAAGTAGACCACTACACCTAAGACCAAGAGGGATTTAAGAGTCTTTTTAGAACTCACAGGGTATTATAGAATACCTAATTTCTCCTCTATGATTTCCTGTTTAACTGACAAGTTAAGAAACGCAGACCCACAGAAAGTCCACTGGGGAAATGAAGATCAGGCTTGCTTTGATTTCCTGAAAACAATTCTGTGTTGTGAGCCCGTGCTTAAGGTGGCCAATTTCCACAACAAATTGTTCCTACAGGCAAACGCCTCCAAGATAGGACTAGGGGTGGTGTTGTCCTGTGTCTGTGATGGGATAAAACATTCAGGGCTCTTTACCAGCAGGAAGTAGTTTCCCAGAGAGAGAAACTATGCTACTATAGAGCTAGAAGCCTTAGCGATCAAATGGGCAGTAGGACATCTCCACTACTATCTCACTGGGAGAAGATTTACACTAGTCACTGACCATGCCCCGTTAGTGTGGCCTAGCCTTAGGAAAGACCCCAATCCCTGGGTCATGCGATGGTTCCTTGACCTACAACCATACTAATTTAGTTTGGAATATCGCAAGGGAAAAGAACAGGGGAATGTAGACATCGTCCCCCATTTTCCTTTAGGGGAAGGAACTGAAAACCTAAGGGAATGGGTATGTGATGAATCCTGAGGTATCGTCACTGCTTTAAATAGGTAAGCCCCTTCCAATGGGCCATCGAGGTGAGGCCGCTACCCGATGGTCCCCATGGGGGTAGTACTCAGCGGGAGGATGGAGGATCTCTTGGAGAGAGAGGACCCCATTTAGAGCATTGACCACTTTGGGAGACCGTGGTATCCCCTTGACCCTCCCCACCTTCCCTCAAGACCCTTCATATTCCCCATTACTTATTACTTCCATGTGCTGCAGTAGTATAGCACCAATGAGAATCACTGGAACGAGGAAAAGGCCACAAGGAATGATGATCACTAGCCAGAAAGGGTGCATGTGTTCTAGTCTCCCTATTGGTCCGCTGTCAGTTGAAGTAGGAGAGGGAAGGGAATGATGGCGTCTTCAAATTCAGTCCAGCATGGTCCGAGAACTCGGCGAGGCCTGCACAGACCCAGAGTACAGAATGGCCGACGGTGTCCTGGAAGGCAGCACACTCACAGAAGTGCTTGCAGAAGACAACACGAAGCAAGAGGCAGACTGGAGGGGAAGCAGGACACTCGCCGGTAACCGAAGCTGCTGGCGTGCAACAAAACATAAGGGAAGGGACGCAGAAGACCAAGGGAAGTCCTGAGAGGCCAGGAAAGCCACGGAAGCTCCTGGGAGACCCACAAACAGCCAGAAGGTGATGACCCAGACCCTACAGGTACAGGGGTGGCTTGTCACAGGGCTGAGGAGACCCAGAGAGTAAGAGGGGGCAAAGCAAAGCAGGATCACAATATCTACTAAGGCAGAATAACCTAGTGAAGGGGGTCTGCGACCCATACAAAGAAGGCATACAGCTACCGGTAAATAAGGGGAACACAAACTGTACAAACGTAAGTGGCACACACATCCCTTGGCAGGAGAGTAAACCAAGGCTGTGGATCAAGGGGAGAACAGACAGAGAGAACGTGGTATATAAGCAAGTAAATTGGATCTGGGTCCCACATAAGGAAAGCATACCCCGACTAAAAATAAACAGGAATACACACTGGGCAAACATCAGTGACCCGCACAGACCTTAGCAGGAGAGTAAACCAAGGCTGTGGAAAAAAGAGATGGCACCAAGAGCATTGTGAACTATCATGTGAAGGGAGTCTGGGACCCAGGCTGGGGAAGAATACCCCAAGTTACAAGTAAGAGGAATGCAGAATGTGTGTGTACAAGGGACACTTAGACCTTGGCAAGAGAGTAAACCAAAGCCAGAGGTCGAAGTGGGCGGGAGCGGTGCTCCCATACTTTTTATTTTTAAGGTTCACCGTTCCTATACTTTTATTTAAAGAAGAAACCGTTTTAGAATGGTTTAGTTTTAAAATAAAAGTGTAGGAAGAAGTTGAAGCTAGCACTTCCGTGCACTGCAATGCACATTCCCATAAATAGCAGGTGTGTTTGTTTGGGGGTTTGGATTGTGTGTGAAAGGGGGCGCAGGGAGCGGGGGCAGACCAGTGGGGAACATAGTTCCACTACTACTTTTCGTACACTTTGACCACTGACCAAAGCTTTGGTGGAAGCAATAACAGAGACAGAACTGTGAAACCAATAGCGTGGAGTATCCCACCTGGCAAGAGAGGGCCCCAAGCAGTGGGGTGCTGAGACTAGTGCCTGGGACCCTCAAACCTGCTTGGCCAAAGTGACCAGGCCGTTCTTCATTATTACAGGACCTGGGAGTCAGGTCTATCAAGGAAAGATAAAGACTCTTTCATGTATTAAAGACACAGATACAAAGTTGGATAAAGGTGGAAAGAAAGGGAGACAACACCTTGAGTCTTGTGGAACAATTGTTTGTTTTTCTACACCATTTAGGAACTTTGGTTTCGAACTGCAAAGCTGGGCTGCCAGTTGATAGCCAAGAGTCATTTTCCCTTTTCACGTTACGTTACACTGAGTTTTAGCTGGTGAGGGGTAGGTTAGGATTTGGACAGAGGACGGCGATCTTTACTTTACACATTCTGACAGGCAATTCTATTAGCTAATTTTGTTGAAGCAGGGAAACCTCTTTTAGCAATAGGGCTAGATAGGATTTCCTCCAACCTCCCCACCTCTATTTTGGTTGTTAATAAAAGGTCTTTGCCAATTAACATGCCACCTTTGTGTCTGTCTCTTACTCCTAGACCCTCACAGTAGATAGTTGGAAAATTATAACTGTTTTCCAGGTTATCCAGGGTGCTGAAAGCGACCATGATCCCTTATGCATATTGCTGCTGCCCTCATAAGTTGCAAGGAATATGCCCCTTTGAGGGGAACAGGGTCTGGGTAAGGGTGCCATGGCAAGCACTGGTTAACAAAAACTCAATTAGTTGAGTGAATGAAGTGCTAATTCCTATACTTGAAGCCCTAATACATGATTCTGGTCAATTTTCATTTAAGGAATTCTGGGAACAGGTTGTTGATGCGTGATCACCATTATTGACAAAGTCTTATTTGCCCAGTGGGCTGAATAGCCTATGGGCCTCATTACGACCCAGGCGGTAAGTTACCGCCTGGGCCGTGACTTTACCACCATGGCGTAAACTACGTTTACGCCATGGTGGTTGGCGGACTTACCGCCCCATTCCGAGTTTGGCGGGGCGGTAAGTCCCCAATCCCCATTTACCCTTCCCCATTCCCATTTTTGCCCCATAGGGCATAATGGGAGTGGGGAAGGCGTTAATTACGCCACCGTAAATTACGGTGGCGTAATTAACTCCATGGTCCCTTAGCGCCATGGATTTTAACACCTGCTAAAAGCAGGAGTTAAATCCGCCATGGCGCTAAGGGACCTCGTACTCAGGCGGTAAGGGTCGGCGCTGTTTACGGCGCCGTAAACCCCTTACCGCCTCAGTTGTAATGAGGCCCTATGTCAAAGTGGGTGGTATGACCGGGAGTGTCATATTAAGAAATCTAAACTACTGGCAATCCTGAAATTAAGGGACCAAAAGGACACTCACGAATTAAGGAATGAAAAGGAGGTGGAAGAGACAATCCTAGCCCAGAAGAGAAATAAAGTCTTGAATCCGTGTGCAGTACTGGCAGATCTTTTTCTTATGGAATTAAGATTATGGGACCCTGTTCCTTGGCAAATATTCACCAGTATCAAGAGCAGCCAGATGTTACCTCTAACATGGAGAGGAGCCATAATAGTAAAAAAAGGGGACACACGTGACCCTCAAAATTATAGGCCCATACTTTAACCAATGCTATTTCGAAGATCTATGGCAAAATACTATTGAGGAGACTGGAGGAGTGGATGACCAGTAATGAAGTTCTTTCTGACCTACAGGCAGGTTTTAGAGCAGGCATTGGTCCAGTGGATCAGGCCGTTCGGCTAACCCTACTCTGTGATAAGTACACAAAGCTTAGGAATCAAAAGCTTTATTTGGTGTTCATCGATCCATGCACTGCTTTTGATTCAATTCCTAGAGAGCAGTTATGGTTGTACCTACTTCGATTTGGCATTCCGATAAATCTTCTAGCTGTCCTACACAATCTGTACACTGGCAACTATGCCCAGGTGTGCCTGGCAACGGGTGGGGGCTTGACAAGGCCCTTCCTAGTGGCCAGGGGTGTAAGGCAGGGCTATGTTATAGCTCCTACCCTCTTTAGTCTTTACATAAACAAAATTGCAGTAGAACTCAGAAGGCCTAGATATGGATGCCCCACTACTGGGAGGGAAAAGACGGGAATCCTATTATATGCCAATGATATGGTATTGATCAGTAAAACAAGTTTGGGAATTCAAAAGGCAACGCACCTGTTTGAAACTCTGTCTTTGAGTATGGGACTTGGAATTAACTTATCGAAGACCAAGTTATTGGTATGGTCAAAACATATTCGTAAATCTACTCACCCCCAATCTGCATGGGAAACACTGAGGTCGAGAAGGTCTCAATAGATGAAGGAGGCTGATGGAGAAAACACAATAAGTCTTTACTCAATTTCATAAGACAAGTGGCAGCTGCACAGTGCTTTTTGAAACACTATGGTGGAAAGGCAGCTCTACAAAGTCTGGAGATACTGAGAGCATGCGCCAATACGTTAGCCTTGTATGGATCTGAGATTTGGGGATGCACAGACCTTAGGAAGTTGGAGCAAAAGGAGATGGGTATCATGAAGAAGATATTGTCCCTCTCAATGGCTACACCATCAATTCCCTTAAGACTTGAGTTAGGGGTTAATGGTGTTGCATGTGATGCTAAATGAAACCCCCTTTTGTATTTGCACAAGATAATGACAACGGAATCATTAAGTAGCTATACATCAGCACTGTTAGACGCTCCCCCTGGGTCAGTTACGTTTCTGACCTAAGTGCAAAACTGGGGTTACCTCCAATTACTTCTCTCACAAGCCTAGAGCATCCAATCCCAAAAGTGTATATCCAACAGAAATATAAAGACTGGTATAATAAAATGAATTTCTCATCGGTAGGCCCCACTGGTATAACAGCAAAGGATATTGCTCTGAAATCCTACTTTGGTGTTTAAACGTATTTAAAGTCCCTTGAAGATATGGAGGCAAACATTTTATATTTAAAGGCCAGATTAGGGGTGTTGCCATTGGCAGTAGTCACAGGTATGTGGGGTGGGGCGACAAACCTCTATGTAAAATCTGCCAAACTGGGGTAGAAGATTTAAAAGATTTATTGATTTGTTGCCCTATATACAATAGCTTGCAGCGCAGATGGCATTTTCCAAAAAACCAAAGCATCAGGAGTACAGGCAAGTCCATGGATATCTTTAAGAAACCAAGGGGACGTGGAACTCTGGGCCCAGTCGTAATTTCTGAATAAAGCGGGGCACCTAAGAAGGAAACGTATATGTTAGGAGTCTGTGACTAGCCCAACTGTTAAACAATTGCGTGTTTTGAATTGCGTTTTTGTATGTGATGCTGCTAAACGAATGTGGGTAGGTTTTAGGTTTCCATAATGATTTTCCTTCAGACTTTTTATTACGTTATTGTGGTGAATTTTCTGTTGCTTTTATGTCTAATATCAATTGTATGCTTTGCATACTGAAATAAATTGCGTTTACTACGACTTCTCGAAGTAGATCCTTCTTGGGTGGCACAGAGAATGGATTCATTACCAGAAAGCCATCCTCACAGATGTCTTCTAGCACTGGAATGGCGATCATTGACTTTCCGGGAGAATTCCTGCCTCTGATAAAGGAATCCCTCCTTTTTCTGCTCCCCGGTGAGGAGATCAAAGAGCTTTGCCACTCACGACATGAGAAGCCAATTTCACCTGGAGGCGAATCTCTAGTTGGTAGATCTGTTAGCTCACCGTCAACTAGCACCAGATCCTCAAACTCGTCTTCAAAGTTAGTGTCTAAAGAACCGTCCGTTGGATAGTCCTCGTCAGTGTCTGTATCTGTGAGGGTGACTGGTGGCAAACGTGGAGCTACAGGAGTAGGCCCGAAGAGTGGAGGAGCCAGCCCTTCCTTTGCAGGAAACACATAGGTCTGTGCTGGAGAATGCAGCAATGGAGCTGGGAGCTGTTGCTGGAGTATCAAAACCAGTGTCTGTAGAGTGGACAGGATGTGCAAAGACACCTCCCTTGATACTGAGGAAGTAGGAGCTACAGGAGCCTGAGGGAGTGCCCAGAAAGTATGCCCAATGGGATGGGTGAAACTGGAGAAGGTTGAACCGATCCTTGCTTAGGAAGGGAAGGGCCTTGCTTCGGCAGAGCTGTAAGTCATTCAGGAGGAGCCATGGTATGACGGGGACTGCAGGGGGTGCATAAGGAGCCAGTGCACACCGTGGCTGAGCACGAGCAGACCTCGAGATGTAAAACAATGCTGATCGGACATCCATGTCCACAGCAACTCCCTTTGGAAAAGAGGAAATGAAGGGCCTCTGAGCAGGCGTTGTGGACAAAGACATGATTGGTGTCGAGATAGGTCTAGATGACAACAAGGTAGTTGGCATTGTGTGTTTAGAGGTATATTTGGTCATCGATGGGACCAAATTCATGTTTTTGATCATTGACTAGGTGGTTGATGGAGTCGTTGACGGAATGAGATAGCTCCATCTTACAATGTTTAAAGCTGATCAGCCCAGGAGAGGTAGATTATGTGATGGCTTCATGTTGTGTGGCATTACGCTGACCAGCCCAGCAGATGGTGGAATATGCAATAGATCCATGTTGCATTGTGTTAAGCTGACCAGCCCTAGGACATGGTAGATGAAATAGGTCCATATTGCATTGTGTTAAGCTGGTGGACTATGAGATAGCTCCATTTTGCATATTATTGAGTTGATCAGCCCAGGAGATGGTGGAATATGTGAAAGCTACATGTTGCATTGTGTTAAGCTGACCATCCCTTTGGCATGGTAGATGAGCTAAATCCATGTTACATTGTATTACGCTGATCAACCTGGGAGATGGTGGAATATGTGATAGCTCCAGGTTGCATAGGATTAAGCTGATCAGCCCAGGAGATGGTGGAATATGCAATAGCTCCATGTTACATTGTATTAAGCTTGTCAGCCCAGGAGATGGTGATAGCTCTATCATGCATAGCATTGTATTAAGCTAAGCCGTCCAGGAGATGGTGGAATATCTGATAGCTCCATGTTGCATACTATTAAGTTAATCAACCCAGGAAATCGATGAATATCCGATAGCTCCATGTCGCATAGTATTAAGTTGATCAGCCCAGGAGATCGTGGAATATCCGATAGCTCCATGTCGCATAATATTATGCTGATCCGCCCAGGAGATGGTGGAATATGTAATAGCTCCATGTTGTATAGTATTATTATGTTGATCAGCCCAGGAGATGGTGGACTATGCGATAGCCCAACAACTAGATGAGGACTGGGTTCCATGTTGTCTGAAAGCAAACTTGTGTGGTGTATATTCTTTTACACAGCACATTCAAGCTTCTCTGTAGAGAGTAAAAACAACAAACTTTAGAACATGAAAAGATAAAAAAAGATTAAAAAAAGAAAGTAGCACAAGGAAACAAGCAAGGATAACTGGAGGACAATCTCCCACATATCAAACATTGAAATCCATAACAGCCAATAATCCAAAACACGCTGACCTTGCTGGGTCACTGTAGGTTATCCTTTTGCTGTGGAAAACCCAGAGGACAGTACGAGGAAGCAGAGAATGCTAACTGGACAGGATGTCACTTGTCCACGTATCATCTACTGTAAACAGTGCATACCTAACCACAACTCACTTCATTCCTGGTGTATTCATGTATGAACTTGGAAAATCAGGGTAATGGGCCCAGCCCCTGGGAACAGACAATATTTCTCAACATCCCCATCTTATACTTGCAATTTTCCAAATATCCATAGGTATTCTTGAAGATGCTTCTGAATGGCCAGATCTTCACTGGACCTTGTGAGATTTCGCTTCTCAGCTACCATGTGTGCATACTTAAAACAACCTATTTTCACACCATGTTGCATACACTTTGTACCACGGTCACGCAAACACTGGTGCAAAACTTCACCTACAGAGACTTTATGGAATACGATATCCAATCATACAATATAATAAAAGGCCAGATTTATGTTTGTCCGATGCATTCATGCGCAGTAGAGACTGTCCACTTCGCCTGTTATCACCGCTAAAGGGAGCTGTTGTCTTAGGAAATGTATAGTGGTCCTACTGTGTTAATGAAAACCTAAAAAATCTTTTTTTTCTATTAACATGAAATACAATCAATTACAACCAAATATGCGACATAATACTCTGAAAATGTGTCTCCTAACACACTTTGGCCTGTGTACTTGGGATTTGACACTAGTGTTTAATAATACAGTAATGTTACAAGTTTCAATTGTCTTTCTTTGTACCGCTCATCACAGACTTAGAATACATTCAGCAGTTCAACCCATACCACCACGTTGCATGATTTAGTGTGTATAGTAAACGTAAAGGCACAAAGGGGCACATTTACTAAAAATTCAGGGAGAACAAACTACTTCTGCACAATTTGCAGGTATTCTTCGTTCTTTCAGAACATGCCACTGCGCACAGTCACAGAGCAAACTCTCCAAATTCAGTATTTTTGCAAACAAATGGGAAGATTCCTGGGGTCTAGTTTCCAACTAATTTTAGCATGCACTTTATTTGCCAAGAGACATTCTGCAGGCATAGATTTGTATCAGTTTAGACATGCTACATGAATTGTGCAATCCTTTTTTCCCCTAACGTTCTTTTATTGAAAATGTCACGCCACACTGATATCAAATCCATACTACCAGTATGCGTTTTTACTAGATACAAATGGGGTGGCATTCTAGCACAGGCCACTATATCTGATGTACACCTCTGTTTCTACCCACTATCTCGCATATAGCTTTATGCACCAGCCGGGTAATTGCAAACTCCTGAAACCATTCCTCTGTAGATGGTGGCGTTCCATCGGATTTCTAGTCTAGCTGGTCAAGTGGCACAGCGAGTAGAACGCTCGCTTTGATATCCGTGCAGAGCCTGCTAACGCAGGTTCGAATCCCAGCGGGGCCAAACTCAGCCTTTTATCCTTCTGAGGTCGATAAATGAGCACCACACACCGTGGGTAATATTAAGCAGCGCTCAGGTACCTGAGGGTTCGTAGCACTATATAAATGCCAAATTATTATCCTCTGCTGAATACCATTGATAGTGGCCATCCCGCATCTCAAATATAGCGTAAGCTGTGAAGTTGACATACATATTCAGAATGTACAGTATTGGGGACGCCTGCAAGAGAGCACAGAATGTGTCACGTCCACCTACCATATGACGGTGATCTGTTGCTTTATCTACACGTTTAATGAATGCATCCTTGTATTACGTTTAGCGGGGTTATACGCAAAAAAAAAAACAAACCCTTCCCTAATGTCTTCCAATTATTTTACGCTTCCTTCCGACTCTGCTTGCCCTTAAGACTTGTATCCTCATGCAGCCGGCTCATTCCCTATTGATCCAACAAAGGGTTTAAGCAAAATATTTATGTTTTGACAGCTTAAAAAACGTGCAATCGTGTTAGGATCTCTCGCCAAATCCTTTCAATTATGAGCATAGCTTTCGTTTGGTTTAAGCAGGCTTCATTTGCAATAAGAATAATAAAACAAAAAAAAACAAATGGCTCTTGTATCTGCTATCCACGTGGTGGTAAGAGTCACAGTGCAAATAGCCCTTAATGGTGTTGATGCTAGCCACCAACTGTTCCACTGTAGTTCCTGCACTGCCATCGCCCCATTCCTGGGGATGGAAACAGCAGAGGGTGGGCTCCCGACATTGCCTCTCCCAATAAAACAGGGAACTGCGGCGTCATACTGTTTGTATATGTCAAAGGAACAGAAAGATCAGTCATTGTCTATAAACACACACGTTTTGGGAGAACTGGCATCTTTGCTACATTAATTTTGCCCAGCAAGAGTTCAGCAGTTTGGTTAATGAGCTCAAGATCAGGACCCCAGGAAGAAAATATTTAGCTTAAGAAACGCTTTGGGATTTTTTGGGTGATCTCATACTCCCAGGAATTTATTTATTTCATTTATTGGTAGCGCCGAGACCTGGAGGTATCCCGGCGCTAGAAAGGTTACTATACTGTTAGCAGAGTTACCGATTTTAGTTACAGGCAGTACAATTCAGGTGTGGTCATTACAATACAGCCAGGTATCATGCATTACACCAGTAATGTCTAGGTAGACATTACTGGTGGGGTCATCCAGTACATTCGGGAATATTTATTAAACAGTGGGGTTTTTACTTTTTTGCCAAAGATTAGATAGGATGGTTCATCTTGGTGGTAAGGAGTTCAACAGGGTTGGGGCAATTCCAGTGAAGCTAGATCCACCAGCTCTCTCTCTGTTGCATCTCGGGGTAATTAAAGAGGAGGAGCGCAAGCTGCGTAGTTTGGGCTTTCTTATGATACGTTGTGTGAGGCACGGGGCAGTGTTGTGGAAGCAATGATGAGTGATTGACAGCCAACGTGCTTTGTGTCTCGCTAGCAAGATGTGGGCTAATATTTCAGGCTGCACACTTTTGGATCAATGGTAATTTATAGATTTTTTTGTGAGGTTCCTGCAAGGATGGCGTTACAATAGTCAATGTCTACGTCCACAATGATGGCCCTGGCTAGGGTGAGGCAGTTGCTGATGGTAAGGAATTTCCCAGCAAGGTTAATGAGTTTGGTTGAATAGACCGCCGATGAGGTGACTGCCTTGACCGGTTTCTGCATGTTTAGCTCTGAGTTGAGATAAACTCCGAGTGTTTTGACAAGGGTTGATACGGGGGTGATGTTCCCATCGATGCAGAAAGAGGCAAGGCAGGGTCGAGGTGTTTGAGGCGATGTGGAGCTCCATTTTGTCATTGTTCAGTCAGAGATGGTGGGTAGCCATACAGAGTGGTTAATATTGGCTTAGTCAAGTTTCTGATTTCCAGTGAGTTTGAGGAGGCACTGCGTATCGTCGGCAAAGTTTGTGTATTGGATGTTTAGGCTGTCCAGATGGTCAAAGAGAGACTCAGTGTACATGTTGTACAGTTTAGGTGAGAGGCAGGATCCTTGCGGGACAGATGCGATCAGCTGCTTCGGCCCCCGCGAAGATCCTAGAGGATCGGTCAGTCAAGAAGGACTTGATCCAATGAGCCACTTCAGTGGATAGGTTAAAGGTGGCAGTGAGGTGGGTGCATAGGATACCTTGGTCGACAAGATCGAAGGCCGCCGAGAGGTCAAGTAGGAGGAGGATGGTGAGATCCCCCCGCATCACGTATGTAGTCGAGCTGAATCTTTAGGTTGAGGAAGGCTGATTCTGTGCTGTGCCTGGGGCCTGAACTCCGATTGGTGGGTGCCCAGTAGGTTGTGGGTTTCAAGGTGGGATTGAAGTTGTAAGTAGGCGGTACGGTCAAGAATTTTCAGGAGGCAAGGTACTGTGGTGATAGGGCGGTATTTGGTGGGACAGGTAGGGTCTGGGGGAGGAGGAGGTTCAGGAGCAGTGTGACCCAGGCTTCTTTGATGAAGTTGGGTACTATGTGGGATTTGAAGGATGCATTTATGGAATTGGCAATGGTGGCCCACCAGTGGGTCAGTGCACATCTTGATAAGGTGGTCAGGGCAAATGTCCCTTGTGCAATTAGATGCTTTGAGGCGTTGGATGGTGGTGAGCACGTCTGTCAGGGAGATGGGGGTATAGTGAAAAAGGGGGGGTCATGGGAGCAGCAGGTGTGGTGAGATCAGGGGGGTCCAATTCAGCAGAAGGGAGGGGGGATCTTTTGAGAATCGTTTTGTCTCTAAAGTTGTGGGTTTTGTTGGCTAGGGCTGATTGTATAAGGAAGCACCAGGCTTTGTCTTTTGGGAAGCGGTCACTGGGAGGAGCTCGAGTTTCAAGATCCTTGAGGGTTTTAAAGAGCTCTCTTGTGTTCGAGCTGGCTTTGTTAATTCTGTGTTGTCAGGATTGCTGTTCTATACATTCTGGCAATAGTGTTGAAGCCCTCCTAATTGCTGGGAGAGGGGTTCTTTCTCCAGGGATGTTCCTGGGCGTGTTTAGATTTGCAGAGGGCTTGTTAGTTCCTCGGTGAACCTGTTGTGATGGGAGATTATTTTTTGCGAGGCATAGCTTTTAGGGATGCGTGCTGGTTTAAGGCACTGAGGAGTGCACTGTTGTAGGCAATGAGAATGGCTTTGAGGTCGTAAAGTCAGGCCGTGCCTCGAAGGAGGCACAGATGGTAGGTTCCAGTAGCTTTTTGGTGAGTTTGCAGGTGTGTCTGGCAGTGATGGGTGGCAGGTCCCCCGGTTTAGGGGTGGGGTGGATGTGAGTGACAAGTTGAAGCAGATCAGGGAGTGGTCTGACCAGGGTACATGGTCAATGGAGGTGACTTGGACGAGTGTATTGGTGGATAGGATCCAGTCGAGGATCCTTCCTTTGTTGTGGGTGGGGGAGGTAATGGCTTGGGAGAAGTTCATCTCCTCTAGAGCTGAGGTGAGCGATGCTAACTTCTGGTCAGTGGGGTCTTTGAATCCCAGGTTGAAGTCGCCTTGGAGAAAACATTTTGTTTTGGGCTTGAGGAGAGGGGTAATGAGCTGGTGAATGTCAGCATCCGGGCGCCAACATTGTTGGGTTGGCGGTAGAGGAGTAGGATATTGGTGGTAGTCTGGGGGTTGGTTTCAATTTTAGCTAGTAAGAGTTTGTGACCCAGCCAGGGTGGGAGGGGGGAAGCTCTGATGGGGAGTGAGGATTTTGAGATGATGGTAACTCCTCTGCCTTGGTTTCCCTCTTTGTTGGTTCTTAGGATGGAGTAGCCGGAGGGTATGGCAAGAGATAGGGGGGACCAGCGGCCTCATGTAGTCAGGTTTCAGTTATGGCCAGAAGGTCAACAACGTTGTCAAGTATGAGGTTGTGAATGTCAGGGGCATGGGCTCAAATGGAGTGGGTGTTAATGAGGGCGCAGGCAAAGGGTTCAGGACTGGAGGGGTAAGGAGGCGATAGGTGGGCCGAGGGCTTGGACAGGGGTGGTTGTGAGGAGATGGGCTTGGTGGTATGCAGCATATATAAATCACTGCATGATGAGGTGGTTTGGGACCATCTCTAAGGGTCTGGTGGCTTTTGTGCCTAGTCGGGTTGGGGAGGCCAACCATTCTGGAACGAAGTCAGTAAGTTTGGAGTGCCCAGGCAGGGTGCCATGTGCATATTAGAGAGGTAGGTGGTGAAGGTTGGGGAAGGAGATCTTGGAAGAACAAAGACGATGTTGTATGAGGGGCTAATATAGAGTTTTTTGCAGGAGCTACGGGGTACACATTTAGTGCTGTGGGTGGTGGCAAGGTGGTGTTGCAGCAGGCAAGGCTGTCGGGAGTGAGGACAAGTGTTCAGTTTGGGCATGGGTAAGTTGGCGGGGGGGTCAGAAGGAGCTAGCTGGTGCTTAGGGGCAGCCACTAGGTCTCTCTGGCGCGTCAGTGAGTCGATCCATTTTAGGGTGGGCAGGAAGGGTGAGGGTGGGGTGTTGGCACTGGGATATCTGGGAGGCGTGGCTGAGCATGCAGTGAGGCTAAGGGCGGCGATGCTAGATGGAGGGGCAGGCGGCCCGGGGGGAGGGAGTGGGGTGAGGAGGTGACGGTAGCATGATAGCTATTGTAGGTATTCACTCTTTCAGTGGCCAGGTGGATTGGAATGGTCCAAGGCTGGTGGGCCGTGGGTGTATCCTTACAGGCAACAGGTCCAGTGTAGGCATCAGTGCATGGCCTAGGGGCTGGGATCATAGTTGTGCAATCAACATCAATAGCTTCAACAGAGGTGCAGGGCCCTGGGGGCCGGGATCATAGTTAGGCAATCAGCATCACTATCATCAACATTTGTGCAGGGGCTGAGGGCTGGTATCATAGTTAGGCAGTCAACAAAAATATCATCAACATTTGTGCAGGGCCTGAGGGCCGGTATCATAGTTAGGCAGTCAACATCAATAACAGCAACATTTGTGCAGGGCCTGGGGGCCGGTATCATAGTTAGGCAGTCAACATCAATATCATATACATTTGTGCAGGGCCTGGGGGCCGGTATCATAGTTAGGCAGTCAACATCAATAACAGCAACATTTGTGCAGGGCCTGGGGGCCGGTATAATAGTTAGGCAGTCAACATCAATATCATCTACATTTGTGCAGGGCCTGGGGGCCGGTATCATAGTTAGGCAGTCAACATCAATACCATCAACATGTGTGCAGGGCCTGGGGGCCAGTATCATAGTTAGGCAGTCAACATCAATACCATCAACATGTGTGCAGGGCCTTGGGGCCGGTATCATAGTTAGGCAGTCATGCGTTCCTTTAACATTAGCACAGGGCATGGTGTCTGCAATGACAAGCTTATGTCATAGAAAGCCATTGCGTTAGGGAAGTCTTTTGTGTGGCAGGGAAGGTCGTTATGAGGCCAGGGGGCCCAGTCTGAAGTGCTAGTTGTGACAGAGCGGTTAGGGAGGACTGCAACATTCTGGAGCGGTCGCATCAGCACATCAGCTAGCAAAGGGTGAGTGAAGCCGGTGGTGCGAGCAGAGGCACACAGGTGCTGAGGTTCAGGCAGCCTGAGGGGAGGGTATCTGGCGCGGACCAAATGGCAGAAGCAGGAGGATGCAGGGAGGCTCAGTAGCCTCGGTATAGAGCTCAGAGATAATGCCGGCAGGAATCTGGTTGGTGGGAAGGCTCAGAAGGCTCGTAGACTGAGTCGGGCACTCCCCAGAAGTGCAGCTGGGGATTTTGTGGGGCCGGGCATGGTGCCAGAGGGTAATTAGCGCTTCGGGGGCAGTGGGCTTCGAAGAGGCCCACATGCGCCTCTTAACTGAAAACAGTGCTGAGCTCCATGCTGTGGGTATATGCAGCAGCGGATGATGGAGGCTTGTAACGTCCGTTGGTGTGCTCCACAGCTTATTGATCACAGGCATCCAGGGAGAGACAGGGGCCTTAGACCCGGGCCTTTGTAGGTAGACGGTCGATTTCAAATCCAATGAAACAGAAGCAAAGTTGGTGTTTTCCAAGTGTAAGGTCTTTTCATTATTTTATTCATGCCTCGGTATCTCCCAGTAATCAGCTGAAATCTGCAGGATATGACTGTAGCCCCAGAAGGATTGCTGTTAGTCTCCATAAGCTTGTCTGAATAACCTGCTACCTTAATCGCCAGGCATGTTCTGCTTTCAAAGAGTAGATCTGGGTCACCCTAGAGATTGTCCTACACAAGGACAATACTAGGTGAATACTAGAGGGGAGACTGGACGAGTTTTCCTTCTCCTACCATAACCCTTGCCCAGATATTTTCCTACACACTTTTGATTGCTTTGATGAAGTTGTCTGGGAGTGTCATTTCTGCAAAGACTTGGCGGAGGAACTCTCACTTTACCCAGCCAAAAGCTTTCTCTGCCTCGAGAAAGTTCACGGCCAACTTGCAGCTCCTGCTGACAGCCACACCCAGAGTGTGTAGCGTTAGGTCTCTTGTTCAGTACTTACAAATAACTTACAGCCTGGGCCAGTAGGCATGCTAATACATTGGTGAACACTTTATCGGCATTTAGCAGGTCTACGTGTAGATATGAATATAAATAAGGGTCATGGCCTTTCTTGGCGATCATCATGACTTTAGAGTTCCTGCAGAAATCTTGCATGTGCACCTCTCCCATATAAGTACCTGATTTGTGCAACGCAAGCTTTTGAATGTTGCACAGGAGCCCTGCTGTTGCATCCCCGCGGTGCACGCGATGACAGCCAACATTCTGCTTTGGAATGGCATCATGTGCAAGCCTTGTTTTCACAGTTGGTCAGTTTCCCTCACTGCCAGAGGTCGGAGATGCGAGGGGTCTTCTGTATGGAATAAACTTATCATTATACATCTTTATTACCGGCTGTGATTACTTCTCCATTTATTACGACACCTGCCTTGATTTGCTGGTCACAAACCAACTTAAGGACAAAATCAGTTATTTATTTTAATCATTTGAAATGAAAATAATGACAAGCTGTCATGACAGGCTCATTCTAATGCTTAAATTGCCAGTGAGCCCCTAGGCAATTCGGCAAATTGTTCCGGGGATGTTTTAGAACATTTGGGAGTCTGGTAAATCTAGGGCTTGCCCGTTGTGCATGATGTTGGCAAACCTTTGATGGGCAAGATTGTGCAACTGAGATTTGCATATTCCCATAAAGATCGCACTAATGGCAAACAGCCACCTGTGCGAAATGCACATCTCATCACTACCTCTGTTGTCGCATCACCAGCCAGCCTTTTTAACATGGCCAGTGCCTGCATCACTGCAGCCCCTTGGCCTCAGCCTTTTGTAAGCCCCTGTGCACATTGCTGCAGTCACTTGCCACCAGCCCTTTGTGACTACCTGGGTACGCATCTTTGGAGGCCTTTTGCACTGCAGGCAGGCAGGTAGTTGTAAGGCCCAGGTGGGGCACAGGCAAATGTACAAGGCAGCAAAAAGGCACAGCAGCAGAAGCCTGCCCGGCCCATATCAATCTTCCCCAAATGTAGCATCGTGTTTTATGTGATTGGGATGGGTACCGCACACTGCTGCTGTTAGGAGAGGGAGAGAGGGAGAGAGGGAGAGAGGGAGAGAGGGAGGGAGGGAGGGAGAGAGGGAGAGAGGGAGAGAGAGAGAGAGAGAGAGAGAGAGAGAGAGAGAGAGAGAGAGAGAGAGAGAGAGAGAGAGAGAGAGAGAGAGAGAGCTTGTTTTTAGGTGTGCGGTGTAGACGGCAATGGTGGCTTTGCATGTGCTTGTAATGGGGATGTGTGTTGGTTAAGTGCTGAGAATTTCAGCTCGAGTTATAGGTGCATGAAATTATGTGGCGTTTCTACTCTGGGGGGAGGGTCTTTTTTATCAAGACACGAGCAGTGGCTGGTTTGGTTTTGTGTGTAGTGAGTAAAATGCAAAGAGATTGAGGGTTAGTCAAGGAGGTAGGGGGTATTCTTGAGCGTTTCTAGGATGCTTTCAAAATGTTGGTGTCACCATGAGTTGCTAGTCATTTCTGAGAGCCTTATGTGTTCTAGGAGGGCGATCATGAGCCAGCGTGGCATTCCCTGAGTTTGTGTCCTCATGTGAGGGTCAATTTATGGAGTGGCCAGGTTTCTGCTACATGTTGAAATTACCAGGTCCATTATGTATTTTGTTTGTAGATTTGTTTCCGTCAGGTTGTTAATGTAAGCTATGCTTGGCCACCATAGTGGAAAAGGCAGAGGCTCTGTGTTTCTCTCTGCAGGATCTTCTGTTTTCCAATAGTATGTCAATTCTCCATCTTAGGTCACTGGTTGGTTGGTGGAGTGTGATTTCGTTTTGAAGTAATTCTGCTACTTGGCCTTTAACTGGCTCTGATTCGGAGGGCCACGAAATGTATCCTTTTTAGGATTGGTAGCCAGTGGAGAGCTCTATGAGCAGGTGTTGCTTGTTCCCCCTCTGTTGACCCTGAGCAGCAGTTTGGATCCATTGAAGTCTTTTGTAAAATAGTCCAGCATACTTATGTAAATGCTGTTTGCGTAGTCAATTCTTAAGAGCGTCACAGAGACGACGGACATCCTTTGCACTGCCTAACCACCATGAACAAAGTGTGATAATTAATCCAGACATTGGTCTGCCAGAATGGAGGTTTGGGGGGCTGAGGGAAGATTAAAAAAGCATTTCGTTTTTGTTGCTGGCTTAAACAAAAGGGGCAGTCTGCAGGAAGGCTAACAGGGTTGAAAATACTGTACAAGAATACAATATGCCATCTTCTGAAACAAGCTATGGCTGAGGAATATAACTTGTAAGCTTTTCTGCATGCTGTTTCATCGGTGCGCTTTCATGAATGCATGTAATGTCTGCGATGCGTGCATTCACAATCCTGAAAGTGAAAGATGGCGGAAGGGAAGTGGGCACAGGGGAGCTAGGAAAGCGGCTCATGAAGGGGTGGTGTGGTGATCAGGGGAGCTGCAGAGGTTCCAGGGATCTCCCCTGGTGGGCGAACAGTATTATCAAGGAGGTGGAGAAATCCATTTCAAATTGCACAAAGAACAGAGCTCAATGGGAGTTTCGAAAATGGAGTAATTTCGGATATACAATGGTTTCATCTCCATCTGCTTCTCTTTAATGAGGTTACATGGGCAAAGTTGGCATGAGAATTTGTAGCTTTTGCGGCCTTTAAAACCTTTATGCGCAGCAGCTATGTTATGACTCTTAGTGTGCAGATTAGTGTTTTGCAGCAAAATATAGGCCTATTAAGTTGTACATGGTATATATGGTGGCACATGAGAATGTAGGACATCAGTATGCAAGTACTTAAAGACAACCCTAAGCAGATGTTTGTGGGCACTCCTAAAGGACATTGGATGATCACTCAAAAAGCACTTAGAAATGGTCCTCACCCAAACCGATGGCTTGCTCTGCCCCTACTCACCAGTCTCTCACAACTTGATGTTACGCCTGAGATTGACAAAATACTCAATTATTGTTAGCTGCCTATTATTTTGCTGGCTCAGTTCGTATTTGGCTCTGGGATCCAGTCCAAACCCCTGGTTTAGCTTTAGCTCATCCCTACCCATAAATACATAGGGCTCCCACACCTCTAGTTATTTTGCCAGCAAATACTATAGTACAGGGCCTACGGAGCAACTAGAGACCCAAGGGTCCATTGGTCACCCACAACTCCCTCCTGTCTCAACGATCATTATTGTCCCAGGGTCCTTTTTCTCCGAGGCCATGCCTAGTAGCAGGCATCCATAGCAAGCAACGAGTTATGGGGTAGATTGAAAAGGTACATTGAGCATACCCGACTTTATATAATGAAAATTAATTAATGTAATTCTGAATTATGAGATTCTGGGATAATCTTAACGTGCAGGGAGAATATGAATTCTGGCACTGGGGTTGCTGCCTAACTGAGAAAACACAGTGTCCTATGGTGACGGAGACTCCCGTCCCCTACACACGATCAAATCTGATAAGCCAGCCAACAATTTCTATTCATATCATATCTCTTTATGGGGTGAATTGCCATGCTCTAGGTCCCTTTGCTCCTTTTCCTTCCTTACCACAAACCGACCATCTCTAAGAGAAACCAGTGAGGAACGTTCCATTACCATCAATTATCTTACCCTGAGGCTTCCGAAAATGTCCTTGTTTTGGGGAAGTGTTTCTCCATAAAAGTGTATACGTGACAGAAATTTCATCTTACCTGGCATCAATCCCGAGTATGTCCAGTTTTTAATAAAAAAGTAGAAATGTACCCAACAGATATTCTTGTAGTTTTATCCTTTCTGTATCCGTAGGACTTAAGGCAAACCAACCTGAACTGGTAGCATCCGCTCAAGCTCCAAAAACATATTTTGCACACAGAGTGCCTGAAGGCCATGCAAATGCCACGGAGAACAGTATGAATCCCAGTAACATTACATGTGAACTGCAGTGAAGCCACAGCAAGGGCAACAGACTCACTTAGTCAAGCTTCCTCATCCACATTGTATGCCCCAGCAGCCTGTATTGTACAGAACCAGTAACTGTAGAAATGTATGTGTGATGAGTCTTTGTTTTGAACTTTACAAAACGTTTTGATTGTATTTATTGTTTTTAATTCAGAGATGCATTGAGGGGAGAATTGAAACATTAAGGAAGGAAACACATTATGTCAAATGAAGCAATTAAGTTACAGGAAACTGACATGACTTCTGACTGGAAGGATGGTGGGTGCAGCAATTGGAGGGATTCCCAAATGAAAAGGTTTGGTTATGTGTACATTATATTTCCCAATGCAGCCTAGTAAAGGGGAAAGAGGCATCTGCAAAGGCGTTCTTACCCAACATACTTCCGCCACATTGCAAGGGACTCAAAATATTGGAACTTTCTGCATTGAGGAAAAAAGCAGTACCTAGTCTTTGAACTAAGCAGAAGTTCATTGCAGAGGTTTCTTTCATACTGTCTTACTTTGTTCGCATGCGTCATCACTGAAACTTGACATCAACTTGACATCATTTGCATCTCTAGGTACTGCATTTCAGCCTACTACGCTGTCTCAAATCTATGTGATGCCCTGCTCTCTGTTTTTTAGCCCACTGTACTGCTAATCTAGGTACTGCATTTTAGCCTACTGTACTGCTAATCTAGGTACTGCATTTTAGCCTACTGTGCTGTCTCAAATCTAGGTGATGCTCTGCCTTGTGCTTTTAGCCCACTGTACTGCTAATCCAGGTACTGCATTTTAGCCTACTGTACCGCTAATCTAGGTACTGCATTTCAGCCTACTGCGCTGTCTCAAATCTAGGTGATGCCCCGCTCTGTGTTTTTAGCCCACTGTACTGCTAATCTAGGTACTGCATTTCAGCCCACTGTGCTGCCTCAAATCTAGGTGATGCTCTGCCGTGTGCCTTAGCCTACGGTACTGCTAATCTAGGTGCCGCATAGGTATCTGCCACCCAGGCCCTACCTCCAACCTCCGAATTTAAGTGAACCCTGTTTGCACATGCATCTTAGCCCTACGCTTGAATCCCTGAATTTAGATGAACCTGTTTGCACATGCATTTTAGCCTCACTCCTGATTTCTGAATCTGAGTGAACCCTGTGTACCTAGACTCATTCGCGCAGCCGTTGTGTTGCCTTACCAAGCCATTGTGCATCCCACATCTAGCCACCGTGTTGCCCACACCTAGCCAGTGTGCCGCCCATACCTAGCCATTGTGTTACCACTGCCCATACTTAGCCACTGTGTTGACAGCCATTGTACGCTCTATAGAATGATCCCCATCCTCTTCCTCCTGATCACCCTTTGCCCTACAATGACAACAGCAAACCACCCACCGCAGTCTATGCCTACTGCAACGTCAAACTCTGATGACGAGCCCCGACTGACCAGCACCCCAGACACTAACCCACAAACTATAGAGATAAAGATACCTACCACCCACCACCCCATAACAAATATCCCATGCGATACCTTAAGTAGAAATGCAAAATTACGATCTAGACTACCCAAAATCTATGAACCACTAGCCAGACTAGCCACCAAACCTAGCAATACAAGATACCACCAACGCAATGCCCCCAAACTAGACACCTCCCCCACCAAAAGACATTCCCACGCTGTCAGTCCCACTAACAACCACCGCAAATCAAGCAAGAGACCCACCAAAAAGAAAAGCCATGTCACCCCTGCGACACCCAAACCAAACATACCGCTGAAGGGTGCCTTCATTAATGCTAGATCATTGATAGCACATGCCACCGAAATTGCCGATCTCATCCAAATAGGCAATTATGACCTTCTAGCCATAACGGAAACCTGGCTTCACCAAGATTTGGCAGCAGGACCCGCTTTGATGCTTGCCCTGCCCCCTAACTACAACATTCTCAGAGAGGACAGAACCAACTCTCAAGGAGGCGGCCTAGCCATCATAGCTAAAAACAACCTCGCCATAACAATAGAAATGCCCTCAATCACCAAATCTTGTGAATCCTTAACCGCCAAACTCTCAACATCACCCTCCCAATCTATCAATATATACCTCATCTATAGGCCTCCAGATCCCATTGGAACCTTTGAGGAGGACATCTCTATGATCCTCTCAAATAATCTAAAAAACTCATCGCAAGCCATCCTCTTGGGAGACATGAACTTAGGTTTCAATGACCACAAAGACTTGCAAGCGACTAACATCGACAATGTCATCACAGAACTGGGATTTACCCAAAGAATCTCACAACCTACCCACGAAAAAGGTCAAACACTCGACTGGGTAGCCAACCACAACTGTAATGTAACAATTACCGATGTTTGCCCACAAATCTGGACAGACCATGCACTTATAACCTTCCTCATAAATGAAAACACCACCCAACCCAAGGAAATTGTACTGCCCCCCCCTACCGACCAGAAATAAAAAAAACATAACTACAGACAAACTGCTACCACTTATCCTCCCAACCCTACATTCCTTATCTGAATCGCTAAACCCAACAGCCCTAGTGAACGAATTCAACTCAACCATGGCCACAGCCTTGGACACTATCGCCCCGTTGAAAATGAGAAAAAGCAAGCCCAGAGCACACTTAAATACTTGGTTCACCCCTCACCTCAAATCCCTAAGAAGTGAAAAACGCAAATGCAAATCCCCCTGGTGACTAACTCCATCAGAGACTAACAAAATAGCTTTCATCAGTGCCTCTAAGATCTACAAAAATGAAATAAGGAAGGCCAAAAAAGAAAACTTTAACAACAGAATATTACAGGCTAAGTCTGGAACCAAATAACTATTTCTTATACTAAAGGAACTGGAAAACCCTATCCCTGCTTCAGACAACTGCGATAAAAATAAAACGTGGTGCTCCAACAGCCAAAAAGCTCTAAACAACAAAATTGCCACACTCCAAACCAAAATTGAGAAAAAGAAACAAACTATACCCACCTCAAACAATCCAAGTGGTAAACCATCCACCTCCACCAAGCCAGAACACAAATTCAACTTCACCAAAGTAACAATCCTGGAGATTGAAAAAATAATACTCTCGCTCAAACCAACTAACTGTCGAGGCGACATATGCCCAGCCCAACTGATAAAAGACGCGGCCAGAGACCTTTCCCAATTTATCACCAAACTTATTAATGCTTCCTTTGCATCAGGCACTATACCAGACAATCTTAAGCAATCATGGGTCCTCCCCCTCCTTAAAAAGCAAACCCTGGACCCCGCCATCCCGACTAACTACAGGCCAATCACCACGGTACCATTTCTGCTAAAAATCCTAGACAGAGTGGCCTACCTACAGATCCAAAAATATCTGGAGATGCACCAACTATTAGGTACCAGACAGTCAGGCTTCAGGCCTCAACACGGCACCGAAACTGCACTTATCTATCTCAAAACCCAGGTCGATGAGCTGAGAGATCTTGGAAAAACTGCCCTACTCCTCCTGCTGGACTTCTCAGCGGCATTTGACCTGGTGGATCATGATGTGCTTTGAACCCACCTGGAAACCGCGGCCCACTTCTCCACTCATGCCATTGCATGGATCAGGTCTTTCCTAAGCGGCAGAACCATGAGGGTTTTCTCCACCTCCGCAGCGGCTGACCCAGTACCTATCACATGTGGCGTCCCCCAGGGATCCTGTGTCTCTCCGACCATGTAGAACATCTTCACGAAGCCCCTGTTCGATGATCTGGACCTTCTGGGTGTCACCTACATAAACTATGTAGATGACACTCAGATTCTCATCCCACTTTCGGGGGATTATGAACAGGATTTGGCCTTGGTGAACAGAATATACCTCATCATTCAGGTATGGATGGCCCGTAATGGTCTATGCCTGAATGATGACAAAACGGAACTCATCATACTGGGGAACACACAAAATGTCAAAAAACTGAACGATGACTAGTCATCAATTGTCATAGATGGCAACACCATTAAAGTAGCGAAAGAAGTAAAAACAATAGGTTTTTACCTCGACTCTTGCCTCTCCCGAACAAAGCAGGTGAATGCGATGGCCTCTAGCACCGCTTACACCTGTAAGCTGATTAGAGCAGCTAAACCATATCTATCCACCGCCAGCTGCCTCACCCTGTCAAGAGCCCTGGTATTATCCAAATTGGACTACTGCAATGCACTATATATGTGGTCCAATAAACACACACTGCAAAAAATCCAAACCCTGCAGAACAATGCCCTTTGAGCCGCCCTAGGAATCCCAAGAAGAGAGCACATCTCAGACGTCAGAAGACAATCTAATTGGCTATCCACAGCTGACAAAATTAACCTCAAAACAGCATCACTGACTTTCAAAAGTATTAATGACCTAGCCCCCAAATACCTAGCAGAAAGATTCAAAAGGAGAACTTCTAACAGACCTACCAGAGAAGCATACGCCAACCAACTAGCCGTGCCCCCATTTAAGCTGAGCACAGCCGGAGGCACCAGCTTCCCTGTCAAAGCGGCCCAGCTATGGAACCCCCTCCCATCATCCTTAAGATCTGTCCAATCTTATCCACACTTCAGACTCAATTGCATTAAATGGCTCAAAGAAAATGACCTATAACCTACTAGACTGGGACTATTCACGTCTGACCCACCTGTTCATCTGCAGCCGAACGCATACCACGTTCATCACCCGCTTAACCCACCTTGCTCCCGACACTCAATGCTTACTGTGTATACATCCCTATGCACACTCACCTGTGCATGTAACCACGCATACTGTGATCACTTACTATTGATACACCCTGTAACCTTCCTGAAATGTGTAACTGTAACACGTACATTGTCATCATTTACTGTTAATGCACCTTGTAACCCTCCTGAAATGTGTAACTGTAACATGTAAGCTTAAAGTATTCTTGAACACGCGCCCGGATACCCTCGGGTCTGGCGCGCGTTACAAATAAATAAACAAACACATTTAAAGGAAGTTGGTCACCAAAGTAATTCCTCCATTGTTTTAGATCTCTTGATGTTGTGGCTGTACAAGTATGTGGCAACTGGAAATAGGCAGGTGTCTTTGAGCAATTTGTATGATACTTACCCAGATGGTCATCGGAAAATTACACAGGTATTTGCAAACATTTCCATTTCCAGGGAGACAGGTAAACTCTGGACTTGACAAGTCCAGAGTTCAAAGCGATTGGGCAATATATAGATTTGTTTCAGAAATCAAACTTTCCCAGTTCATCTATTATTCAAATGTGATGGTCAACCCATTTCTTTTTCAAGTGGTGGTATCCACCCCTCAGCCAGAATGTGTTTGACAGGCACTTCCATATTAAAAGGGCAGCATAAACTAATAATCTGACTGACATCCTTTTAATTCCAATTCTTAGAAACATCTGGGCTCAGGAAGAGAAGTCTTTGTTTCCATCTCTTTGGTTTCCATCTCTTTTCTTCTCCACTCAGAGAAAATCTTCACAAAAACTACATATCTATTAATATCAACCAATCTTTATTGGCTTAAGAGTACTACTGAAAGAACCAAAGGAAAAAATAGATATTACATTATCTGATGCTGAAAAGGCTTTTGACTATGTTGGATGGTAGTGATCTGTACTGGTGCATGCGTTTTAGGTATCAATTGATTGACCAGGCTATTATAGAACAAGCAGAGTGCAACAACTAGGATGGTGCAGCATCATCTCAGGGCAATGAGAAGTAGGCAGGGACATGCCTTACCATGTTCCTTTTACAGCAACGATAGAGCAGCTGAATTTCTTTTATCAGAAATGGTACATGCTATTTGTGTATATGTAGATCATCTTCTACACAGAAATTAAAACATACAAATAGTGCCACTAGTATTTTTAAAATTGGGGAGTTTTACTCTGCCTTGGTATTATGTAGTTGTCTGTCAAGTATGGTGAATATATCTAATTTGTATCCCTTTGAAAATGGCACTTAGCATAAGTATGCATCTTTGTTAGGAGTTTCTCCCCCTCAGTGTCTTTTCCTGAGTCCTTCCATTTCTTTTTGCTTTCCTTGACAGAGGCTGATGTATTTAGAACCAGTACCAGAAAAAAGGTGGAAACCAATGTACCTCGTCATTCAATATGGTCATGGATCAGCTGAAATATGTTTGTGATGTCCGAGATACAAGGGCCATCATTCTTCCTAATCTATCAATCATGGGGAGAAGATTACACTCAAGCCCCAAACAGAAAAACTCTGAGTGGTTTCAACCTTTGACATGTAGAGAAAAGAAAACGTTGTTGAAGGGATGTTATGGTTGAGTTACTCTAATAAAAACCTTTGAAATTCAGAGAAAAAACATAATTAACACTCCCACCAGACTAACTCTTAGGACAAAGATGATATCATAAAGGGCATCATTGATGGCATCATATATAACATAACTAATGTGCACCAATTCTGACAGAAAGTCCTTAGAAAAGTTTGTGATTAGGGTATTGCTACCAACACATGAAGGGTAATAGATAGGCCTCGTTAACTATTATTACATGTATCACAAATTGTACTTAAACTGAAACTGTCTACGTGGGCATTTGATGGTTTATGGTCAATGCATCAAATTCCTTGCATCGACATGCATTTGCATCAAATTTTCTTCCATCTAAAACATTTGCATCAAATGCATTTTCCTTTGCTTTTTTGGGGGAAGGGGTCCCCCCAACGGCTGTTTTTTACCGTTTATAATGCACCTAAACGAAAATTAACCCTTTACCCCCCAAAAATATGCATTCAATGGACATTTTTTAGATGGAAACATTTCGATGGAATGGCAGTAGATGCAATGGCATTAGATGCAATGACCAGAAAACGTATTTGACCCATGGTAGTTCTCAGTAGAGGAGCTTCCACACTCCTTTTCAATTTTGTAATACTTGGGGTTTCACCTTAAGTAACCAAGGGTAATCCAGACGTAGACCCCTTGCTCACTGTGGCTTAGAGAGGCTCAGCTTCACCTCATTGAGGCCCAACAAGGCCAAAACACGTGTCTAGAATTGCTGATGGTACTCTTGTTCAGAGGAGTTTTTCCATTCCCTTAAACCTTGGAAAGATATTGCTTCATATCTGGGGGACAGGAAGGACAGTCTTGCTCATGTTCACCAAAAACACCACCATATTGAACTCAACCATCCAGGAATTCTGTGTGGGTTTCAGCCTAGCCCCTATTCTTGCCTAAAACAAAATAACTTATCGTGGGAGTGCAAGAACAGAAAAAGGAATAAAAAATGTTCACCACTGGAGTGAAGTTCCTGGTGAAAGTCTGTATCAGGTTCACTCTCTGGGATCTGTTGGAACTCTGGAGAGGTGACGACTGGCTGATAAGTTTGCAAAGAAATTAACGGTTGGCGCCTCACCGTTTTATACGGAGGTGGGGAAGGGCTGAGTAATCTGCAGGCTAAGATTGTCTGGGTCCCTCCTCTGATGGTGTTCTCTGTTTAACATGGAAGCCAAAGTCCTGGATATCTTCCTTGTCATCCAAAACACTCTACAGTTGTTCCTGACCTCTTCCCACATTCCCGTCGTCTGAGGCGAAGAGGTGCGGGTTTGGGATTTAGCTAGGGGGGTCTGCCGGACAGCTATGTGCAGTGTTTTGACGTAACCAAGGTAGGGTCCTTCCACCACAAAGCATGCAGGAACCAGGTAAGTTACTTATAGTTTATTGGGCCAAGTTGTACAGGTGAGTTCATCAGTACATTGGAAAAATAACACTGGCCCATCCACCCAGCTTACTTTCTCTCTCTCTCCCCAACTGACACCCTACAACCTCCACACTCAAAGATCCACACTCTACACCAACATTCCACCCACTAGAGATTCTACAGCGCCAGCATATTACACCGACACATTACAACATACTTCCCTTCTGTAGGGCATGTGCCTCCACAATGGAGGTGCAGGGAATGCTGCACCCACAGGAGGAGCAAAGTGGTGGCCCTGTGGTGGGTTTTCAGAACTCTACAGCCTAACATGTAGGGGGAAGAGAGCCACCAGGGAATGGGCTGGTCCAGTCGCTAACCAATATGCACAGTAAATGACACCCCGAGACAACGCTCCACCAAATTAAGTGGCGTCCCTTCCAATACCAGAATGCTCTGCTGGAAACCACAACGGTCCACAACGGTCCACAGCCCAGAAATGCCAAATATATGCAGACCAAATAACCATGAGGAGTAAACCTGTGGTACTCACAAACCCTGGTGGAAAGGCTCAGCCCAGCCTCATGTTCCCTCATTGGCCTCAGGAAAGGCCTGCAGATAATTAAGTAATAGGAACAACCAGATAATAAATCACTAATGTATGAAGTTAAGACAGAAACAAAATAACCATTCGACAAGGAGCTTGCATATAGCAGCGGGAAATAGCCAATCAGAGGACACAATAGAGGACACGCCCCAGCCCAAGGAGTATAAAAGGGGCTGCAAAAAATGGAAGGGAGGGAAGGGTAGTAGGACTCTGCTCACTTGGATAATCCAGACTGAAAGTAGTCTAGGCCTGGAGGTTCTGCAAAGAGAAGCTGTGGTAAGCGCATCCCAAGCCTTGATCAAACTGGAAAGTCGGAGCCTGAGGCTATCTGCCAGTGAACCTATGGTAACAGAGGGAAGAAGCCAACCAGTGGCAGGAAGGTGACAATATTGACTTTCTGACAAGGACACTCATGAGTGGGGTGAGAAATACCCATTATGATTGTTGTGAATCCAGACAAACAACCTAGGTCCAACAGGGACCAGTGGTGAAACCCACTGTCCAGGAGGGACCCTGTTGTGAATACTGAAAAAGCCTGGAAGGTACATATTGTGAATCCTGAGAAAATAGGTCAGAGAGAGATCTGTTGTAAACCCTGAGAAATACCAGGGCTGGGAAACGCCTACAAGCAAGTATTGCAAGGCTGCAGGAAAGCCAGAATGTAAAGGTCTGGGAGGGACCTGTTGACAATACTGGCAAAGCCCAAGTCTGGAAGAGACCTACCGTGAATGTTGACAAACCCAAACTCTATGAGAATCCTGTTGTAGACCCTGAGAACCCACCAAGGCGAAAGCCTGCTCATGATTGCTCCTGGCTGAGGAAAATCCTGAAAGAGAGAGAACTGCAAAGGCCGAAACCCGGGAGAGATCTTGAGAGACAAGTTGAAATATCAAAGATCTAGATGTGTAATGACTGCAGGGTGAACCCCAACTCCTACCTAGGAAAGTAAAACAAAATGAAGATGACACAATCTGAACCCACAACAACCCACCAACACCCCTTAATGCGTTGAACACATATGATATGGCATTTATAACGCACCTATACACAAGTGTTTCAAGGCGTGACGAGGCAAAGGGAGGGGAGCAGGGAGAAGACCAAGACAACGATCCTACTAGGCCAGGTGACATTGAAATCATGCATGTGCAGGGAAGGGGAAAACTGCAAGCGGGAAGGGGGAGGGGAAGTGCAGTACATAGGATAGCATAACATAGGATACCGAGGTTCTGACTAGGGTCATTCTACCCTTCCAACATAGGACAGAACACTACCCTGAATGACAGGACGCATGCATAAAAAAGACCCATGCAACGGAGCTGCATGAATAGCATAAGGGCATGACTAAGGGGGGACAAGTCGAAAGTCAAAACAGAAGTCCTAACGCAGGGTCAAATGCAGGCCAGGGTCACAGGTCGCCAAAACATTGTATACCGTAGTTATCAAGGCATAGCCAAACAAAATGCAGGATAAAAACAGTCCGGGTGAAGAAACACAAAGCAGGCATAGAGATGCTAGACAGGTGCACACAGCACTCACTGGCATTGTCAAGCAGGAGAACAGCATCCAAATTATCTTATTGAGCGGTCAATGGTTCCCCATTCTCATGTTACGGAAGCTTTGTGTAGTGTCAACACTTACCAACGTGGAAGCTCCTGGGAACTGCAGCCCGCATCATGAGCTTCCACGTGAACCGCCATGCAGAGCACATGAACCGAACCCTCCAAGGTCCCCGTTTCCTTACTTGAAAGCTGAGAGGCCAGACAGATTAAATGCTGCAAGAACTTCTTCAGAGGAACATTCAGGGTTGGACATTTTAAGATTAGGTTTGTGAACCTTTTGCTTTGGGACAAACCTTGGAACATTTGGGTCATTAGTTTAGGGGAGCCATGAGGCTAGAAGACTGGTTAGGACTAGGTGTTGGAACTTCACGTTGGCCATCCATTCTGAGATTTACTTTGTTGCAGGTGTAGTCAGGATTGTCTAATAAGTGGGGTTTGAAGCTATAGTAGTTGGGCCCTTCAAAATGACATTCACATCTGTAAATGCCCACACAGCGCTGCTGAGTGGGCATTTACAGATGTTGGGTGGCATTGCCTGCTCAGGCCCTACCCTGTCTACACCTCTGCTTTGTTGGATAGTGTGCCTCATCAAGAGACAATAACTTGTAAGAATAAGTTAAGACCTTTGTGTTTTGAATCGGAACCAACTAAGGTGGTGGACACCTGTGAGAAAAACACTATGTTAAAACGCCCTGCATACTGTTTGATTTAGGACACATCCTAGTTGTAGCTCTTCCCCTATAACCTGCAGTCATTTAGCCAACCCCTTCACATGTTGAAGCTACTAATAAAATATTCTGTTCACGCACCAGACGTCTGCGTAATGAGTCTCATTTGCTCAGCCTCACCAAAGCCCTTGACTGTTTTCTAGGCGGCTGTCTTTCAGTGGGGTACATATGAAGCAATTACTGCACCTATCCATCTGTGATGCATGCGGGTCAAGAAGCCTAACGGGATAGTCCCCACCAGATCACCCTAGTCCACCAGGTTTGCCCGGGGTTTGTGGTTGGTATTCTCTGAGTAATCTCAGGCTTTTAATTGGGGAGGTGGGTTCTATCGTCAGTCCCTTATAGACACTGGTACGCTGGTATTGAGAGCACAGGATTTTGGAGACTTTATACTATTAATCGGGATCAGTCAGAGGGAAGGGTATTTTTCTCAGGGGTCATGGGTAAAGATCTGTGGTCAGGCATAGAAGGGAAATTGGAACACAGGATGGATTTGTTAATGTGCAGGAATATTCAGTTTTAGCCACGGGTTGATCACTGTGGTGATGGCATAGGGATCGTCTAACTTCCATCACACCGCCAAACCTCTGTTTATTCAGAGTTAAAAGGTATGGAGAAAACAAATCAACATGTCTCTGGTGGGGGGGGTCGCCATTATGTATAAATCCAAATATAAAGTGGTGTGTAGTGTACCTAAGCACTCCCTTAGGATGGAATGTCTTCTGGCCGGGTCTCTCGCCCCCCCCACCTCGACGCTCTCTGTTTTGGTGATTTATCAACCTCCGGGAATTGACAGCCTGTTTTGTCTGGAATTTCTGGCGCTAGTGCTGGAACTTCAATTGATCTAGCCCAACTTGTTGATTGTTGGTGATTTTAATTTGCTTGCAAATCTGGCCACGAGTGGGCAGGTAGTCAAGTTCTTGGATCTGATGTCTGACTTGGGGTTCTCCCAACTAGTCTCAGATTTGACTCACCAACGGGGCAATACTCTGGATTTTATTTTTGCCCCTAGACCGTCTACTACCGTCTCTACTCTATGCACAGTAATATGGTCTGATCACCTTTTGGTGCCTTTCTCTATTTTGCAAGAGTCCCCTACTTCCTCTTTTCCAAAACCGGCTATCCATAAACGCAGTTGGCATAAAGTGTCTAATGACGAGTTAGTGGCCTCACTTAAATCACAGTGTGATCAGGCTGGCTGGTGTTCTTTGGCCACTTTGGAGGCCTCTTTTACAGCTGCTGCTAATCTGCTCCCCTCCCCCTGAAATTGTGCAAACAGAAGAATCATTCTTCAGAGCCCTGGTTCTCGGAGGAACTTGGAGCTAGCAAATTATGATGTAGGCAAGCAGAGAGAAAGTTGTGTGTTAGTTACTCCCTTGAAACTAAATCTGTTCTCCATCAGTCTCTTTCTGCATATCATAAAGCAATTGTTGATGCAAAAAACTATTTCTTTAGCCACAAGGTGGAAGCTGCGGTTAATAAACCAAATCTCTATTTGAGTTGGTCCAGTCATTATCTACCCCTACCAAGACAGGGCCTCAGGTTCCACCATCACAGGAGTTTTGCGACCGGCTGTCCTCCTTTTTCCATCACGACTATTCATGATCATATTGCTGCTGAGGCTAGCCATCTTGATGTTGATGTGTTGTCTGAGGTGCCTCCTCCCCCTAGGGTGCTGTGGTCCGGCTTCCCCATTTTTTCTGAATCAGATATACTTAAGGCAATCACTCATCTTAAATCAGCCTCCCCGGCAGATGCTATCCCTTTGGCCCTCCTCAAGGAGATCTTGGTGGACATGATATCGGAACTCACGGTGGCAGTTAATGCCTCGTTTACTGAGGGGGTTATTCCTGCTACCTTAAAGCATGCCCTGGTGATTCCATTGTTGAACAAACCTTCTTTCGACCCCGAGGAGCCTGCCAATTTTCGGCCTATTTCCCTCCTGCCCTTTTTGATGAATGTGCTGGAGGCGATGGTAGCCCCTTTGCTCCCTTCCTTCTTGGAATCCTCTGGATTTTTCTATTCATTCCAAACTGGGTTCCGACCAGGGAGAGGCACGGAATCAGTCCTGAATTCTGTGCTAGATGACCTTGCCTGCCTGGTGGATCATGGTGGTGTCGGGGCAGTCCTTCTATTAGATCTTTCGGCGGCCTTCGACTTGGTTGACCCTCTCACCCTGATCTCCCGTCTTGCGGAGGCGGGTCTTTCTGGCCAAGTTCTAGGATGGTTCATGGCCTTTTTGGCCGATCGTTCGAAATCGATCTCTCTTCCTCCTTTTCGGTTACAACCTGCATCTCTTTCTTGTGGAGTCCCCCAGGGATCAGCTCTCTCCCCCATATTGTTTAACATTTATATTAGAGCCTTGCTACATCTCATTTGATCTCATGGCTTTTGTTACTACGCTTACGCTGATGACACACAAATTCTGGTGCGCCTCGATCTCACTAGACCTGCTATAGCCGTCCGGCTCAGGAGGTGTCTGGAAGAGCTGGCTTTATGGATGGCGACCAACTGGCTAAAGCTAAATGGAAATAAGACTGAGGTTTTGGTTGTCGGCACTAACTCTCCTCTCTTGTACTGGAGTATTGATTTTTGGCCCCCATCCTTAGGCCCTTTTCCTTAGCCGTCACACTCTGTGAGAAACATGGGGGTAAAAATCCCCTCCTCGCTCTCAATGGAAGAACAGATGGCCGCTGTTTCTAAGACCGGCCATTTCAAGCTTCGTACTTTGCGGAAAGTTCTTCCGTTTATTCCAGAAAACTGTCTGGTCCTTGTGGTGGCGGTTCTTGTTCCATGTACAATTGACTACTTTAACTCACTTTACCTGGCACAACCCATTTCCTTATTAACCTGCTTCAACTTCTTCAAAATGCTGCAGCCAGAGCTATTTTGCATCCTCTTTTCGGTGCTTTACTGGTTGCCGGTGGAGAAACGGATTCTCTTCAATGCCATGTGTATGGTCCATTGTGCAATTTTATGGATCAGGGGTGGAGTACTTACAGGAAAAGTTCCTGCACTATGTTCCTGCAAATGAAACAGAAGCTATTCAAGAAACTATTCCAATTGTACCAGAACAAGAAGAATATCAAAAATACAGGCAGGCAGAACCTATCCTCTATTCAAAACAACTCAAATGAAATCAATGAAGCCAACATCCCAACAACTGTCTACAAGCGAAGGCCACAAGTAGGGGCCGGAGGGGAAGAGGAAGCATCAGAAGATCACATAAGAAATATAGTAATGCTTACAAGATCAAAATCATCTCACCCAAGAGGACCTACTGATGAATTTAACAGATCAAAAGCTCTCCCCAGGGCTTATATCAGCACTATATAAGGGCCTATCATTTTGCCCCTCAAGTCGCATGTACCATTTTCAAACTAACTTGGATCTCTTCAAATTCAACAGGAGATTGAAGCTCAAAAAATATTTTTCAACTATGATTGACAAGCCTAACATTGAAAGACAACCAACTCCATCAGAATTGACAGTCTCACACTCAGAGGACACAGTTTTTCTGTTGAACATCCACGAACCAGAGGAAACACACATACTATCAAGATTTGTGACTGATTTAAATCTAGGGTTAACAGAAGAAACAACTTTGAAGCCCAAATCCAAATTTAATCCACAATTAGCAACAGAAAATGCTATTGATATCTTCCACAAAGCTTTCATAAATGAATTGAGAAACATTTATCCGGCAGGCCATAAAAAAGATCAATTAAATTCAATTTGTCTTATCAAGAAAATGGGGCTATTCAAGAATTAGGTAAAAACAAAGACATCACCAACAAAGCTGCTAAGGGAGGACAAATTGTGCTCTTAAAAACCGAGGACAGCATAACTATGGCGCTACATCACTTAAATGACGATTCATGCTATGAGAAATTGCGAGAAAACCTGCTACCTGCCCTCATAGATCAATGGCAAATCATGAATGCACATTGGCTTAACGAAGACCTGTTGTCAGACAATGAACAGGACTACATGTAAAACCAATAGCCAACTCTAGTCACCCTTTACTTCATACCCAAAATACATAAGGCTTTTCAAAAACTACCGTCAACCAGACCCATCATCAATGGAATAGTTTCACTAACGGAACCAATATCTGAATACATAGATACGCATCTTCAACCATTAGCTTCTGGATCAGCTTCTTTCATTCAAGACACTAAGCACGTGATACAGCAGCTCGAATCAATTAACTGGGAGACAACTTCATATCAGTAACCTTTGATGTCACATCACTCTATACAAGCATCATACACAATAAAGGAATAGACACAACCAATTATTTTCTCAAGACTAGATCAGTTTCATTTTATCAACAAAATCTTATTAAAATGGAAATGCTTAACTTTACATGCATAATAAAAACGTTTTGTTCAACAACCAGACTTTCAGACAAAAACAAGGGACTGCAATGGGCGCTAAATTCGCCCCAGGCTATGCTAATTTGTATATGGGTCATTATGAGTTGGAGTATTTATTTATTTATTCAGATTTGTAGAGCGCACGTCAGCCCGGGGGCATTGTGGTGCTTTTTACAGTCATATCTTAGTTACATAGGATACATTGTTTACATAAAATACATTATTTACAGTGGCAATATGACGTTTGTACAAATTTGCAGTGCAGTATATTTACATAGATTCGTGAGTGTCTCATATTATTGTGCAAGGAAAGAGGTCTTCAGTTTCCTATGAAAAATCAGGAGCGAGCAGTTCTCCGCTCTAATGTCTGCAGGAAGAGCATTCCAGGTCTTGGCGGCAATGTAGGGGAAACTTAGGCCCCCGGCTTTGGCTTTTTTGATGCGTGGAATGTAGAGTGGGTTGGAGTATTGCGTCCTGGTGGGACGGGAGGAGGAGGGTTTGGAGATGGTCTCTGATAGATAGGACGGGGCGGAGAGAGAGGCATTTGTGAGTGAGGGTGAGGATTTTTAGTGTGATCCGCTCTTTGACTGGGAGCCACTGAGCTGAGTACTGGCATGGGAGATATGCTCTCTTCTTGGGATGCTAAGAGTGGCTCGGAGAGCATTATTCTGTGTGACTTGAAGTCTGTTTAGGTTCTTTGCTGATGTGCCTGCTAGGAGGGCATTGCAGTAGTCCAATTTGGCTCCAATGCTAGCTCTAGCTATAGAGAGGCAATTGGGTTTAGAGAGGTATGGCTTGATGGCATTTATGAGTTTGGTGGTATGTGCAGATGAGGTGATTGCGCTGACTTGTCTAGTCATAGATAGTGAGGAGTCTAGGTACACTCCCAGTGTCTTTACAGCACTGCATACGGGGATGATGGAGTTGTCAATGGAGAAGTTAGCGTACAGTTTCTCCAGTTTGTCTAGGGTGCTCTGTTGACCTAATATCATGATTTCAGTCTTGTCTCCATTGAGGCAGAGGCCATTAACTGCCACCCAGGCCTTGATGATTGAGTAAATCGTGTGGAGTGCCTTGGTGTCTTCGTGTATGATCCAGAGAGGGGTAGAAGTACTTGTGTGTCGTCCGCGTAGTTCGTGTACGTGATACCGTATGAGTCAAGTTTGTCAAAAAGGGGCTTAGTGAACAAGTTGTAATGTATGCCTGGAGACATCCATCATTCACAGGGGACAATCACATTATCTATTGGGGAAGGTTCATTGATGATATTCTGATAATTTGGAATGGAACCAAATAATCATTGGACAAGTATTATAGGTACCTGAACAACACCAACTATAATCTAAAACTCACTATGCAAGAAAGGACAGAAAAAATGTATTTTCTGAATTTAGAGCTGTACATAGAGAACAGCACCATTCAGTCAACTCTGTATGTGAAACCCACAGCTGGAAACAGCACTCTACATTCCAGAGCAACCACCTAAACCACATTATGCACAATATACCCTACAGAGAATTCCTTAGGATCAAACGCAATGGAACCAAAAACAATGAATTGGAGAAACATGCAGCAATAGCTATGAAAAAATTCCAAGCAAGAGGCTACGACACCAAGAAACTTCACCAAGCATATGCTAAAATCACATCAGAAGCAGAACAGAATTACTTCAAAATAAAGCACAACCTAAATCCAAAGTTGAAGCTAAAAAAATAAGGATTATCACAACCTACAGCTCTGAATCCAATTTACTTTTTAAAAATACTGACCAAACATTGGCTGATTCTAAAACTAGATGAGGATTTACCAAAGCATCAGGACGAAATCCTGTGCATCACTTATTAGAAAGCTCAAAACTTGAAAAAACGAATTTTTCCATCTCACCTCCAGCGCAGCACAATCAACAGAGGAATACCCCAATTATGCAATCCAACCAATCTGAGAGGGAACCTCAAATGTGGCAGATGTACACAATGTTCATTTTCAGAAAATGGGAAAACAATGATATCATTGCCCAAAGGACAGGAATACCAAATAAAAGAGTTCATTAACTGTAACACAAAAGGTGTGATAGACAGCTTAAGATGCACATGCTTGAAATGATATATTGGCAGCGCAATTCGCCCGCTCAAGAACAGGATAGCAGAACACATAAGGTCAATTATAAACAAAGACATCAAGCATCCATTGGCATACCATTCTCATCAAGCACACCCACAAGATAACATTGACAAATACAAATATTTTAGTTTGGAAAGAGTAAGCATGCCACCAAGAGGAGGATATCGCAAGAGAATTTTAGGACAAAGTGAAGCTTCTTGAATCTGTAAGATGAACTGTTGTTTTGCCGGGTTAAATTCGGACACTGAAATGAATCATTTTCTATTAAATTAAGCTAGTTGAAGCTAGTTGAAGCTTAATACCATTCAGATAGTCTAATAAATTTGTTCAAAGTTTGTCACTTTACTAGGAGTGTTCTTGGCTTAAATTTGTGCAAGTTCAGCCCCACACAGGGTACAACTATGATGATCTAATAAGACTGGTTTATATTTCATACATTTCACCACAACACCAGTCAAATGTTTTTTAATCTTGTGCATCGCACGAGTATCAGCACTGTTAATCACGCTAATAAACGTCAGAACAAGAGCAATCCGCTCACTATGTGAAACTAAACCGATGCAAGATGGCGGACGGCGTGATGCCGGTCACGTGATAAGCATGTCCACATCATCACGCCGTCTTTAAAAAGCAGCCATTTTGAATACAATGTCCATAGCGGTTATCACGCCGGCTTTTGTTTTAGCTACATAACCGAAAGGGACTAGCACTACTTATGAAAGTCAATAAGGTAAGCAGAGGTTTTTGTCCATACTAGTAACCGACTATGTACATTAATCTGTACCACAATTAGAAATATCATGTACATAAATATTATACCAACATGCACCACCCTGTGACCACGAGTGAAACTGCGAACATTTTTAGAAGCCGCACATTAAATTTCCAAAATTTACAAATATATAGAGAACACAAGTGAGCACATTTAGCATTCTATTTTCATTATACTGGATAAGCGCCTGCAGACAATCCCCAGCGATCCATTTGACCTTCTCTTATATATGTGGAGAGTAACCCGATCTATCCGCACCATTTGTTTGCCCACTGCAGTTGGCCCCCGCCCGCCATTGCACACGAGAAAGGCCTCACAAAATGGCTCCTTGCTTTTATTTACATGTTGCCTAGCAACAGTTCGTCAGCCCATTGGTTCTGTGCTCTACTTCCGTGACGCTAGGTTACCGGAAGGTGTGAGCCGGCGCTCCACGAAGGGCGCGCACTAAGGGTGCCACCTGTCTGCACCTGTCCGCGAATGGAGGCGAGATGTAACTGTAAGTGACTGCTATTCTGATTTGTATCTAAAATCTCTATCTATTGGGAACGTAGTATATCCTTCCAACCATATATGACTTGACTATTCTGCAGTGAGACAACGACCGGACTGCATATAAATGATTTGAACAAACCCTATGAACAGTATAACGATCCAATGTATCACAATATTACCGCTGTACGAGCCTACTTCATCTGCTTGTATTGTACCGTATAACCATTTAGCTTGCCTAGCGTAATATGTAGGACTGCCTAGCATATTTGTGACAAATTCACAATTCAGTTTACCGGGCATTACGTGCCACTTCTACAATTGCCATATGAAAGAGTTTTGTAACAAAGCCCCATCAGCAATAACGACATGAACTAGCCTTTACTACTTTCCAGCGTTGCAATCCAGCTAGCCTACTGCATATCAACAGTTACATTGGTATACAGAACTAATGCGTCATAAATCCATGCCTGCCTTTTGATCCAGATATGTGTAATTTGTTAACTGTATGAAATAACCAAATTGGACATTATCACTTCCTAGAGTTGCATTTAAACTAATTCATTACAACACAACTGTTGCATGGATCTGCAAAGTACCTATCGCGCATGACCTGGTGCCTAATACCTGTTGCCATATATGCCATAATTTGTTAATTTGCTATTTGTACCAGTAGCGCACCTAGTCATAATAATTAATAGTGCTGCATCTAAACATGCCTAATGTATCACAGTGATCACACAGAAACATAGTACGAGTTAGATAATTTGGTTATAATTGTTTCATTGATATCTGAAATCAGTCCTTTGTGTTACTATTACAGTTAGATACTAAGTCAAGGATGATCGCACAATTACTGTTATTCTTAAGCCTCCTTAGAGTATTGAACATGCCAACTTTCCCCAACCCTACCATGGACTCCCACTTGCGCGAGAGTACTATAAATTTAGTAATGACAACAAACGTACCATTACCGAATGACATACAACCATCTACATTCCTTAAACCTTGCATCAGCACGTATCATCATGCTCCCTGCAAGCTCCCACCTTCACTTCCTCTAAAATGCATCTAAATTTTAACTGCTAAAATCTCATCCGCTGCTAGAAAACCTGACTCTCACTGCACCTCTGTTCACCCTGCCTACGGACACATAACATCTAGCTGACCATTAAGACATTTCACAACATTACCATGCTCCACTACATTAAGAAACCTTAGACTCTGCTCTAGACTTCCCCAACAACACAGACGAAAAACTAACTTCAATAACACAATTACCAGAAACAAAAACATAGGCACCTTTGAATCTACGAAAATTGACAACTTATACCAAAACACAACCAGCCTCACTCAGTAACACCACTAATACTTTAAAAGTAGAGCTGATCAATGCGAGATCTATCCAGGCACACGCGCTAGACATACTGGACATTATATCCATCAATGACCTCGATATCATCGCTATCACTGAAACCTGGCTGAAATTATCCTCAGGCTCCTCACTAACATTAGCCCTCCCAGAGGGAGGACTACTCCATCCTACACTCAGACGGAACGTCAGCTAAAGGAGGAGGAGTTGCATTTATCTACAAAACTGTATTAGAGTTAAGAATGACTAACAATCATCACCTGCCATTGACTGAACTACTCACAGTTAAACTAGCTACATCTGCCACATCTACCATTACCTTGCATCTAATCTACCGACCTCCTGGGAATACCACCACTTTTGAAGCAGACATCTCAAACATATTACTGTCTAACACTAAATGTAAGTCACAGATTATAATCCTAGGTGATTTTAACCTTATTGACGACCCCAATGATGCCAAAGCTTCTACCGTCAAGGACACCATTTCATAGTTAGGGTTTACTCATCGTATCACTAGCCCAACCCACAACAAAGGCAGTACGCTCGACTGGCTAGCAGACCTTAATTGCAATATTAAGGTGCTGGCGAATACACCACTTGCATGGACAGATCACCACCTAATCACCTTCACCATAAATATAGCCACACCACAAAACACACCTAACCAAGCGCAAGCATCAATGACAAGATGGAAACGTAATCTCACACTAGAAAACCTGCTACCACTATTACATCCTATTACGCACCCAACTAATACACCATCTGACCCATCGGATCTAGTGAATCTCTACAATGACACCATCCTTAACGCTATTAATAAAATAGCATCATTCAAACTTCAGAAGACGAAAATCTGTGCCCATGTCAACAAATGGTATACTCCACAACTAAAAACTCTTAGAAAAGAGAAACGTTCTCCTGAAACTCCCTGGAAAGAATCACGTTCTAAACAAAATAAAGACCTATTTATTGCAGCATCATTTAACTATAAAATAGCCATTGTCCAGGCAAAAAAATATAACTATTCTATAACTATAACTATAATGATTGAATAGTTAAAGCTAACTCTAGTACTAAGGAACTGTTCAATATACTAAAAGAGTTGGAATCACCTGCACCTACACCAGACTCCTGTACTAAGGACACCCTATGGTGCTCTAATATTCAGAATGCCTTACAAGACAAAATAACGCTATTACTTAACAAAATATCCATCAAGAAAAATCTTATTCACAATGTCACTCCACAAGACCCGTCATCCACCTCTAACCTCGATCTCCAACAATTCAGCTTCAAACCATTATCCACTAAAGAAGTAGAGAATATAATAACTAAACTCAAACCGTCCAACTGCAAGGGCAACGTCTTTCCGGCTATGCTCAAAGAGGAGGCGGCTACTGCATTTGCCCCCTTTATCACTACATTCATCAATGCTCCAGTTCTGTTCCCACGAACTTGAAAGATGCCTGGGTAGTCCCTCTATTGAAGAAACCTACCTTGGACCCTAACAATCTGTCTAATTATAGACCTATTACCACCGTACCTGTTCAAAATTCTAGATTGTGCAGCATACATTCAGATCCAGCAGTACCTGGAAACTAATAACCTTCTAGGACTAAGACAGTCAGGTTTCAGACCAAGACATGGGACTGAAACTGCACTTATTGACTTAAAGACACAAATCCAGACATTAAAAGACAATGGAAAATCATCCCTCCTTTTACTACTCGACTTATCTGTGGCATTTGATTAAGTGAACCACGAAATCCTCTGCAAACATCTTTCAACGGCTGCACACTTTTCTGACCAAGCAAATTCATGGATTAAATCCTTCCTCTCTAACCAATCCATGAGGTTCTTTGCACCAAATGCTACAGCCCCACCCACAGCAGTCTCCTGCGGGGTCCCACAGGGATTGTGCGTGTCGCCCACACTCCATAACGTTTTCACCAAGCCTTTGTCTGATTTACTTGATCATCTGGTGTCACATATACCAATAATGTGGATGACACCCAGATATTCATTCCTATCACAGGTGACTACGCTATAGATAGCAAAAAACTGAATGACATATATAGTACCATACAAACCTGGATGGCGAACCATGGTTTATGTTTTAATGACGATAAAACCGAACTACTCTGACTAGGTTCCAAAGCGAAATTTAATAAACTAGGAACCTCCTTCAAAGCTTTCAATATTGAGGTAATACTACAGAAGTAGCAGACAATGTGAAAACCCTTGGTATTTATATTGACTCCACCTCATCTCTCACGAGACACACCAACGCCCTAGCATCTTCAACATCATACACCTACGAGCTTATCACAGCCTGAGTGCCACCCATACCTCTCCAACACAAACTGCATCACAGTAGCTACAGCTCTAGTATTATCCAAGCTTGACTATTGTAATGCTCTCCACTTAGGCACATCAGTACAGAATATTAACAAAATGCAAGTTCTCCAAAATAATGCAGTTAGATCAGCTTGCAATATACCTAGAAGACAGCACACCACAACAGCCAGACAGAATTTAAAATGGCTGAATATTAAGCAAAGGATCAACCTCAAATCACTCTCACTAACACACAAGTGCCTTTATAATCAGG
Source organism: Ambystoma mexicanum (assembly GCF_040938575.1). Taxonomy (NCBI): domain Eukaryota; kingdom Metazoa; phylum Chordata; class Amphibia; order Caudata; family Ambystomatidae; genus Ambystoma; species Ambystoma mexicanum. The sequence goes on along the minus strand of NC_090929.1, from coordinate 334,722,776 downwards.
CACCCATATACCTCTGTGACACCTTTGCACGTCACGCATCTACACGTTCCAGCAGATCTGCCCAATCACATTGCATCACCATACCCCACTACAACCAACAACGGGCCGGCGGCGTCAGCTACCAGTCATGGCTGCAAAAATGTGGAACTCACTGCCATTTACATTAGAGCAGAACCTTCCATAACAAGTTAAAATCATGGCTACAGGATCGAGAACATAACTGACCTATCCTACTATCTCAGGAATGTTACTCCTATTACTGTATAAATTGTATAAAGTGTTTATCCTCTTGTTACTGTATATAAATATCCTGTCTATTGTATAATATGTGTAATGTAAGAATTGTAAGAACAGCGCTCAGTTGCCTCAGGGCTGGAGGCGCTATACAAATAATGAAAATACAAACCAGCATGCAAATGTCTGTTACATGATATGATATGATAATTTATTTGTATCGCGCTCGTGCACAAGTGTTATGTAAGGGCAATCAAATGCTTACAATATCATTTTTATTCGTTTACTTAGAAGTGCTACTGTAAACCCTCCTGATGAAACATTAGAGATTAATGGAGAAACACGTATGGAGGGAGATATGAATTGTTACTAAATCAAGGGATATGTGATTTAATATCCACTACACATTGGGACTCAATTGAATCATTAGGAATCATGTCATGTGAAGCAACATACTGACTTGAATTGAAGAGGCAACCAAGCATTAAATATCTAATGGAAAAATGTAACATGTCTTTTTTCTTTGGATAAATCTAAGCAATCAACGTGGGGTGCAAACAAAAAGGTTACTCATGGTCCATACATGTTCCTGCTTGTTGTCTCCGTTATCAAGTTACTATCCAGGTGCTGGTGCCTCGTGTCAGACTGTCTCGTATGGGCGGTCACGCCATTTTGGTGGCTGCCTTAAGGCTTGGAACACTGCCTCTTTCTCTTCGTGCAACATCCGACTATTTTAAATTTCGCCGGTCACTGAAAACCCTTTTATTCTAATTTCCTGATGGAAACGCTTTATCTCTGCTTCCACCCCCAAGGTGCCTTCGGGCGTATGTGCGCTTAATAAATACATGTAAGATAACATAACATGTCCCCGCCATCAAATTCCCTCCATATGTCACCACTGAATTGTACTGCAATCCATGTATTTCTTTCGTACTCTACGGTTAAGCAAAACCGCTACAAATAAGCTCCGAGCCTGCACTGCCCCGATTCGTCTGCCCTGTGAAATGATTGCCTTTTCCTTTTCTGTCCATTTTTCTGTGAAGCCGGAGGTTGTATCATACATTTCGAGTTTCAGAGAAGCCATTGGTTATGTTTTCAGAGTTCCCTTGAGGTTGTTGGCTTTTTTTAAATTTCCCCCTCCACCCATCCCACCTGCTTATTTGGGATTCAACTTCTTGTTCGCTCCCGGAATCAAATGTTTTTTCAAGCCCACCATATCTTATCTTCCACGTTATTTATGATTTTAGGCGTCTTTGGTGGTATCGTTTTTAGATGTTTGTTTGCTTAGCAACAGCCCCCCCTTTAACAGACTTTGCTCCTGAACAATCCAAATAACCCAATTCTTTAACGTGGGGACTAAACTCCTGTTGGTACCTCCAGAGCATCATCCAGGGTAAAAGTGCGGTCTTGATAGTGGCATGTGTGGTGTTACTGTAGATGAACTAATTGGACATCCATTTTCCTTTGGGAACAAGTACCGGCAAAACAGATTGAAGATTTGGTTTAGACTTCATTTGTCTAGCACCCTCAGGATATCCAGAGGTTAGCCTAAACTCCACCCTCAGTACTTCTCAGACCTGTGTGCCTCTGTCCTATACCACCATTTCCCAGGAGCCATGCAGGTGGAAGATGCTGAAGAGGACTCATTTCGCTAAACATGTTGCTGTGGTTAGCCCTGAGGAGGCTGTGAAGTCGACAGTCTTCGTGAAGAAATCCACAATGACATAAACAGCAGCTTGTGCCACTGTGTCCAACCCTAGAGACATAGTCACAAAATCCATGGTTATGGTACGCCATGGATGGCGTCTGGGACAGGACGAGGGATACGCAGACCCATCAGGACACTTCTCACCACCCTGATCTGTACTCGGATCCCTTGATTCAGGCACCAACGTGTTGTTCCGTCCCATTCCACACACCATACTGTTGAACTAGGTCACAGGTTTTCTTCTTTCCATAGTGGTCTATTAAAGCACTCCAGTGGCACCAGTTTTGGTTGGACTGGAAAGTAACTAAAGCGTGCCCTTGTACTCCACAGGTCCATCTTGGTGAGACATCTGGGGTAGCCGACGGAAGTGCAGAAAGCATCTGTGAGGATAACAGTCAGTGGCCCTCATTACGACCCTGGCGGAGGTCCATGGTGCAATTTGCACCATGGTCCATGGCGCTAAGCTGCCAACTCCGCCATGGTGGTTGGCGGACTTACCGCCCCATTCCGACCTTGGCGGGGCGGTAAGTCCCCAATCCCCATTTACCCTTCCCCATTCCCATTTTTGCCCCATAGGGTATAATGGGAGTGGGGAAGGCGTTAATTACGCCACCGTAAATTACGGTGGCGTAATTAACAACAAGCCCCGTAGCGCCATGGATTTTTCCGCATGCAAAAAGCAGGCGTAAAAATCACCATGGCGCTACGGGAACTCGTAGTCTGGCGGAAAGGTACGCCATGCATTACGCTGGCGTAAACCCCTTTCCGCCAGGGTCGTAATGAGGGCCAGTGACTTTCACAAGGCACTCTTAGGATGGACGTGGTTAGGGTGACTGATATTTTCTGGATGTATAAACAGCAGCACTTCATCTGGATGATCCTCCCTTTGCCTAGTACACTATGTATACTATTCGAAAGGCCGCAGTTTAACAAAGACCCCTAACTCACAATCTTTTTATTCTGAAAATCTGAACAAGTGATCTCCATAAAAATCTTGGCAACATAAGTGGAGGGAACGCGCCTTCTCAGTGCAGGCAATAATGCTGTAGAATTCTCTTCCCAATGAATTGGTGGAACAGATATGTATGATGTCTACCCAGGGGAAAGGGAAATCAAATATGTCCTCTCTATAATGTCTCAATGATCTTACAGGATATAGAGGGGCTGCTGACGAGAAAACTATTTCAAGAAATCTTCCGAAACCCAGAGATGATGAAAACCATCTGCATTCATCACACTATGGACCAGGGGGGTAATGTAGGCGTGATTTACCTTGGAGGGAACCCCATCTCTGTAGGTTGGTCTGGTTATATGGGTGAAGGCCATTCCATCACCGCTCTGGTTTCCTATTTTTCCACCGACTCAAGCTTGGATGCCTTTGTGTATAAACAGTGTTTCCGTTCTCTTGAAATGACTTCCATAACATGGGCAATGTGTTCTCAGATGTTGGAAGAAAATACCATGTTATCATCCAGATAAAGCACTAAATGCGATATCCAGGAAGTCTTTGAATAGGTCGTTCAAGAAATGACAGAATACTGCCCTGGTTTTGGACTCCAAGGGCGTTGCTGGGTATGTCTTGTACCTTTTCAAAGTCGAGTATGGAAATATTTATTTCTAGGGAATACTCGCATGTGGTGGCAGGTCCCCCGTAGGTAAAGCTTTGCATACACCAAGGAGCCTAAAATGAAAGTAGGACTGATATCCATGAAACCAGCTCAGCTGCCAGTAGTCCACCTAGGGCCTGAGTTTGTTCAAATCCTTTTTTGACACAAAGAAGACTGGGACCCCCCAAACCACCCACCCCTTTCAGCCCTCCAGCATTGTAGGTTGCTTATGTACTCCTGGCGCACCTGAATCTCTTGAATGCGTAACACATAGGTTCAACTATATTGGATGGAATCTCCTGGCTGAAGCATGATTCGACACTTGTGCAGTCATTGAGGGAGGAGGCAGTCCACCTCCGAGTTAAAGAACATCCATAAAGGAAACACATTCTGCAAGAATGTATTCTTGGGCGGGGCCCAAAAGAAGGGCTCAAGTTTTTCGGGCAGCAGAGGGAGACACATCTGTGGGCTGCGACAGGCTGAAAGTAACTTCCTGTAGCATTCACTGGTGTAGACAGTTCTGAAGTTGGAAAGGAACCGCCATCTGTTGCTCATTAATGTCTGGGTTGTGTTACGCTCACCTGGTATCCACGGGGACGCCACCCAGCCAGCTGGTCGTTGGTGCCCTTCCCAATGGTTCCCTGGTGGTCTCGGTGTCGAGGGAATTCCGCCTGATTGCCGGAATCGGTGGGCTCTCCGTCCTGCTCTCTGGGCAGGGGGGTGTTGGCTTTTGTGGGCGCTGGCGGTCCAGTTGCTTTACTGACTGCGGCCCTTGTAGTGTCTTTCAGGTAGGTCTTATTGCGTAATTCTTGCATGCCTTTTGTCTGTTCTAATGTCTCTTTTTATCTCCTCTAGGAGCGCGGGGTATCCGCTTGGAGAACGGGATGTGCTGGTTCTCACAGAAAGATGATGGAGAACTATAGCACTATGATGCGGCGAGGAGGCGCTTTGCGTAGCGCAGCGATGCTTTGTCCTCACTGACCTGTGCTTTTCTCTTTTCGTAGGTCGTGCATAGTACCCAGCGGAGATGGAGTTTCCGGAGCAGTGCCGGTCGAAAAGCAACCAGCCCGGTAAGTCTTTAAGCGCTTTTATGGTTGTGATGTCTCTGGTCCCTCCGTTAATGATTTTCTCCTTTTCTCAGGTCCCTTCGATCCGGGGGCGGTAAACTCCTCCAACAGAGCTGCCCAGGAGCTGCGAGCAGAGAAGGATGAAGATTGCAGGTAAGATTCTGCTGCTAACGATGTTCCTTTGTTTTCTGCAGGTCTGGAATTCGCCAGGTTCGAGAGAAAGCTGGACACAGTGAGCGTCACGTTGCTAGAAGCGAAGTAACGCGAAGCGTGTGGTCTTGTTCGGGTGTGGTTTAAATAGCCACTGTAAAGTAGTCCAGGTAAAGTAGTCCCCAGGCCACCACACCCAAAACACTAGACCGCATAGCTTGGTTCTAGGAACCCAGCTATGTGGATGCCTCCATGTTGGTTGAAAGCCTAAATAAAGTAGTCCCTTACGCAGATGCCTTTCCTAACTGATGAGCCTGGAGCCAAAGGCGCCAGGACTGGCCCCAAGAGGGCCTGAAAAGTGGATGCCCGGCCTTATTAATGATCCGAGCCCTGATTCCATCTGGCCAATGGGCTTGCCAGTGGGGATCAGGGCTGAGGGTCGTGACAGCACTCCTCCCCCCCCAAGGCCCCTCCCAAGGTGTGTCTTCTGCCTGGTCCAGGTTTGGTTGGGAAGTTTTGATGAAACTTCTTGATCAGACGTGGTGCATGAATGTTCTCACTGGGTTCCCAGGACCTATCTTGTTGCCCAAACCCCTTCCAGTCAACGGGATAGTACAATTTGGCTCTAGAGTACTTCGAGTCCAGGATGCTTTTGACTTCGGATTCTGGTTCTCCATCTATTAGTATAGGTTGAGGTGGTGTTTTGATTTGTGTACCGGGTTGTATTGGTTTTAAGAGGGATACATGGAATACCGGATGGATCTGTAGATTAGGTGGTAAATCCAACTTGACAGCTGCTGGGTTGATAATTGCCTTGATGGTATAGGGTCCCAAATATCGAGGATGGAAGGTCCGAGTTCCTTTGATGGGTACATATTTGGTGGCTAACCAAACCTGGTCTCCTACTTGATAGTCTGGGGCCTTTTTCCGATGCTGGTCAGTGAAGTGCTTTTGTTTTTCTTTAGCATGAATAAGATGTTCCTTTGCCTTTCTGAACGCTTGAGTGATGGTTGTATGAAGAGTCTTTACTGCAGGCATTTCCAAGCTGGCAGGAAGGTCAAGTTCTGATGTACGTGGATGTTTGCCATACAAGGTGAAAAAGGGTGTTTGGCCCGTGCTAGAATGTATGGAGTTGTTAGATGCATACTCGGCTATCCACAGTAAATCCTTCCAATCTCTCAATTCATGGTGAAGCATGCACCGTAAATACTGCTTGAGGGTCTGGTTGGTCCTCTCAGTTTGGCCGTCTGTCTGGGGGTGGTGACTGGTGGATAGCCAGACGTCAATCTGAGCCATTGTGCAACATTTTCACCAAAAATTGGATATAAATTGGCTGCCTCGATCGGAGACCAGAACTGATGGAAAGCCATGCAGCTTGACAATGTGTTTCTTGAGAGGAATAAAATGTGCCATCTTTGAGAACAAATCCACGATTACAAGAATGGTGTTAAAGCCTTGACTCAGTGGCAGATCCGTGATGAAGTCGAGGGAAAGAGTGTGCCATGGAGCGGGAGGGATGTCCAGTGGTTGTAGGAGACCTGATGGTTTCTATGATTTATTTTGTGCACAGACGCCGCAGGATTGAACATACTGGACAATATCCTTACGCCAGGTAGGCCACCAAAAATTATTTTTTTACCTTGGCTAAAGTTTTAGCGATTCCAGGGTGTCCTTCGATCAGGGAGTCATTATAACCTGAAATGATATGCTGTTGTAACTCCTTCTCGGGTACATATAGCCGATCTCTAAAATAAGGTAACTGATCCTTGATGCAATACTATTCGCCCCGAGTTTGCCATGCGAGGAAAGCATCCGGGTTCATTGACTGACGAATTTTGTCTCGTACTGGGTCTGGAGTTGTATACACCGTTTCATCAATGCCCATTCGAGATAAGGCATCAGCTTTCCCATTCTTGACCCCAGGTCGAAAGGTGATTACGTAGTCATATTCGGCGAAGAAGAGGGCCCACCTTAACTGGCGTGAAGACTGGGCTTTGGCTGTTTTGAGATATTGCAAGTTCCGGTGGTTTGTGATCATTGTAATGGTGTGTCTAGCACCCAGAATATAGTGTTGCCACGCCTTGAAAGCGGACTTGATGGCTAGGAGTTCTTTGTCCGTGATAGTGTAATTAAGTTCCCGGGGTGAAAACGTTTTTGACCAGAAGGCCACAGGATGCAGCTGGCCAGTTTCTGGTTCTCTCTGTGACACGACCGCTCCCATTGCCATACTGGAAGCATCAGTTTCTACGACATAAGGGAGGTCTGGACGAGGGTGCCGCAGGATTGGAGCAGAGGTGAACCTTTGTTTCAGTTCTTGAAAGGCTCTTTCTGCTTCCTCAGTCCAAGCAAACTTTTTATTGCTTTTTCGTAGCAATACTGTGATCGGGTGCACAACCTGAGATAAGTCTTGAATAAACCGGCGGTAAAAGTTTGCAAAGCCTAGCATGCTCAGTATCCCCTTCAGAGATGTTGGTGATGGCCATTTTAAAATTGCGTCCACTTTATGTACGTCCATTCTGATGCCTTTCGGCGAAAGGATGAAACCAAAGAATTCTACTTCGGTGACGTGAAAAAAACATTTTTCTAGTTTTGCATACAAACGATGTTGGCGGAGCTTGGTGAGGACTGAACGAACATGCTTGATATGATCTTGTTTTGAGGCTGAGTAGATCAAGATGTCATCAATGTATACTAAGGCACAAACGTCAATCAGTTCTCTCAGGACATCATTCATGAAATATTGAAACGCTGCAGGAGCGTTACACAAGCCAAAAGGCATGATTTGATATTCAAACAAGCCATATTTGGTACGGAAAGCGGTTTTCCACTCATCTCCGCTTCTGACCCGGACCAGGTGGTATGCTCCCCAAAGGTCTAATTTGGTATAGATCTAGGCATCTTTGACTTGGTCTAGCATTTCTGGGATAAGAGGCAAGGGGTAGCGGTTCTTCACGGTTATCTGGTTTATTGCACGGTAATCAATACAGGTCCTCAAGTCCCGTTCCTTTTTCGGTACGAAGAACAAAGGACTGGCTGCTGGGGACTTAGATGGGCGGATAAATCCGTTTGCAAGGTACTGGTCCAAATAGGTTTTCAGGTGAAGGTTTTCTGGCTCGGTAAGAGCGTATATCCTGCCGCATGGAATTTGTGCCCCAGGAACAAAGCCAATTTGACAATCATAAGGCCTATGCGGCGGCAATGTGTTAGCCTGGTCTTTTTGGAATACATCCTGAAAGTCACGTTATTCATCTGGCAAAGTATTAGTTACTCCCAGGGTAGAGGCTCTAATATTGGAAGTTTTGGAGACACAGGAGTCGGATTCCAGGTCAGGAGAGTAGCAGGTTAGGGAGCAGTTGCTGGAGAAGGTTAATTTCTGTGCCCGCCAGTCTATCAGAGGGTTGTGAGCAACCAACCATGGCATCCCTAGTATCAACCGGAATTGAGGTGCCTTTATAAGATCGAACGAAATACACTCCCGATGTCCATCCTGGCACAGCAAGGTTACTACTGCTGTGCACTGGATTACTGGTCCGGAGGCGATTTCTGTCACATCCACGGTCGTCACCTTGTCCCTGGTAGATTTAGAACACAAAGAGAGCCCCATCTCTGCTGCCAACTCTTGATCTATATAGTTCCCAACTGTTCCACTGTCGATGTACGCTTCTGCGGCATGCATCTTTGACGATCGTTGGTGATTCATTAAGATCACGGGTATCGCAAAGTGTGAGGTCAGTGGCTCTTTCTCATCACTCGACAAACTGACCTCTACGGTTGCCGAGCTTGGTAGTTTTCCGACTCCTTAACTTCATCCTTTTCTGTAGCCCCGACTGTCCTCCTAGGGGGTTTAATTGGGCAGTCTTTCAGAAAATGTCCTGATTTTCCACAATACAAACAAAGTTGCTGTTGTCTTCTTTTTTCCCGCTTTTGTGTTGTTAATGGAGGTCGTAACCCTCCGATCTGCATGGGTTCTACGGCATTGTCTTTAGGTCGAACATAAACTATTCGAGAGTCTGCTTTGGACCGGTCTGCTTTCGTGTCCTCCAAGCGATGATCTTGCTGCACGACTAGATTTATGAATTCGGTAACGTCTCTGGGGGGGATCAACTACCTGGGCCAAGACGTCCTTTAATTCGTCTCGTAAGCCACGATGGAATAACGTGGTTCTTTTGTTTTCTGGCCACCTGGCTTCAGCAACCAGTCTATTGAACGTTGCAATGTATGTTAACAAGTCCTGGTTTCCCTGCCAGAGGGATAAAAGCTCGTTATACACTGCTTGTTCCTGGGTATGTCGAGCAGCTGTTCCAGGCAGCGTGATCTGTACTGGTGTGGGGGTATGAGATGGTGGAACAGATATTGCATCAATGGATTTCCTCCAGGCAGAGGAGTCTGCCCTGCCTGCGATTGCAAGAATTGTCTGCTGATTTCGTCAATGCGCTCCCTGGTCACTATTAGGTCTCTCTGGAGTGCATTAGTCTCTTGTCGAGCTGAATGAACCTCAGCACAAAGGTCACCCAACAATTGGGCCAAAAGGTCGATTTCTGATGTTTCCATGGCGCCCAGGTGGATTATTATGTGAGGCTTTGCATTCTGTTACGCTCACCTGGTATCCACGGGGACGCCACCCAGCCAGCTGGTCATTGGTGCCCTTCCCAATGGTTCCCTGGTGGTCTCAGTGTCGAGGGAATTCTGCCTGATTGCCAGAATCAGTGGGCTCTCCGTCCTGCTCTCTGGGCAGGGGTGCGTTGGCTTTTGTGGGCTCTGGCGGTCCAGTTGCTTCACTGACTGCGGCCCTTGTAGTGTCTTTCAGGTAGGTCTTTTTGCGATTGATGGCGTCGTAATTCTTGCATGCCTTTTGTCTGTTCAAATGTCTCGTTTTATCTGCTCTAGGAGCGCGGGGTGTCCGCTTGGAGAACGGGATGTGCTGGTTCTCACCAAGAGATGATGGCGCGCTATAGCACTATGATGCGGTGAGGAGGCGCTTTGCGTAGCGCAGCGATGCCTTGTCCACACTGACCTGTGCTTTTCTCTTTTCGTAGGTCACGGACAGTACCCAGCACAGATGGAGTTTCCGGAGCAGTGCCGGTCGAAAAGCAACCAGCCCGGTAAGTCTTTAAGCACTTTTATAGTTGTAATTTCTGTGGTAGCTCTGTTAATGATGTCTTTCTCCTTTTCTCTGGTCCCTTCGATCCAGGCGGCAAACTCCTCCAACAGAGCTGCCCAGGAGCTGCAAGCAGAGAAGGATGAAGATTGCAAGTAAGATTCTGCTGCTAACGATGTTCCTTTGTTTTCTGCAGGTCCGGAATAAGCCAGGTTCGAGAGAAAGCTGGACACGGTGAGCGTCATTGTTGCTAGAAGCAAAGTAACGTGAAGCGTGTGGTCTTGTTCGGGTGTGGTTTAAACAGCCACTGTAAAGTAGTCCCCAGGCCACCACACCCAAAACACTAGACCACATAGCTTGGTTCTAGGAACCCAGCTATATGGATGCCTCCATGTTGGATGAAAGCCTAAATAAAGTAGTCCCTTAAGCAGATGCCTTTCCTAACTGATGAGCCTAGTGCCAAAGGCGCCAGGACTGGCCCCAAAAGGGCCTGAAAAGTGGATGCCCGGTCTTATTAATGATCCGAGCCCCGATTCCATCTGGCCAACGGGCTTGCCAGTGGGGATCAGGGCTGAGGGTCTCGACAGGTTGTGAGTATGGACTGAGTGCAAACCCATGAGCCTGAATACCAGGGAGTTTATAAAATCTCAAGTGAGAAGGTCTTAATGGTTTGTACCACAAAACAAATGCAGTAGTAAAGTCTGTCTAGAAAAGGGACCCAACGTAAGATGAAAACCATCAACTGAATCAATGCATTACAGACATGTCTTCAACATTGATGAAGTGGTTGCATTTTGCACAGTCAGTGTCCATGAAGTTCTTGGACACTACATAATCTAGTAGGGCCGCAGGGCTCTGGGCATTTTGTCAGTGTTTTGCAAATTTAACAGCTAGGTACATATGGGGTACTGCCAGAGTAGAGGGCAACTGGGGTAAACAGTCAAGAGCAACCATCAATATCTTGAATTACTCTGTAACGCTTACCTCTGGTGCCCTGCAGGAGTGCCTGATCCGGAGCGTCCTCGTATGACCCTTGGTGGTGCTGTGTTTCCAAACCACTCCCTTCCCACTGTTCAGCTGAACGGGCTAGTTGCCCCAGCATAAGGTAGGTTGGGAGTGGGTTGTAGGTCTGGATATGATGGTGTGGTACTGGCCCTCGGTGGTACTGGTTTGGTGCCGGGCCCTCTATGGAGATCTACAGGTAGACAGGAAGAGCAGGTTAAACTACTGTGCTGTGTGGAGTGTTGTTCCCCCACCTCTCTCCCTCTCCCATGGTATGCTGACTGGCAAACAATGCGGGGAAGGTACTCACCTTGCAGTATGGTGAAGTGCAGAAACTCAGGTTACATCAGGCTCCCAGTTGCTTCACTGGGGAGGGAGGCTCAGTCCTGCTGCGGTGCTCGTGATGCCTGCTGGTGAGTAGCCTGCCTAGCGCATTGTTTACAAGTGTCCAAGTGCATGTTCAATGTCCTTGCTTACTTCGGTTATGTCCCAATATGATGCGGCGTGATGCGTGTTGTTTCAAAGTTTTACAGTTTATGCAATGTCTGATGACACGTAATGCAAGGGTTCTTCCTTCCCTTGCAGGGTGTATGCCGTTTGGCGGCTTCAATGGGAGAGTCAGCTGAGATGATGTTCAAAGACCGGAGGTAAGTGTGGGGGTGCTGCGCAAGCTCCGGTATTGATGTTGTGTGTCCTTGGGTGCAGCAGCAAGGCTAAAAGTCCTTCTGGAGAAAGCAGGACTCTCACAAACTACGGAGCGGCTTATGGGAGCCGATCGGGTCAAAGAAGCACTGAAGAGAAAAAGCTGCGTAACACGTGGGGTTTCCTGGACAGCAGAAAGCATTACGCTGTTGGTGTTCTGCAGCTGGAGAAAACTGCTAAGCGCTGGGTGTCTTCTTCTTCTTGCTGATAGATTTTTATCCATCAGCAGTGATTTTTGGATACCGAGGCTTAAGCCTCATTACTCCATCTTCTCAGGTTGAGTATGTAGTCGTGGGTTTGTATTCTTCTTGTTCTTCTTGGTCTGTGTGGTCTTGTCACAGTAGGGCTGGTTTCACAGGGTCTTCGCAGTGACGGGCCGCGGGTAGCGGTCGAAGGGGTTTGGAGTGGTGGCAGTGAGTCTTCTGATCAGAGGGTTTGGGTTCTGATCCAGTCCTTGGCAGAAGTTCTTACTCAGCTTCCTTAGATGTTCATCCAAAATCTCGATGTCCAGGTCTCTGTGAAGGTCTGCTAGCCTTGTGAAGATTGGAGCTCCTGACGATATCCGCAGAGGCCTTGTTTGGACTATCTGAAGACTCTTCCGGTGTCGCTCATGGCAGGTCCTCCATGCTGGGGAGGCATACGTCAGGGTTGGTCTGATGATCGCCTTGTAGACGTTGCTCTTTGTCCAGAGGGGCATGGACTTGGTCTTCAGGAGTGGGTACAGCGCTGCCATCTTTCCTGTTGCCTTCTGCTGAGTATTCTCGATGTGGCTTTCCCAGTTGAGTTTGCTGTCCAGGGTCACACCGAGGTAGCAGCTGCTGCTCTCCCATTTGATGGTCTCCCCATTGAGGCTGATGTGTGGGTGCTCCTTGATCTTCTTTCTGGTGAACAGCTTTGCGGTTGTCTTGCTGGTGTTGAGTTCTATCCACCAGTCGCTGTACCACATTGCAATGGTATCCAATGAAGCTTGCAGGTTCTTCGCCACTTCCTTTTCGCTGAATGACTGAGAGATGACTGCAACATCGTTTGCATACAGCGCCAGGTCAGTCTTGTGGATATCTGTCGGGATGTCGTTGGGGAAGAGGTTGAACAGGAAGGGTCCGAGGTTTGATCCCTGTGGCACGTCTGCTCGGATAGGATGTGATGAGGACATCTCAGACCGTATGGCGACATGGAAGGTGCGGCCTCCCAGGTAGCTTGCAATCGTCTTCACCAGGTATTTCGGAAATCCCAGGTCAATCATCTTGTGCAGCAGTCCCTTGTGCCAGACTCGGTCGAATGCTTTGGCGACATCCAGGAAGACGATTCCTGTGGACTACTTGATGTTGAATCCGTGGCTGATCGTGTCCACCACTCTCAGTAGCTGATGAGTCGTAGCATGCTCGAGCACTGGGTGTGGCCCAGGTCGGGGCTTATATAGCCCTCGGCTGCACCCAGCACCACTAGAGCACCAAGGATTCATTGGGCAAGGACTGCCAGGGGCCATTTTGGTACCCATGTGGCAGCCTGCTCTGGGGGGTCATTTTTTGGAGGAGGCAAGTGCCTATATTAACAGGCTGCCACATGCATGTGTGCCCACATTTTGCTTACACTGCATGTTTGTGTAATGTGTGTGCTGCATGTTGGTGTTTTGGTGGAAATCTTGGAAGCGATCATGACAGATGGGGGGAGGGTGTCCCTTTGCATCAGAAAAGGATCTTTTTGGGGGATTGTCAAACGTGATATCCTATCTGCCCACAATAACAACAGACTCTTATGAATCCCATGTGTCCTTGGTAGGAACTTGTCTCCAGAGAGCCTTCCCATCTGCATCAGTTCCGGCCTAGGTTTGGATAACTGGGTGTATGGAAGCTGGGAGCCCTATGCAATGGTTGTTGCTGCTCCTGTCTCTTGCATTTCCCCTTTCAATCCCCTTAATGTTGTTCAACGCGCATGAAAATGGCAACCAATTTTTCTATGCTCTCGGGGGAAGAGAAGGATCTGGGAGATGGTGTCCTTGAGGATCTTCTTAAGGCCAGGTAGTGTACCAGGACTTGGATAGCAGCATATTCTCCTTAAACCTCAAGGTTCCTAAACACGGCTCTATAGCAGAGTAAATCCCAGTTCCCTCCATTTCAACAATTTCATTATACACAGACCAGTTGCATGCCGAGCAGGTTGATATAGCACTAAGCAGATCTAGCAATAAATCATAAACGTCAACACTGAGGTTATTATAGCCCAAGTGAAGCGTGGTGTCCTAGGTGCTGTTGGCCCATATCCAAGCAATGGACCCCAATGAGTAAAAGGGAGTGCATAAGAAGGGTAAGACAAAATAACACAGGTTACCACCCTCTTCCCCCAGGGCTGTAATGCCACTGTAATCTAGCCAAAGCACAAACACAAGTAAAAAAAAAACAGGCTTAAAAGCCAAGAGAACAGTTCTACAACAGGGAGACACTAAGCAATGAGATGGAATGTTGGGAGAGAAGCATCAAGTTTTGAAAAGGTGGGTAAGGCCCTGTGTTCACCCATAGTTCACAAAGGCCCACCAACATTCCAATGGTTTAATGCATCCTGAAGAATGATGTATGAGGCCACCCAGAGGTGTACATTACCACCCATGTTTATAAATAGAGTGGATGTCCTGACATTCTCAGTCCTGTAGAGGGGGGATCAGTTCATCAATCGCAATAGACACTGTCTTGGAGGGCTGGATTTCCTAGGAATCTCCCAACTATATCTGGGGCATAGGTGGAGGCCAATTGTGCTTCTATCCCATGTTGATGCCCTCTGGTCACCAATGGGGTTCCCTCAGGCTCGTTCAAGTATCATACATGTATTGAAACCTGGCGCGTGACGTCTTAAGGCATGAGCTCAGTGGGCAGGACCAGGGCATGAAGCTTTCGGGGTGGGTTTGGGTGACCACATGGTCTCTCCTTTGAAGGATTCACACAACTCCTGGACTGGTAGGCTGCTGCCTGTTACTGTGTTGCTTTATTATTGAGCAGGGCAGACTGGCAGCAAGCGGTGAGACAGGAGGAGAGCATTTTGTGTGCTTTTATTTCAGAGTGTCTGAATGAGATCATCTTGCTGCAGTCAGTGTTGCACGCTTATGCGCCGGCATAGTTGTGGTGTGTGACCCTCCAACCTGTATTGCCCTTTTAAGGTGGCTATGACTGTGTCATGGCCCAAGCTAATAAATGGAGCAGCTGAAGGCACGTGCGACAGACCAGGTGCAGACTCCATAAGAGAATGATTGAGTCTGTGTCTCATTTATGCCTGCAGGCCCACACCGTGTAAGCACGAGCCTGCAGGCCATGGTCCCATGGGGCCCTCTTGCCAGTACCGTGTCCAGAGTCTGCACGAGATGGGTATGGCCCGCCCTGCCCCCACATAAGACCGGGTGCTCCACGGCAAACCCCCGAAGCACTGGGCCTCCAAGGTGCTGATGTCCATAGCACCAATGGGGGCCGGCCTGGTGCCAATAGCTGGCCCCTCATAAGAATAGTTTCAATTATTCAAACATCGCTTCCTTCCTCACTGGACACACAGCAAAAGAACCAGTTGGCAAATTTGTCCTTAACAATTTGTCACAGACAGTTCATCCATTGCTTGTGAACCCACCATGCCAGGTACAAGCAACAGCCAAACCACAACTTCCTTTTACTATTGAATGCATAATGTTTACAAATGTGAGAATGAAACGGACAAAGAGCACATATCATGACTTTGGGGGCCTCCTAATTTGCTTGGCGTATCTTCAAAGTTTAAAGGCTCCAGTGTCCAGCTGGCTTCCTGCTTTACAAGCCGCACACAAAGGTGTGCATGCACAAAAGAGTCAGCCTTGTGGCCTCTTGATGCGCTGTTCATAGAAGTCAGATATGTGCGCCAACTGCAAGAACGAGGATAGCAAGTGATGGCATTCCGGGCACAAGTCTGGGACACACCTGTTTTCAGAGAGCTCAGCAGACTACACCCCCTTTTTTGTTGAGGGACAATGGCAGACAACAGAGCCGAGAGAAAGAGCGAGATTGAAGGGGGAAGAATAGAAGGAGCAGAGGGAAACGTGAGTACAGAGCAGCCGGAAGAAAAATGAGTATTAAAAAGAATGGTCAGATAGTAAAAAAGGAAAGATTCAAAGAGATAGAATGACAGAGAAGCAGTAAGGGCGATGGAAAAAAAGAGGCTGGCGAAGTGAAATACAAATTGACAGCCAAAACACTTTCAGAGAGAACTTTCATATGTGGGACACACAATTCTGAAGTGAGCCGGGGAATAAGATGTGAGCTACTACCAAAGTGACAGAAAATATCAAGCAGCGCTCCCTGTGAGCCCCTTACCTTCTTTGCTGCTGTCAAAGTCATGGTCGTGTTTAAGGGAGGGAACCAGGCCCCCTCCTTGGGACGGCCCCACAAGGCGGCCTGATGCAAAGAAGTCAGTGCCCAATTTTTACAAAACAAATGCAACACATTTCATGATATTGTATAGTGCATTGCAGGGGCTCTGGCCCTGATGCCTGGCTGTTGACAACTAAGATCTGATCTGATCAATGAATCCTGTAATGTGTTCAGTATTCACTGTAGGACATGCAGTGTGTGTGTGTCCACTAAAATATACCTTGTGTAGCATTCTTTGGGAGGGGAATATATGGATTGTGTGCAAGGACCAAAATTGAAATGCTTAGGGCCATGATAGCTCATTGTGTTAAGCACTTGTTGCAGAGGTCTGCGTTCACGTTCCAGACTACAGTACAGATTTCCAGCAATGCTGACTCTGCCTTTCCCGTCTCTAACATAATCTTCAGTGTTTGTGTGTGCATGTGTGTGTGTGTGTGTAAAAATCCTAGTCCGGAGAATTGATTCGGTAGCCAAATTCTAGCCTGAGTAAGAAAAGAGTCGAGGTTACTGTGCTGTCTTCTGTGAAAAGGTTTGCCTTCTCACATACTGGTGGCAAAAATAAGCCTATTGCCTACTCTTTATTTTCATGTCGGTCATTTGGACGCAAGGAGTTCTAGACAAAAAAGGCACGACCCAAAAATTCTGGCGAACTAATTTATTTTCAGGTCTGCTTACATAGCAACACATTCTGCTTTTTTTGTAAAAGTTTTGAAATGTTCTACATCAATCAATCTTGGTCCACCCAGCACTACTCATACTGAACACCCGCTTGCTGTGCTCTCGCCCTTCCACACCACAGCCAGATCACTCATGTTGGTGGCGGCCCTGAAGCTTGTTACTAAACAGTGCTGCAGGGAAATGCGTACTCCCTGTCCAGCATCTTTCCTGTAAGCACAGCTCATCCTAGGAATGACTTCTTAGCTAGCAGCACGTTGAACAGTTCTTTCCTAGCTCTGGCTCCACTACAAATGAGGGTGCTACTGCCCTCACCTCTATACACGATATGGAATTGTCTTTGCCGCAAGGTCACAACAAAAAAGCATATGTCGCTTCTTCCAACAGCTGTCCCCTTATGCTTCTGTGAGTGCCACCGCCTGACCTTCTCAATACCCACCTCATTCCTAAGCACGGTGGCCGCGGCTGGTGATCCATGTCCAACTCGGTGAGTGAAAGACCTCTGGGAAATGGCGTCAGCATAACCTCTGTGTCTGGCAACCATTTTCGGAACACCTTCCACCTGAAAAGAGAAAAAACATCAGTTAAGTAATTCTTTTTTTCAAATTTCTTTATTGAAGTTTTTATAACAAGCAGAAGATAAAAAAACAACATCGTATTATAACGTATTATAACAGATAAACATCAGCCAGACCGCATAACCATACATTTACACAAGTTATACAAGTGCTGTAAAGAGCAAAAAAAAGAGAGTCGGAGAAAAGGGAGAGGTAGATGGGGAGAAAAAAGAAAAGCAGACATGGAGAGAGGAAGAGAGAAAAACAAACTATTAAATACATTAAATAAATCAATACAAGGGAAATTATTCAAATATACGATTCATCAAAGATGTTCCATATAGAGGAATACTTATCAGCTTTGAAAAACGCTGGTAAGTAATGTAATTTTAAGAGCATTGAATTAACCAGGTTACTCACCGTAGTGACCACCTTACTCCTAGTCCATAGTCCCCTTTCCTCCATACTTATGGACATCTCTCCGTCCTGTGGTACGGGACCGGAGCACTTTGTAAAAAGCATCCAACATTTTTTTTCAAAAATGTGTCCTTCCTCTCTTTCTTGCGCAGAGCCCGGCATGTGGCCGTAACCCTGCCCACCTTGGCTCCGTCCCGCGCATCGCACATCAGTCCTTTTCTATCGCTAGGTCAAACACGTATTAGCAATAACAGAGGAACCTTATTAGAGGGGACGGCGGGCATATGGAGGAAAGGGGACTATGGACTAGGAGTAAGGTGGTCACTATGGTGAGTAACCTGGTTATACTCCTACATCCCGTCCCCTTTCCTCCTTCCTTATGGGAGATTCCCAAGCACTCCTAACAGGAACTACGGGTGGATGGAAATACCCATTACTGAAAAAGGTTCTTCAGCACAGCCTGACCAAACTGAGCATCAGCTCTTGAGCTCATGTCAAGACAATAATGCTTACAAAAAGCAGATGGAGAGGCCCAAGTAGCTGCCCTAGCAATGCCCTAGCAATGGGCTCCAAGGGGACATATTTCTGAAAAGCAACCGCTAGGAGGTTTCAGCCCTGGGACGGTGAAAGACTCCGAAATGCAGGCGGCGATCCACCGGGAAATAGTCGCCTTAGACGCCTGCTTACCCTAAGGGTTACCAAAAGTCGCAAATAGTTGAGAAGAGCTCCTAAGCTCGGATGTTCTGTCCAGATAGAACTTAAGAGCCCTTCTGACATCGAGACAATGCAGAACCCTTTCTGCCTCTGAGGTAGGGTTTGGAAAAAAGACCGGAAGGGAGATCGGCTGGTTCAGATGGAAATCAGTTACCACCTTCAGCAGGAAAGCAGGATTCGTCCGTAGGACTACCTTATCCTTGTGAAAGACCAAAGAGGGATGCTCCACCAACAAGGCCTGGAGCTCACTCACCCGCCTTGCTGACGTAACGGCGACCAAAAAGGACACTTTCCAGGATAGGTACTTGAGGTCTACCGCGGCCATTGGTTCAAAAGGTTGTGGCACAATGCCGTCAGGACTACATTTAGATTCCACGGCGAGTGCGGAGTACGAACTGGAGGGTAGAGGCATGTCAAGCCTGCAAAATGCCTCTTAACCACTGGATTACACAAAGAGTAAGAACATTGGTCCATAGAAAGATAAGCAGAGACCGCTGAAAGGTAAGTCCTGCATGACAGAACGTGAACACCCGACTCTGCTAGGAAGGATACGAAGGACAGCACCATGTCAACCGTAGCCTCCCTTGGGTCCAACCGCTTTCCCAAACACCAATGACAGAACCTGAGCCATTTACTTCTGTATTGGGACCTAGTCGAGGGTTTCCTGGCTGCCTGGATAATACGCATGTTATCCGCAGACAAGTTAAGATGTTCTAAAGACTTGAACTCAGGCACCATGCTGCCAAGCTGAGTGATTGTGGGGAGGGGTGCCACAGCTGCTGGTCATCTTGAGGAAGAAGATCGGGGGCCACTGGTAACCTGATTGGTGGGCACATCGACAGGTGTTGAAGTTCTGAGAACCAAAACCTGGCTGGCCACCACGGGGCTATGAGTAGGAGGGAACCGTTCACGGAGTTCTTCAGCTTCCAAATTGCCCAATGCACTAGAGGCAGAGGCGGGAAGGCGTAAGCTCTCATGTTGTGTGATGGAATCTTGAGAGCATCCCACAGAGAGCTGGCTCCCAGCCCCCCTCTGGAGGCATACTGAGGAAGCTTCTTGTTTGCCACTGTAGCAAAGAGGTCCACCTCCGGTGTGCCCCAACGCAAGAAAATCCATGAGAGGACCTCTGCCTTCAACTCCCACTCATAGCTGACCACTGTCCGCCGGCTGAGGGCATCCGCTGTGACATTCAGCTGGCCCGGAATGTGCACTGCAAGCAGCCAAACACCATGAAACACAGCCCACTCCCAAATCTGGATGGACAGGCCCACGAGGGGGTGAGACTTGGTTCCTCCTTGTTTGTTGATGTAGTACATCGACACCACATTGTCCGTGCGTATGCGGACCACCTTGTTGACAATGATCGTTCTGAACGCCCTGAGCGCTAGGAAGATCGCCAGAAGCTCTAGATGATTTATGTGGAGGAGCAACCAGAGATCCGAGACCTGAAGAAGATCTAATGTCGCACCCCACCCCAGGAGGGAGGAGTCCGTCGTGATCGTCACCGTAGGGGCAGGGTCCTGAAACCCCGCACCCACCGACAGGTTGCTGAGAGATGACCTCCACTCCAGGTCCACTCTCATGGAAGCCGGAATCATTATCAGCTTGGAATCCGGGTCCTTAGCCTGACGCCAAGAACTCCGAAGAGCCATTTGGGTCCGCCTCATCTTGAGACGAGCAAGAGGAAGAGCCAACATGCACAAGGCCGTGAGGCCCAGAAACCTCTGGAACCACCAGGCCGACATGCTCTCCGACTGCGCAAACATCTGACACATGGCTAACAGATCCGCCATCCTGTCCCCAGTCAGGTACACTCTGTAGTCGATCGTGTTCCAGCGAAAACCCAGAAAAATCAAGGCCTGTGAGACCGTCATGGAAGATTTACGCCAGTTCACCGACAGCCCAAGATGGAACAGGAGCTGAAGGAGAGACTGAAGATTGCCCGCTGCTTTCAACGGGCAAGGGCTGCGTAGGAGCCAATCGTCCAAATACGGATACACATGGATACCCTGCAGACGAAGATAGGCCGCAATCACCGACATCATCTTCGTGAAGACACACGGTGCCGAGTTGAGGCCAAAAGGAAGCACTCGAAACTGGAAGTGCTCCTCTGCCAAAGAGAAACAGAGATATCTCCTGTGTGGATTCGAAATCGGGATATGCATGTAAGCATCCCGAAGACTGAGCCAATCGCCCATCTGCAAGGAGGACCGTTTCTGAATGGGCATGATCATCTTAAATTTCTCTTGTGGTAGGAAAAGATTGAACTGGGAAAGGTCTAGGATGGTGCGCAGGCCAGCCTGGTTGGGTTTGGGCACCGTAAACAGCCGGGAGTAGAAGCCCTCCCCTCGCTCCCCGAGGTGAATGGTTTCCACAGCTCTGAGGTCCAGAAGTCTCTGAACCTCGGCTTTGAGGGAGGGCGAGCCCGACAGCTGAAAAGGAGAGTTGAGGGGTGGGGTATGGGGTAGGGGTAAGCGGAAGCCTGCCCGAGCGACTGACAAAACCCATCTGTCTTCGGTGATGGTCTGCCATGCCTCCCAATGAGACCCTCATTTAGTAGGTTTTTTGGTGGTGTTACCACCTGAACCTGAGGAGGAGGCTGAGGAGCGGAAGAAAAACCGAGTCTGTTGTTGCCTACGGCGGTTATTCCCCAAAGGGGTATCCACTCTGCGAGATTTCCGGTCGAGGAAGCCCCTAAAGCCAGAGGAGGGTTGGCTTTGGGAGAACAGTCTCTGGGTTTTGAAAGGGGCCTTAACAAGGACCGACAAGGACTTAGCTGTCTGAGTGCTATCCTTCATCTTGGTGAGCTCTACATCCATTGCAGAATGAAAGAGCTCCTTACCATCGAATGGAAGGTCCAACACCTTGTCCTGCACGTCTTTTGAGAATTTAGTGGCATGCAGCCACGCCTGCCGTGAGGTATCAACCCCCAGCATAAGGCCCCGAGCCGAGATGTCTACGTGATGAGCCGCAGCCTCCAGGAGATCCTGGGCCAAGACCCTGGCATCAGATAAACCACCCTTAAAAGTCCTCCAACTTCTCGACCTTGATGAATTCCTCAAACTCTGACAGACCTTTCCACATCCACATATTAGCCCCCGTTAACACCAGTTCGGCATTGGCCTGCCTGAGCTGCAAGGCCGAGTTGGCAAAGATTTTTCTCCCAAAGGAGTCAAGGAGCTTGTCCTCCTTTCCCAGAACCTGCGTAGCCGTCGTGTAAGAGGATGCTGCAGGCCTGGACTGCAAAGTGGCCGCAGCCACCACTGTGGAGGAGGGGGGCGGACAAGATGACAGGGCCACCTCTTCCGAAGAATGCAGCCTGTATCTCGCGTCAATTTTCTTATTGACGAAAAGTCCAGAGTGTGGCTTTTCCCATACCCTGCGGACACGTCCTTCTGCAAGAATAGGCCAGTACGCTCCAAAGGAGACAGGGTGAACGCCTCAGAAAGCACGCCCTCCTGCGGAGCCGGTGCCTCGTGCACCGGAACATCTAAGAAGCACATCATGTCCAGTACCCGGTCATGAAAAGCTCTAATAGAGCGGGGCAAGTCCTTGTTGTCCTGATCGCCTAGCGCGTCATCCGACAGGTCAGGATCCTGCTGAGCCGTGTCGGGCACTGCCTTGTCCACGGAGGACAATGGGGGCAAAGGCGGAAGAGTCGGGGAAGGCACCGTAGGCAAGGGAGGCGCCGGCGGAACCACCAGAGGAACGGATGGGGCCGGAGGCACGGGCAGACATATCTCCCTAAAAAGCCCTTTGAAATATTCCCTCATGGGGTCGGCACGCATGAGCGTTTGAAATTTACCAAAAAAGGCGTCCTCTGGGGACTGCTTTGGAACCTGAGGAGGCCTCTCATGAGGTGGACAAGTCCAGGGACGTAACGGGGACTGGTGCCAAACTGGCCCCTCCACCGACGTGTCCACGTAAATCAAAGGCGCCGACCCCGCAGGCAACGAAACATTGTGCGGAAGAGGCATCCGGGCGTTCCAATCATAAACTGGCCGGTAAGGATGTGCACAAGGGACTCTATGTTCACCCAAGGAACCAAGCCCTACACCTGAGGCCGATGGCGTAGTTGTAGGGATAGCACCCAAAATGGCCGCCGCCGTCATTGCGGGAACGGGCGCCATTTTGTCATCGTCTGCGGGGAACTGCGGGAAGTGAGGCAGGGGTCCCCATCGATGGATCAGGGGTCTTAACTTTAGCCTTAACATAAGGAACCTCGGCAGAGCCGGTACTGTGAGGCCTGGAATGTACATACCTGGACATACCAACCGCCAAATTAGCCCTCTCAGGAAGGACCTCGGCACTACCGGTAAAAGAAGAACTTTCCTTCTTTGCCCCCTTAACAGATCAGGTGTCGCCGCAAGAGCGGGAACGGTGAGAAACAGCCTTCACCGGCAAGGCCTTGTCAGGCCTCTCAGAAATGTTGGTAGCTTTAGCCTCTGAAAGAGTGACCTCGGACCCACGTCCGGTGACAGCCTTATCTGCGCGGGCCTCGAACATCCGTTCGGTGACAGCAAGCCCCACCAAGGCCTCAGGGCGCACCCCGGTCTTATTTTTGAGGGAAGCCGACAGAGAGGCCTCAGAGCGAGCTCCGGTATCCCACGATTCAGTAGAACTGGGTCTACAAACAGCCCCCACAGGAGGGGCCTCAGAGCGTGCTCAAGTATCCACAGGCCCCTTACGGAGACCCTCGGAGAAAACTCTGGTACAATTATTAGGCCCAACAGGCACCTCAGGGTGAACTCCGGTGACAGAGCGATCAACGCTCCTCCCAGCCTGAGAGGAACCTGGAAAGGTATCCCCCGGCCGGGGTGCTCTGAAAAGTAAAGAACTTACCGGGCGTTGTTTCTTCTCTTCGATGAACGCCTGTAAATGCGAAGGAGGAGTTCGTCGGAACACCTCCTCCCACCGCTCCAAAGTGCCCAGACCGAAAGGGAGTCGCAGTAAAAACAGGAGTCCCAACGGTGATCCGGACCCAAACACTCTAAGGGAAGAGGATGGGGATCCGCCCTCGCGAAACGACGGTGGCACGATGAACAATCTGGAAAGTCTAGTTTGAACGACACAGACACACTAGTACACGATCGCTAGCGAAAGCCAGAGAGGAAAAAAAGGGAAGAAAATCTTCCGAGGATGCAAGTGCGTCCAGTCCCGAACGAGCAGAGAAAAGGACTGATGGGCGATGCGCGGCCGGAGCCAAGGTGGCCGGGGTTACGCCCATGTGCCGGGCCCCACGCAAGAAAAAGAGGAAGGACACATTTTTGAAAAACATTTTTGGATGCTTTTTACAAAGTGCTCCGGTCCAGTCCCACAGGACGGAGAGATGTCCATAAGTATGGAGGAAAGGGGACGGGACGTAGGAGTAAAACTTAACGCTCAAACAAATGTTTAGTGATCACCAACTCAGCATCAGTGCCTTTACAGCTCTTAAGTTATGTGGGCACATTGGAGATTGACTTTCGAGGAGCTGAGCTATTGACCAGGTTACTATGGTCATGTTGAGCAAATGGACATATCAAGGAAGTTAAGTATTCTTCCAACAATCATTTCCCTTCCAGCCCACAGGTCACCTTTCTGTGCACAAACACTTTCCCAAAACGGCTCCTAAGCCTAAAGTCACTGGCACATCAGTATTCAGAGCCAACAACGTGGTTTTCTCGCGTGTAGCCCCTTCCAAATGGAAACCATATGGAATTAGTCAAAACATTAATTTCACATTTCTAAATCCTCACTGAGCCCTTTGCCAGTTTTCTGCAATGCTGCTTTTGCTAAAGACTGTAACCACCTAGAAATGGGCATATAGGTGGTTTTATCTCAACCAGGGTAGGCTTTTTTTTTTGTTAACTGCTACTAAAATACCCTACTTTGCTACGGCTGCAGTAGCTAACTTGGTCTGTCCCGCAACTACCATATGAAAGTAAACTTCTATAACAGAAGTAGCAGACTTTGGGGATTATAACCATTTCATACACTAGTTTCAGGCACACTTTCATCCTGTTATGGCACAGAGAGAATACTGGTTAGCTCTTTGGATGATCTGCACGGAATAGCCAATGGGAGTAGTGCATGGGTCTGGATTATGTTAGACATTTTAGCAGTCATTAACACTATTGACCATCAACTACTTCTAAGCCGCTTCCATTAAATGGGAATTCGGTGTAATGTTCTCGTTTGGATATGCTTGTCTTTGGGGGATGAGAGGCGCAACCTGGTCCCCATTTCAAATAACCTCGCCAATGAAGTCCTCCTCCAAGAGTATTATTGTCAATTGCCCTCTTCTGAGAGGCAAGTCCAGGTGGTGATGCCTTGCTGCTGGTCACTGTAGTCCCCGTAGGGAGCCAATAACCACTCTCACCCAGTCCTTCAGAAGTTCTCACTCAGTGGAGAAGGATGGAGATGGCTGCGGTCCCTCCAGAGCAGGTGCCTCCCTTGCAGAGTCTGTACTCCTAGGTCGCAAAGACCTTTGTGGATCTTACGTTAAATGGCTGAGGCACGTAAGTCAATTGATACTTTTTCTCCTAATTAGCTCACAAAGGAGGTTAATTACCATTGTGATAATTGCTCAGTCGAAGGCAGAAGCCTTCGCCCAAGTCAACTGAGAAACCCCTTACTAACAGCAAAGGGAGCAAAGTTCAAATCTGAGTGAAGTAGATCTAAAATACAACTTTCACATGTTAACCATAGTGCATAGTTTTTCTTTTAATCTCAGAACCTGGAACTGAAACAGATGATTGCGCTGGCCAGCAAATTGAGATTCAGTCACGGAGAGAATCAGCTACAGACCAGCAAGATGGATCATGTAAGCAAACGGAGACTGCGAAGCGGAACGAAATATGTAGCTTGAAAGATACGGTATCATAAAGATCTAGACAGGCTCACACATGAAACTAGGAGACGAGGTTTCATGGAAAAGCACAACACAGATGACATTGAGACATATCAAGCATGGTTTCAGGGTGTTGCGAATCCGGGGGGATGAAATTAAGATTCTTCTTCTTCCCTTCAATGCAATCAAACGAACATGTGCTTTATTTATTTATTTATAATAAACACATTCCAGGAATTTTCGGTATGCGTGAACTACAGACTCTGCTTGCCGTTCTTCCCACATAAATGAGTGCAGAATTGATGATAAACCTCAAGAATGTCAATTTCTATTGGCTGTCCTACCAGTCACCTTGCAGGAATATTTAACGTCCGTCGAGGCGTACAGTATATTTCATAACGCAGTCCAAGAAGTCTTGGTATATCAATAGGCTCTTGTAAATCACTCGTCTAACTTGGTGAAACATGTTGTAAATCCCTGATTAAATTGGTGAAATGTGCCACAAAGATCTTGAACATTGAAATGAACAAATATAGGAAAGACATACTTCAGAAATCACCAGGTATGTTACTTGTAAAGAGCTAAACTGCCATAGGTTAGGGCATGTAGAGCCAAGTGACCATTCAGGGACTTTAGTACTTCCTTTGCGTCTGCACCTGCCGCTCTTCAGATGTTCTGCACTAGGACTTCCATGATCCCTCACCATGGACTATGATGGGTATGGCTGATGGTAGTTGTAGTACAAAAAAATAATGAAACCCAAAGATTGCAAACCTCTGCTCTTGAATGTTAATCAGAGTAGTTTTAATACCTGGGCTTGAAGCCAGAATTATGGTCATGAAAGATCTTCAGTTCTGATCTGCATTAAGGTTTAGTCCACTGCAGATCCAAAGTGGATAGAGCACATACGGGGCACCCCCGGTACCTAGTAAGACACCAGGAGAGCCCGGTGGTCCATGCCCATTCTGTGTCTGTCAGATTAAACACACTCATCCCATTCATCATGCTGCCTGGCGAAACTGCAAGCACAAACACGAAGGAAAGATATACAGCAAATGAACATATGTATACCAGCAGTGACAGTGTAACGGTACTGTATAATCAGAAGGCTAATTGGTCAGTTAAACTAGGACATGTGCATTTTTGAGGCAAGGAGAAATTAAGGCCAATAGAGGAAAGTAAAAGCGTACCCACCAGTAATTCCCTGCACCAATATAACATGATTCTGGTTAAAGAGGGTGGCCAGGTGTAGGCATTTCTGAAATGTTGACTCACAGCACAGCATGAACACAGAAAATTCAGGAGACACACAGTTGGCAAGAAATGCTGCAGAGGAGAAATAACAAAAAGACTGCCTAGCAGGATAGAGCAGGGAAGAAAAACACTTCCAGGAACACTCCCAGGCAGAGAGGTCAACCTAAAAAAGATCAAGGAAATGGCCCCAAACAGCCAATTAGGATACCCAAAAACATGTCCCTTCAGCTAGGAAAATATTATTCAGGAAATAAAAGTAAAGAATGAGGAGAGGGTGGAGCTACCTATATATCTGACCTTATTTTATTGACATCAAAAGGAACCCCCTGAATTTCCTTTTTAAGACAATACTAATAACCTGGCAGCAAAGAGAAATAAAAAACCGCAATATAAATGGGAGTGAGTAACACTGTCAACTGAGAGGAGGAGGAGAACAAAGGGAAGATGAAAATAGACTCTGCACTTGAGTTCACAAGACCCATAACAGTAAAGAGAACGTGTGTACTGACTTCCCCAATGGCAGGGTAAAAGGAAGCAACCAGTTGTAATTAAGCAAAAGCTTCGACTAAATTATAACAAAATAGCCAAAACAATAGAAAATGCATTTGACTCTGTAGAAGGGGACTAATCTCATTATCTGTCATAATAATTAATAATTTCATAGGAACTGATTTAGTGGAAACACTGAGATGCTAGAATACATCCGGCAACCAGCCCCAACTCCAAAAACAAAAAATCAGAACAATGACGAAAAAAGCAGTTTCAATATTAGCTTTAGTCGATATGAAAAACTAGTTCCAGAAGAAGAAAGGGCAAAAAACGAGACAGACAAAAATAACAACGAAACAACTTGAAACAGCAAGAATTAGAACCGGAATAGAAGATGCGTGAACAAACAGTATGAAATACATGTGCCCTTCCATTAACCCTGAATAAAAAGGGGAAACCAAACGGGTATCAAATCAAGGAATTTGCAGTTTGGAGATCCAAAAGAATCTGAGGGTTTAGACTCCTACTGTAAATAAATACATCACAAAATGGCATGATGGAGGAAAAATAGACCAAGAGTAAAGATAAACTATGGAAGACAAAGCAAGCCGGCAAGAAAAACAATTAAAATAGGATTGAGGATAAGCCTAAAATAGAACTACAGGGTACAGCAGATGCATGAACAATTCAAAATATCAAAGATCACAGAATGAAGAGTCAAGTCTCAAAAGAACACAAGTAGTGAATCCAGCTATTCATCTCATGATAAAAAGTGATTCAGAGAATGAATGGAAAATTCATGGGAAATGGAGGGGGCAGAGAGAATGATGAGAGGAGGTGGGAAAGGTTAGGGAAAAGGAGAAAGACGAGAAAACCAAACAAAGACAAAAGGAGAAGGCAAAGGAAAAGCAAAACAAAATAGTTATGAAAACGTACCTCATGGCTGAATAAGGAACATCTTTACCTCTGTTGTCATGAAACTAAATCCAGACACAAAGTATATTGAAAAATCAGGTTATCCACTTTTTATTGGACAAAATGCAGACTTAAATAAAACAATCAAATGCTACGTAGTGATATCTACGAAAAAACAGGTACTTGATCTAGCAATAGCCAATCACTGGATGTTAACATTAGAAAAATAAAATCTCAAAATGATCACTTGGAATCCCGAATATCTGACATGTAACAGGCTAACAAGGGGAACAGTAAATGAGCACATTAACCAGATCCATGTTTCACAGAAGAATTGCAAACGGCTGGAATCCCAAAGCACATTCCTACACTGTTTCAACAATTGGTCTTCCAGAGGACAGAAGGATCAGGAAACAATGTGCAAACTTGTATGGAAACTGTTGAAAAATGTAGAATGAACTATGCAATATATTCATCTTGCCTGAAATTCCACATGCACCTAGAGAACCTGCCAAGAGAACACCAGATAAAAAGCATCCTGGAAAAAAGTTGGTAAACTTTACACAATACAGGACAAGACCATAATTTAGCTACAACAACATGGTTTCGGCATGAAAGACATTTTATACTGATTAGACTTGATAATTTACCAGCAACTGATCACAGTACATGTGTTTCTTAAATACCTAGCAAAACAAAAATATATGTAAGTGAAATATGTGAAAAATAATCAGGGGCCAGGATATTTGTTATCCACGTTCAAGATCATCAGCAGAAAACGGTGAGCGAGAAAGGGATATTGGAACACAAAGCCCCCCAAAAAATTGAAAGAAAAGAGAAAAAACATTAAGACAAGATAGGCGACTGTTGGCAGATGACAAAACACACTCCACCGGAACCTGCAGCTGATGACATGTAACAATAAGCATGTGTTGGGTAAGTTGGTGTCTCAGGAGTTGGCTGGGAGTAGGGGTATGAAGGGAAAGATTAACAGAATACAGAAAGTATGATATACATATATATATATATATATATACACACATCCAAGATATACAAAGAAAACCACCATGGATGCTCAGTCATCTCTGGATCAGGCACGCTAACTGAGAACGTTTCTAGCTGGGTTGAAAACATCTTAAAGCCACTTGTAAGAGACCTGCATAAATAACAACCCACTGCTTACGCTGTAGCCAAATACATAGAATTCATCTTAATCGACAACTATTTCACATTTGGTACCGATATTTAACTCCTGATGGGGACGACTGTGGGCACTCAGATGGCGCTGCAGTGTGCCAATCTATTCATGGCTTAACTATAAAATGATTTCCTTGCCACCTGTGATTGCAGCCCATTCAGATATCTGCAATACATTGATGATAGCCTCCTTATTTGGACCACTGGGGAACAGGATCTTATAAGCTTCGGGATCTTTGTTTTTTTAAAATCCAATTATTGATATGACGTTTTATTGTTGAGGTTGAAATGGTGAATTCCAAATTCTGGTTTAGAGTATTTGAAGTTGATAGAATTATTGGAGGCTCCCCTATCTCGATTATAGGCACAAGTAGAGGCAAAGATTGTGGAGCTTCATTGTCCAATCTGTCTGTGTTGAATTGAACATCTGTAGTTTCATTAGATGTGCAAGAAAGGTTAGCAGATGCTGTTTGACAATTTTCGCTGCTATCTAAATGGCCATCCACTTTGGGGGCTTTTAAATCAGCCGCAAAGAAGCTGGAAGAGTGGGGTGCACAACGACTCTGAGCAGGTAATCTCACGTTCTGAATTACGCTGGAGTAGCACGATAAGGGGCTCAAAGGCAAAAGAAAAGAAGAAATTGCCCACAGTCACCCCGAAAATGTGTTCTTATTTATTTCTATCTGCTTGTAAATGGCACACACCACATTCCATGCGAAGTGGAATTTTCAAGTTGTGAACTACAGTCTGGGTTTAAAGGCATACGCCTGAAGTCACCCCGAATGTTCACAAGAAACACTTGCTCTTTGAAGCGGGGGGTGCAAAAACGGTCCAACCACAGTGAACAATGCAGGTAAGAACAAGCCTGATTGAGGGATTAAGAAGGTGATGTTGAAATGTAATGATGATATAAAGAGCAATCTATCTAAAGTAGACCTTCTGGAAACTCTTTCCAATGTTGTAGACCTGGAAATAATCCGAGAGAAAGGGCAAAAAAAGGAGAGGAAGTGATAAAACATTACTTTGGCAATTGAATTATCCACCCCTAGATTGATTAATTAAATACAATTGATATTTTATTTCTACCGCACTTGTACACAAGTGTTTCAGAGCGTGACAAGGCAAGGGGGCGAACAGGAGAGAACAAAACAACGATCTTACTAGGCCCGGTGACAAGTGCGTGGGAGAGGGGGAGGGGAAAAGTGCATGGAAGGGGGAGAAGTGGAAAGTGCGGAGCAAAGGAGAAACAGATAAATAATAGTAAATAAATAATGAATGAATGCAACAAACAGTGGTAGTGCAGCCAGCAAGTAGCAAGTGCTGGGTTTAAGGCAGCAGAAAGGGTAGGTCTGATAAGTGCAGTACAGATACAGAACCCAGTGCAAGGGGTGGTCCAGAGGCAGTGCAGGAGGGTGGCAGGGTGAGCAGGTACCTGGGCCAGGAGGACAGGGTGGCCAGGTGCATAGTGCCAAGCGAGAACAGATTAGCAGGGGAGAGGGGGAGCGAAGGCAGAAGCAAAGACGAAGCTCTTGATGTGCTTCCGGGAACCAGAGATGGTTCTCTTCAAGTTTTACAGTGGCGGGCGGTGGGGGGGGGCTGTTCCAGAGGGAGGCCCCAGCCGAAGACAGAGATCTACCTCCAGCTGGTTTCTTTGAAAAACGACTGACCCTGAGGGAGTTAGAGGTAGAGGAGCAAAGAGTTTGAGAGGGGAGGTATTCGCGGAGGGATAGCTGAAGGTATTTTGGACCCAGGCCCCAGAAAGCCTTGTGGACAATGCAAAGGGTTTTGAATGTAATCCTTGCATCCACTGGGAGCCAATGGAGAGATGTCAGAGCTGGAGAGATACAATCCCAGGGCTTGAGGCCAAGGACAAGTCTTGCAGTCCTGTTCTGGATTAGTTGCAGAGGGCGGAAAGTAGAGGCAGGTAGATTTAGAAAGAGGCTGTTACAATAGTCCAACCTAGAGAGAACCAGAGCTTGGGAGACCATGAGCTTCTGGGGGAAGGAGAGGAAAGGCGGAGTACATCTGAGGAGGTGCAGTAGGAAGTTTGACTTTTTAGAGACATCAGAGAATGCGGAGAAGGAAAGTGAGGAGTCAAAGATGACCCTGAGGTTCTTAGCCTCGCAGGTTGGGGTAGGAGGAGGACCAAGGGAGGCCGGCCAAAGAGTGAGGGGAGAGGACGGTGAAGGTGTGCCGATGAGGAGTATCTCAGTCTTGTGGCATTCAGACAAAGATCATTGGCGGCACACCAATCTTGAATGGCAGTTAGGCAATCAGAGATGAGAGAGGGAGAGGAGATGGCCGAGGGCAGCCTGAAAATGAGTTGAGTGTCGTCAGCATAGCACTGGAAATTTGAGCAGAAAATGGCAATGCAGTGGGCGAGAGTTGCCAGGTATTGGTTGAAAAGCCAGGGCGAGAGGTTAGACCCCTGGGGAACACCACAGGTAGAGAGGAAGATAGATGATAGGAAGGATCCAAGTTGGACCTGGGAGGGTCGATCAGAGAGGAAAGAGGCTGGCCAGAGCCTGATCAGTGATACCCAGGTTATCACGGAGACGGTTGAGCAGGATGGTATGGTTGACTGTGTCAAAGGCAGAAGAGAGATCGGGGAGGATGAATACAGAGGCAATGTTACAGTCAAGGTTGGAGAGCAGATCTTCACGGATGTTCAGGAGAGCAGTTTTCATGCTTCTGGCAGCTCTGAAGCCAGACTGGTGGTCATGGAGACAGCCAACAGAATTGGAATGAAGGTTAAACTGAGAGATGGCCAGCTTTTCCAGGAGTTTGCCGAGAAAGGGATTAATGGAAATTGGGTGATAGTTAGCCAGACAAGAAGGATCAGCTGTGGGTTTCTTGAGAAGAGGATGCACAAGTGAGTGCTTCAGAGGAGAGGGGAAGGATCCTGAGGCAAAGGAGTGGTTGCAACAATCAGCAAGGGCTGGAGCGAGGGTGTCAATGTGGTCCTTGATGGTTTTGAGGGATTAACCTGTTTTGATGAGGCTTTTATAGATCGGACTTGTCTAGCGACCTCATCAGGGGAGAAAAGAGTAAAGGATGAGAAGGAGGGTGGGGAGGTGGCTGAAGGAGGGTCAGCAAGCACAGACGGAGAGGGGAGAGGAGGGTGAGAGGTGTAGAGGGTGGACAGGATGTCCTGGGTTTTTGAGATGAAGTGAGAGGCAAGGGCATTGCACAGAGCCTGGGAGGCAACAGGAGGGGTAGAGACTGCAGTAGGGTTGGCCAGCTCCTTGCCGATTTTAAAGAGTTTGGCAGAGTTGTTAGATGCCACAGAGACACAAGCTTGAATGTGGACTCTCTTCTTGGTGAGGACAGAGAGTCGGTATTGCCTTTGGAGCAGGTGATAGGCCAGTTTGTCAGAGGATGAACAGAAGCTCTCCATTTCCTCTCAGCCGACCTACACTTACGTTTATGTTTAGCTAGGTCAGAGTCATACCAGGAATTGCACTTTGCTTTGGACTTCAAATGGATCCTCATGACAGGGGCAAGAGCATCAAGAGTATCAGAAATTGAAGAGTAGGGCAGAGACAGGGTTGTGTCAGGATGTGAGAAAAACAGAGGTGGAGGGGGGGAGGGGAAGAGAAGGTGGCGGCGAAAGCCTCAACTGACACACACTGCATGGGTCAGATGTCCGAGAAGGTAGGTGGCAGTGTTGGGGTAGGCTTGGCTTGGGGTGAATAGAGGGAGAGATGAGAGGAGAGGAGG
This sequence comes from Ambystoma mexicanum, assembly GCF_040938575.1. NCBI lineage: Eukaryota > Metazoa > Chordata > Amphibia > Caudata > Ambystomatidae > Ambystoma > Ambystoma mexicanum. The sequence continues at coordinate 334,690,059 of NC_090929.1, read as the reverse complement.
GAATGATCTCTCCAAGGGAGAGGAGCGGTCAGAGGGTTGGAGAGGGGGAGGTCAGAGGAGATCAAGACATCAAGTGTGTGCCCTGCAAAGTGAGTCGGGCCAGAGGGGAGGATGGACAGGGAGAGGGAGTCGCGGAGGTCACTGAAGAGTACAGAGGAGGATCAAGGAGAGTCTAAATGGATATTGAGGTCACTGAGGAGGAGGAGTTGAGTTGTAGAGGCCAGGAGGGTGGAGGAGAGGTCCGCCCACACAGAGCTAAATGAGGCGATTAGACTAGGAGGCCGGTAGATGGTAGCCGCAGTAAGAGAATGGGTAGGAGAGAGAGAGAGCCTACAGACAAGGCATTCAAAAGAGGAGTAGGTCCGAGTGGGAATGATAGAGGCAGGAATCCACTCAGGAAAGATCAGGGCTATTCCCCCACCGGACCAGGAGGATATGGGTGCGGAGAGGATCCTGTAGTCATCAGGGAGGAGAGTGTCAAAGCTTGTGACAAAGCTGGCCGTGAACCATGTCTCAGTAAGAACAAGGACATCAAGGTCTAGTTCTTCAAGGAGATGACAGATGTCAGAGGAGTGTTTGACAGCAGAGCGAGAGTTGAGAGTGGCAAAATGAAGAAGGTTGCCAGCCTTAAAGATGTTCCAGGGAGGGGTACAGATCAGAGGTACGCCCTGTGGAGGGGAAAGAGCCCAAGGAGGGGCAGAGGAGGAGGAGAGAGAGTGCAAGGTAGCCAAGGGGGCAAGGGGGGAGGGGAGGGGACAGCAGGAGATGAGAGGAAATTGATGAGGCGAGGTAAGCGCCTATAAAAGAGGAGGAGATTGGCCTGAGGGCCTTGTACCATGACAGTGCCATTAAGGTAGACATTAATGATGACTTTAGAGGAGTCGAAGGAAGCCATGAGAACTTCCCAACTTGCCACCATTAATGGGAGAGGAGGAGCTAGGACAGAGCACAGAGATCATATGAAGAGTCCGTAGATCTGGCGAAGGAACGACAAAGAGGATGTTGGTGAGGGTCTGTCTGGAGGAAGTATTGTTGTAGGTGTTGGCGATAGGAAGACCAGGGTTAGAGGCCAAGAGATCCTTTTTGAACTTCTTCCAACCAGATCTAGTGAGAAGGGAAGGATAGTAATGGAGAAGCAGTTGGAAAAGATAGGAGAAGCAGAAATCGCCATGGGGGTAGAAGCGAGGAGAGGATGGAGAAACTGGGTGGGCTAAGGCAGGTAGGTGTGGGACAAACGAGAGTGGTGAGGTCATTGGGATGGCAAGTAACACAGAAGCAACAGTATACAAGCAAAATACAGAGAATTTAGCAATGGGCAGCAAGATGAGACTTTCTACCAAAAAAGCAAAAACAGCAAGATTTGACTTTCTAGCAAAAAGCACAAACAGCAAGATGTACAAAGAGGCATACACCTGTCTTCCCCTGAGCTAATTCAATTGGGATCCAGCCAGAGGACCCTGTTAACAACACATGAAAGATCCTGGCGAAGGAACAAAAATCCATATCTATATATATATACATATATATCGGTGAAAAAAACATTGTTAAAGGGACGTTAAGGTTCCAAGTAAAACTGAAAAACCCTTGAAATTCGCCAGTTAAGTAAACAAAGCAACCATAATTCGCGCCACCACTGTGCACTGCTAAGACTAACACCCAGGACATCAAAAGATGCTTCTGCTGCATTATTTGAACTTTTCCTGAAACGAACGTGCGTTTGTTTTGTCATTTCCTCACCAGCACTGCGAGTCAGGAGACTCTTGCTGTTCCACGCTCGTTCCCCAGAGGGGGGGAGACTGCTGCCAGTCACATGCTCATCACGTGACTCTCAACCACCTTAAAGGGCAGCCACAGTCTGCCGAGCGGCGTGCTTCTGCTGCATTATTTGAACTTTTCCTGAAACGAACGTGCGTTTGTTTTGTCATTTCCTCACCAGCACTGCGAGTCAGGAGACTCTTGCTGTTCCACGCTCGTTCCCCAGAGGGGGCAGAGACTGCTGCCAGTCACGTGCTCATCACGTGACTCTCAACCACCTTAAAGGGCAGCCACAGTCTGCCGAGCGGCGTGCTTCTGCTGCATTATTTGAACTTTTCCTGAAACGAACGTGCGCTTGTTTTGTCATTTCCTCACCAGCACTGCGAGTCAGGAGACTCTTGCTGTTCCACGCTCGTTCCCCAGAGGGGGCGGAGACTGCTGCCAGTCACGTGCTCATCACGTGACTCTCAACCACCTTAAAGGGCAGCCGCAGTCTGCCGAGCGGCGTGCTTCTGCTGCATTATTTGAACTTTTCCTGAAACAAACGTGCGTTTGGTTTGTCATTTCCTCACCAGCACTGCGAGTCAGGAGACTCTTGCTGTTCCACGCTCGTTCCCCAGAGGGGGGGGAGACTGCTGCCAGTCACGTGCTCATCACGTGACTCTCAACCACCTTAAAGGGCAGCCACAGTCTGCCGAGCGGCGTGCTTTTGCTGCATTATTTGAACTTTTCCTGAAACGAACGTGCGTTTGTTTTGTCATTTCCTCACCAGCACTGCGAGTCAGGAGACTCTTGCTGTTCCACGCTCGTTCCCCAGAGGGGGCAGAGACTGCTGCCAGTCACGTGCTCATCACGTGACTCTCAACCACCTTAAAGGGCAGCCAGAGTCACCCTCGCGGCGTTAAGCCCGGTAGGAGTAAAGCCCAGGGACTGTTAAGCGACTGTTTGGCGCACTGGGGCTGCACCAAAAAGGTAAACAAATTCAAAGGCTACTCCATTAATTGGTATAAGCATCTGTCTTTGTTTAAGGCTCTTAATGAGATTACGGAGTTCACCTCTTGAGGAAGATATGGCTGGACAGGATGGGTCATATCTGGAGGCTGGGAGCGAGGCTGGGCAGGGGGCATCTACCACTCTCGACCCTGCTATAGCTCAGCCGGTATGTGCTACGAACTACACTCTCAGTCGTTCCCAAACCTCCATATCCAGTAAGGTTGGAAACGAGTGCTGGAGTATACCCTGACGACACGAAAGATTCAGAGCAGAATTAATGACCACTTCTGCAGAAAAATAAACAAGAGTGCCAACGACCTGGTTGACATTATTAATTCCATCTGGCAGCCACCCTCCCACGACAATACGAATTTGGAAAATACTCCATCAATAGAGAGTGAAGAAAATAATCAAACGCCCGTAAATACCAACCAAGACAATAGGGCGAGCTCGCCAATCAACCAAGACCAATTGGAAGATCCAACAGCAATCCTTCCCGAAAGATCCCCTCCACCAGGAGAAAGTCCCTTGGCAGCTTTGAGCTTTGTTCTAAATTCCTTGGTTTCGGTATTTGACCTTCTTAAAACTGAGGTACAGACACAAGCGGGTCTCCTCTTGGAGATGTCACATGAAATCTCGAAGAATGAATCAGCACTGGTTGCCACTAACAACATCATGAATGCAATGTTGAATCCAATTCTGAAAGAAACCCAAATTGAGGGTGTCAAACAAGGGTTAGACATTGCCCAAATCCATAATCTACTGAAAGAGGGAGCAGAAAGTAGTGTTACAACTCAAGAACTCTTAAAGAAGCTCCCTTCGGAAATACAAAACTCCCAAAACCAGAATGAGATTCCAACAGGGGAGGGTGAAAAAGATTGCTTTGACGACACCCCGCTTTCAGACTCTATTCTGGAAGAATTTCGAAGACTGGCAAATGTCGACATTGACATCATTGAAGACACTGGCGATAGCGCCCAAAAAACTGACAGAGATAATACACAAGATCAACTGACCGGCAGTGGGAGCCAGAGCCCAGAAGAACCTTTGAAAACCAAAAGCAAAAAGCGGCAAAAAAAGAAAAAAGGGGGCAGGTCCAAAGAAACCACTCCCTTTACTTTACATGACAAAAACACGAAGAAATCAAAGAACCAGAGAAATAATGTTCCTAAAAAACAGGAAAGAACACATTTCTGAAAAATCTGAGCACTCCGTCTGGTGAAAAGACAGCGGAAACCAGTACAGCTGCTCTGCCTCTTTCCAATCCCTCTCAGACCACAAATTTGCTTACTTCACAAGCCAATAAATGTGCACCAGGGGAAAAAGGGAAGAAAAAGGCAGGCCCAAATTGCAAGGAAGGTCCCAGTGTTAGCAAAATTCAAACTTTGGTATGCAAACGGACCCTATAACATCTCCATCTGCAGCCCTTAATAACAAAAATCAAAAATCATCCCATACAAACATCAAAATTGCCCCAATATTTTTGAAACAAAAATCGAATAGGGGAAAAACAAATGTAGGTAAATTGGAGGGAAAACAAGTTGCTATAAAATTAGCGCCAATTTTTTTAAAACTGATGGGGAAAACAGGCTTCACCTCCGCTCTCACTAGTGCTGCTCCCTTAACAGCTGCCCAAGAAGCATCTCCACCAAGAGCCACAATCATTGAAGTTGATTGTCGGAATGGATTAGGGAAATTCACAAATCTTGCAATTCCTCCTCAGGATGACAACAGAGAGAAACTGGAAAGAAAACAGTACTGCTCCCCCGTAAGAAAAGAAGAAACTGTGAAGCCTAATTTTACCATTCCAAAAGTGTGGCTGAGATTAGAAAAACAAAATAAGGAAAAATCACTGAGCAGATCAGTTCTACTTTCAGAGATTAAAAAGAACTACAATTTGTTTCTCTTTGCCTCAGAAGACATTGAGTATCTTTCATTTCCAATCAGAGAAGATAAATTCTTTGTGGAATTAGCCCTCACTTCTAGAAAGGCGCAACAGGCCCTCATCACTAACAAACACAATCTAGCTAAAGAAGGTCTTCGGGCATTTGAATCAGAGGAGGAAGGAAGGTATGGCAATCGCTCAGGTCCTAAACAGACAGGAGTGGAGGACGCATCCTCCTCTATGGGCACCACCAGAGCGACAAGAGAGCCCCAAAGCAAAGTTTCACCTGGGCCCAAACTAAATGAGAACCTGTTAGCAAAAATCCCAGAAATTGGCACACAAATCTTTCTGAAACTAGGCGAGGAGCAGAACAGTCTTTAGACAAAGGGGTCTCGGATTAATTTCCTGGAACACCAGAGGGCCGGGTTTCCTGAGGAAAAAGCAGCTAAAAAATAATCTTTTACAACAGAATGACATCATGCTGTTTCAGGAAACATGGCTGGTTAACCCCACTGAAATAGAAGGCTTCACAATACAAAATCTTAAGGCCGCACAAAAACTGAAAGGGAGACCAGCAGGAGGCCTCTTAATAGCAACCAAAAACTCTACTGTCAAAGAAATTGTTCCACTATGCAAGAACATGGTGGGCATACAAGCCTGCAAAGCAGAGATAGGACCGAAGGATTCTCGGCTTACCCTAATCCTGGTTAATGTCTACTGGAACCCTGCTAGGTCAAAACTCCAAGACTTCATAGAATCCCTACACCTCCTACTGTCAACGGCCAAAGAGCAAATATGAGGGAGCACAGATCATCATTGCAGGGGACCTGAATACTGACTGCATTAATTCAGGGAATGTGAGGTTTGGCCAAACTAAAGAAAGTACTATACGGAAAGGGAAGCAATGGTGGGATTTTTTCCAGTCATGGGACCTGGACATGATGAATGAAAAAGGTAGGTCTGTGGAAGTGTCTGGACCAACCAGGCGTCAAGGGGCTCTGCAATCAACCTTAGACTACATCTTCATTTCATCATCTCTTACCCTACTTTGTCCCAGTCTTACTCTGGATTGGGAAGGGGGGAGTGACCACGCCAGGCTGGAACTCCTCTTCCCCAAAATTCAGAGAGCCCCCAACCCACATGTCACACAGGAATTGGAGGGTTACAAAGGTAGACTGAAAGTGGTTAAATACAGAAATGGGGGAAATAAGCTAAACAAACTTCTGGAGGCAGTTCCTCTTGTTATATGGGCAAATGAAATGCACCCAGAAAAATTTGGGAAATTTGTGTGGTCCACCTGCCAGCCAAGTGAAGGAAAGACTGCAGGGAAGCAGATGCACCTTCATGATTTCGATGAGGAAACATTCAACAAGAAGAGAATACTGCGCCAAACATTACGCCATATAAGACAAAATAAAACAGATGACCAGCCCAGCCGTATACAAAAGCTCAAAAAGGCTAAACAAACGTATCGGAATTGGTCAAAGAACCACAAGCATCAAAATCATCCTCACCCAAACGTAACTTGGTCGCTGACATTTTCTGAGGAAGAAATTGAGGACCTTATTACATCCTCCTCTGTCTCTAAGGCAGCAGGTCCGAATGGCCTCACTTATCAGGTGCTCAAAAACCGACCAAAGTTGTGGGCAAAATTACTCTTCCATTTATTTCAAGAAATTCTAAAGAATAAAGTCTTCCCACCATCATGGAAGAGCGCACTTATTATTCAATTTTTTAAGGGGGGCGACAGGCAAAACCCAGCGTGTTATCGACCCATCGCCCTTTTGGACATAGACAGCAAAATCTTTATGAGACTAATACTGAAAGAACTTACTCTATGGGTAGACTCTAGACACATCCTTCCCCCTCAGCAGACAGGTTTCAGGAAAGGCCTTTCTACCAGTCTTAATGGACTAATCCTGAACCTGTTGAGCGAAAGCTCAAATGAGAAAGAAGGTTCTCCACTATACGGGGCGTGGGTCGACTTATCAAAAGCGTTCGACCTTGTAGACAGATCCCTCCTCTGGCAGAAACTAAATAATTGGGGTATTCCAGCACCCCTTCTTGCAATACTTATAGAACTCCACAAGAACATTACCATCAGAGTGAGATTGGACGAACCAGGCAATTTATCTGAAACAATCAAAGTCCTGAAGGGAGTACAACAAGGTTGCTTGGGTGCACCATTACTCTTTAATTTGTTTCTTTCAGACATTGGAGACTTCCTAGCATCTGCATCATTAATCTGCCCGAGTATTAATGGAAGAAAACTCCATTGGTTAGCCTACGCAGATGACTTGGTGCTACTGGATGGCTCAGCGATAGGGTTACAACAACTCCTATCCAAACTTAATGAGTATGCCAAACTGAACGGTCTCATAATTAATCCATCTAAATCTAAGGTCCTCATCTTTAAACATGCAAAAAAAAGGGTGACCTCAAAAAACTGGGTTTTGGACAGCAAAGCAATCCCACGGGTGGACGAGTTAACAAACCTGGGATATGAAATTCTTGCCCACTCTACCTTAAACAAGGTGATACACTCCATTCTGGTTAAGAAATCAAAAATTATTGCACAAATGAAAAATCTGAATGGAAGATTCTGCAAATTTTCTATAATTCCGCTCAAGAAGTTCTACATAGGCAAAGTTGTCCCGGTCCTTCTCTACGGCCTTGAGGCAAAGCCTTTTTTGTGGAACTATGATTGGAGCAAAGTTGAGGGCTCTTTGTGGAAATCTTCTCTTCATCTTCCATCGTGCACTCATCTCGCTAGTCTGAGATTTGAGTTGGGTCTGACCTCTCTGAATTGCCGCGTAGAGTGGAAGCTACTGTCCCTCTATCGTAACATAATTACAGCTAATGTATCCACCCTTTTCTTCGACGTAAATCAACATCTAAAAAAGGCAAAATCAAAAAAGCTCCTCGGCTTGGAAGAAAAGATTGCCTGCATTTTACATAGGCTGGAATTAACAACAGAAACTCTCACACAAAATTCTAAGAAAGTCAAAAAAATATTAGAAACGGAGGACTGGATTAAAACGATCGAGGGAATCAGAAGGCTTAACCCCCCAAACCTATTCCTGACAGCGGACAGAAAGCTCAGCACCATCCCGCGCTACCTGGAAAAATTCCCGGACCAAAGAATCAGAAACAATTTCCTCAGACTCAGACTGAATATAGCCCACACGGGTGAAATACTGGGCCAAAGAAACCAGGGTGAGAAGGCAATAAGCTTTTGCAAGATCTGTGCCTCTCCGAATTTACAATCCCTCAAACACCTGCTGCTGGAGTGCGAAGGCACATGGGCGATCAGGGTATCATCACTGGGGAGATTTGTAACTAGAGAGGAGAGCCTAGTTCAGGACGCATTTTGGGATAGACTGATCTCTGGCCAAGAAGTCATGCTAACTGCTGAGATAGTAAACATTTTGGAGAAACTTACTATTTTAAGGAACTATCAACAGGCTAGTCATGTTCTTGAACTCTCCAGTCAAGGGGATCAGTCTGTCTAGTCAAATCCCTGGTTTCTGAGTCTGTACTTTGCCTTGTTATTTTATTTTGTCACTTTACTCCTTCGCTTCCTGTATTCTTAAACACGCAGGAAACAACTGCTTTTTGTATGAAATTGGAACTTTTAATATTCTTTCTTTGTAAAGGTTTTCTCATAAACCAAAAACAAATAATAAAAAAAAAAAGATGACATCACAAATGCCATTGATGACATCACTGATGACATCACATGTGCATTTACTTTTCATGAAAAGTCTGTACACAGGATTCTTATAGTAATGTTGATAAAATGTGAAGGATTATTGGAATACATATCATGAGGTACATAGTGCATTAAGTAATGCATTGATACGAATACCATTCTATTATCAGGTTCTTTCCAGTATACTAAGCTACTCATGTAGAAACATAGGCATTGTGTGCAACATACATGATGGATGTGCAATATTATTAATCTTACCATGTTGAATAGTAAAATGATAAATGCTTTTTATTACAGTTTTGTCCACTGTGCAACATTTAATAACTAGCTAATAAAACCCACTTACTACATAATTGCATTATTCGAAATAAAAACACAAATAGACAACAACACATACAAATATGAGCATTTCCAGGGAAAATGAAGTAAACAACATTATTACCAGCCAATCCTCATACCCCAACTGATTAACTTTATACACAGAAATGATTGCTCTGCTTCAAAGCTACTACTTCGCTATTATAACTATCATATAATGTGACTGGACCCTAAGGAAAGTAGTGTGCATACAATGTATACATATATGAGCATATCCAGGAAAGTAAAGTAATTAAAAAAAGGCAGAACTATAAACAAGTGTTGATAACCTTACTGATTATCTTTATACACACAAAGCATTGCTGTTTTCCAAATCTGTGTTTTCCCCTATGTATGTGTTTCATATGCTGTGAGTGAACCCCAAGTGAATTACTGTAAGAACATATTTGAAGTATAAGTCTACAAATATAGTACTTGAATATGAATTATGAGTATATGAATTTTTTGTTCCCGACTGTTACTGGCCTAGATATTTCAGTAAAGGAAGAATGAGGGAGCCAAACATGTGATGTCATCATTACATTTGTGATGTCATCTTTGATGTCCTGGGTGTTAGTCTTAGCAGCGCACGGTGGTGGGGCGAGTTATGGTTGCTTAGTTTACCATAACCGGCGAATTTCAAGGGTTTTTCGGTTTTACTTGGAACCATAACGTCCCTTTAACAAAGTTTTTTTCACTGAATTTCATAGGTTTTTAGTAGCGCAACTTAACCATAACGTCCCTTTAACTAAGTTTTTTTTTCACTGAATATAAATATAGATAATGTAAATGTGATAAATGTTTACTAAGACTCCCTTACCTTACATTTATATAACATATAACTGAACCCCCTGTCCCGCTAGTGATTTTAATGTCCGCGGGTGGAGGCGGTCATCATCAGCACTATCCAAAAACTCAGGGGGTATCTTACATTATTGTATCATACAATAAAAACACCAAACATATTCAAAAAGCACCACATAAATACATTACATTTAATAATAAATAAGAAGTGGAAACTGTATATGTATGACACCAACCATCCACTGAAGTAGCATTTCCAATATAATGGAATATACCAAAACAAAATAAATATGCCTCCAACTGAAATACATCACAGAAACTGCACAGCAAGAAGCAAGAGTATACTTACACAGCAGTAACAGAAAAAGTTTGTAAAACAAAGTAATAAGTACACTACATTAATTTCATATACTTATACATTTTCGGTATTATGTACACTAAAACTAATATATATATATTTTTTAACACAGAAAGGTCCAGTACTTTGGAATGGCTGGAAGAAAATTTCTCACGAGAGGAAATGAGTGAAGACAGTGATAATAATGGTAGACACAACATTTCTCTATATAAGCCAATTAATAACTATAACTTTAGGTGTACTTAACACATTTTCTTTTTTTAAACTTTTCTTTATTGGCATGATGAGAGAACAGACAATCAACACAGTGCACGAGATATACACAGATGCAGTTACACGGATGGTTATATGGTGCATGGGGAATACAAATTGAGGTAGACTTTCAGTTTTTACAGTTCAGTGAGTCACAGCAATGGTCTAGTTTATTTCCTCAGGATCGGGGGATGACAGTAGTTCTAGGTCCTCCTTGCTGTTCAGTCCATACATTCTTGGGGCGAGAGGGCAGCGGGAGGGCATTGATGTAATCCTCCTCACACGTTTGAGTCCAGGTGAGGGCCCTCAGCCACATCTCGAATGAAGGGGGGGAGCGGCGCTTCCAACATTGTAATATGCATTTTTTGGCCACCATGGTGGCAACATTCAAAAACCTGGACACTTTTCTTAATTCGGGCTTGTTCCACAGGCCGAACAGTACAGCTAATGGCTCAGGAGGGATGTGCGACACTGTTATTTCAGAGAGAGCGTCTATTATGGCTTTCCAGTACGGGCCTAGTGCGTTGCAAGCCCAAAACATATGTATGTGATCCGCATCTGTAGATTTGCATCTGGGACAAGTGTGAGCCTGGCTGTGTGCTTATCTGTCCAATCTGTGCGGTGTGTAATATAATCGATTCAGGAGCTTGTATTGTATACATCTATATCTGGCGTTTAAGGAGGTGGTGCGGGTGTGTATGCACATTTTCCTCCACATTGCATCAGTGACGGGCAGGCCTAGCTCACCGCTCCACATGTCGCGTGCCGTCTGTGGCACATCTTTAGGGTTGGCCATCAGCATTTTGTACAGCGAGGATATTATCCCTCTGGCCCCGGCCGAGTTAGTTATATAGTGGATCTCAGGCGAATATGGGGGTTCTTCGGGGTATGAGTGCCACTAGGCACGGACTACCGCTCTCAACCTGAAGTATTGTAATAGTTCCAGCGCAGAGCCAGAGTGACCGGGACGCCATGTCTGCGGGGTGATAAACGTCCCTTCAGGGTATAAGTCAGTCAGGGCTCGGTATCCCAAGTCATACCAGTGTTTCATTAGGAGTTTGTCGTGTGTGGGGCTGAGGCCTGGGAACTGCCAGATGGGCAGCCATTTGTAGTACGGGTGGTGGCCAGGTTGTGTATGTAGTATTCGTTTCCAAGTCATGGTTTTTGCCGCTACGGGGTCAGCTGAGGCATCAGTATGAAATGTATGATGGAGTATGAGAGGGTGTTAATCCCTTCACTTGCTAGTTTTTCGAGTTTCACCTGTGGGGGAGAACCGGTGAATGTGTACCATTGTGTAGCGTGTTGGGCTTGCGCAGCGGTCCAGTGTTTAGCAAAGTCTGGGGCAGTGAAGCCCCCATTCTCGTATGGAAGAGTCATATGCTGCCACTTCTTCCAAACCGCGCCAGAGTGCCACAAAAATTGGGCGCATGTAGTGTGTAGGTCCTTGAAGTATCGTTTCCCGGGCCAGACCGGCACATTAACAAAAACGTAGAGCAGCCTAGGGACAATTATCATTTTGATTAGGGACAGTCTGCCCGATAAGGAAAGAGGGATGTTGCGCCATTTCGACATTTGGGCCTCTGCAAGCTGCGCCGCAGCCACGTAGTTGTCGGCCAATAGTGAAGATTTAGTGAGGTATACCTGGACCCCGAGATATCTGATGCCCTTTGGTGACCAGCGGAGGGGGAATTCACATGCTGGTTGAGAAGTAGTCGGCGTGAGCAGGAAGATTACAGATTTGGTATAGTTTATGGTGAAGCCCGAATATGTGCTGATTTTTGTTATTTCCCGTATAATCAGGTCCAAGTGGACAGCCGGGTCTCTGCTATGGAGGAGTACATCATCTGCGTACAGTGAGATGATCTCCGGGGCGTCACGCAGACGTATACCTTTACGTATGTGTTTGTCTCTGACATTGTCCGCCATGAGTTCAATAGCAAGTGCGAAAAGTATCGGGGAGAACGGACAGCCTTTGCGGGTGCCCCTATGGAGGGCAAAGGGGGCAGAGACCCTGGAATTGACAAGGACTCTGGCCACGGGGTTTGTGTAGAGCAACTTGATATATGATATCATGCGTGGGCCGATTCCCATTTTGTGAAGTACAGCCCACATATATTGCCACAACACCATGTCAAATGCCTTCTGGGCATCGAGGGTGACTGCTACGGCGCTTGCGTTGGGGTCAATTCTGGACATGACATTAAATAACCGGTGGATATTGAGTGCAGTGGATCTGCCGGGTACGAAGCCACTCTGGTCCGGGTGAACTAAGTGGGTCATAATGGAGAGGAATCTATTTGCAATAATCTTAGCAAATATTTTCATGTCGGTGTTAATTAGAGACAGGGGTCTGTAGGAGCCGCATTCGTCCAGAGGTTTGCCCGGCTTGGGAAGCACAGGTATGGGCGCTTCACGCATGGATTGGGGTAGGGTGTTCAACCTAAGTGATTCGTTCCACACCTCTAGGAGTCTGGGCGCCAGAATGGCTACGTGCTCCAGATAAAACTCCGAAGTGAGACCGTCTGGGCCTGGTGCCTTACCCTTAGGACAGTTCGAGATGGCTGTGGTTATCTCATCAAGGGTGAATGGAGCATCAAGCTGGTCGCGCGGGAGAGGAGGGTCATGGGGATTTGGTCTAGTAGAACGTCTGTGTCCTGTGGGCTGTGTTCTTGCTGGGGGCCGTATAGGGTTGTGTAGAAAGCAGTGAATGTCTCGAGGATGCCTTGGTCAGACCAGCACAGGGCGCCCCCTGCGTCCTTGACGCAGTCAATTCGGGTCCTGCCACCCTCTGCACGGACTAGTCTGGATAGTGTCCTCCCCGGTCTGTCCCCCTCCCCGTATTTCCTGGCTGCTACGGGACAGGTGTGGTATTGTATCTCCCCCTGCCGTGTATGGCTCTCAAATGTTTCCAGTTCCGCTCTAATCTGTGCCAGCCTGGTCGGGGAAGGGGCGAAGGTGCACTCCCTCTCAAGTTCTTTTAGCTTTGCTTCCAATCTCTGCAAGCTATTTTTAATGACTTTGAGGACCCCGGCTTCTCTAGAGATGCACATCCCCCTGATGAAGACCTTCAATGCCTCCCAGCGTACCCCGTCAGATGTATCTTGTCTGTTGTTGCAGTCAAAGAAGGTGTTAATGTCAGCCAAAATATCAGCTTTAAAAACTATATCTTGGAGGGCCTTTGATTTGAATCTCCAGGAGGAGCGGGGGGGCTGGTCCTGTCCTAGGGTAATGCGCAGTGTTACTGGTGAGTGATCCGAAAGTGTGCGTGGTAATATCTGAGTCTCTGTGGCCTTGCCCACTATGCCACCTGATATGAGAAACAGGTCTATCCTGGATAGGCTATCATGTACCGATGAGTAAAAGATATATTCTCGCGCCTGCTGGTTGAGAACTCACCATACGTCTTTAAGGCCAAGTGTGTTCATGTGTGCATGTAATCTATGGGCCGCACGTGATGTGGCTCTACGGGCAGTCCCGGATCTGTCCAGCTCATTGTCCAGAATTAAGTTCATGTCCCGCCCCCATATGATGGGAACACCAATATACTTCAAGAGCATGGTGGTGATTGCGTCAAAGAAATCTGGAGCGTCGAAATTAGGGGCATATGTGTTCACTAGGAGGCATTCCATATTGGCGAGTGAGCAGTGAAGGATGACATATCTGCCCTCGGGGTCAATGTGAGTGGTGCGCAATGAGAACTGGACTGATTTGTGCATTAGAGTGAGTACCCCCCTGGACTGGGTTGAATATTTCGTATAGTATCTATTGTTGCCCCAGGTCGGGGCGAGGTATGTCGCTAGGCGCCCCAGGGCATGAGTTTCTTGGAGGAAGAGTATCTTAATTCCATGCCTCTGGGCATAGGCAGTTATCCTGCGGGCTTTGGTGAAGTTACTCAGTCCACGAATATTCCATGTCATGAAATTAAGTGACATAGTGTTGCATTATGGGACATCCCTGCAGTAGTATTCACTACCATTCCAAAGCTTGCGTTCACTTGCTGTACAGGCACACTGCGCTGCAGTCATGTACCTCCCTGCCATGCCATTTTCCTTTAATCCAACTCCAACAGTGCCACCCCCCACCCTCACTGCCCAACCCCAATATGCAGTGTAGCCCCCTCACCCCCAAACAAAGGTGCCAACAATTGAATCGACTCCCACCAGGAGGTGAAGGTCGGAGGGCCGGATCCAACGTGGATATGCCCTCATCCCAGCCCAACAGGGGCCAAACATTAGCAACAACCAAATGAAATTAAACATTGCAACTGCAGCGAGGAGCGCTGATGCCGTGGGGCCGGCATTTTAAGCATGATGGAGGGCAGCAGTGCTGTCCCGGATATGTTACTGCGGTAGACGGATTTTGCAATTGGCCCCTAGAGCTAGAGAGCACTCTCGAGCTGGGCAAATCCGCAGGAGAGGATAGGACACATGGCTAGCTCCTGCAAAGAGGGGAGAATGGTCAGTGTATACCATCCAGGAGCCAGCCTGTGACCCAAATGCATGTGATAGGGAGCCATGTTTGCTGAGTAGACAAAGTCAGGTTGCCATCGACATATCATTAGACAAGGATCAGTGGGTACGATAAATCCCCATGAGCCACGCTGCTCCTGATTAGCTGTCATTGGCGCAGTCGTCTCTTGGGCCGTGAGGCGGTATTTGCAACTCGATAAATTTCACTGCTTCGTCTGGGACAGTGAAGAAATGCAGTTTGCCATTGTGGGTGATTTTGAGTCGCGCCGGGAACAGGATGGCATATGGGATGTTGCGCTCCCTGAGCAGTTTCTTAACGCCAAGGAATTGACGCCTCTCCTGCTGTACCACCACTGAGAAGTCTGGGAAGATTCTAATAGTGTGGGCCTCAAATCGTAGGTCTCCCTTCTCACGCCACAGGCGAAGAATGAGGTCTCTGTCGCGGTAATTGAGTATCTTAGCGATGATGGGCCTGGGGCTGTCGCCCGGCCTAGGGCGTGGTGATAAGGCCCGGTGAGCTCGCTCCACTGTAAAATATGGTGAGAGGTCTGGATTATCCAGCAGGTCTTTCAGTAGTTTTTCCACTGCATCTTCCATTCACCCCTTGAGGGCATTCTCGGGAACTCCGATAATGCGCAGGTTGTTTTCTGCGGGAGCGAGACTCCAAGTCATCACATTTCGCCTTAACACTCTTCATGTCACGCGACAGGGAGGCCACAGTGTCTTGAAGCGTGTGTATTTCATCCTCATTGGCAGAGATTCTATTTTCAGCGTCAGTGATCCTAGAACCCACCTGGTCCACCCGAGTTTTTAGTGAGGCAACATTTGCGTTAATGTCGTCTAGTTTTTCATGAAAGGAGGCAACATCTTTGGCCCTACATTCCATCAGCATGGTGAGATCTGGCGCTACAACCCCATGGTGAGGGTCCGGGTGGGATTCCTGCTGTGAAGATGACGTGTGGCCTGGCTCAGCCCGCGGAACCGATTTAGTAAACATGTCCATGGTACCGCCTTGGGCAGCACCCTTGGATCTACGAGGCATTGCAGCAGAAAGAAGCTAGGGTATGGTACAGGCTCACAGGCAGAGAGGATGGTAATGTGGAGGGTATTAGCCTCTGCGGGGGCCAGAGGCCTCCTGCCAGTGTCTCTGTGTCAGCAGGGTGCGCAGGCCGTAGCGGAGGCAGTAAGTTGCGGTGAGGCTGCAGTATGAAGTGTTGGCTGTGGATTGAGGAATACCGCTAAGCGACGGGGCAGTGATGGCTACGGCACGTTGTCACTTCGCGTGCTTAGATTTCTTGCGTCTGGTCTGCCATGTCGAGCCACAATGGGGGAAACACTGTGCGCACCTCCCTCCACTCCTCACCTGGACCGCCGCATGGACGGTGCGAGCGCCAGAGTCCTCCCAACTGGGCGGCAGCCAGTCCGTAGCTGCTCGTATGGTGTCAGTCACAGCAAAGGGCACGGCCTCCAAGTACAGGGGGAGGCGGCCCGAGCTCCAGCGCCAGGCCCCAGCTGCGGCCCAGCTGCGCCGTCGCTCGCTCCGCACGGGCCCCCGCAGCAGACAATGTCGGGTCTCCATAGCACACTCGGGGCCCACCGCCCCGCCTCGCCGATGCCACTGAGGGAGGGGACCCGGGGCCGCCTCTGCAGTTGTTACGGCGTCGCCCTCTGGGGAGGGAGCCAGGCGAGGGAAGCCAGAAGTCAGGCGAGCGCCAGGCGATGGTGCGCACACGGTCAGCAGTCGCCAAGGTGGCCCTTGAAGGTCGCATCAGGCCCAAACTTGCACAACACACGCCCCGCAGTGTAGGCAGTAGCTCAGCCAAGCAGTGATGTTAGATAGCGAAGGAGACCGCAGATGTAGCCAGATCGATGCCTGGGCCGCACGGAGCTGAAAAGCTAGGCAGCCATCTTGGGCTGCTCCACAGCACCACCCCCACATTTTATTTTTTAACAGACCAGACAACCAATAAAAATAATGTACCAAAAGAGATATAAGAAGATCCTCTGAAACGAATGGAACTAAAAATGGATTTGTTAATGCAACACTTCAATCAACTAAAAGAGTGTCTTGTGGACCACATTAAAGAAAACATTAAAATACCACTGTCCCACATGTACCTGTTCCCTCTCTCCATGTCCCAGCCAACTATCCCCAAACCCTCCCCACCAAGAAAAATGGTATGAGACTTCCATCCCTTCCCCCCTCCCATACATCATATCCAAACCCCTAATTCCACTGTATTTGTTTCAGTTTCTGCTTCCCCTCTCTTTCCTGTTAAACAACAATAACATTTTAAGTGTGTTCTTAGTATATGTCCGTGTCTTCTTTTTTTTAAAAAAAAAAAAAGGCAGTCAGGGTGTCTGCGGACAGCGCGGCTGTCCAGGGTGTCCTGAATTAACCAACATGGGGGTATCCTAAGTACACTATACCTGTTTCTACTGTCCGTAATTAAAATAGAGGTGTCCTTAGAACACACAAGATGTCAGTCTCTCACAATCGCCCAAAATTGGGGTGTCCTAATAACATCCCCACTGTTCGTAATGTCTGCAACCAGAATTAATATATTCGTAGAACACATATCCCGTCCGCCTGTCCGCAAAGTTTGACACACATTTATTTTATTCGGGGACATCAACATTGTTCGTAGAACACCAGCGCACATGCGCATCACACAATTGGGTCCTACGAATATCGTGCCTCTCTACAAATGTCTGTTGCATGTGTGTCACACTTTTAATTAGTTTGGGGACCCGAACACTGTCCGTAGAACACCCGCGCGCATGCGCACAACTGTCACTGCACATTTGGTGTCCTGCGGACAGCAGTCCCTTTTGCGAACGTGTCTGTGATGTCATCATGTGACCGCACCCACGCTGAGCATGTGTCCTTATTTGTGGACACTGTCCTGCCCCCCGAACATTTAAAAACTGCTTTTTTGAGCAATCCAAGGTATTTTACAGTAAAAGTTCACCATTGCACATGTCCCAGACAATGTCCCTGCCGATCTACATACTTTTTGGAACTTTTTGAGCCCGTTCTTGGTGTTCGAAGTGATCGGGGATGGCGTGGGTGTTTGCGAAGCGCGCTCCAGCACCCCTACAAAAGGCCACACCCCAGAGCTGATCCTCATTCTGCTTTTGGATTTCCAAGATTTACAACAGGACAATTGTGCAGGTTGCTGTTCTTAGTTCCTCATCCCTAGTTCCTTGTTCTTAACCTTCCAGATGGCATCCCAAATTGCTTCTGCTGCTACTGCCTCGGCATCAGCACCCCCACCCCCTCCACCACCACCACGTCCCCAAGGGCCTGCAGAGGGGAACAGGCATGAGGATGCAGAGGAGACCGATGAAGAGGATGAGGTACTGGAAGTCCCTACTACTAGCACTCATCGTGAGTCTTGGGTGTGGTGGTTATTTACCACCGTTGATGGAAAGTTAAAAGCTCAAGTGAACAAGGTGATCTGCACTCAGTGCCACATGGTGCTGAGTCGTGGCAAGGCTGGTTCATATAGCTTTGGTACTACATCAATGAAGCAACACCTAAAGTCATTCCACGGTGGGGCTATTCGTAAGGTTGTACCATGCGATAAACGTAGTAGGTTGAGCATCCTCCATTTCCACTCCTGTCACCACAAAAGACATTCCTGTGGGACAGTGCATCCCTCCAGCTGCCTCACAGGCCATTTATGATGCTGTTGACCCTTACCTTTCGAGGATCACAATATTGTGCATGTACTGCAAAGCAGTACTCTGCAGGGGGAGAGCCTTTCGGACTGCTTTCGAGAATGCGGTCAAGGAGCATCAGAAGGTCTGCGACCTACCTGAATAAGGCCCACCCTACATCTTCCTCTCTCCACCTGCCCCTTTCTTATCCCCGTGGTTGGTGTCCCTTCCTTACCCTCCTTTGCCCTCCTTTCCTTGTGTGTCGTGTTTAAAAAACCCCAAAAAATATTTTTTAAAAACAAAAAAACAAAGGCTCTTTTCAGAGCCGCCTTTCACAGTTTAAGAACAGAAGTGACAAATAAATAGTTCAGGGCCCTGTGCATTTTTTAGAAGTCCGCGGACATCTAAAAACTGTGCAGTGCTGCCCTGTCACAACCATCACATTTTTCTCTGGGAGGAAGTGGTGGCTCTGAAAAGAGCCTTTTGTGGTGTTTTTTTGTGTTTCAAAAACTTCAAATGGTCAACACCTCCTGCAAAATGGATTGCTGTAATTCCAAAAAAGGTTGCAATGCATTTTGTATATTTCGCATAAAAATCTGATTGCCTGCATAAGTAAGATGTACTCCATCTCTGCGAAAAATGTTTGTGCTACAAAACATAATATTTTCATTCTGAAAAGAGGACATACCAACATCTCTCAAAAAAGCACAAACAGCCTTGTTAACATTGCGCCTTGCTTTCTCCATTTGTGGACCAAATGAAAAAAGAATGCAGCCACATTTGTCTCTGCGCAATACAGGAATAAATTACTCTGGAGTTTGGATACATGTCCATGACTTTCCCCAGTCCTCCTTTAATTGCAAATTGCAAAGAGATTCCAGACACATGTCCTAAACTGTCCCCTCCACAATGAATAATAATAATGTCTGGGTGACGCTGTGTCACCCAAGAAGCACAGAGAGGTACCAAATCCACCCACTTCATTACAGGCACTCCGTGCCAGTGCATTTCCACATGAGAGAATCCAAGATGTGCAGCACTCCACAGCGATCTGCATGCAACTCCAACCAATGTATCCATGAATCTCCCAAAACCCCAAAAAAATGGCTTTCTAGAACACACAGACATAGCTATCTGCTCTTCTCCCAGGAAAAACACCTACTAACAAACTCTCTCCTTACACAACACACCCAGTAAACCTAATTGACCAATATCTTCTCTACTCAGTCTCATTTGCATGCCTCGCAATCCCAAAATCCCTGTATGTACTGTGCTGTCCGCGGACAAATCGAAAAATCTGAGCAAGGGGATGACAATTTAAATAGTGTGCCCCATTTCCCCTTTGAGGTTGGCTCTGAAAAGAGCCTTTTTTTTGCAGATGCTTCAGAAACATCTTTTATTTTGTGTTTTCTTTTCTTATTTTCCTCCAAAAATCTTCACATTAGCTCCTCCAAAGCAACCCTTATGTTCCAAAACAGCATGGCATTTCCCATAAAAGATAATGAAATGTCATCTTCTTTAAAATAAACCTTCCAGAATCAATGTTATCATTATGACAAAAGAACATACCAGCTCTAAGCATGAAAGCAAACATGCCTTGGTTGATTGCACACCTATCAATATTTTGCTGAGGACATAAAACACAACTATCGTCCCATACTGCTCTAGGTAACAAAGCAGAAAAAATAACCTTGGCATTTGGAAGGACTTTCATGATTACCTGAACCAAGTTTTGCAGATCTTGCAACAAAGTAGGGGCACTGACATAGCCCAAAAGCACAGAACCACAGTGTAGGACAACTACATGTGGACTATGAAACCTAGCCATATCCTGATAAACTACTAGAATTGCCCGCAATTCAAATCACATCCAAGAACTCTACATCTAACTCTGTCATCACAGATCAGCACTTTAGATGTACTATTGATCACTCTCAGTACAATTCGGCTGTGACTGCAAAGGACCTACAGCAACAACTACTATAATACTCCCCAAGATTTCTACTTGCAGATTCATGCACATCCATATGCATGAACACAGACTACAGGTATGAATATTTCCTATACAGTACATGTACACCTCTTCTAGTAATACAATAAATCCCGAGAGCATAGCTCAGCGGCAACGTGCGCGCCTTGAAAGCAAAACGACACGAAGCAACACAGATTCGATCCCTGGTTCCGCGCTTAGAAACCTCTGGTTGTTTAAGCGCGTTATAAATACGCAACTAAGACAAAATAATTACGCAACTAAAAAACAAACAGTTCCTGTATCAGCGCCTCCATGCCCATCGGCTGCGTAAGTGCTTTAAAAATGTTAAATAAAATAAATAAAAATATGAGTAACTGCCACTTACCCTGTATAAACTGTCAAATTAACTTACTGTCATTTCTCCCATCTGCTATGATGAAGTGTCAATTACAAACCTTTCAGCACTCCACATTTTTGTTTACACACACACCTATCTAAAAAAATATTGTTTCATATTATAAAATGGGAAAAATAACAGTATAATTATGAAAAAGACTGTCCAGTGTATTATAAAATTACACACAGCGAGGATGAGTACATACATCTTCATTCAAGCACACACACAGACAAAATCATTAGAAAGGCTCCCAGATCAAACAACACCACTGCCTCTATATGAAATCCTTCTGCTTTATTTCCCACACCTTCACAAAGCCACACATTGAATGCTTTTATGTACAATCTCTGCCATTTACCCTGTAAAAATAGCAAAAAATGCATAGGATTATTTCTTCTATATCTTAACAACCATTAACATAACATAAAAAATCCAAGTGTGCTCTATACATTTACTATTATACTCATTTGCCAAACATATTTAACTAACAGATTCTAAATAAAATATACAGGATGCACATAGGCAAAGTAAAGTGCAAAACAAGTGTACATTAAGAAAGGTGCTATAAACACACATATTCACTAACTTCTTTCTTTTGCAATTTCAGTGAAGACCACTCTCCTGAAAAGCTGCAGCGTCTGAAGTACGAACAAGGATTTAGAAGAAACCTACTCTTTCCATACAAAAAAGTAAGTACAAAACTACCATAATGTTCTGTTACTGAAACACACTAGCATTTTAGCATTTTAGAAGGAACAAATATATTAACCCTTTACCATTAGATGTAGTATTAATGCTTCCCCTTACCAGTTGTATTGTCAACTGAAGCACAGTATAGCAACACACAAATACAAGAATAGCCTTCCCAACTTGATATAGCTGCCCATTGCACAATCACACACCTCCACAATCATACTTACCATCATACTCAGACACTCATGCACAAAGCACGCATACACTGCACAACAGCCCAAGCCACACTTTCTTTTTTTCTCCAACAGACCTCAAAGAATGCGTACCAAAAAGCAACTCTGTAGAAAGCAACGCAGAAGTAGAGCAAATCAAAATAAAAGTGTCCAAAATAAGCATCGATCTCTAACAGATTTTGTATAAAAAGTTCAAACATAACAGCTAATACAGTCATTAAGCGAAACAAAACAAGCTTCCAGTACAGAAACTTTCCCTCCTCTATCAAAATGTAAAACCAAACAAAAAGTGATTAACAAGACTTCAGCTACCACTACTGCTAACTCTGCACCTATAAATCTTGATGTAGTGGCAAGTAAGCATACCAAAAACATTTTTTTACAAAAAATGTTCTGCCACAGAGTCCTTCAGAACCTTTTAAAACAGGAGAGAAATCATGCACAACCCTTACAACCTACCATTGAAAATTAATCCTAGAAGCTCTCGTAGACAGTGCAATCCTTCTCAAAAGGAAGTTATTTATTTTTGTTTTAAACAGGATGAAACCACTAACAAAAGTAACTACTAAACTAGATTTCTCAATAAATGGAATATCAACAAAAATAGCTTCTTAAACATCTGTGGAGGTGAATGGAGTCACACCACGACCACAGAACCATATTCTAATGAAGAAGCATATAAACAAAAGCAAACAAACCCAATTGCCATACATTGCAGTGGACGAGGGTATGAAAAACTTAACACCATTATGGAACAAGAAACTCGGCTCACAAAAATATCCCCAGAAAACTCAGTATCACCTCCCCATTCTACTCAACCAAAACGTCCAGTCTACAAATGGCCGCGCACATCAATGTGCAACATTGCCAAAAAATCTTCCAAATCTTTACGCCAGTACCTCAATCAGTATGTAAAAAGCAAAGACAAAATCAAAATGAAACTACTACAAAATATGGATGCCTGTCCAGTGCGCACATACACAGGACTACAAGGACATTCATTAGCCTGCATTTCAGGACCTATTTGCAAAATCACATTCCATCATATCAAAATGATATCAAAACATCATTCAACTATAGGAAATCTAGTCCAAATACTCTACTATTGCTAAAAGTCCTGCTTTAGCACTAGCCAATTTAAAATAATCTTTTACATGGTACAGCCAAGCAACTACTCTAAGAAATAGAGCATATCCAGAGAAACTATTTTGGAATTGAAAGCCACTTACAAAATGAAATAAATGTACACAAACTACAAACTAGCAACTACTGTACAAATAGCAACCTTCTATTAAACACATACAAAAAAGAAATACTAAAGCTTAAAAGTACCTCAGCTGAAGTACCAAATCATGTGTGTGTGTGTTGCCGCAGGACTTCTTATAAAAGTACCACAAAAACTATAGACATAACATACAAAATAGCAGACAATGAAGATTCTAAATGGTTCCAATTAGCTCGCTACCTCATAGCAGAAAACAAATACGACATTACTGACCCCTTAATACTTTGCAATTACTGCACTGCAAAACTTGACAACAACCAAACACCTTCACGTGCTATCACAAATAACTTAGAATTATTCCCACTACCAAAACCCCTGCAACAACTAAATTTATATGAGAGCATCATAATTAAAACAGTGCACCCATTTCAAGCAATAATATGCCTCCAACCAAAAACAGCAAAATTACCTCCCTCTGAATTAGTCAAAGGCATTTGTGGCAAAGTAGTTTATTTACCATTAGATCTCAAAGAAAATGTACACACTCTAGGAGTGCAACGTCCACTAGAACAATCTTTAATTGTCTTAGTAAATGGAGTACGTACAAAAGACAAAAAAAATTGGTAACAACTCGTGGACTTACATAAAGTTAGACAAGCCCTGCAATATCTAAAAAACAACAATGAATAGTACAAAGAAGTTAATATTGAATAAAACCTGAGAGAAACCATTGAAATAATTCAAGAGTCACCAGAAGCTGGTCAATTTGAACTTCTAAATCCTGCTACAGAATCCAATATTTTAGACCATTATACAATTCATCCTTTACACTCTAAAGACACTATAGATGATACACTGGAAACGTACCAAATGCGACAAGCCAAAGGATCTCCAATAAGCATATGGGAAAAGTATAGAAGCACAGGCCTTTCCTCTGCTCTTTCCTACTGGAAAAGGAGGAAGGTACGATGATAGATCCACACAGATAACAGCATCAGAAAATCGCTCTCTACGAACGTATTCGGACGACCCCAGATTCAGACAAAACGTGGAATACATATTCCACCTTCTCTTTGAAAGTGAACTAGCAACTCTATGCTAAGGAGTTGCACACAAATTAAAATCAGGTACCCATTTTCAAAATATGTCAGCTACGGAATTATTATAAAAAGTGCAAGAAAAAGATGAGGTTTTACAGTTAAGTATTAAAATCTTTTATCAATCATGCGTGGTACAAAAGTTCCGATGTCACAGAGATGTACGCTGTATGATAAGAAACCTTGGCCCACCCACATGGTTTGTTACTTTAAGTTGTGCAGAATATGCATGGGAAGATTTACACGATTTCCTACGCATAGCAAACAAAAATAAAACAAACATAGATACACAAACACCAGGAGAACTCTGCTCTCATAGATCCTGTAAATGTATCAAGATATTTCCATCATCGCTTCATTGCTATGCTACACTTTATTTGTAATAAGACTGTTCCTCCCCTCTGAGAAGTTCAACACTTCTTTTGGAGAAAAGAATACCAAGCCAGAGGAGCACCACACATCCACATGCTATTATGGATTAAAGATGCTTCTAAATGTGGTCAGGACAGTGATGCCGCTGTTTTACAGTTCATCCAAAAATATGTCACTTGTGAAATCCCTTCACAAACACATAGTGACCTTCATGCACAAATTTTACAATTTCAAAGACACAAATGTGGGAAATATTGCCGTCGCAAATATTTTTTTTTAAAAAGGGAAATACTACACCAAATGCTGCTTTGGTTTCCCCTTGACCAGTTTCAGCAACAGGTCAAGTAAACAACTTCATGTCTTCAGTCAGACATAGTGTGAAAGGTAAATCACCTAAGAACACATATTACATAAAAAGAACAGAAGAATCAAAATACATCAATGATTACAATGCAATCATTGCCCTCCTATGGAATGCAAACTTAGATGTGCAGTACATTGCAGACAATTCCACGGCAGTTGCACGATATGTCACAGCCTACTTAACCAAAGCAGAGAAAACAGAGCTTCAGGACCTCTGGGATGACATATCATCGGACAAAACACTATCACAAAAAATGGTGCTGCTTAGGCATAAAAATGCTCTCGCATAGAGAATGCGGCTGCTATGAAGCTGCAGACCGTTTAACCGGTACTGCCTTGTATGGAAAATCTGACAATATAGTATGGCTAAGTCTTGGTCCTGCTACATCTAGTAAAAGAGTTCTCAAATCATATGAGGACATAGAAACAATAGCCAAAAATGATCCCAACAGCCAAGACATTTTGAAAAACAATTTGCTAGACACATACTACCCAAACAAGAGTACCACTCTGGAAACCATGTGTCTCTACCACATAGCCCAAAACTTCACATACAAAAATAATGTTAAACCAGATGAAAAGAAAGGTAGCTACAGAGTGGTAAATTGTGAAGGCAGCTTAGTGAAACTTACCAAACGTAGCTTAATTAATCATATCAAATTGTCATCAAAAACTCCTCAACATAAAGAACTGTATTACATGTCCCTGCTACAACTTTTTAAACCATGGAGAAAAGAAGAAGAGTTACTGGATACATATGACTCCTATGAAGACGCTTTCAAAGAAAATGAAAGCACTATAACAGACATAAACTTTACACAGTACCAAACAATGTTGCACAATGAACAGCAACACGAAGAAGAACTCCAGGCCCAACTACAAGTGTACGCGCCCGAAAGTAGTCAACCGTCTGTAACAGGAAGCCAAGAACCACTTGGACAGCCACTAATAGCAAATGAGGCAGAATTAGCCATGATAGAAGTAGAAAACACCATGTGTCAGTATGAAAAAGCTACAGAAGACTTCACTGTACTAAAATCACAACTGAACAATGAGCAGCGTAGCATTTTCCAAGAAATAAAACAAATTGAACATGGTGTGGAACATGAAAATAAAAACTGTACCTGCCAAGACTACAAACCTATACTGCTATACGTGAGTGGTGAAGCTGGTTCAGGCAAAACATTCTTAATCAAAATCATCAGCAAGTTCCTTCAACAATTGACAAACAACATACTGTCAGCTGTTGTAACTGCCCCCACAGGTTTAGCTGCCTACAACATAGGTGGTGTCACTTTACACTGATTACTACTCCTTCCAGTAGAACACCAAAACAAATTAGACTATTACAAACTTTCCACAGAAGCTGCAATGGAACTACGCAGAGTTTTCAAACAAATGAAAATGCTGCTAATAGATGAGGTGAGCATGGTCTCCAATCTACTGTTGGCTTTGATTCACCTCAGATTACAAGAGGTCCTCAAAAAGACTACGAACAGTGCTTTGGAGGAAAACACATTATTGTTTACGGAGATCTTCTTCAATTGACACCAGCGAAAGCTGAACCTATTTTTAAAACCTTAGGGCACAAACTGTGCCGTAAAACTCTTGGCAGCATAAGAAATGTCAACCTTTGGCAACATTTCCAATACAAAGAATTAACAGAAAACATGCACCAGTCTACAGACCTTACATACGCCAACATTTTAAAAAGTATTAGAGTTGGTGTACTATCTCAAGAAGCACAAGCAATATTAAAAACCAGGCACATCCATGCACTCCATGGCCATAACTCATTTGCTCAGAACAGGTTATCATGCCATGTTCTTTCTGGAGAGGAGCGCCTGCTACCTTTTTTGAAATATTTGAAAGGAACTTGGGGTTGGTCACCCTGAGTTACCTGGGGGCAACCAGACGTGGACTCCCTGCTCACTGTGCTCAGAGGCGCACATTTTCACCTCACTGATGAGGCCCAACAAGGCTGAAACACGTGTATGGGGTTGCTGTTGGTACTCTTGTGCAGAGAGGAATTGCCATGGCATTTCGGTGCTAGACTGCCCATGTGGGCAGGACAAAGACTGATATGCAAATGAATATTTCCCATCTGTGAAAGATACAGTGAACAAAAAGCGTGTGCTGCAAACTCAGCTCAGAACAGGTTATCATGCCATGTTCTTTCTGGAGAGGAGCGCCTGCTACCTTTTTTGAAATATTTGCAAGGAACTTGGGGTTGGTCACCCTGAGTTACATGGGGCAACCAGACGTGGACTCCCTGCTCACTGTGTTCAGAGAGGCACAGCTTCACCTCACTGATGAGGCCCAACAAGGCTGAAACACGTCTATAGGGTTGCTGTTGGTACTCTTGTTCAGAGAGGAATTGCCATGGCATTTCGGTGCTGGACTGCCCATGTGGGCGGGACAAAGAATGATATGCAAATGGATATTTCCCATCTGTGAAAGGTACAGTGAGCAAAAAGCGTGTGCTTCAAACTCATCTCAGAACAGGTTATCATGCTATGTTCTTTCGGTAGAGGAGTTCCTACTACCTTTTCTGAAATATTAAAAACCAGGCACATCCATGCACCCTATGGCCATAACTCATGTGCTACCGATGTCATGGAGCAATTAGCACACAAAAATGTCAATTGTATGTCCTTGATGCCAACTCTTGCAAGCTGTTCAAAATTCAATGAAACAATGTTGAAAAAAGAAATGCAACCAATAATTGAAATTTGCTCCACAGATAAACTGGACGTACATGGTATGACACTACCCATGTGTCAACAAGCCACAGCAAGACTAAATATCCTAGAAAACTCTGTCTCCAACACAGCTGGTTTGAAGAAAATATTAAAATAATCTTTACACTGTAGAGCAATGCTTAAACGTAACCTTGACGTGCAGCAAGGACTAGTTAATGGAGCACCTGGTACAGTTGTTGGTTTTCAAACCGACCCACGTGACAACAACATTCAATTTGTCAATATTCTCTTTGACAAACTATCAGAAGTTAAAAGAATAGGACGCTCAACAGCTCGCTTCCTTCTTTTCAAAGACATGTATGTACGTAGAGAACAATTTTCACCAACTCTAGCATACCCAGTTACCATTCACAAATCACAAGGTCTTACCCTAGATAAAGCATTATTGGTAGCACAGTCTTTAAAGAAGGCATGAGCTATCTTGCACTATCACGCTGATGTACATTTGACGGGCTATTTCTAATCAACTTTGATACAAGTAAAGTAAATGCAGATTATCCTTGCATTCTAGAATATAATAGGCTGCATTCACTCCACACCCCCATCTAAAAACCTATCCTGTTCCACAAAAAGCAAAAAGTTGTAAAAGGAAACTACTTCAAACTGAATTGATACAGGATATCACTACAATTCCTCCAAAGGAAAAAAAAAATAAACTAATACTTCATCAAGTACCACAACGAAAGAAGAATCTACTGGTCAAAGTAACTCAACTACTTCTTCAAAGAAGCAATACACACTCCGAACAAATGACTTCAACACAGAACTGTCAGGTCCATTCAAATTTTCAAATACAACTGGTGTAAATTGCTACGCAAATGTAGCAATAAATATTCTATTCCAATTGCCACCAATTATTGACAACATTTACTTACACAGTACAAACCAATTGTGTTTGCAAATGTTGGTCCTTCATAGAAATGCAACCAACAATCCTGACAACACTTACAGTGTTCATGGAATAAGACAAGAATTGGACTACTGTTTTGGAATTGTCAAATTCATTATAAACCCACAAGAAGATCTGTACTGGAAAACAAAAACATACCTATAAATGAAATCTTTCAAATTTCATACATATGGTAACATACATGCACTCTCTGCAACCATGTGGCACAGGAAGAAGTCCCTAATGAACGCTTTTTTTTTATGTATCCATACCTAACTATGAATCCATTCCATTTCAGCAATTTGTACAAAATGCAAACCATGGCAGATTATGTACTACCTACAATTCACATAATCGCTCCACCTTACAAATACAGACACATAGTAAATACGTAATAGTAATGCTTTTATGTTACAATGCAGATGGTACCAAAAACAACTGTAAGCTGACTGGATTCACACATGGTCAAGTATCACTGAGTAAGAAAACCTTCACAACAATAGGTATAATCTACCATGAAGGAGCCACAAGCAATGCAGGTCACTACACTGTATATATAAAAAAGAATTGTGGATGGTTCAAATGTAATGATAGTACCATTACTCTAAAGCAGAGATTGCCAGCAAATCTTGGAAACGCTTACTTAATAGTCTTAAAAGCAACATTTTATACGTAATCTGTGTATGAACATAAGCAAAACTTCAACTTCAAAACTGTGCACAGTTAGAGTACACCAACAGGTATCGAACTGCCCCAAGATTCTGGAACAAGCAAACACATACATAAATACCACTAAAATCTAACAAGGAATATACAGTTAGAATACGCAAACAGGTATCTAACTGCCTCAAAAAATCTACAACAAGCAAACAGATAAACAAATACTACTAAAATCAAACAAGAAATATACAGTTAGAATATGCCAACAGGTACCTAACTGCCCCAAAAAATCTGCAAAAACCCAACAGATAGATGAATAGCATAAAAGTAGAAATAAACAATTAGAATACGCCAACAGGTATCTAATTGGCCCAAAATCTGCAACAAGCCAAAGATAGAAGATTAGCAAGAAACAAGAAATAAACAGTAAAACAATTAAAGAAATATATTGTACCACAACATAGAAGTTTTTTTTCTATCCAGCATGGATTTTTTTTCCCACAGACCCAATGATATAGAAAACAAACACAGAAACTGAGCAAATAGCACAGTACACTGGTTTGAACTATAGTATTTGTAAAGTACTAAATATGAGGGTCAAAAATACAGAAATGACTATTATGCAATGCAATAACTCATTATGAGCTACCTGCTCTAACATGAGATATTTTCTTTTATCACAGTGATCGAAAAAGTATGTCTGGTCCAGATACCCATGTCATGAAAAAACTGCATACAACCACAAAAAACTCAACCAGTAAGTATACAATAAATAAACTCACAAACACTGCACTCCTTGTTACAAACTCCACAATCTTAACTGCATAGCCATAAAAACTCTACAAATGAAACAGTACACAAACCTTTGCGCTCTGGATATTTGATGGGCGTTTGATTCTATGGGTGTGTTCGGCCATGCACCCAAGACTCTAGGCCCGGGCTACAACCACCGCAGCATAACACACCTATAATACCAAACATTTTGACTGTGCTATGTAAGCTGCTTTTAGGGGATATTAATTACAATCAATCCTCTACTAACAACCCAAAACCAACATCATAATAAAGTAAAATAGGCAGTAGTGCATTTATTATGTCCGCGGACAACCGCAAAGACCGCAGACATGGCGAACACATCAGGGGCACCTGCCACCTAAACAAATACAGTATTTGATCCATCTCTTACTCCCCAACCTTCCCCAAGCACTTCTGCACACCAACACACTCCCCAAAATTGCATTTTGCCTCTGTTCGCTGCTGTCGGCAGATCCAAGATGGTGGGCGCATCTAAACAATGTGACGCACCTCACGCCTCATCCCAGCCAATCAGAGAACACGCTGCGTGTCCGCGGACATGACGCAAGCCGGTTAGCCATTCAGTGTCCTGTCCGCGGAGCGAACATGGAAGTGTGTCCGCAGAGCGGACTTAGATATCACTAATTTTTTTGCCTTACGTTTTGGCCATTTAAAAAAAACTAGTGGCAGATTTACACCAAATTAACAAAAGCACGCTTTCGGGACTAATGCTGCCGGTCCTGCCACAAATTTGGTGGAAATCCGTCCAGCAGTTTGAGCTGTAGTCGTGCGCAGTTTTTCTCCATTATGTCTATGGGAAAAAAAAAAACTTTGCCCCCCCCCCCCCGCACCAAACCTCACAAAAATTTGCAAAAAGTTTGGTGAGGATTCGTCCAGGGGGAGCGAAATTATAAGCCGCCCAAAAAGTGCTCTTCCTATGGGATTAACAACTTAACCACTACCGTGGGCTGTGTAATATATATACATATATATATATATATATATATATATATATATATATATATATATATGTATATATATTCTTGCTCATATTCTCTCTCTAAACATGTTTTCACTGCTAGACTATAGGGAAATGAGCAGGTCTGTCAAAGACCAGTAGTAGACCACCTAATAGTATAAGCATCAGAAAGTACCTATCATGTCTACATTCGTATAACTTAAGCAACCTCAGGATTGGACCCCATTAACAGTCTTGATATGTTAGATTCCCGCAGTAGCAGACACCCTCATGGGACAGAAGCACACAGAGGATGTTGCCTTTGTCTAATATCCAAGACACAACCTGAAGCAGTATGAACTGTAGATGGTACCCGTGTAATCACCAGGACTAAGAATTAATAAAACAGATGTTAAGGTGTGTTGAGTGGTGGAGAAAGGAGTCGGAAAAGGGGTGATATTTCTCTACAAGTTTTATTTTAAACATAAAAAAGGTCCTACCTATGCCTCTCTCTAAACCGTTATCCCTGAGAAACCAACTATAACTCAGGTGCTCGTTGTCAGGGTGGTTGTCCAAGCAAAAAGTGTTTGTCCTCTGTCCAAAGCCTACTCTAACCCTACCTGGGTATTACTAGCGTGATGAAGAAGATTATTCTCCAGTCTTTGACTCTTATTTGTTTGAGTACCACGACTGATGAGGCAGTTTACTCCTGAGGCTTTCTTGACTCTTGGTTCTCTGGTGTGAGAAACCTGAGGGCGTCCTCACATTTACTCCCCCTAGATCCTTTGCTCAGGTGGCCAGGGAAGGGGCCAACACACTTGAATCCGGACACTGGGGTGGACAAGCGGGAGAAGATCACCTGGGTAGGGGATCCTTGGAGAGTGGGAAGAGGATGTCGTCAGGCGAGACGTGCTATTCTCCCTATTGGGAAAGTCATATTTCTCCTTGTCCCTCTTCCTTTATGGGATACTGCCAACCCTGCCCCAACAGCCCCTCCTTAGTCAAACCTGGTATGGGCATCCAAGACATTAGAGATAAGATAAACCTCCCTTCCCATTATAACTACCAATCTAGGAATAAGGGAAAGAAAAAGGAACAACTGGGGAAAACACCTATGGTCTTTACTAAACCACAACCTGTTCCTTTTATTCTAAATGTTTGAAAACAAAAGATCTGAAAGTACATCACGCTATCCCCTTTTTTACGACATCAGCCTCCCCTAGAACCTCTCTGCCTTCATGGGCTATTATGACCCTAGCCCCATGCAAAAACCTACACTTCCCCTGCAGGCCATTAAAAGGAATAAGAAAAGACACACTGCCCCTTTAAGATCCATCTCATTCAGAGTTAAAGCACAGGCATGACCAGATAATTGGGTAATGGAAGGCAGGCAGGCTCCACACTGAACACACACCTGCAGTCTGTTAATCTGTTGAAGATGTATAAAAGGAGGGGCATTCAGCAGTGCGGAGAGCAGCAGTTGGAGACACAGCAATAAGGAGGCTGCGTGGCTGAGTCCAGCAGGAGATCCCTGACTTGCAAGGAACTGGCGTTCTGGAGGTGAGCAGCAAGGAGGCGAAGAGAAAACCAGCTGGAGGTGACTGACGCTACCCTGTGACAGAGGAGAACCTCTGGGGTGAAGTGGCGAGGGAGTTGTGTCTCCAGGGAGCCAGTGTGGTTAAAAAGGGAAGCCCATGGACACCGCTGACCTTCCCTTATGCAAGCCGGGATGAGTGTCTGAGGGGCAGGTTGTGAGACCCTGACCTCAACTCCAGTGTTCTTGAAGCAGATAGCCTGGAAGTGTGAGTGAAATCATTACTGCTGAGTCTGAAGCACAGTGATACTCGTGATGTAATGCGTGTGGCTAAATATTATGTCGCAGTGTAAGCAGAATAAAAGGAAATCTATTATTGCAGTCCTTCACGATGTGAGAATCAGATCATGCGGACTGGGAAAGAAGAAACACAGAGTATCTGAATGAAGGTGCTGTAATAGAAAACCCATTGTCAAGGGTGAAAGTACCGCATGCAGCAAGACAAACTAATAGAACCTTGTGTGAAGTAAAAGCGCAAGCAAAGTGGCACTGGCAATCGAGAAACACAGTGAGCGCTGGCAGAAGGATGTACATGAGAAAGGAACCCTTTTAAAGGGCCAGAGCAAATAAAGCCTAGCCAAGCCTAGTAAACTAAGTGAACTGACAAGGAGGGGGCAGAGCTAGAAGCCACAGACCCTGGGCTGCGCAACCTGTATGGGTGGACTGTGCGGTCCGGCAACTGCACTCATATTAGGGGATGCCTGAAAGTGAAACATGGACGTGTGGAAGGGATCCCCAGAAGTGTTTGTGAATGAGTAAAACAGCTACACCTAAGACTTGGGGCAGTCTAAAAGGTACTGTGGACATTGAGGAAAAAGACAGTGCTACTTTCTGAGTTCAGGCACTAGCTGGACATTTTTTGTTTTTGCATCTGAGGAAACTAAACAGGAAGATTGTGAAGCAGAGCATAACAAGACCGGTGCCAGGTGTAACCAATAACTAGGAGCTAATAAGGTACTGTAGCTTAAAATAAAGTATAACAAGAACTGCGAATTCATAAATTACTTTGATCGTTTTTTTGGAAGTACAACCTGAGAGACCTATGGAACTTTACTCCCCAAGTGTCGTGAACTTGGGGAAGATGTACTGTGACATTTACTTGAAGTGAATCTTGAAACCTTGGGGAACTTTACTCCCTGAGTGTCCTGAATTTGGGGTAGGGTGCTGTCTGGGAAGCTCTTGAACGACATTGTCATACGATTTTGGAACACTTATTTAGTTTGAACATTCCAGCACATTGTTACTATTAGAAGTAAGGGCGGGTATAGGTTTGTGACACAGACCAACAAGTTACTTACCAACTGGTAACGTTCTTTTGACTGGATGTTCCTCCAACGTATTCCTCATCTTAGATGTATTCCATCCAGCTTTAGCTGCTTCGGAAATATTTTCTCAGCAGAGGGAGCTGTGCGTTGATGTCGAGTCAAAGTCCCTCGAAGGCCTCCGTCGAGGGTGACGTCATCGGGTATACAAGTAGCACGCGCGGCTTTTGCCCTCTTGCTCTGCTGTATAGATAGTGTAGGTAGCCAGGTGTCAGCCTTGCAAGAGTTGAAGTGGTAATAACACCAGAAAATCTACAGAGGGGTAGGATGGGAGGGCGATGAGGAATACGTTGGAGGAACATCCAGTCGAAAGAACGTTACCAGTTGGTAAGTAACTTGTTCTTCAAATGGATTGTGTCCTCCTCATCTTAGATAGACTCCCAAAGCAGTGCAGAAAGCTCTCTGGAGGAGGGAGTAGATTTTTAATATTATATAGCTGAATATAACACTGCTTTACCAAAAGCAAGCTCTTCAGAGTGGGAAGCATCCCGACTATAGAATTTAGAAAAAGTGTGCAGCGACGTCCAAGTTGCTGCTTCACAAATTGATTTTATGGGAACATCTCTTTGAAGGGCTGTCGAAGAGGCAATGCCTCTGGTAGAATGGGCCCTCAAGCCTTCTGGTGGATCTTTGCCCACCAATCTTTAGCATTCTGAAATGCAAAGCACAATCCAACGTGATAGGGTTTGTTTTGACATCGATTGACCCAATTTCCTTCCGGTTTAGCCAATGAAAAGTTGATTATCCACTCTAAGCTTGGAGAGCCTAGACTCTTCTCAGGTCCAGCCTGTGCAATCTTTCCTCCTCCTTACTGGAATGAGGTGGAGGATAGAACGCGAGCAGAATAATTTTCTGTTTTAAATGGAAA
This sequence comes from Ambystoma mexicanum, assembly GCF_040938575.1. NCBI lineage: Eukaryota > Metazoa > Chordata > Amphibia > Caudata > Ambystomatidae > Ambystoma > Ambystoma mexicanum. Next base: position 334,655,611 of record NC_090929.1, on the reverse strand, counting down.
TCAGACACAACTTTAGGTAAGAATGAAGGTTTAACCCTCAATACAACTCTGCCCCTGTGGAACACAGTATAGGGTGGCCGAGAAGATAGTGCCTGCAATTCGCTCACTCCTCGTGCAGATGTTAAAGCAACCAAGAAAACAGTTTTCAACATTACTAACCTTAATGGACAAGTGTGCAAAGGTTCAAAAGGGGCACACATTAAAAACTTTAGAACCAGATTCAGGCCCCAAACTGGGACTTGGAAAGAAGAAGGAGGAAACACATTGGTGAGTTCCTTTAAGAATTGCATCATCAAAGGACTTTTAAAGTAGGAACATTCTTCCAAAGAGCGCTTGAAAATGGAAAGCGCTGCAAGATAAATTTTGATGGTCCCAACATTGAGGCCTCTATGTGCCAGGGACAAGAGGAAAGACGACGCTTCTGGGATAGAACACAGAAAAGGATCAACATTATTTTCCCTGCAGCAGTTGCAAAACTTCTTCCAGCGACAACGGTACAGAGATTTTGTTGCTGGCCTTCTTGCCGAAAGCAACACCTCCATGACGTCATCTGGAAGGTCCCAGTCCTTGTATCTCAGCCTTTCACATACCAAGCATGAAGGTTGAGAGTCCTGACCTCTGGATGGAGAACCTGACCCTCCATTTGTGAGAGAAGGTCCTCTCCCTGAGGAAGACGTAATGGAGGGCAGATGGACATGTCTAGAAGGTCCGGGTACCACGTTCTCCTGGCCCAATCCGGGGCAATTAGGATAATGCTGTTTCCGAACCGTCTTAATCTCCTGATGACTTGAGGAATGACGGGAATCGGAGGGAACACGTATAGCAGTGGGAAGTTCCACTCCACCACGAACGCGTCCCCTAGGGCTCCTCTCGGGGGAAATTCCCTTGAGCAATACTTTTCGCACTTCCGGTTGATTCCGGTCACAAACAAGTCTACTTGAGGGGTTCCCCAAAGGGTGAAGATCTCCTGAAGGACTTCCTGAGCCAATTCCCACTCGTGGGACATCGTACTCTGCCTGCTCAGAGCGTCCGCCCTCATATTCTCCTCCCCGGCTAGATGAACTGACGCTAAGGCGATTCTTTCTTGAATTGCCCAATACGAGAGCGCATTGCCTCTCTGCACAGAGGTAGTGACCCTACACCTCCTCTTTTGTTTAGGTAATGCATGGCCACTGTGTTATCTGTCATTATCAGGATATTTTTTGCCCTGACAGATGGAAGAAAAGCCTTCAGCGCTAGTCTGATTGCTCTCAGCTCTAAAAGGTTGATGTGTAGTTTGGACTCTGATGGAGACCAACGATTGCTGATTGTCAGATCGTTGGCATGAGCTCCCCACCCCATGAGTGAGGCGTCCGTCACTACTGTAATCTCCGGCCATGGTTGCCAAAAATGTTCTCCGTTTAGGATGTTCTCTGTGCAAGTCCACCACAGAAGATCCTGCCAAACCTTGTTCGGAATCTGAAGGAGATCTGTCATTTGTCCTGAGAACTGGGACCATTGAGTCTTCAGAGCCCATTGAAGGGATCTCATCCTCAGGTGTGCTTCTGGCACTAGGAAAATGCAGGATGCCATGAGGCCAAGCAACCTTAAAAAATCGTAGGCCTGGAGATTTTGGGCATTTTGAAACCATCTGAAGAATGTCTTGAGCACTCGACTTGGGAGGCAAGCTCTTTCCCAAGGATGTGTCTAATACAGCCCCTATGTACTGGAGCTGTTGGGAAGGTGTCATTTGTGACTTCTTGAAATTGAGGGAGAAGCCCAGTCTGTGGAGGAGGTGGCAGGCGACTTTCAGATGATCGGCAGAACACGCCCTGATCAACCAATCGTCCAGGTAGGGGCAGACGTGAATCCCCCCGCTCCTGAGGTGCGCTGCCACCACTACCATCAACTTGGTGAAGGCCCTCGGGGCAGAGGTCAACCCGAATGGTAGGACTCAAAACTGATAGTTTGAGTCACCAACTACGAACCTCATGTATTTTATGTGCTTGAGATGGATTGGCACATGAAAATAAGCATCCTGGAGGTCCAATGAACCCAAACAATCCTGAAGTTGAAGGGCCTGAAGGATCTGAGAAAGAGTGACCATCTTGAACTTGTCCTTCCTGAGGAGCTTGTTCAAGCCTCTTAAGTCCAAGTTGGGTCTCAGTCCTTCGTCCTTTTTGGGAATAAAAAAATATGGGGAGTACCATCACTTGTTCTTCTCCGCTACAGGTACTGGTTTCTATAGCACCTTTCTCCAGCAGGGTTAAGACTTCCTGCTATAGGAGCGTGTCTGGAAACTTCAAAGAGTGTCTTCCTGGTGGATTGCTTTGAGGTTGCATTAGAAAAGGGAGGCAGTAACCTTGGGCTATTATTTCTAGAGCCCAAACATCTGAAGTAATGGCTCGCCATTCATGCAGATGCTGGGACAGCCTGCCTCCCACTGGTGTCTTGTGATGCAAGTCCTCAAAGTGGTTTTGTGGCGGTTGCTGCGGCCGCTGATGTTAAAGAGGCTGCAGCTGGGGCTGGCTTTGCACGTTTTCCTCGTCCACCACAAGTGGTTTTTCTCTGGCCTCTGACTGGTCATTCCTCTCGCCTTTCCATATGAGGAGTACTAACAATAGGATCGTCCCCTCCAAGATTGTCCTGATGCACGAAAAGGCTCAGGTTGCCTAATAGCAGCTACTAAAGATTTGGCAGCCGCTTTTGAGGTCTGCAACCGCTCAAGGCTCTCATCAGCCTTATTGCCAAAAAGGTGAGACCCGTCAAAGGGCATGTTCAAAAGACGGTTTTGCACGTCTGGCCGAAACCCAACTTTCGCAACCACGCAAATCTGTGCATCACCGTGCTAGTGGCCATGGATCTGCTCAGACTATCTGCAGTGTCCAATCCAGACTGAAGGGATTCCTGCATGGCCTCCTTTCCATCTCTAACGATGGCTAGGAATCCTTCCCTTTCTTCCCCTTCTGGTATGTCCTCCACCGCCATTTTAATGCACTCACACAGAGTGTACGAAAATTTTGCCAAGGCACATGTGGAGTTGGCTGATTTTAACACTATACTCCCAGCTGAAAATACCTTGCGTGCCCAACCATCCACACGCTTGTTGTCCCTATCCAGAGGGATGGAAGGGTACGCCACCTTATTTGAAGTTGTGGCTGCCTGGAACACCAGACTCTCAGGAGTAGGGTGTTTGGACAGATAGCCGGGGTCGCTAATGGAAGGGCAGTATTATGAAGTGAGGGACTTATTCTAAGGAGAAATTGAGTCTGGGGTGTCCCAATTTTTGGACACCCTATTTTGTAAGGTTACATGGAAGGGCAAAATTGGATCTTCGGTGGGGCAATGATCCAATATATCAGTCAGATTATCTTGGATGAACTGAGTAAGTGGTTTAGCCCATCCTAAATAATCGACCACCTATGTCATCAGTTGCATGTATGAGGGACTGGCAGGTTCCCCTGGTTCTGGCCTGGCAAAATCTGTTTCAGCTGAAGTGTCAATTCCACTTGCATTATGCAATGTTTCCACCAGATTGCTCATTCTGCTTTCCTCAGAAATCAGACATTCTGGGACATTAGGGGTGCCACACTCTAGGCTGAAAGGAACCTCCCCCTCCTCCTCCTCAGACCTCTCTTGTTCTTCAAAAATTGAAGTTAAGGATTTAAAATACTCTTTCCTTCGTAGAGGCTTATACATTTTTTCTGGAGGGGTGTTGCAGTAGAGACTGAAGGCTTGACAGTCTTTGCAGCTTTTTCCTTTGATGCTATTTTGACAGTTTCTGGCTGAATTGGAGCCTTTGACACATTTGGCGCAGAGGGCTTCGGGGTCGACGTCGACAAAGGCGTCGATGAAATAGTAGTCGTTGACAGAGCTGGCTTCGAGGGTGTCGAGGCGCTCTTCGAAGGCTCGCTCTTCGATGTGTGTCGGGTTCCGGACAGCCTCAGTGACCTGGAGTGGTCGACTCGACTCGAGCAATCTTTTTCGCTCGGGGTCCTGGAGGGTTCCCAATCTTTTCTCCTTTGATCACCTGGGCTCGAGGGCACGCAAGTGTTGGAACGGTAACGCACCCGGCCGGCTTCCGAGGAAGGTGCAGAGCGAGGCTTAGCCTTTTCAAAAGCCTCCATCATTTTAATTCTAAATGCTTCCCATTCTTCGGAGGAAGAATGTTTTGTGGGGCATTTCATTCTCTTGGGAGATTCGTCCGAGGACGAGGTGGAAGGGGACCAGTGGCGTATTTTTTTGGACTTTTTCGTCAAAGACGAAGAGTGGTATGAACCACTTCGGGACCTAGACCGATGCTTTTGCCTTTCGTGTGGAGGCGATTTCTCCTCATGAGACCTCGACTCGACGCTTGAGGTTTTTCGTCGGGTTTTCGACCTACCTGTAGTTTTCCCTTCCTCTCTTGCAAGGTCTTCCCGGTCGCTGTCTGAAACTTTGTACAGGCCTCTATGTCGTGGCCTTCACCGAGGCACCAAAGACATTCTCGGTGCAGATCCGTGATGGACATTTTGGAACCGCAGGATTTATACTTTTTGAATCCCGAACGCGGGGTAGTCGGGGTCAACGAGGAGGACATCTCGAATATCGCTTCACAATAACTGCATCACAGAAATACTCGAGGCGCGCCAAGTCTCCGAAGCACCACGTACTGCGGAAAAATGGAACTGAGGCCAAGGGGCGCAGCATGTGCTACTTGTATACCCAATGACATCACCCTCGACAGAGGCCTTCGAGGGACTTTGACTCGACGACATCGACGTACGGCGCCCTCTGCCGAGAAAACATTTCCGAAGCAGCTAAATATGGATGGAATATATCTAAGATGAGAATTAAATCCTGTTGAGGAACCTTTCTCCAAAGAACACTTATCAAAAAGTGGACCTCAGCGCCCTTATATCTGTTGTAGAGCTATTGTGTGTCGCATGTGTTGTGCAACAGCGGAGAAAATGTGGTTCCTCCACTCCGCTTTATAACTCAAAGAAAAAGAACGTCGTTGCACACTCTCTTTCATGCGCCACTTAAATAAAACTCCACTCAATTGGAATATGAAAATATATTTCTGTATTGGTGCGGGTAAGTGCCCTTTGTGATGACACGTGTTTCAACGGACCACGCTGTCTTTTTCAAATCAGGGCTAATACATTAGAAAGTGATTCAATACAAATACATAAATACAAAAAAAACAGTTGGAGTCCAACAGAACCAGTAAATATGTCAAGTGTATCACGGACAGAGAGGGTGGGAAATGGGAAGGATTCAATGGGATGAACAGTGTGACAGTAAACGTCATATCAAAAATTAGTGTAATGCCATTCAATAAACAGATTGGAGACATAAACGGGATAGGGATGATTGGAAAGAAAAGAAAAATAAATAAAATACCATGAATTCATTTGTCTCTGGAATAGTAAATATGCAAATAGAATATCAAATTGTTTTTTAAATAGATGTATCTTACCCAATATTTAAAGTTGCGTAATTTGGAACGTTGCTTTTCAGCTACACATAATGATTAAGAGCACGTAAGAGGTGCGCTATCTCCATTCACAGTAAATTATAATTGAAATATGACCCACTTAACCAGTCAAATATACTCACTATGAATTTAATTATACCGCTCAGAATACAAACTAGACAATCATAAACTAACAGATGTGCCAATCCAGCATGTAACAACCCGAACATTGTTTGGCAGGCTGGGATTGATCCCGTGAATCATTATGTGTAGCTGAAAAGCAACGTTCCAAATTACGCAACTTTAAATATTGGGTAAGATACATCTATTTCAAAAACGATTTGATATTCTATTTGCATATTTACTATTCCAGAGACAAATTAATTCATGGTATTTTATTTATTTTTCTTTTCTTTCCAATCATCCCTATCCCGTTTATGACTCCAATCTGTTTATTGAATGGCATTACACAAATTTTTGATTTGACGTTTACTGTCACACTGTTCATCCCATTGAATCCTTCCCATTTTCCACCCTCTCTGTCTGTGATACACTTGACATATTTACTGGTTCTGTTGGACTCCAACTGTTTTTTTGTATTTATGTATTTGTATTGAATCACTTTCTAATGTATTAGCCGTGATTTGAAAAAGACGGCGTGGTCCGTTGAAACACGTGTCATCACAAAGGGCACTTACCCGCACCAATACAGAAATATATTTTCATATTCCAATTGAGTGGAGTTTTCTTGATTTAAGTGGCGCATGAAAGAGAGTGTGCAACGACGTTCTCTTACATCTAAGATGAGGAATACGTTGGAGGACACAATCCATTCAAAAGCATTTTACTTTGGACGTTTACACCATGCTGGCCTTAGATACATTAGTTGAGGGAAGTCCCCTCTTAGAGTTAGGGCAAGTTAGGCGTTACGGCCATCCTTAAGTTTTAAATAAAGGTTTTTCAACTGGATCTCTTGTATCTGTGTCTAACTGTTGATACCATATGTCTGTCTCACACTGGGTATCACTACTGTGACTAGGGAGATTACTCCCAAGGCCTTCTTGACCCCTGGTTCTCTGGGGGGCATTACTGTGATGAGGGAGATCATTCCTGATGCAGTGTCCACTCTCTGTCCTCCCTAGAGCCCACCTAGGTATTTTGCAGTTCCCGTTACCTGGTTTGTGGTGGGAATGCATGTCCGGTTCTTCCCGGGGTCATGGGTGCTTCGATCTGCACTTCCTTCTGGTTCACCTGCGCAGCACCGCAAAGACTTGGGGCTGATGGTCTGGGCATCATTTTTGGGCCAAACGGTCCACCTCCTAGAGGTCACGCCACCAACCTGACTGCCCCAAACTGGAGTGAGTCAGCTCCCTGCTGGCTCACAGGTTTCTGCTGCTTCTTCCACTCTCCCGCATCCTCTCGGACTAGCTTCTTTGCACAGCTGACAGGTTCCCAGATTTGAACTTCACAGACTTGGCTGGCTCCTTGCCTGCATCTCTCTCTTTCCTTCAGTCCATTCTCACTTTTTCTCTCTCCTAGCTGGGCCCACCCCAGCGCAGTGTTGTAGTCTGTTGGACGTTTCCTTGAGGTACCCTTCATACCTCCTCATTGTCACTTCTTCCCAGTATTCCTAGAAAAAAGTATACCATCCTTCTTAGTCTTCTTCGTAGTCTCAATGGTTTCACGTATCAAGGAAGAAAGGGAGGGAATGTCACAGTAAGACACAGTAGTATTATGAGTTGCAATCTACAGATTGTGTAGGTGCAAAAGCAAAAGGTTTAGGCTGTTCCTCGATGGAACAGAAGTCCTTATCCCCGGGAGGGGAGTCTCTCCCTGGGAGATATATGACGTGTCAGGGAAAGAAATAAAACCCCCATAATTTTGCAGACTGCAGATGAATTTCACACTGCTATCCAGACACCTACCAGAGAACCCATTTTCTTTATGGGAAAAAGGGATTTTTGGGGTGGCGCGGCAGGGAAGTAGAAGCCTTGTGTAAATTACTGAAACGTAAATGCGAAGGCCACGTCCCCAAATACTTCTAGTATTGGACTAAGGTAGAGAAACCACAATCTACAGCAAGCTGCATTTATGCCAAGCATATATACTACTCAGAATCCGAGCTGGGGATGTGTCTAAAACAACCTGTTATAATGGTGGTGGAGGGGAGGGTGGGACCAGACAGATGTGAAAAACCACTGAAAAGTCACCATCCAAGAGAGGGTACAGAAACAAAGGCTCCTGGGAACAGCAATCAGCCAACGGACCATGTGAGCAAATGGAGGTGGGTCACAGTGAGAAGAAACAACCCAGGATGTCGGCACCCCAAGTGCATAACACATACCTGGCCGGAGAACAGGCGGCCCGGGATGGAAAGCGAGAAGGGCTCCGAGGGCTGTTCTGACTCCATGCTAAATCTAGATTTAAAAGCACCAGAGTCAGCATACACCATGTATGGTCGTTAGTCCCCTCACTCACGGCTCCATAATGGTGCTGCCACAGGTACAGGAGCAGGAAAAGGGAAGCACAAGAGCCATAACTCTACACAGAACTCACATACCTGCCAAAGACATCTGGAAGCCAGAAGAAAGACACAATCAGTACGCTAAGATTATAGGAGCAGCAATCATAGGAATTAGGATGGGGCCAAAAACCAGGATGGCCAATCTGGATGCATAGAGCAGGAGGAAACAGTATACAAGAAAAGAGGAACATTAACTTTGTAGGTTTTTCCCCCTAGACTAGAAGGCTGACCGCGTGGAATGAGAACAGTACACCTGGGTTTACTGAGCCCCAACTAAGGACTGAGTCAACATCAAGTTGTCTACTGTGAGGAGTCAGAAATGAGAGACAGATACAAAGTTGTAATGTTTTCAACATTACACATTTTATTAAAATAAAAGGGTTTGGATAAAGGAATTTCTGTCCCTATCCCAAAGAGAGGTTCCCTACCTAGGAAACCAAAACTAAAGATGTGTATGTGTCTCGTCATCAAAAATAGGTAAACTGTCCTTGTGTCCAAATCATATCTGACCCTCGCACTAAAAATTATCAACAAAACGTGCAAGATAAATGTCTCTGCTTTAAATTCAGTAAACAGTGTGCAACAACCAATTGGGGAAATCCAACAAAAACACACCTTGTATCCAGGGTATGATTCCCTCCCCCTGAACTGTTTCAGGTAGAATATTGAAAGTGTTCCGTTCAAACAACAGTTCCTTGAGAGTGGTAGACATGTCTCTTTCACATAACATTTATTTAAGATAACATTTTCCAAACAATGGGGTTTTAAGGATGACAAAGTATCACTTGTCAACCTAAGAAATAATGTTTTAACACTTCCTTTAGGATGGTGAGAAAATTATCTTTTCTAAATGATGGCTCCCAAAGAGTGTAGGCATTTCTCTTTTGTACAACACCTTCTTAAGAATGACAGAGTATCCTTTCAAAGTTGTGGTGATTTTTATAAGAATTGCAAAAAGTGTCTCTTCTGCTCCGCACTTTATTAAAGGAGGTCTCCTGGAATACTCTTCTGCCAGGAACCCTTTTCACAATGTCTTTTCCTTTCAAACAATGTATAAAGGTATCCTGGAACACTATCCTGCCAGGAATCCCTTTCACTGTGTCTTTTCTCTTCACACACTCTAAATGGATTTCCTGGTGTACTCCCTGCCAGGAATTCCTCTCTGTGCTTAGTAGAGCCCCGGTTATACTCTCCTCCCACAAAGGCTCATTACCTGATGCACCTCTTTCACAAGGTCCTCTAACAGTCTTTCAGATCTCTTTCTCTTTAAGTATAACACAGTTGTATTCCACAGTGTATACTCTATTGGCTCCAGGTAACACTTTTTCCAACTTCCCCCATATTGGTATCTCTTATATGGAGATTTGTTCAAGTTTAGCTTGTTATCTTTCTTGTTAGCATTCATTGGCTTGTGGCAATACTTGCTGCAATCTTACCTATATTGACTTTTTATACGTGAAGATGTATGCAGATCTTGCCTTTCAATTGCTTCATTCAAGTTCATTTGCTTGTGACAAAATTTATTCCAGCTTTCCCTTCCCCATATCGACATCTCATATTTGGAGACTTGTGTAAATTCAGTCTTTCTTTGTTCTTCATTTCTTATTTAAAGTGAGTTCCCAATTGTTCATGCGCCTGTCGGTACGCCCGGGGGCTCCCAATACTCTTGGGCAGACTCACCGGTGTTTGCTGGCGTGTCTGACCCGTGGCGTATAGCGGCAGCGATGTCTGTGTCTCGGGGAAGGGTTCCTGTCTTGCAGACTTTCACGCAGTTCTCTTGGTGGCTGCGGAGGAAGGATAGCTCAGGGGCAACGCATTTGTCATGGAATCAAGACAATGCAGTGCAACAGGTTCGACTCCGGATGCCGCACTTATAAACCACTCGTGCCACTAAGTGTGTTATAAATGAACAAAAAATAAATAAAACCATTCTCTGCCTCCGCCGGTGGAACATTGCCTTTCATTGTGACTATGTCCTTGACAGCCTCTCCACTGCTGGCGGCTTGTCCACGGTTCTTCTGCGGCACCCAATCTGCTTCTCCTAGTATCTTGCCGTCCAAGCAGAAAGCGTCTGCTTTCCTCCACCGAGTTCGCTAGCGTGTGTGCCTTTAGTTTTGCTTCTCTCTACGCCCGCTCTGCATCACTCTTCTCCTTCACTACTGCCAAGAAAAGGCACACCGTTTTTAATCATCACACACAGATTATGGGCATTCCAAAAACAAGCCTGCACATTGGTGTTTCTTCTGCTCCACATGAACTCCTTTCTCGTCTTCTTCATCCCAGTACTGAAGGTTTTATGGGAGTTGGAGTTCAGAAGCGTTTTGGACCTTTTAAAGCTATTTTGCTTTAGATTTTTGTTCACATTAAAACTAACATTAAAAGAAGATCTTAAAAATGCATTATGTACATTTGAAGTGTGAATGGTATCCTATCTGCGGTCTTTAGTAAGAAGGGGTTTTACCACTGGAAGGATTGATATAATTACAACATGCCATCAGAAATGTAGGTATTATAGGGTCATCTTCAAAATGAATGGAAGAATGCTGCATCACTCCCAATGGGGCCATCATATCTACCCGACAGCCAACTCCTCCCATGTGAACCTCCCTCATTATACCACCCCCAAGGTTTGCATCAGGTAGCAGCTGCCTTCTCCTGGCTGCTGGGGTTAAGTGATGACTCCATAGGATTCATCACATACCCTTCCCCTAAAGACCCGCCTCCCGCTCTTGGATTATTGGTTTAATGTGGACCAATAGCCCCCCTCGCCCCCATATACAGAAGAGGTTTCTTAGTTTGAGTTTCCCAATCCCAGACGGAATGTGTTGATGGAAATCCCTCTTTTTCCCGTGAATTAATTGGAGAGTATGGAAGCAATGTTTTCTGACACTTGTTTCGGGTCTTGGATATTTTTATAAGGACAGGGTCCTTTGTATGTTTTAAGTTCTATTTGCGCAATTTGGGAGATCAATTGATCAAAATGTGGAACTTCACTCCCCAAAACCAGTTGAGTTGGTAAATTGGGTACTACGGCCACTAAGAATTGTACATGCATGGATAGTATAGCTCAGTGGCAACGCGCTAGTCTTGGAAGCAAGATCACGCAGAGCAAAACAGATTTGAATCCCAGGTCCGCGCTTAGAAACCTCTTCGGTATTAAGCGAGTTATAAAAATCAATTATAATTATATGACTCATTTTCCTAATATTCTAACAGGGATTTACGTTTGTGGATGTCCTCTTGCATGGCCATGAATACATCCTACGGTCTTCTGTCCCATAGGGCTCCACCCTTGAGGAAGTAAATCTGCTTTCATGGCACATCCCTTACATCCTATATCTAACTGGGACCAAACGATGTTGCCTTCAGTACTGATTTTTATCCCTAATACAAATCATAGCACTAGATTTCTCTAAAGATGCTACTTCTTTAGAATGAAAAGATAGTGCTTTCACAGGACTGTGCAACATCTAATTTGTGTTCCTCTTGTGGCAAATTCGAAATATCTGGGAGATGCAATGGACAATAGTGTGTAAGATGCCTTAAGCTCCGGTTGTATAGATCTTTGAGGAGCACCTTCCAAGTATGTTGTTAGTTGGCTTCTCTCCTCAAAGCTTTTCTTTTAATACATTTGAAATTGGTTTCTTTTATGTCATAGAATATGTGGAAAAAAGTCCTGGGATGTTATTTTTCAAATGGTACCTAGGTTTGTCTTTGATAGATGGTTCCCAAGAAATCTCATACACCAAGTTTCCCACTATTTCACCCCTATTGAGTTTAATATAAACTGGAGAAAGATTAAACAAAATAAACTTTAATTCTTCTCCACAAGAAAGAAGGGGCAACATTTTCAATCCCCCTTCTTTAAAAGCGCTAACATAGAGGGACACTGGCAGGGAAGTCTACCTTCAACTGTGAAGAAACTATCATTTTATCTTTTCCAGCTATCAAGCAATCTTGGGGACAGAAGAGATGATAAAACATTTCCCTCTACAGTTTTCCTAACAGGCAGAATGGCTTGAGTGAATAACAACTGGAAGACCACTGCTACATTAGAATGGAACGAAACATTTCTATATGCTCTTCTCTTAAAGATTCCATTGCACTGGTAGAGAAAATACATTGTTCTCTCCAGATATAGATGTTAAGGAAATGGAATCTGTGTCAATTTCTGGTGGATGTGATGCATTAGTTGGAGAAATGCTGCTATACCACTCCTCACTAGATATAACGCATGTGGGGCTAGTATCTATTATACTCATGTGGGATCCCCAATTTTTATCAACTGAATCCGATCCTACTCCTGACACCGCGAGGGGTATGAAATGAGAGACACAAAGTTGTAATGTTTTCAATATTAGACATTTTATTAAAATAAGAGGGTTTGGATAAAGTAATAAGAATTAGGGTTCCTGGCTAGGCCCTGATCTACCCAGGCGGGTTAGTAGTCAAATAACAGAAAAGTGATCAGGGTGACTGAACGTGGTGTGCACACCACACACAATTTTTTTTAACAAAATAAATGACATTGTTTCAGATTCAGAGAAAGCAAGAAAAAATGGTTTGTCAAGAAAATTACATTTTCATTTTTACCAAATGATTTAATGCATAAAAGTTTTTGTTAAAAGTGTTAACAGGACACTTATCAGTTCAGAAACAATCTGAGTGATACATTTCTTTTATCCAAGCCAGTGTGCCTGGATCACAGTACAAGATAACATGTGTACACCCTAATAACAATCTGTTTAGAGTGTCTGCTGGTGAATAGTGTTTCCCTGGATTGTGCTGTGAGACTATGTAAATGTTGTATTTGAGAGACCATTTCCAAATCTTCTGGGCTAACCTGGACAGACTTAGAGAGGGTATCCAGTCCTGTTGGTTGAGAACATGGCAGTGGCACGGTCTGTGAGAACTAGAACTGTTTGCCCTGCTAATGTTGTTGAAACGCATGTAGGGCTTTCAGGGCTGCTAGCAATTCTAGTAGGTTGATGTGTTCTTTTTTGCTTTTAACTGTCCACACGCCATGTCCAGTGAGATGAAGATAATGGGCTCCCCTTCCTGGGTGAGCATCTGTTGTGAGAGTGGCCTGCACTGGTTGGTTGCGAAAGGGTTTTGTTTTTAACATATTCTCTTTGGTTGACCACCGTAGAGCCTGTACTAAGGTTTGCGAAAAAACCACTACATCGTTCCACTGACTGTTTGCCTGAGAAAACTGTTTGCTAGCCACTCTTGCACTGGGTGCATACGCAGCCACGCATCTGGGGGCAAGATAAATACAATAACCCATCATCCTGAGCATGTGCATTGCCTTGCGTATGGTTATCTGGCGACCAGCCACATAATGAGGTACCAGGAACAGTACATTTGAAGAAAAAAACAAACCCTCTTGTAACCCTCTTGTGTTTTTAGAATTGCTTTAATTGACTGGGGACGAGACTTTACTTTCTCATTGATTGAGAACCCCAATTGGATCAATAGATTTATTGTTGCTTGAGTGTTCTTTTGGCATATTCATCGAGTTTCTCCTGTTATGAGCCAGTCGCCCAGCTAAGGGTACACTGGGATGGACTCCCTTCACAGGTGTGCTGCTACCAACACTAGTACTTTTTTTGAACACCCTTGCTGCTAATGAAATGCTGAAGGGGAGCACATTGAATTGGTAGTGTATATTTCCTAGATGGAAGCACAGGTATTTTCAGTGCGCTGGCAGCATTGAAATATGAAAATATGAATGTTTCATGTCCAATATTGTCATGCAATCGTCTGTTTTAAGAGTGAAATTACTTCTTCTATTGTTTTCATGCAAAATATTTGCAGTTTCACATGTGTGTTGGCTGGATACAGGTCTAACACAGGGTGCATAGTTAAATCCTTCTTTTGCACAAGGAGGTATACTGACTAGATACCCTTGTTTACCTGGTGGGTGAGCTGGAACCAGCTCTATTGCGCTTTTTTTGAAAAAGAGACTTCATTTCTTCTTGCAGTATCTTCTGATGTTGTGGAGACATCTTCCGGTGTTTTGGTGGATGATGCTGTTTCTTTTCCTAAAAACTCGATTGAGTACCCCCCCTGCCACTGCATATGAGTCTTGCTTCCAATCAACGGAGTATCAGAGTTAAGTTGTCACCTCTCGGCGGCAATGTCACTTTTGCGAGGCCAACAAATCTGATATTTTGTTTGAGATCAAGTTGATGAAATTTCTGCCAATGCGAGGCCAGTGGAAATTTGGCATCTTGGCTCGCAATGGTCGACGAATGTTCCTGGATTCAGGTCTTAAGAGGCATGATGGTACTACCTATGTATTTCTTTCCACATACACAGATAATACAGTAAACCGTATATTTGGTATTGCAGTTGATAAACGAGTCAATCCAATGTGTTTGTGTCATGATCTCTGCTTCCAAAAGGTCAGGGTTTTCCCAACTCCCTTGGAAGCAGATCCATAACCCAGGTTCCGAGTGCCAATCAGTCCCAATTGGGACCTTTTGGACCCAGTCCTGGCGCCAGTGGCACCAGGCTCATAAATATGCCCAGTCCCAGCGCTGGAAGCGCCGGGCTCATAATGCTTGGGTGGACTTACCTTCAGCAGACCATGCTGCTTACTTGCCTGCCAGTTGAGCCTCTGATCCTCTTCTGTTTGGAACTACTTTTCCTGTTGGGTGGGGCTGGAGCCACTCCCTAGATTCAGAACACTGGAACTCTTCTGGAAGGCAGGAACTCTTTTCTTACCAGGAACTCTTTTCTTACTTAGGCGTGGCTGTGGAAGGAGACACCTAAGCACTACAGGAGGCTATTTAAACCACACCCGGTGGATGAATCTTGCTTTGCGTTATTCTGCAACCTCTGCAGCAGAACGCTCATCGTGTCTTCTGCATCCGGTCCTGGGCCTAAGGAAAAAGGCTTACCATCCTGAATCCAGTCTTCAGCAACACCTATAAAGACAAGAAAGAACAGGTTAGCATTCCGGCATCTGAAAGGCAAAGGCTTACCATCCTGAATCCAGTCTTCAGCAACACCTATAAAGACAAGAAAGAACAGGTTAGCATTCCGGCATCTGAAAGGCAAAGGCTTACCTACTCTTCGTACGCTCCGGAGGCCTTCGGCGCTGCATCCCGCATCTGAAAGACAAAACAAGGTGCGTTTAAAGACATTGGGGAACTTTAATACTCACGTGCCATTACTCCTTTCCACATCTAATCCAGTGGGTATTCCGGCACCCTGCAGCCGCTCCGAACTCGTACCTGCAAAATAAAAAGACAGTTAGAGCGCATAGTGAAGCAGGCAACAAGCGCTTACTTACGTGCTTCCAGGCGCTTCTATTCATCACACGGGCTCCATCTTCAACTCACTTCAGCCCGTCATCCGCCATCGCCGGAACCCTGCAAAACAAGAGACATCATTACTAAAGACTTTAAAGACATTTGAATGACTCGAAACTTACCGTTCGTGCAGTAAACGACGGACAGCAGTCCTCTGAAGTCAAGAGGCCTGCGCTACCTATCCAGTGAAGAAACTGGTTACAGCACCCTGCCCCGAGGCAGATGGAGAGCTCGGCATTCACTTACCTAAGGTGAGAGCGTTAACCTCTGGGGGTCTACAGGAGAGGAGAAGAGGAAAGAGATAGGGACACCCCAATAACCCCAGTTCATTAACCCCAAATTTTCTATCTGCAGACATCTTACTCTACACGTCAGGCATACAGTGCACAGAGGTCCAGCCCAAAGAGCCAACCGGGTGCTACACATCACCTTTGAAGATACGGTAGTCGCCCAGTCAAGACCGGCGCCTCTGCGAGAATCAGGTGAGCGTTACAGTTTGTCCAGGACTGAACAGTACATTGTTGGTTTCCAGTGCATATGGACACATGGAGCAGCTACCACATTTATGGAAACCTTTGAATTCCTCTTGGTTGAGCCAGGTTGATTTGCGATCTGGATTAGGCATGAATGATGGGCTGAGTAAGTTTTTCAGAGTCATTCCTTTACTGAAAGTAAAGTTGGGAAAAGGATCAATCCAGTTGTTGATGTCCATATCCAAATGCAATAAGTGCCAATGTCTCTTCATAATAGCATAGAGTACGTGACTGTCCGAATTGTATCTGGTTATCAGTCGAATCTTGTCTGGGCCTTGTCTGGAGTTTGCTTGTTTGGGACGTAGTAAGGTTTCTCTCTCATAAGTGCTGACTTCACAGGCTGTGGCAGCAATTTTAGTTGGGTTGCAGCCTCTTTGAAGAAATCTAGTTTGAATTAGTTTGCTTTCAAGGTTGTATTCCTGTAATGATGAGCAATTCCATGGTGCTCGAATTAATTCTCCCTTTAGGATATTTGAAATGACATGGTTTTTATGGCAACTTTCTGCGTGTAAGATTGAATTCACTGAGGTAGTTTTTCTGAAAGTTTTGGTTGTAAAGCCACAGTCCGTATTGCAAATAGTGAGGTCTAAAAAGTCAATAGCATTGGGACTGTAGAGGTGGGTGAATTGGATACCCCATGTATTGGAATTTAGTAGGTTAACAAATGCAGTAAATTGTTCTGTGTTACCTGTCCAAAGCATAAACACGTCATCTATATAACGTTCCCATAGGTGAATATATGAGTTGAATGCATGTGTAGAAAAAACAAATTCGTGCTCGAAGTTGTGCATAAAGATGTTAGCTAATGTAGGATCAAAGCTAGCACCCATAGCAATACCA
This sequence comes from Ambystoma mexicanum, assembly GCF_040938575.1. Classification (NCBI taxonomy): domain Eukaryota; kingdom Metazoa; phylum Chordata; class Amphibia; order Caudata; family Ambystomatidae; genus Ambystoma; species Ambystoma mexicanum. The sequence continues at coordinate 334,638,958 of NC_090929.1, read as the reverse complement.
ATGAGTTGCTTATAGTATGTAGCATTGAAAAGGAACACATCATTTTGAAGTGTGAACATAATGAAATCGTGATCCTGGAAGCAGGTGAGTGCTGACCTCAGCGCTGCCCCATTGTGCGCTTTATTTTTTTTTTAAACGGTGTCTCCAGGCCTCGTGTGCCTGCATCCCCTTGCAGCGTCTCCCGTTCCTGCTTCCCTTCTCCCTCCCGCCTCCCGACCCTCCCACCGGCCCCGATTGGCTGCTTAGGCCCACTGCCTGGAGCCTAGCTATCTGTGAGCAGCCCACTGCTTCCTCCGTGATCCTGGAAGCAGGTGAGTGCTGACCTCAGCGCTGCCCCATTGTGCACTTTATTTTTTTAAAAACCGGGGTCTCCAGGCCTCATGTGCCCACATCCCCTTGAAGCGTCTCCCGTTCCCGCTTCCCTTCTCCCTCCCGCCTCCCGACCCTCCCACCGGCTCTGATTGGCTGCTTAGGCCCACTGCCTGGAGCCTAGCTATCTGTGAGCAGCCCCCTGCTTCCTTCGTGATCCTGGAAGCAGATGAGTGCTGACCTCAGCGCTGCCCCATTGTGCGCTTTATTTTTTTAAAAACCGGGGTCTCCAGGCCTCGTGTGCCCACATCCCCTTGCAGCGTCTCCCATTCCTGCTTCCCCTCTCCCTCCCGCCCCTCCCACCGGCCCTGATTGGCTTCTTAGGCCCACTGCCTGGAGCCTAGCTATCTGTGAGCAGCCCCCTGCTTCCTTCGTGATCCTGGAAGCAGGTGCGTGCTGACCTCAGCGCTGCCCCATTGTGTGCTTTATTTTTTTTAAAACTGGGGTCTCCAGGCCTCGTGTGCCCGCATCTCCTTGCAGCGTCTTCCGTTCCTGCTTCCCCTCTCCCTCCCGCCTCCTGAGCCTCCCACCAGCCCTGATTAGCTGCTTAGGCCCACTGCCTGGAGCCTAGCTATCTGTGAGCAGCCCCCTGCTTCCTTCGTGATCCTGGAAGCAGGTGAGTGCTGACCTGAGCGCTGCCCCATTGTGTGCTTTATTTTTTTAAAAAAACGGGGTCTCCAGGCCTCGTGTGCCCGCATCCCCTTGCAGCGTCTCCAGTTCCTGCTTCCCCTCTCCCTCCCGCCTCCCGACCCTCCCACAGGCCCTGATTGGCTGCTTAGGCCCACTGCCTGGAGCCTAGCTATCTGTGAGCAGCCCCCTGCTTCCTTCGTGATCCTGGAAGCAGGTGAGTGCTGACCTCAGCGCTGCCACATTGTGCGCTTTATTTTTTGAAAAACCGGGGTCTCCAGGCCTCGTGTGCCCACATCCCCTTGCAGCGTCTCCCATTCCTGCTTCCCCTCTCCCTCCTGCCTCGCGACCCTCCCACTGGCCCTGATTGGCTGCTTAGGCCCACTGCCTGGAGCCTAGCTATCTGTGAGCAGCCCCCTGCTTCCTTCGTGATCCTGGAAGCAGGTGAGTGCTGACCTCAGCGCTGCCCCATTGTGCGCTTTATTTTTTTAAATACCAGGGTCTCCAGGCCTCGTGTGCCCGCATCCCCTTGCAGCATCGCCCGTTCCTGCTTCCCCTCTCCCTCCCACCTCCCAACCCGCCCATCCCCGCTCTGATTGGGCCCGGGCCCTTCATCACTGGTCCTCCCAGGGCAGCCCTCTGCCCGTGCAGCCCTGCGGCTAAGGGCCCAAGGACAAGGGCGGCTCCCACATTGGCGGTTCCAAGATGTGTCTGCAGGTGTCAGCAGGGGAAGCCAATGAAGCCACCAGGCACCGACAAAACTGTAAGTGCTGGCATGGGTGGGGGGTAGAGCAATTACTCTACTCCAGAAAGCTCTGGCCACTCTAACTTACCTTTCAATGGCCTAGACTGCTACAGACCTACACCATGCATTATTAGAGAGATATGTGACCACCAGCCTAAACCTATTCATGGCTGGACAGCAAACACTGCCTGCAGTATAATGTTAACTACTACCATACCCGGAGAGAACCACAAAGATTAGCCTGCGCCAAATCTAGACAGAAATGTGATTGTTAGCATATGTGATGCTTAGCATGCACCACACTTAGAATTCCGAACCTAGCTTGCGTCGCATCGAGATAGAAATGTGACTGTTAGCATGTGCCACACTTAGAATTCTGAACCTAGCTTGTGTCGCATCTAGAAAGAAATGTGATTGTTAGCATGTGCCATACTTAGAATTCTGAACCTAGCCTGCGTCGCATCTAGATAGAAATGTGATTGTTAGCATATGCCACACTTAGATGGAATTCTCAAGTTTAGTATGCGTCGCATCTAGAGAGAAATGTGATTGTTAGCATATGCCACACTTAGATGGAATTCTCAAGTTTAGTCTGCGCCAAATCTAGACAGAATGTGATTGTTAGCATATGCCACACTTAGATGGAATTCTCAAGCTTAGTCTGCACCAAATCTAGACAGAAATGTGATTGTTAGCATATGCCACACTTGGACAGAATTTCAGAAATGTGATAGTAGCATATGTGAGTCCTAGCATGCACCACACTTAGAATTCCGAACCTAGCTTGCGTCGCATCTAGATAGAAATGTGATTCTTAGCATGCACCACACTTAGAATTCTGAACCTAGCTTGCGTCGCATCTAGATAGAAATATGACTGTTAGCATGTGCCGCGCTTAGAATTCTGAACCTAGCTTGCATCGCATCTAGATAGATTGTTAGCATGTGCCACGCTTAGAATTCTGAACCTAGCCTGCATCGCATCAAGATAGAAATGTGATTGTTAGCATCTGCCACACTAAGATGGAATTCTCAAGTTTAGTATGCGTCGCATCTAGACAGAAATGTGATTGTTAGCATATGCCACACTTAGATGGAATTCTCAAGTTTAGTCTGCGCCAAATCTAGACAGAATGTGATAGTTAGCATATGCCACACTTGGACGGAATTTCAGAAATCTGATTGTTAGCATATGTGATTCCTAGCATGCACCACACCGAACCTAGCCTGCGTCACATCTAGATAGAAATGTGACTGTTAGCATGTGCCACACTTAGAATTCTGAACTTTATCTTGTGTCGCATCTAAATAGAAATCTGACTGTTAGCATGTGCCACGCTTAGAATTCTGAACTTTAGCTTGCGTCGCATCTAGATAGAAATGTGATTCTTAGCATGCACCACACTTAGAACTCGGAACCTAACTTGTGTCGCATCTAGATAGAAATGTGACTGTTGGCATGTGCCACACTTAGAATTCTGAACTTTGGCTCACGTTGCATCTGAATGGAAATGTGACTGTTAGCATGTGCCACGCTAGTATGGAATTCTGAACTTTAGCTGGCGTCGCATCTAGATAGAAATGTGATTCTTAGCATGCGCCGCTCTTAGAATTGCGAACCTAGCTTGCGTCAAATCCAGATAGAAATGTGAATGTTAGCATGTGCCACACTAGTATGGAATTCTGAACCTTAGCTTGCGCGGCATCTAGATAGAAATGTGACTCTTAGCATGTACCGCACCTAGATGGAATCCCACAACTGCAAGAACAGCAGTGCCAACTAACCAACTAACAATTCCATCCCTCTGCATACACCTCTCAAACTATAACCAAACACAACCACAAGCCTAAAACGCAGCAATCCGCACAAACTTCACAACAATGCAACAACAAAACAAACCACACATAGACTTGCACAACAGCACGACGACGACTACGGACCATAAAACACCCCAAGCCCAACCAACGGACCCACCGGGCTGAGGCTGCCAACAGCACATCACTGCTCTCTTGCACTCTTCCAGCTTATTCCCACTAACCCACCCCCTCTCCTCCCCTTTTTCAGAGCCGCCAGAGCTCCAGGGGACCACTTCGGTGGTGATAGTGCACGGTACAAATGTCCTTTAACATTAACATTAACATAATATGATGCAGAAGTTTGGCGGAAAATATAATCCACACTTCGAATGGCCATGTCATGTATATAGTGATTTGACATCTAACGTAACCATTAGCAAATTTGGCTGAAAGGGTAAATCATTCAAAATTTGTAAGACATGCATTGTGTCTCTAATATATGCCCGTGGTGGTAAGCATGGCAGGTAACAGACATTGGTTAATGTATAAGGCAAGCGGTTCCAAAACTCCTCCTCTTCCACTGATAATTGGTCTGCCATCAGGTATGTTGGTATACTCTTTATGTAACTAAGGCAGGAAATAGATTGTTGGCATAGTAGGTCCATCTGAAATTAGGAATTGTCTCTCAGTATCTGATAGTACTCCTTTCTTATGCCACTCACAGACCATTTTATTCATCTCTGTGTGGATTTGGTGGATTGGATTAGAGGTTAACTGGTTGAGATGAGAAAGGCCCATAGAGATGTAATCTGCCTTGTTCATCACAACTACGTTTCCGCCTTTATCAGCTTCGTTAATGATAAGGTCCTTGTTTTGTGCCAGTTCTCTAAGAGCAGTCCGCTCAATTTGATTTAGATTCTGTTTGTGATTATTTATAATATATATATTATAATGTGTGTCCTTCGACGTGATATCCATGGGGTCCGAAGTATCTAAAGATTTTAATTGGTTTGTCTTTAAAAGTGTTTAAGACTTGTTTAAAATGAAATTCTTGTAACCTTGCGTCAAGTGTTTTCAATTCAGCGCTTGTTTTTCGGCCCACAAAAGAAATTATTTTTTAGGAGCGGTGCCGGTATTCATTTTACTCAGCATCAGTTTAGAAGTGTTGTCATGCTGTGATCGCGTCTGCGAGGACCCAGACGACAAGGGACGCTTGGATGTAGAAAGGGTTTTCCCAATTTCTTTCGACACCGCGTGGCCGTGTTTTTCTGTTGATTTAGCCAATGCACGGCTAGAGGTTGTGTTTAGTGTAGTGATGGGCGTGGGTGCTTTCCATCACAGGGCCGCTGTCCATCTTATCGCAGGTGGGGACTAGTATGTGGGAACAAGAGGAACCCCAACTGTCTTCGGGCTCACTATGTATGCTGTAGCTGCCTTGATCATCATCTGACTCTTCAGTGCCCGCTACATCGATGGACTCCTCGACCTGCATGGTGTAGCCGGCCCAAGGCTTAGTGCGGCGGTCCTTCAATGTTTAGGGTAGTAATAGTTTACACGATTTACAGTGTTTCTCTGAATGGTCTCTAGGGAGACAATGATGGCACACACAGTGTGTGTCCTTCCAGGAATATTTACGGTTACAGGACAGGCACAACTTAAAGGGTGTGCTTTCCATTTTCAATGTAAAAGGCAGCCCAACGATTAATGGAAGTGGGGAAAGAGTAAAAGACATTCTGTAAGTGCAAGAGTAGATGACCACCCCGCACTCTCTACTGTTTGAGCTGGAGACATCTGTCGAAAGCCACTTAAGACTGGTCATCGAAACAATGGCCAATCATAGATCTGAACGGCTACTTTAATTATATAACTTTTTATACTAAAAATGGCATTAGCCAGGAAACTCCGCAATAAAGCGACCGACTATGATGGTGGAAGAAAACAATCTGAGGGACCTCGACAAGTGAAGGACCATGGCTACAGTACACGTCACAGAAGGGATAGTATTACAAATACGCCCAGTCGACATCCATTTTTGAATTTCGAAAACAAGTCATGCAATACTCTGCAACTACAACTAGATGTCGGCCTAAACATACCATGTGATTCTAAGCAGATCCACAAGCCTCAGAAACATGGATATAAAGTCCAACCTTCTAAAATGGCACGACACGTGTGGAGGACATCAACCGGGGCCATCTGGACCAGAGCTTCAGAGCGTCCCATCTGATGAAGCCAAGGCTGGGGTATGTCCTGGAAAAAAAGCAGTGCACGGGCTTACACCAAGCAATGCTCACAACCCTCGTTTGGGAAAACAAAACCTTTTAGAATACCAGATTAACACAGATTCGACTGGACAAGAACCAAGTCAATTGTTGATTCACAGCAGCATAGAAAAACAGAAGTTCAGATAGCACATGATCACGCAAGCAGGGGACATTTGAGCGCAGATAAACCACAACAGGCTATATTGCATAGGATCTACCAGCCCAGGTTTTAAGCCAAGACTGCTCAGTTCCACCAAAAGGATCTCACCTGCCCCAAGTTAAAGATAAACAATCTGTGTTGAATGATCCCCTTCAACACAGGACCCTTATTTAGTAGAGGATACCAATACATCCTTCTTATCGTAGACTACACTACCCAGTAACACAAAACCTTACCCATGAAGGGACCTCTGAATGTCAAGTGTATGACATGCTCATATCCTTTTCTTTGCACGAGTGGGATGTTTAAGAGTTTGTATACTTGTCTCATCACCTTGGATGTGAAAGTGGTCCCCTGATCCATGAGGATTTTGTTTGGGCAATCACACATCTATGGTGATGAGACAAGTATACAGACTCCTAAATATCAACCAAATTCGCACCTCCATTTACAATCACGAAATTGATGCATTGGTGGAACGATAAAACAAATGATCAGGAACATGGTTGTAGCGCAAGGAAAATACTGGGATCAGATTCTGCTGTTGATCCTAATGACTTTATGGGATAGACTACAATCAACTACCTGGCTCATTCCCTTTGAACTACTGTTCAGAAGACATCCATGAGTCATAGTGGATTTGATCTGGGAAGACTAGGAGCACCAACCACAGATTCAAAAAACCCTTGTTGAGTACGCCGAGAACCTACAGACCCACATCACTGACCTTCAACAACTGGCCATGGAAACCAGTGCTAAGGCACAGCTACAGGACTGGTACTGTAACCAGGGAATCAAAATGAGGCATTTTCGACCAAGTATCCACACTATTACCAGACAAGCGAAAACAAGATGCTAGCCCTAGTATAATGCTGGGTTTGAAAATGCTGGGAGCTATTTAGCTCCTGCTGCTACCTTAAGATAGCCTGGTTATCTTGAAACCAAGAGCTACTTTTGGCTCCTGATGCCAAATGGTGCCTTACAAACATGCATATGTGACATTAACTTTAAGTATTTGCGAATGCTACATATACATATACATATAGTACACATTTAAACATAGTGCACAAAAGTGTGCATCTCATGTGGAAGCTAGACTTGCAATCCACTGGGTACTCACTCCTGGTTCTTCAGCAGTAACTCCTGTCTGCTGGGTGATGTCTAACAGCCAGAAGCTGGTTTTAGCTTCTACTGATCGAATGTTAACTTTGAACCCTGTAGTGGCCCATACACCATTGGGGATGCTTTCGCTAGCACAACCTGACAGAAAACACCCAAAACAAAGTTATCATGTAAGCCTGCTCAAGAGATGACCCCTGCAAGTGATCAGATTTTTAGTACCAGAACAGAGTAAGTACCCATATATGCTACCAGGGAAACCTCCAGCAGACATCCAACATGTAAATCTGGAAGAATCAATTGCAGAAGAGGAACACGGGGAACTCCTGAGCTGGCTGCATCCATATAAAACTATATACACTGAATTGCCAGGAAGGGTCAACGGAAACAAGCATGTGAACATCTCTCCCGTGGCTCATGTTTAACTACACCCATATAGGATTCTAGCAGTCTGTAGTAAAATCGTACAGAGGGAGTTCCATGTAATGCTTGCACAAGGCATCACTTCGCCACTGTAGCTCAACCATTGTGTTACAGGGACTTCAGACAGCTCAACATAGTATTAATGTACAAGTCCAAGACCATGACTAGAGCCGACTAGCTCATGGAGAACCTCGGCACTACCCAATACATCAGCACGATAGAGCCCAAAAGTTATTAACAAGTCCCTTTACGACCTGAAAACAAAGAAATGATGGCTTTCGCCACCACCTACGTGTTGTATGAATTCACCATGCTGTCCTTCGATCTACACTGGGTGCCAGCCACCTTCCAACGTCTAATGAAGGACCTGTCGAGCTTCAAGTATCTTCAACTGCTATCTTGATTGCATCATAAACTTTAGCCCTACCTGGCAGGATCACCTGTACTATGTGGTATATACATTGATGAGAAGAGGGCTTACAATTAACCCCAAAAGATCACACTGGCATCAAGGCAAACTAAGTATCTGGCAAATATGATGGGCAAGGAACAAGTTACTTAGCTGTAACTGTTGTTCTCCAGCATGGGTCTGGCATGGATTCACATGCACATGAATATTCTCCGTCGTCAGGCCGGGAATCCTCGGTAAAGAAAAAATCAGTATCAGTTTCGTTTCTGATCTGTCTTTCTCAGTAGTAACCAATCACTGGTCTCTGGGTCATATGCCCCCAGCCAATGACTGCCCTCTCCCTAAGCCCCGCCTCTGGCAGCCATCTTCAGATTTGGTAGCACACAAAGTGGCAGTATGACCAAGTGAAGAGCCGTAGAGGGGCAGGAGGGAGGGTTCGCATGTGAATCCAAGCCAGACCCATGCTGGAGAACAACAGTTACAGGTAAGTAACTTGTTCCTTCTCCAGCATGGGTCTGGCATGGATTCACATGCTCATGAATATAAGAATACGTAGCAGTACACACATGCACAACCAACGGGAGGTGGAAAAAAGGCTCAACATTAAGCATTACATCAAAACTCAACATTAAGCAGTTCTTAACTCCTCACCAGGCTCACCTTAGGCGAACAGGTTGCGAAGCACCGCTTGGCCGACCCTGGACTCCACCCTGGAATCCCGGTCGACGCAGTAGAATCTTGTGAAGGTGTGCGTCGACCTCCACGTAGCAGCCCTGCAGATGTCTAGACGGGGGCACACCAGACAAGAACGCCGTGGTAGCAGCGATAGCTCTGGTCGAATGGGCTCTCGGACGGCCAGGCAACGGTCGGTTTGCCAACCGATGACAGTGCGTGATGCAGCCGGAGAGCCATCTGAAAATGAAAGCCTTCGAGAGAGCCTTCCCTTGGTTCACAGGTCCAAAGTTCGAAAAAAGCTGTGATGTCTTCCGAAAAAACCCTTTGTGCGGTCCACGTAGAACTTCAGCGCTCTAGCCACATCCAGCGAGTGCAAAGTCCTCTCGGCCAGTGACAAAGGCGACAGGAAGAAAACAGGTAACACCAAGGGCTCGTTGAGGTGGAGGTCTGACGGCACCCTGGGCATAAGAGAGGGGTGCGTCCTCAGCACCACCCTCGTGTTGTGAAAAGTCAAGTATGGAGGCTTGCAGGATAGGGCCTGGATCTCTCCCACTCGCCATGCGGAGGTGATGGCCACAAGAAACGCAGTCTTCCACGACAGGAACTTCAACGGTGCCGAATGCAGGGGCTCGAATGGCGCCCCCATGAGCCTGGTCAGCACCACGTTGAGTTCCCAAGCCGGGGCAGGGGCCTTCACCGGCGGGAATGATTGGAACAGTCCCTTCATAAATTCCTTCACCAGGTGATGGGACCACAAGGACGCCCGTCCTGTGGTTCTGGTGTATTGGGAGATCGCAGCCTGATGTATCTTGATGGAGGCGTGAGCCAGTCCAGCCTTGGCCAGCGACAGTAGGTACGGCAGCACTTGAGGGGCCGTAATCCGTAGAGGGTTAATCTTCCACTTATGTCCGTAGCACTTGAGAGTTGAGGACGCCCTGGCTTTTGCAAGGACCTCTCTGCAGTCAGCCGGGATATCGTACCCTCCAAACTCTAGTGCTGCAGGAGCCAGGCCTGCAAGTTCAGCGACTCCGGGTCGTGATGAAGTATGGCGCGCCTCCTTCTCTGGAGAGAAGATCCGCGTCCGTCGGCGGCTTGACTGGTGGGGACGCTGACAAGTCCAGAAGGTCCAGGAACCAGATCTGCCTCGGCCACGCTGGTGCGACTAGGATCATCCTGCACCGGGACCTCTTGAGCTGGTTGACGAGTCGGAGCAGTAACGGCAACGGAGGGAACGCATATAGGAACAGGCCGTCCCAGGGGAATGAGAAAGCATCGCCCATGCTCCTCGGCTGGGGAAACCTGCTGGCGAACCTCTGGCACTTGGAGTTCGTCACCATCGCGAACAGCTCGATCTGCGGTTTTCCCCATCGTCGGAAGAGTCGATCCACTTGATCCTGATGTAGTTCCCACTCGTGGCACGAGCACAGCTCCCTGCTGAGTGAGTCAGCGATGGTGTTCTTTATCCCTGCCAGATGAAAGGACACCAGAAACATCCCTTGGGCGACAGCCCAATGCCACAGATCCTGGGCTTCCTTGGAGAGGGCTGGGGATCTGGTTCCTCCCTGCTTCCGGATGTAGAACATCGTGGTGGTGTTGTCGGTGAAGATTCTCACCACCTTGCCCTTGAGGGACGGGTGAAAGGACCTGAGGGCCCAGAACACTGCACGGAGCTCCAGGATGTTGATGTGGAGCGCCAGTAGACGCTGCACCTTGCCCAGGATGGCCTTCGTCCTTTCCTCTGATGGCGAGGCCAGATGCGCCACTGTGTCGAGCTTGGCTCCCAGAAACAGTGCGACTTGCGACGGGACCAGGTGGGATTTGGGAAAGTTGATGGAGAATCCCAGATCTGTGAGTAGCTGGACGGTCTTCGCTGTGTGGTCTACAGCAAGCTCCCTTGTCCTTGCTCTGATGAGCCAGTCGTCCAGGTAGGAGTAGACGTGGATCCCCTGCAGGCGCAGCCACGCCGCCACCGGTGCGAGGCACTTGGTGGACTCCCTTGGTGCCGACTTCAATCCGAACGGGAGGGCCTTGAACTGGTAGTGCTGTCCTTGGACCACGAACCTGAGGAACTTTCGGTGTCCTTTCAGAATGGGGATGTGGAAGTACGCATCCTCCAAATCCTACGACGACAGGAAATCGCCCTCCTCCAGCTGTCCCAGCACGTGCTGGAGGGTGACCATCCGGAACTTCTGTGCCTTGATATACTAGTCGTCGCAGGTCCAGGATGGGGCGCCATCCTCCTGCCTTCTTTTTCACGAGGAAGTACCTTAAGTATACTCCGGAGCCCCTAGAGCCTCTTTGGGACGAGCTCGATGGCACCTTTTTTGAGCATCGCCCTTACCTCCAATAGCAGTTGAGGGACGTGATTTTCCTTCCTGGCCACGGGTGGAATGCGGGGGCACTTTTTTAGAAATTCGAGGGCGTGCCCCTTGGCCAGGGCGTCCAACACCCAACGGTCAGTGGAGATGGACTCCCACACGCTGACGAACTTCGCCAGCCGGCCTCCCACCAGGTTGCTTCGGTGGGGGCCCGACACTGCTGTCGGTTCAATCTTGCTTGGAGGACGCCTTGCCACCTTGGCCTCCCTGGCGACGATGGCGGGGCCCACCCGACGTGCCACATCCTCTATAGACTTCCTGTGACGAGGAGCGGGCCGCTTGGCGGTACGTAGAGGAGCCACCGCCGAATCCCTTGGAGGCACCCTGCTTGCCTCCGGTGCTCCGAAAGGACGGCCTTCGTTGCCGGAGAACGCCTAGGGCCTTAGCTGTCTCTGTGTCCGCCTTGATGGCTTGGAGGGACTCATCCACCGTTTTCCCAAACAGGTTGTTCTCGTCGAACGCAATGTTAAACACCTTGTCTTGTACGTCCTGACGGAATTCTGTAACCTTGAGCCACCCTCGTCGTCTAAGGCAAACGCTGTTGCCTAGCTGGCAGAAACCGGTGTTGGCAATGTCCGTTGCCACCGTAATGGCGTGGTCCGACGCCACTTCGCCTTCTTGCAAGATCTCCAGGGCCTCGGCCCTCTTGTCATCCGGTAGGAAGTCCAACAGGGGGGCGATCTTGTACCATGACTCCCTGTCGTAGCGGGCCAGGATCGCGAGGGCGTTGGCCGCCTTAATCGTTGTTGCCGCCGACGAGATAACTCGTCGTCCCATTGCGTCCAGCTTCTTTCCTTCGCCGTCAGGTGGGGAAGTTGACGTTGAGGCCGATGCCCCACCCGCTTTCTTCTTGGCCGCTGCTGAGACGACCGAGTCAGGGGTTGGTTGTGCCCTAAGGCACAAAGGGGCCGTGTCAGGGACCCAGTACTTCTTCTCGTACCGATCCCTCTTGGCAGGCGTTGTAGACGGGTTTTTGAGAAGGGTGAGACCCTCATCCCAGATGTCATCCAGCAGAGGCACGGCAAGGTCTGCCTTCCTCTTGGCCTCACGCCGTTGGTAAAGGAAACCTTCCTTCTTCTCTTCGGGGTAGAGCTGAAAAAGCTCGGATGCCCCAGCGATCATTGCATGGAAAGATCCGATCTCGTCGGACGTGGAGGCCCGGGTGGCCGATGGGAGCTCAGTCCCGTCGTCACCACCGTCATCGTAGTCGTGGCCGTGTCCGTTCCCGTGTCATCCCCAGGGACATGGGGACGTGGGTAAAGGCTGAGCAGGCCGCGAGGGCTGAAAAGGCGGGGCTGGATGGATCCGTCTTCTCTTGTTCAAATTACTCATGTTCTTTTGGAAGAATTATTCCGGGCCCGTCTTCTCTTGTTCGGGGGGCTTCCCGCCGGGCCCAGCTCTGGCTCCTCCGTCGAACCTGGTTCCGGATCCTCCATCGGTGGTAAGGGCAATCTCGTCCTTATCTCTGAACATAAGGATTGTATTGCCTACAAAATGGCCGCCGAGTTATCCTGCGGCTCCAGAAGCAACGGGCGCGATGGGTGACTAGGACCCTCGCCGGTGCAGCCGTCACTCTCGTCGCCACCCTCGTCGAGACCCTCTAAGACTTCTACCAGCTCCTCCTCGGATGCTGTGATCGTGTCCACAATGGCCACCGGCCCCCCCTCTTTTTCCACCGGGGTCTTCACGGGGGTCTTTTTGATGGGTCTGAAAGAGGCTTCCCTCCGCGGAGGCAGGGAGACTCTGGGCCCCGAGGTCGCCTCCACTGGTGTAGCCTCCACAGGCTGCACCAGGGCCGCCACGACTTCCTCGATAGAAGCCTTGGCCGGGTGAATCAAGGCCTTCACCGCCTTGGGCGTGCTTGAGGCCTTCACCTTGGGGGGAGGGTCACCGCCTCGCTCCCCCTCAGCCGAATCCTTCGAGATAGACCAAGGCCTATCCAGAAGCTTACCCGGGTTCTCAGATTTCCTCTTCCCTGAACCAGAGCGTTGGTTCGTGGTTGATGGTGCCGGGGAAGGCGCGCCCTGCCTGGCAGCCGAAGAGCCCGACCGTTTGGCGCTCCCGGTGCCTGCGGACTCGCGGTGCTTTGCCTTCTGTTGGGCCCCCGTTGCCGGGGCGCCCTCACAGGACTTAGAAGACCGCTCAGACTTCTTCTTCTTCTTCTTCTCACCTGACGGACTCCTTCCTTCCATCCAGTTGGAGAGACGAAGGTGTCAGTCCCTGATGGTCCGTTCCGACATGTTCCTTCGAAACGCACAGTCCTTCTCCATGTGCGTTTTGTCCTCATGAAGGCAGTAGAGAAATTTCGGGTGCTCGTCCTCCTTGAACACATTCTGTAGCTGGCATCCAGGGCAAACCCTGAACAGCTTTCCGGGTGTCGAGCTTCCTTTCTCCTGGGCCATGTTCGGGTAGGCCGCAGAAACTTCTGGAATCCTCCAAGAAGCATTACTCGACGAAATCTTCACCCTTGGAGGGGCGTGGAAAAAAATCCGACACGGATACCCGTTAATCGGATGTAGAGACGGTGGAGCTTGAGGCCCTATTTGACCGAAAAATGAGAAATTCACGAAAACGAGGCAAAAGCTCAAGAGCTAAACACGAGGACTCCCAACACTTGAGCGTGCTGTAAAAATATGAAGATGGCTGCCAGAGGCGAGGTTTAGGGAGAGGGCAGTCATTGGCTGGGGGCAGTATGACCCAGAGACCAGTGATTGGTTACTACTGAGAAAGAAAGATCAGAAACGAAACTGATACTGATTTTTTCTTTACCGAGGATTCCCGGCCTGACGACGGGGAATATTCATGAGCATGTGAATCCATGCCAGACCCCATGCTGGAGAATCGGATCATCACATCACACATTGACAAAGTCACAGTCCTCCAAAATCTTCCATTCCCCTTAACTAAGCAGGAAGTTTGCACCTTTCTAGGATATGTGGGGTATTATTGCAGTATAATACCTCACTTTGCCATTTATATATATCGCACCTCTATCAGAGCTTCTGAAGTCCCTCTGCAGGACTCGCTTTGAAGGCACTGAGCAGGATCTCTGGGCCTTAGAACCTCTGAAAGTCTTGTCAAACAATCCAGTGGTAAGGTGCCCGGACTTCACACACCTGTTAGTTTTGCAAACAGACACACTGTCATGCAGCACATGCAGCCACTAGCCCTGTAGACCACTCACACAAATATGCCTCGGAGCACTCCCATCGGGTTTATAAAGTAACACGGCATCTAGGGAGATCCAGCACAGCCAGTCCGCAACAAAGGCAGAGGGAACTCAGCTGGACTCAGTCCTGGCACGCTTGGAGCCGCTTGCATTGCACTCCACAGGACAAGCCATCCAATATGGAGGAGGATCAGCCCTGAACGATCATTGTAAGCTGCAGACTACTCTCTGGGTGTGGCTGGCTATATAGGCCACACCCAGGCATGCAACTTTGCTTTGTGTTGCTCTGCCCACGGCAGCGTAACCCTCACTGTGTGCCAGCCCCAGAATAAAGCTACAATACGGATTGCCGTAGCCTGCTTCAGTAACTCCGAGCTATGCGCAATACTTATCGAGTCATCAGGTCCTGCGTTGAACTTCTTCAGCCTCCAGATTCCGCAGCGAGCTCCCTCCTGTCTTCAGATCCCGCAACGAGTTTCCTCTGGTCTTCCGCTCCCACGGCGCCATCCTGGGTCCTTCTCCTGAGTTCAGCTCGCTCTGCTCCTCGCTGGTTCACTGACACCTGCAAAGAGAAGAGAAAGTAAGAAGATAATTTGAAGCTACAAACAAAGGAGGAAAGAGCAAACAAGCGTGTGCAGAAGAGGAAAGCCGATAAGAGCATAAAGACTGAGTAAGCAGATAAGAGCAAAAGAGCATGCAGAAAAAGAAAGACACTGAGTAAGTGAACAGATGCATGCAAAAGTGCCAGAATATAAGAAGAAAAGGCACTGAGCCAGTAGGCGCTGCAAATAGGCGCTAGAGATAGAATAAGGCAGCAAAGCACAGAAAGAGAGGCAGAAGGCAGAATGACAGCGCACACCAGATAACCATACAGCCGCAGCAGAAGGCAGCCTCAACCTACCACCTTTCACCACTGTGTGCCACGCAACTCAACATCCAAGTAGACATCCAACGCTACAGCAGGCCTGAACCTTGGACTTCCGACATCAGTGAAGTAACTGGTGTCCACAGAAAACTGCCAAAGAGTGAGAGCAGGACAGAAAGCCTCCCTTCCACCCATCCAAGGTGAGCTACAACCACAAAGCGGGTTGGACCACAGGGAGGTGGGAAGGATACACAACAGATACCTGTAACATATATTCACCCTGTACATTTGATCCCAATCCTAGGAGCAGTCCCCCCAGAAGAAACAGATGAGGTCCCAGGGTTCCATTTCCTCCCAGCCGCACAGCACAAAGGTTCCAGGTGCTCCCGCAGATCTAAGGTGAGCATAACACACAACATGTGTTGGTTTTGGACCGTTTATCTTATGGAGGTTCATCTCACGGAGAACCAGAAGAATCCCACCCAGTGTTTTTGTTTTACCAGCCCCAAACTTCTTCCGCACAAGATGCATTACTCCACAATCAAAAAGGAATTTTTGGCTAGTAAGCGGGCAGTGGAGACCTTAAGGTATTACCTTCTGGGCCACTTCTTCCCAATATGCAAAGACCAAGCCCCCTGACCTAACTGGCCAACTTGGTCCTACAGCCATTGTCCTTTTCAAAGTTGCACAAGCCAGGAAGGCGCCAACCCAATGAGGATACCTATCCAGGTTGTAGCCGCTGACTGAGCACCAGGGCTTGTGTGGCTGGATGTGCCAGGATGGCAGAGGGCAATACATTGCCTCTTTTGTTTCGCTATAGTCACCCCAAATGGGGCGGGCATGCCCAGACGTGGGCCCTGTACCTGCTGGGCCTAGAGACCCAACCTACTCCTCATGGATGATGACCAATGAGGCTGAAGCATGCCTGGAGCTATTTGTGGTCTTGTGCAGAAGGGATGTGGCCTAGCAGTTTGTGCTGGACTGCCCCTTTAGGAGTGGGACCAAGCCTTATTTACATATGGTCTTCCCCCTTTGGTAATGGCTTGGCAGGCAAAGAACGATGGTCTGGAGGGCTGCCCAGAGTAATACCAGAGGTTAAGAGTCATTTGAAACCTTCCAGCCATCACCTCTTTTGTTTTGCTATAGCAGGCAAGCTGGAAACATGCAAGAAACTCCCATCCACAGGAAGGAACAGAAACTAATGCCGCTGGGATCAGCCACATGGACTACATCCGGATATGGAAGTGGGGCATCGGTGAGAAGAAACTGACACTGCCAGAGCACAGGTGATCCTGGAGGTAAACAGAAGGGCTCAGCAAGCCGTACCTAGATTCAGAAGCACCAGGTTGGCACAGGCCGTGGGACGTTGCCCACAACCTCACTCACAGCTTCAAATTGGAGCTGGTACTGACACCAGAGCAGGGAAAGGAAAGCACCACTCAATCCTGGGAGGGCTGGGGGCAGCTAATAACTACATAGAACGAACATACCAGCTCTGGGGGCGAAGGAAGCCTGCTGGAGGCCAGGTGAATGAGGAGGCCATCGGTACATGGATCTTGCATGGCCAATCAGTGTGAACACAGCAGGAGGAAACGGGATATAAGAGGAAATTGAAATCTGGTTCTTTTTTATCCTACTCTAGGAGGCAGACACAGAGGAGGCACAAGAGCACTCCTGGGCTTACTGAGCTCCAACCAAGGACCTAGTCATCTTCACGTCACCTACAAGACTTCCCTCCATACCTGCGGAAGCGAGATCTCCAGAAAAGAATAACATCAACTGCATTTCAATGAAGAGCACTGCGTGTCTAGAGTCTTCTGTACAACTTACCCACATAGACTTTAAGACCTATTTAGGACACCTTCAGTATTTAGCACCTTTGGGCTTTGCAACAACCCTGCCATATTCCAGAAGTTTGTCAGAACATCTTCCAGGACTATACAAGATGTATTCATGGTGATATGGTGGATTTGTCTAACCTACTGCCCAAATAACTAATCACACATGAACCACATCAGAAAAATACTAGAGCGGTTGAAGGACAATTGGTTGCATGCCAAAATCTCTGGTGCCAATTCCATACAACATATGTTCAATTGGTAGGATAGACCTTCACACCTTCAGCAATCCAGATGGATCCTAAGATGACCAAGGCTATACGGCAAGGGCCTGTATCACCCACCCTAAAAGACATGCAGAGGTTTATATCGGATTTATAAACTACTATCGGAGGCTTATACTCCATTTCTCACAGCAAGTGATCCCCATAAATCAATGTGCAAAGAACCAAACCTTGATCTAGATGAAAAAAGCACACCAAGGTTTCCAAGAGATCAAGCAGGCATTGGCCATGCAAACTTGCCAAATCATGCCAGCTAAATAAACAGTACGATTCTGGAAAAGAACTGGTAGCATAAAGACAAAACTGTAGGAGGGGGCACTATATATATTCAAGGCACAACTCGTCCCGTTGTCATACAAACAGGTCGTATTAGCATGCAAAATTTACAAAATGTTTGATGTTTGAACTAGCGTTTGGTCTCGTTAGCTGCGCTTTGTCTTGCAATTAAATTTCATCATCATATATATACCAGAGAGCAAGCACACCAAGGCTGACATCTAGTTCAGAATGTACCCATCATCCAGGAAAACCAAAGCTCCTGCCATGTTTTCAGCCAAGCAAACAAAGGCCACACTGCAATCCAACATCTTTTCGGAAAAAGCGGCAAGGGCTATATCCGATTGTGAGAGTATCCAGAAAATGAGAAAGAAAAACAAGGTGCAGGTAAGCGAAGGACTGTTCTTTAGAAAATTAACTCTCCTAGTCCCAAGTTTTAAAACCCCAGGGACAAGTAATGCAGTGCTGTCATTATACACCTTTGGCACATCTGGTGGCCAGAACATATGAAAAAATGTGTACAGTACGTACCACAATGTACCACTTGCGCAAATATGAAAGAGACCAAGCAACTCTATTGTGGTTCATTTAAACAAAATATTTAAACACTACTGTCTAAAAGCCAAGATCGTCTGATAGGGCAAGCCAGTTCACGGCCACATTTGGAAGACCCAATGTTCATTGCAGAGGGATAGAGACATCGTGCTTCATGAATTATCCCCCAAACGGAAGGACAGAGTGGACAATCCTCCCCAGAATCAAGAGTACAACCAATCTGTGGCTCTTTCTGGAAGGCTAGACATCTTGAAGATCTAATTAATGGAAGGCATATGGTCCAGAGGAATGACTTGAAAACCTCTGGAGAATATCTAGGTCCCAAGATTGACTGTCTTTCACAAGAGATACCCTCACAAACCTGTATATCCACAGTGGGTAAATCTAAGAGAAATCTGAGGGGGCAGATGGGATGTAACGCTCACCAATGTGAAACCCTTGCCACTTTGGGTCAGCCGAAGAAGACCCCCCTCATCAGAAGAGAACGCCTACAGCAGTATCATTCCAGGATAGCAGGGCAGGGCAATTACATTTTGTAACAGTTCCTAACCTTAGTGATTGCAGTACTTAGTCACCTTTCCGCCATACTTATGGGAGTCTGTTCCACAGGGAAAGGACCAGTGCCTTTTCCCCCCCTCATAATGAAACTTTCCCTTTAAGAGTTTGTGCACATACAAATGAGTGCGAGCACTGGGTGTGTCCAAACACTGCTAACTCTGCCCACAGGCTTCACCCATCATTCCTTTGTCAGTTTGAACGCTAATTCTAACTGATTTACAGAGGGTGGGTGTATGGAGGAAAGGGGATCAGACATGCAGTAGTTATTACAGTTAGTAAATGTTTCCTACTCCTACATTCCACCCCGGTTCTTCTATCTTTAATAGAGATTCAATAGCATGCAGAAATCTGAAAGGAGGTTGCTGTCTATATTAGAGAAAGGGTTCTGAAGGACAGTCTGCCTGAACCTTGCATCTGTCCTTGAACCTGTATGCAAGCAATAGTGTAGCTGCCTCTCTGATTACATCCCAGGAAACGTTACGTTGAAAAGCTACAGCCGTCAACTTTGCTGATATGAAATAATCATGCAGGCACTTCAGGGGAGAACTTAAAACACACCCATCTGGCAATTATTGCCTTCGATGCCTGGGAACGAGGGTATTGGCCATCTAAGGAGATCGACAAATCGTCAGATTTCCTGATCCGCTTAGTTCTATCCAGATAACATTTCAAAGCTCTGCTCAAAACCAAGCAATGGAGAGTTTGTCAGAACGTGCCCCGTCCTCCCCCTGCTCCTCACCTAATGCTTCCGTCTTGCTTTCTTTGAAAGAGGAAGACAGTTTCTTGGAAGGTCTGGAAGTCTCTGTCGATGGTTTCTCTTTGGACTTCCTGTCATGTAAGTAAGGTCTGGCTCCCTCGGAGGCCACCTCGACAGGGATTGGGACCTGTCTCGGGGAACCCCGAGGAGCCAAACCCGAAAGTTCAGGGAAAAAGCCGGATCAGCGCCAAAAAACCCTGAGGTGTGTCCCTCTCGTCGGTTAGATCCTCTGATGCGATGAAATGCAAAGGGTTGGTGAATTTCCAGGTGAGCTGGATGTTGGCTCTTCACTACCGGAACCAAATGTCCTGAGGTCTGTCTAGACCTCAGGACATTTGGTTCTTCTCATTTGGTTAGTCTGTGTAGAGTAAGGATCTGAAGTGGACGAGGATTCTCTAGGAAGCAGACCGGAAGTAGGCTGGAGTAACTGACTTGTGTACAGTAAGCCGTAGGGACGAAAGGAAAGCAGAATGTAGAGCAAAGAAGGTAGGTTTCGAGGAAAGTATGCAAAAGGTAAGAAACCCAACAAACAGACCCCACTTACCAGTATAAGAAGGATCCACAAACGAAAAGGACAGAACGCGAAGAGCCGCGAAGAGCCGCAAAGAAGATGGAGTCAAGAAGAGGAACCGCAAGTACGAATGGCAAGAAAACCGGAAAGTAAGCAAAAAAGAAAAGGAGAAACCTGAAGCGGCAGAACGCCGGAATAAAAGGAATCACAGTACCAAAGGATAAGGGACAAAGGAGAGGGCCAGTTAGCATGGGAAGGAGAAAGTCACTAAGAAGGTAGAAAAGGCTGCTAAGCGTGATTAGCTGCAGAGCGCAAGTATCAGGAAATGGATACAACGCACCAGGCGGTAGGTGGGGCTTGGTTATATAAACACGGCGGCCATGATGGATGAGGATTAGACCGTTAGAATGTGATACTACATAGTGTTACCCTTCCAGTAATGCCAAAGCTTCCATGGTCGAGTCCTGACAGTATAACCTCTCCTCCTCTGGAAACCCCCTGGTTTCCCTGGGTACTTCAGATGGAATCTTCTCAATAACTGTGGAGCGTGTATGTGATGTAAGGGTTCCCAGGTTCTTTCTCCCGCATAATATCCCTTCCAATGTACAAGGTATTGAACACTGCCTCTTCGATAACGTGAATCCACCAAATACTCAAACTCATACTCCTGCGGTAGCTTGAAGGCCGGTGTCTTAATCTTCCGAGTACCACGTTGAAATGGATCCTTCTTACATTCCTTGAGCAAAGAGGTGTGAAACACTGGATGCACTCGCTGAAGACTCTTGGGTAAACGAAGTTTAAAGGCCACTGGATTGATCCTAGCCTGAATGGGGAAAGGATTCAAATACGGAGGAGCAAATTTGCCTGTATGAACCCAATGAGGTAGGTACTTAGACAACCAGACCAGTTGTCCAGGATTCCATTCAGGGTTGGCCAGCCTACTTCGATCAGCCCACTTCTTCTGGGACTTTTGACTGTTCTCTAATGCACTTCTAGCCGTGTTTTGGGCTTCGAGTTCTTCTGTCAACATCTTGTCAATGGCCGGAGTCATTGTAGCTTGAATGCCTGCCCAAGGTATTTGTTGAGGATGATATCCATAGGTGCAAAAGAACGGGCTCATCTGAATAGAGGTGTGATGGGTGTTATTGTATGAGAATTCTGCTTGAGAGAGGAATTTCGACCACCTTTCTTGTTTGTTACTACAAAAACATCTTAGATATTGTTCAAGGCTTGCATTGAGTTTTTCGGTTTGCCAATCCTTTGTGGATGGTAACCTGATGAAAGAGCCCAGTGAATACTTAGTTGCTGGCATAAGGCGGACCAAAACTTTGAGGTAAATTGAGTACCTCTGTCTGAGATTATGGTTCGGGGTAATCCATGAAGACGTACCACATCCCCGAGAAAAATGGAAGCAGTCTCAGGAGCAGAAGGAAGACGGCATAGAGCCGAAAAATGGCCCATCTTGCTATAGGTATCGACAACCATCATGATAGCCGTCATACCACTAGACTCCGGCAAGTCTACAATAAAATCCATGGAAATATGTTCCCAGGGACGACCTGGTAGTGGAGGTTGTTGAAGTCTTCCCATGGTTGGCTGCACAAATTGGGCATGAAGAAACATATGTCTACATCCTTCCGCAGGTCTGGCCACCAGAAGCGACGGCTTATGAGGTCATAGGTCTTCTTAATATCAGGGTGACCTGAGAGGGGAGAATCGTGACACCAAGATAGAACCTGTTCTTGAAGCTTCTTAGAGGGTAGAAGCAATCCTGTATCGTGATAGTAAAGATTGTCGCTTCCCTGGGCCACTGATACTGAGAAGTTGGGATGTTGTGCGTACTGAGTTACCAACTTGTGAAGAAAAGGTGATACACTTGCCATTACCTTAAGTCCTGGGAACAAGAGGTCATGATCTTGAGGAAGACCTGTTTCCTCTCCTTGGCTGCGAGAGAGGGCATCAGCCATTCGGTTCTCCGAACCAGGTATGTATGATATGTGAAAATCAAATTGGGAAAAAAAGTACGCCCATCGGGCATGTCCGGCATTAGAGCATTCCATCTGTTTTAACACGCAGAGGTTCCGATGATCTGTTCGAATAAGAAAACGATTAGCCGCACCCTGTAGATGATGTCGCCATTCTTGACAGGCTAGTTTGATGGCCAACAGCTCTCTTTCCAATACTGAGTAGTTGCGTTCACTCTTTGTCAGGGTCTTGGAATAATACACGACTGGGTGGTTCAGTCCGTCCTCGCTTCCTAAAAGAGAACTGCCCCAACTGCTCCTCCCGAGGCATCTGTCTCCAGTATGAAGGGTCTTTCTTGATTTGGTTGTACTAGGATGGGTGCGGAGGTAAACAACTGCTTGAGATGAGTAAAAGCCTCCTTCTGTTCTTGGCCAAATAGGAATTTGACCCCTTTCTTAAGCAACGTGGTAATGGGTAGCATCAGACTAAAAAAGTTAGGGATGAACTGGCGATAAAAATTGGCCAGACCTAGAAACGTTTGAACATCCTTAACACACCTTGGTTCCTTCCAATCCAGTAATCCCTGTCGAGGTGGCCTTCGAGGGAGCCAGACCTTACTTACATGACAGGAAGTCCAAAGAGAAACCATCGAGAGAGACTTCCAGACCTTCCAAGAAACTGTCTTTCTCTTCAAAGAAAGCAAGACAGAAGCATTAGGTGAGGAGCAGGGGGAGGACGGGGCACATTCTGACAGAGTTGCTTCATCTGGAGATTGTGGGCTGGAACAAAGAAGGTAGAACTACCTCCTGAATAATGTGGAATGCTTTGGGAGACAAGCTGGGTGAGTTCTTTGAACTATTTTATCTCTCTGTAATACTGTGTATGGGCTTGCGGCTGAAAAGGCCTGAATTTCATTGACTCCCCTCTAGTAAGCGTCACAAGCAAGGCTACCCTTCTATGTAAAAATGTCCATACCTGTCTGAGCAAAAAGCTTGTATGTCTTATGTACCAAGAATGCCAACAGCAATTTTAGGACCCATATGGGATGAGGCCTTTTTACTGCAGGGTACAAACTAGTCCGGCCTTCCAAGTGTCTTTGAACAATGATATTATAATTTGAGAAGGAGAGCTGCACCGAGTTGCAGTATACCTCAATGACTGCTAAACAAGAACCGGAGGAGTCAAATGAAATCTGCGCGGCAGAGAGGTACGAAATTAACAACAAATTGTCAAAGAAACAAGTCAGATGATTAGTTTGCTTTTCAAGAGCCCAGTAACAAAACCTAGTCATCATGCTAAGCAGGTTGAAGGTTTCCAAGTGGAAATGGCAGAAATGCCCAAAATGCCCACTGCAAACTCCTCAGGAACCAGCCCCCTAAGCAAAGTGCATCAAGTGAATTAAGAGTTCAAGAGCCCTGCCCTGCTGTTGGAGAAGGAGACTGTGACAATCCAGCAATAGCTAGGGCCCCTCTGTCTGACGTTTCATGAGGTCTGAAAACTTCAGCCTGGCTAACAAGACTAGGACTTTCTGAATCATGGAACAACCCTTGCCTTCGAAAGGAGAGGAATTAAAAGAAACGCGCAGATGGATTCCTGAAGTTCAGTAGTAGTGCATCCCACAGCGACCCCTGGCTCTCCCTCTCATAAAAAGCAGAGAGGGGCATTTGCAGTTGCTGCCAGTGACAAACAAGATCCACAGATAGGTGTCCCCAAAGCTGAAAGATCTGCTCTAGGATATCCTGCCAGATTGCTCACTCATTTTCTGAGTTAGCAAGGTCTGCTCAGAATCATCAGACGTTTGTAACCTGTCTGAGCTGAAACAGAGTCACTGTCAGTTTGATATAAGTAATGTGCTCTGGCGTTGGAAAAACCATTTCACAAAGGAATCCGATGAAGGTCAGATTTTGGATAGGAGTGAAGGAGGACATCTAGAAATTGATAGTGAATCTAAGACTGAAGGGGTCCACCAGGATCACAAACGAAGACTAGGATTCCTGCGCTGAGGGGGCTCTCACTAGCCAGTTGCATAGTTGTTAAGTTGCTCCCCAAGGCATTCATCAACTTCATAAAAACCATTGGAGCTGCACAGAGGACTGAACGCAATACTTGCTACTAATAATTACTAATAATGAATACTAATCTCAAATTTCCAGTGAAGTACCCGAATCGGGGAGTGCAAGTAAGCCGCTTTTAAAACCACTGACCAAAACCAGTCATTCTGTCAACATGCTCCAAAATCTGGGCTGCCGCAATCAGCTTCCACTTTCCAGGCAGACAGTAAAGGTTGAAGACAATCGTTTCAAGATGCCCTCAGACCCGTCTTGTTAATCTTGGGCATCCAAAAACCTCTTGAGTAAAGCCCAGACCTCTTCCATTAGGCAGTGGGAGCCTGGGGGAACTGGCTCTATGGCCCCAATAAGGAGAAGCTTGTTCACCTCCTCTAAAAGGGGAGTTGAGCTTATCTGGATCAGATGAGCGGACGAGGGAGGACCGGGAATAAGAGAAAGACTGAATCACTTGGCCACAACTGGTCACAACTAACAGGACCAAGGGATCCAGGAATAAGGTGTGCCGGCAAGAGGGTTGAAGGGATAGTCTGGAGTGGACTGGATCAGTTGCTTCATGTCATTACTCTTCTTGGGGTCAACAGAAGAGTTAGAGGATGCACCGGTGAAGAAGCCATCGGCTGAAGATCTCTGCTGTTTTCTTCTATGACCGAAGGGTGAACGATCGGAGTTCCTCAACCTTTGCTCCCAATAGCCATGAAAACCCCTAAAAGTCCTTGTTCTGGAGTCTTGCCTGGATATGGAGGGCTGTGAAAGCTTTTAGCACTTAGTCAGCACCACCAGTGACTTTGACCACCGAAGTAGAAGGTGTTCTCCTGTCAAACACTCATCTGTTCAGGAATGAAAGAATGCAAGCCCATCAACTGACCACAATCCTGCCCTATAACCAGGGTCGGACTGGGACAAGAAATAGGCCCAGACACCCCAAAAAAAAGGCCCACCCCTCGCCTCAAAAAGTGGCCCACCACTCACCTCAAAAAAAGTGTCCCTCAAACGATTATCCGTGATTCGCGTCAGTTCACGACTTTACAGAAAATGCTACTTATGGAGGGTTCATGTGTCTGTTGCATGTTATGTTTTGTGTAAACGCTTGAGAAAGTGATAAGGCAGATGAAGACTGCACGGCTGGGTACCAGCTGCTCCCGATGCCTCCTTTCTGAACTGATAAGAGAGGGGGGTGCTTTGAAACACAATTTACTTGATGTATAAGCACCTTACAAATGCACGATACATAAAATGAAATAAATAGGCCAAATAGACCTCTGGTGCCAGCCAGTGCCATGCCCAGTCACAGCTCACCTTCACTATGCCATGACCTGCCTGGCAGAGTCCCTTTGCCACATTCAGGAGTTTCTGGGCAGGATGTCACCCACCACCTCGCTCTACATTGATCCTTCCTCCATTCCCTCACCTCATTCAGCCGCATCCCCTCCCAGCTACCCCCACAATAAGCTCCCACCACAGGTCACGCGTCCACGAAAGTGAAAGTAGTAACCCTCTGCCCCTCTTTCCTGAGATCACATTTCTTTCTGAGGAGCCTCACAGCTTGGAAATATGCACTACGGTGATGCACTATAAAGGGATCCAAAGGGTGCAAGGACTATTCACAGCTGTGACATATGGGAGAAGCTTACGAGTTTGATGTGTGATTCAATGTCGTGAGATGGTGACACCTATGCGGAATTGCATAATGAGACAGATAAAAGACATGGGTAAGTAAATGAAGTAATGATGTTAGTGCGTCCGAAAAAAGCAAGCTAGCACACTGTGTGGCCCTACCTTGATGATCTCACTGACCACCAGAAGAAAACATAGAGAACGAAAAAGAAACACCAGCGCGAGAGACATACAACAGAGCACAGAACAAGACATAGAAGAGAAAAGGAAGCAAAGAAAGTGGGCAACAATAGAAATAGGAAAAACGAAATAATGAACCTAGTCTAAATACAAAAAACAATCATACATCTAAATCATCATCAGCATCATCATTACAAAAAATGTGTGTTCTTCACTAAACGTGTAAAAAACGATAGCAGACAATAAACGTCTTGGTAATAACAAAAGAACACCAGAAGTGAAGGGCAATGCAATGTAGGGCCTGCCACCCTGGTCAAATAATATTAGCAGGGGCGGCCAGTCGGGCACCTGGGGTGGGGGTGAACAACCACAGGCCTGGGACCAGCCACACACCACCGCCGGCTCACTGAGGGAGTCACACTCAGGGAGGGTGGACTCGTGGACGGCTGACGGGCTGTCTGTCAGCAGGTGAGACTAGGTACTGTTTCATAGGGGGCCAGATCCTGGTGGTGGTCCACCACCAGTCCTGACTCCCTTCATGCCAGGCAGCAAGATGTGATGGCAGCAACGTGACTGCAGACGTTGAAGGGCAGATGACGGCTGCATGGCTGGGTACCAGGCACCAGTTGCTCCCGATGTTTCTTTTCTGAACTGATAAGAGGAGTGCTTAAACACAATGTACTTGATGTATTAGCACCTTGAGGGGACATGCTACTCCCTGGAGGTCAAAGGGGATGAGCTCTAATAGTGCCAATGTGATCCCAACTTATAGTTTAATTCCAATGTTACCCTGTCAGGAGGAGGTGACGCATGCTGGCACTCGAGATGCCAAGTCCAGGTCTGCATTGGCATGTAGCTTTGGGGAAAACCAGTGAAACAAAAAAACGGAGAGATAACACAGTTAGGAATGCAGGCCGTCTGTCTAGTCCGAGTGAAACATACACCTGCATTTTTAAAAGTTGACTGTGCCCTTTTATACAAAGTAAAGTTGGTAGACTTTACTTAATGTGGTTTAATTGCCTATCCCATTTAACAACTGTAGAAAAGTATTAAATGTCACATGGTCTGTAACGTGTTGCTTATGGAAGTCATGATGAGCCCAGGCTATGTGTGACTCGCTTTAAATATAATACAGTGCATTGAACACCCCTTTCCACTGCCGTATCCACGGGAGCAAGCGCAATCACTTCATCCAGTCCTGGTACTTACTTGAGGTCATTTTGCGGTTGCCAATCAATATCCACTAATAATCCCATACATAAGGCAAGTTACTTTACACAGTTTGGACAATGCACGATAAGGCAGTTTTTAACTCCTATCTGTACTGTACGATTGAGAATGCACCTATTTCTGTACTCCAGTCTAGCATGCATCTCTTTCTATGTGTGCACACAAATGCACGATACGTAAAATGAAATAAATAAATAGGCCAAATAGACCTCTGGTGCCGTGCCAGCCAGTGCCATGCCCGTGCCCAGTCACAGCAGGGCGACACGATACACACATCACCGCCGGCCCACTGAGGGACTCACGTTCAGGGAGGGAGGACTCGTGGGCGGCTGACGGGCTGGCTGTCAGTAGGTGAAAGGAGGAGAAGAACTGCCAGGCCAGTGCAGTCAGTGCCTGGACTTTATTCTTACCTTACGGGCCGGCTCCTAGCTGCAGAGTCTCTCTCTGTCTCCTCTTGGATGTTGTCTGCTGGGCTGGCTGCTGCTGGCTGCCGCAGGGGCTGGCAGACCTGGGCTGAGCACTGCAGAGCCACCGAGTGAGGTGGTGGCGCAGGTACGAGGTGCCAGGCTGGGGCGGCAGTCACCAGCAGACAGGGTACAGTGCTGCCTGCCTGCCTGCTAGTACCACCAGTGCTGCAGACTGAGTTGGCAGTGCCACTGCAAGCCGGTGCCTGGCAAGCAGCCGGATCAGCAAGAACTTCGGACCGGGTGCTGCCTGCAGCCGGTGTGGAGTAACGGTCCACTGTCTCGGTCTGCTGGCTGGCCTCTGCTGTGCTGCACGCAGCCCGTGGTGGTGTCGTGTTGTGGCTGGCTGACAGGGCCCGTGGCAAAAATCATCATGCAGGGCAGGGAGGAGAGGCTCAACTAATATCCTTTCTCTCCAGAGAGAGAGGGTCACATGTCACACGTCCAATGGCGGCACATAGTCTGTGCCGGATCAGCCTCATCCCCAGCCCCAAGTTGCTTTCAACTTTGCAAAGTGCAACAAATTCGTTGTTGTTACTTCCTGCAAAGTTGAAAGCAACTTGTTATGAGACTGCACTTGGTTGGTGCCCCCGTGCCCCCAGGGCCGGGCCCAGGTCAGCCCAGCCCCCAGCCCCAGGCCAGCGGCCCTGCAGGCAGGAGGCGAGCAAGCCAGCCAGCCTGAGGCTGAGCCTGGCTGCAGTAGGTGTTGTAGTTGTAGCCGAATTAGCATTTCAGAGGAGCCGGGGCAGGCCCGAGCGGCGACTAGCAATACACGCCGCGGCTCCCCCTGGAGTGGCTGCACCATGTCAGCGGCCCTACCCCAGGGTCCAGGCTACTTGATCAGGCATTAATAATATGCATGCATCATAATTATGATGCATGCAAATCACCAAAGGAAGGTAACAACTTGTTTGTTGTTACCTTGCTTTGATGAATAATTATGCGCACAGCCCCAGCCCCTCCTGCAGAGTGCCAGTTTCCATCACTGTATAGGCATAGAAGATTATGGTCGCTCGCCTTGGTTTTAACCACGTCGAAAGATGAAATGATAGACAGTAGGGCCGATGAGGCGTAGATGTAATCTAGTGTTGCCTCCGAACCACGACCTTCCCATGTTGGATACTGAGCTAAATTCCCGAAAGTGGCGGCCACATTGAACAGATCTTTAGATTTCGTCAGTACTGACCAAGCTGCACCCCTTTCTTCAGCTTTGGTTCTCGTCGGTTTCTTTCCGCATACTGCGTTCAGGTCGCCGCAAACATATAAATGGACTTCAGAGTGTACAATGTATGCTTTGTCGATTTCTTGTTCGACCATATCTAGAAAGTCCTTGTTTGAGATGGCTTCTGGGTTCCAGTACAAGTTTATGATTATTGCTGTTGTCGAGACAGATCTGTTATATAGTGTATCCCAGTACTTCCATTTTACTTGTACTGAAATCATCAGGAAGGAAAGTGTCAGGATTCTAATCATTTTCATTCCATTGCCCATTCTAACTGCAGTTATCAAGCCCGAGGAGGGTCGGCCTTTCGGTCCCTTTTTAGCTGTTGCAAAGGCTATTTCGAAACCATCTAAAATGGGTTTTGTGGTAAGCCATGTCTCTTGAAAACACATGATATCGAAAGAGGCAAAGTTCATGTCACCCCGTACTGTAAGGTGCATAAATCCCTGAGTATTCCATGATCAAGTTTAGCTAGATTTGTAGTTGGGCATCTTTTCGAGTCGTCGTCGCCAGAGTTCTTGTTGACAATGGATTGCTATTTTTCTTGGGGGCCAAGAGCTTTCGGGAGCCATGCCCACATCTTTTGCAAAGGATTAGATTTTTCCTTGTCTTCGTTGCCTTTTTGTTCCGGTTGCACCTTCTGTGTACTTGTTCTTTTAGTCGGCAATGATGGCCCAGCTGGTTTTCTGTCATATTTTGTCACTTCCACCTCGTCACTTTCTTTATTATTCATTGAAGGTTTACCCCGTGGATCTAGTTTTCTGGTATTTTCTTTATGAAGTCTTCGCTTTGGCGAGTTTCTCGTCGATTTGTTTGCCCATGCTTCTTGATATTCCGTATTACGGTTCTCTTGAAGGTGTTTTTGTCTCCTAGCCTCAGGGGATCTATCGTTTGAGGAGTTAGGAGTGGGGTAAGTTGGGTCATCCCATTTAGCTCTTCTCTCGTCACCAAATTCACTTATGTCATACAACACAGAGAGCTGAGGTGTACCAGGTGAATAGCGCGTGAGCAGTTAGATTTTACGGCGTCAACTTAATTAAACCTGAAAGGTGAGGCTGCAGCACCCTGAGGGAAAAGCGGGCACCTCAAACCCACTTAAAAAGACAAATGGAACATGGGGTGTTCCCACATTATGGATGCGCTGCCAGCATGAACAATTATACAATAGAAAAGTACTCTTGCACACTTCCTGTACAATGTATTAAACTGAATTAACACAAAAATAAAAGTTTTGAAAGTTTAATCTTCATCACAACCGATGTGGGTTGTGACGTGACAGAGTAATGTGCCAACACGTGTTTCGACCTCTCTCGGTCTTTCTCAAGGCAAAACTCGTGGTATATATTACTAATGTTGGATATCTCGGGTCTATTCTCACGTCCTAATATTACGGCACAATAGGATTTAACGCAGACGAGAGATTATTGATGACATGCCATTTCAGGCAGGACGTGTATTCTGAATCAGAATGATTGAAGGTTGCATTGATATTTTTCCAACTTTGGTAAAAGAAGCTTTGTAGGACGTGAGAATAGACCCGAGATATCCAACATTAGTAATATATACCACGAGTTTTGCCTTGAGAAAGACCGAGAGAGGTCGAAACACGTGTTGGCACATTACTCTGTCACGTCACAACCCACATCGGTTGTGATGAAGATTAAACTTTCAAAACTTTTATTTTTGTGTTAATTCAGTTTAATACATTGTACAGGAAGTGTGCAAGAGTACTTTTCTATTGTATAATTGTTCATGCTGGCAGTGCATCCATAATGTGGGAACACCCCATGTTCCATTTCACTTATGTCATAGCCCATTTTTCGGAAGTCTTTCAAGGAGTCGCGCAGCCTCTGTTTGACAGATTTTGAGGAGATAAATAGATAGGCAGTTGCGCGGCGGCCTTCATGAATCGGCTCCACTATTTTCAAATCTCTCGATTCCACTGGTCTTAGTTTCGGTATGCTATGTAGCAACTCCATCACTGTTCTTCTATTGAGGATTACATAGTTGTGGCAGAGGCCGATTTGTTCAATTTTGAAAGCAGGCGGATCTCTAGATCGCATTTTAAGTGGTACCCATCGTCCTTTATCTTCTCTTTCTTGTCTTTTTCCATTTCTACTTGCTGTCTGATCTTCTCGCCATAGATGGTTCTTGTGTCTGTCTTGGTGCTGAGCCTCATTTCCGTATGTAGATGGGAGATATTTCTCTCCCCGCCGATTTTCTAGATCACTAGCTTTTGTAGAGTGTGGTTTTTGCGAACCTTGACTCGGGGTCTTATACCCCTTCTCGTCCTGTTTGACAGGACTCCGGGTAACAGAGCGAGTAATCTTCTTACAATGATCCTTCGATGGTAGAGATAGATGTTTACCTCTTACTTCTTTTGATCCTTGCTCCGATCGGGATTCCGCTTTGTGGACTCCTTTTGTCCCTTTTTCCATTGATGTCTCTATAAATTCTAGGGAAGGAGGTTCGCAAGATTGATTCAAGTTTTCGAGAACTTCTTCCATCAGAAGATCTTCTGTAGATTTTTAAGTGTTAGAGACTTTGGAAGTCTCCATTTGATTCGTGCCAGTTGGGGTCAAAGCAGCCTCTGGGATTATTGGAGTTGAGCAATTTAAATTTGCATTTGGGCACACTCCATCACCATAGTTCTTCCTCCTATCTTTGCAGCTCTTTTCCTGCACTGGTAGGCAGAATATCAGTTGCTTTCCCTTTGTTTCAACTGGTGTCGTTGGCAACTTGCGATCAGCAAAAATGGAGAAGTCTTTGTTGGTAACTGCTTCCATATTCTTCGTTTGTGAGTTCTTTGAGTTATTCACTAGTTTGGGGACTTTTTTTTCAGATGCAATGTTTTGGGCCTTCTTTGGTCTGTGTCCACTGACGGCGCCATCTTTCTTTTGTGGATTGTCTCGCAGGTGTGTTCTTGTAGGCTTTGACCTTTTAGATGGCAGTTGGACTGGCGAAGTTTGCTCGATTATGAGCAAGTCCGCCTCCTCCGTCGACTTTGGGGGGGATTGATTTTTTTTTGGGACGTAAAGCACGGTTTGAGACCCCTTTTCGATGCTTGCCGATATAGAGGCCTTTTTCATTCCTTCTGGCGCTATCGGCCAAGGACGTCGTGTACCACCTTGTTTTTTTCGTGGTCCACCGCAGTGACATACCCTTCCAAATATGCAAGCTTTGCATGCATTGTTGTCAGTAGAGAGAAATTGTCTTTTAATGAATCATTTATGGCTTCATAAAGCTTGGTAAAGGGGGCCATTGCGACCGCCACCGCTGCCATAAGCGTCACCATATCCAGTCTTTTTTCTGGTGATTTCTCGGGCGAATGGTTTTGTCCGAGGGTTTTTCCTTTGTCCCTGCTTGGCGTTGTTATTGCAGATAAATTTAAGTCATTTGCCATTTGGTTTGCATCTTCGACTGAAGCACTCTCCATAAAATATTTGGGTCTTGCTTCATCATTATAATCAGTGTTTTGTATTTTGTCAGCGACAGGTTTTGCGGTTTCCAGGCTAGCCATAGGGGACTTGATCTCCACTGTAGTTGATGGCGTCTCCACCCCCTCCCGTTCGTCTGTAGGCAAAGCACTGGGTTCCGCTTCATCTTTCTCTTCCACGCTGTGAGATAGATTTGTACGATTTCCTATACTGGGATCACCCAGGTCTGGTATCGATGCTGGAGTCGCAGATTGTAAGTCTTCTAAGCTGTGCACCACTTCCAGCTTCTCACTGTCAAGATTTGCAGTTTCCAGGCTAGCCATACCAGTCTCAGTCTCCACTGTAATTGATGGAGTCTCCGCCCTCTGCCGTTCGTCTGTGGGCGAAACATTGGGTTCAACTTCTTCTTTCTCATCCATAGCACTGGAAGGTAGATTTGTGTGATTTTCTATGCTGGGTCCGCCCAGGTCTGGCACCTGGGCTGGAGTCCCAGATTGTAAATCTTCTGAGCTGTGCACCACTTCCAGCATCTCGCTGTCACTTATTTCACATATGTTTTCGAACGTTCTTTTTCTGTGATTCACAAAAAATTCTGCCACACTTTGAGGCGAAAAGATGTTAGTTGCTTGTTGGCTTTTTGTTTTTGTACTGTCTATAGATCGCCTTATTGTCCTTTTTGGTCTCTGTTTTCCCTCATTGTTGGAATCAAGTCCTTTAGACTTGCCTGGGAGTGTTGGTGCACTTGTCGATGATGTATTTGTCAAAGTTTGTTTTTTCGTTTTCAGCGTGGTTTTCAGTTTTTTACAGCACGGTCCTTCATCAGGTTGTATGTCCGGTGATTTTGTTGACTGGCCGCCGTTTGGGTGGCTTGTGTTGCCCATGGTCTCATTGGCTTTTGATGTAACTGTGTCTGCTGACCCTGCTGTGGTCGACGTGCTAGGAGGGAGCGGATGGATTTCCACTGCCACCCTTGCCAGTTTGCCTGCCAGTTGGTCATGTAGGCAGGGAGCTTTCTGCAAAAGTTCACCCTGTGCATTTTCCGTCATTGTCTCACACCGATCATCCACCAGGGGGCCCTTCAGGACGGCCACTACTGCCAAGACTACACCGTGGTCCATGACCTTCTCCGTGGGTTCCTGTTCCGGGAGCCCCACCCTCGGGAGTTCCACTAGGTCCGCCGGCGCCTTAGCCCGCGGCTTTTCCCGATCAGTGGCTTGCTCCCCAGGACTGGCTCCCCCCATCACCGCCGAGCTCGACGCCGTCCGTCTTCCGACAGGCGGCGGAGCGTTCGCGGTTAACAGGACAGGGCCTAGCCCGTGGGAGATGCCGCCCGGGATCTCCAGCAGAGCTGCGGGTCGCCCAGGTGAGTTTGAAGTTGTTTGGACCAGATTTTGGCGTATGGGGAAGATGTCCACTCCCCGCCACTCTTCGTCGTTGGTGCACAGATCAGTGTGCTGGGTTCCCAGTACTGGGAGTGTATTTTTTGCTGTCGCCTCCTCTTTTGACCAAGTTGTTTTCGGACAGAAGCTTCTGCTACTCCCAAGCGTCGATATTGTTGATACTTGGCTCATAGCAGGACTCTGTGTCGTTGCTGTAGCAGTTGGTTTGGTCTGCTTTGAATATAGCGGGCTTTTCTCTGGGTTTGAAGGCAGTTTTCGGCCCACTTCAGCTCGTGTACGGGACCATGAACTCCTTTGCTGAGTGTCTTTATCACATAAAGTCGTAGTTAGTGAAGAAGTCAGAGTAGCGTCCCCGGCGTCCATGGCTGCCATAGACTGCCTGAGACTGCTACTCTGCCGCTACTCCGCGGCCGTTCCGCGGTGTCAGGGAGCTTTTGAATGGTGGTCAGGTGGTCAGGAACAAACACAGTAAACAGACTGAAGAAAAGAGTAGCCTGCAGTCACTGCCTGAGACTGCTACTCTGCCGCTGCTCTGCGGTGTCAGGGAGCTTTTGAATGGTGGTCAGGAACAAACACAGTAAACAGACTGAAGAAAAGAGTAGCCTGCAGTCACTGCCTGAGACTGCTACTCTGCCGCTACTCCCACCTCTGGTATAGAAGAAACCCATGCCCAAGGATTTCCCTTTTCCCTCCTTCCAACCTCAATTCTGGTATTTCACACCCAATTAGCCTAATGGCACGATAATCCGAGCACCATTAAACTTGGCAATAAGAACACTTGTTCTCACAGCACTTAGAGGTAGTAGGAATTTGAAATAAAATGCAACATGAGAGCATCCATTATTTGCTTAGGCGAATTTGCCTATGCAGAAGCGGAAACACGGCTAGATGAGGTGTGCCCGTTCCAGAACATTGCAACAGACACATCTGTGGGTTAGATGCCAAACATAGTGTCTCTGATGGAAATGGCCTATTCCTCTAGTCCACCCCTTCTGGCAGAGAGGGAGTAATGAGCTTCCAGGTGTCAGTGAATATATCCTTTTGGAAGTGGGGGCATGAGTGGGGCCCTTCTGCCTGACAGGGCAGAAGAGCGCACTCCCTTCTCAGAGGCTGGGCCTTCCAAAATTGGAATTTCTAAAAACGCTACAAAGGCTTCCATTTTCTTATGTAACACTGTGGCTGGAGTTAAAGCATACTCATTGCCATCACCATGGCCATCCAAATTGTCAGAAAAGCGATCAGCAGGGTTAGAGGAAGGGTCCCCTGAGGAAGTCGAGGAAGGATTGGAGGTGGAGCATGAACAGGAAGAAAGGATGAAGAAGGAAAGCCAAGTCGGTTGTCTTTTCGATGAGGAGCATGTAACCCTGGACTTGGAATGGTCTTTTACCCCTCCTTTTATATTGTTGGCGAATCTTACCCTTCCAATATATTGCATCTTATTTTGCTACTGCAAACATGCTCTATTTTGCCTAAAATAAATTGGGTGTGAGCTTTTTTGTAGTTCATTTGGTATATATTCAGTATTATGTACAAAACTCTCACAGGCTAGAGGCAATTAATACACTTGTTTTATAGGTTGATATTATCATAGAGTCGTGTACATGTGTAAATACAGTTGTGTAGCCCTTCTTATCATGGAAAGATGTCCTTTCTTTCCTCCTGATATTGGGTTGATCTATTCTTAAGTCAAGCAGTGTCTTATTGTTCTCTTCCAATTCTTGACAAAAATCAGTGATCTATTGAGTTACTCTTTAGCTGATCTTGTTTTCCATATTTTTTATAAATTCTTAAAATATTGTTGGAATTCTGCTGCCTACCTTTGTAACAGCTCTGGGTTGGATTCCTCAAAACAGGGTTATCCCCACTCCCACTTTGCAGGTAATTATTCGAAGAGGTGTGCTCTCACCACTTGCACAGCTTCATCTTGCTGACCTTTACCAATCTCTTCAATGTTTCTTGTATTGCGTTGTTACGCTTAGCATTGGCGGCAGGAATTAAAATTAGAATTTCCGGATCAAAACATTATTGCTGTTAATTTGCTATGTTTTTCTTACATCTAGTTACAGATATGCTTACTTTTAAAGATCAATTCTTAGGTGAAAAACAAGGCAGTGTTGGTATCTTAATTAGACAGAAAATTTAAATATTGAATCACCTGATCAGCCGCACAGTCAAAGGCAGAATCACTATGCCCCAATCTGCATAACTTGGCAAATTAATAAGAGAGAGAGAAACAAGGCACTCACTGTCTTTGCATACCAGAAGACTGAGGGTAAGGTGCAGGTCCTCCACCTCCTCGTGTCTCACAGCGAACCTTGTGTCGGGATAGTAGGGTGGACACATCTTCCAGACTTGTGAATGTAGATTAGTGCCACAGGCAATATATCCTAAACATGAACAGTGATGCCAGTAGCAGGGCATGGTCCCGACACAGAAAACCAGTCAACAAAGAATCTGTTCAAATATTTTGTCTCTCAGATTTCAAAAGGAAAGTGGATTAACATTATCCTTAATGTTATTTTGTAATCAACCTTTTTTGAAACATGTACACAAAGAGTTAACTGTGGTGGAGGAGATAACCCCATTCTACTTGTGGGTTGAACATTTCACTAAAACCTTCAAAGCAATGAACCACAGAACATAAGGATAAAATGCTGAACAGTAATTTTATTTGAAGAGTTCATTATTGACCATGTATACAGTGGATTCATTATTCACGTAATAAAAGCAAATGTACACTTTTTGATACAAATGACAGAGGAAAACAAACAAGCATTGTCCTTGTGTACATGCGAAAAAGATTCATAAATATTTATTTATTGGAAAACAAATGTGGTCGCTTAGGGCAAATAGATTGCTATTCTATTAGGTTTTTAACAATTGCAGACACATTAATAAGGTTTAGTGACACTTGGCTATACTCTCCATCAAAAGTCTTTTTAAATTTAGACGCAAATACATTTTGAAAGAATACAGAGAAAAAAAGAGTAATAAAGCATTTAACATTGTTACAAAGATGGTAACATTGGTCAAATGGGAGTAATACAACAAATATTTCAGGCTAAAGCATTGCAAAGGAATTCAATAGATTGGATAACCTTTCCTTGTTCGCAACTTCTGCACCTACGGCTCAACCATCACACCTTTGCTCCTCAGTACTTCACATTCGTTATTACAACATGTTAAGATGTGGAAGCCTCAACTTCTTAGCTGTAGCTGCTGTACCTTTAGCACTATCTACCTGCATTTTTCAGGAAAATTTAGGACCACATCGCATTTAGACCACTGGACTCTTGAAAGTCATCTGCCAGCTTGTCACAGCACCTAGGGCAGCAGCTCAGGGGCATGCATTGAGATCTACAAATGCTCGAATATACATAAATAAAATGACAATTTTATATTTCAATGACAAAACAGTGAGGAGATGCTTACAGTTGAAACAGCTCCCGTCTGCATCCCTAAATGAGAGATCTTATTTACATAAACTTAACCACTGTAACATTCTGCGAATGTCAGCAGGGTGAGAAGCTCCTATTGTTTACTGTCCATCCTTTAACACGTTTGTGTGGTTAAGTGAAGATAATTAATTAACCATGTGCTCTTGTTTTGAGCTTGCTGCACATATCATTTGCTCTCATAGGATCAATGGTCAACTAAGAAAAATAACAGCTTTTGGTATATGGCACTGGATAAACCTTCAATCAAAGGGTTTGGCTGGACTCTTTTCTCATTATCTGTTACCATTAGTAGATATAGGGACAGGACAGAGGATTGCATTACTAGATATAGGGGCATCATCCAGGGACAGATCAGAGGATCACACTAAGTAACTCCTGAAAGAGTAGGGTCGGAGGACATCATTGACATTGTCAAAACATTTTCAGACATGGATAACATGCACTGAAGACGATAGCCATACAATGCTGGCCTAACCTTTGTTAGACAAATGTTAAACCAGACACCATAATAAAATACAGCAACCCAAAGATAAAGGAATCGATTTAACCAATAAAAAGCCAAAGAATAAAAGAGTCCATATAACCATCAATGGCACTTTCACTTTTTTAAAAGCAAGGTATTTGCTCACCCAATTAGAACTGCCTGGAAGCATTTGCTTGTGTTTCTGATAACAGCCAAAGCAGAGATAATTCACTTGTTTGTGAATACAAAAGTCTTTGCATTGGAGGGTGGAGGGAGAACACAGTGCTGAGGTCAAACAAATAACTGCCTGTAAAAACGTGCAAAGACTCCCCTTAAAGTATAATGAGTTAAAGCACATCAATGATCAAATAATTAATGCAGAATAATACAACAACAATAATATGATCAATAATAAAATAAATAGTTTGTATTCCAAGGAAAAATAACCACTTCCTCTGAAGAAAAGCCAAAAGCAAACTGGGGACACATCTTCAAAAAGCAGAATCTGCCCAATAAATTAGACTGTGAAGCCCACCAATTTTGAGGATTTGCATTAAAGATAAAAGGAGAAGGTAGTTATTAGTTTGTCACTTTTTTAAAACCAAAATCCTCCCTTTTAATACTGTAAAAATGCTGCTTGCAAGACTATTAATCTTGTGGTACTCTCTCATTCAGCAAACGTGAGAACTGTTGTTCCCAATTGCCCACCTGTAACTCGTCATGCCTTACCACTGTGCAGGTAAATTCAAACAGCTTGCATCCACTGAAAGTGTATAGCCTCCTGCAGTGGCACTGAAGCCTCACCATATACATATATAGCACCTGAAAGAGCACAGCATCAAACTCATACAAGGTTGCATTATACACAGAATCCAGATTCCATGACAATGCAATCTCATAGTATTCCAACTTCACTTTCCAAAGCAGGGATTTTGGAAGCAGCTAGTAGGACCTCGATGCCTAAGATCTACTACCCCGTTAAAAGAGCAACTCCTAAAGTTCAGCTAGACAGGATCTAAGCAGTTTGCCCGCTATTCCCCTTCACATAAATTATTGGTGTATTCTACTAATACAAATTCCAATACTTAGCTTAAATGATTCCTTGTATCACAGGTGTTTCCACCAGATTCTATATTTGCGTAACTCACACTAGATTCGGCCTCTATGTTGTATGAAAGAGAAAAAGAAATAGGAAACCTTAACTAGCTCACCTTATTTGCAACATTACACAGTCCTTGCGAATACCTGAAAATGGCCTTAACCATAGCTTGCAATTCCTGCCCTGTGACATCCCCACAGTTATAGGGAGTGCCTCCAGGACGTGGGTGCTCATTCCTTGAGCAAAAGAGGATGTCCATGCGCTCTGCAGTTAAGCAGTTAATGTGAGTAGACACAATCAAAATATTCCAGAAAAAAACACATTATCCACCAAGAGAACAACTGAACATCAACAGCTTACAAATACTGCAATTATGCTACTTGTCATTTAATCCAGAAAAGCACAACGTCATTTGGTGGCACTGTGACCAAGAATTAAGAAATGGCATGTTCATGCAATTGAAATGGGTATCCTTTTGAATTACTCACCCCATCCCTCATGTTGTATTGCATTCCAAAGTATCAAAATCCCAAAAGAGATGACATTACAGTTTGGCTAGTCCAAATTCTGGTTGCTCACAGACATCTCAATCACGCATTAGAAAAAAGTCTTCCAAAATGGTTATAGGAGAGCAACTGTGCAAAGATCGAACACAGTATTCTCATGATGAAACGTTAATAGTCTGATATAAGAATGTGCACTTTTACCACAATCATATTTTATCTTTGAAGAACATGTCCCAGCACATTTCTCTTACAGAAGCTATAAAATATCTAACGAAAGTGGCTTTATAAATTCTACGGCTTTCATTTATCGTACAACGGTACGCATTCCTACCTCTTCCTTATCCTTTCCCCCTCCTATTATTCCCATCTCTTCTGCAGCTCGTAATCTGGGAATCTTTGATGCTTCCCCTTCTTTCTCCACTAACATTTTGACTGTCCGTGTTCCTGTTGCTTTCATCTTTTTAATAGTTGCAAGTCTTGTCGATATCTCACCTTCAAGGCTGCTCCTTATTTCCTCTTTAGCTTTTTGCCACCTTTCTTTTATTGCTCTTCTCTCCTTCTTGGTCACTCGCTTATCAACTAGTCCCTCTTCGTTCCATCTACCACTCTGCAGTTCGCACTCTATATAACCAGTTTTTCATCCACCTTTAAATAGGAATTTCGTGGGAAAATTTGCTATCAAAAGCAATATCAAATCATGTGCATTATGAGACAATCAGTCCAGTTTTGGAGGGATTTCTCTCTTAATCTTGCAGCGAGAGACCTATATTTCAGGTCATCAGCCGCTGTTAAGGCGCTGGAAAGATGTCGATGCACATCTGATCATCCCCCAGGTTTTCACAAAGCTTTTGATATTGTGCTCTTACTTTAACAATATGCATTGGACTGCGTGATTTAATCCTAACTGGGTGATTCAGCACAGAATCTCCTACATAGTTTCTATGGTAAAAGTCTGTTCTGTTACTATGTTGTAGGAATGGAAGAATGCAAAACTTCAAGCTTGTGGCCCACATATAGTAATGCAAAGGTTAGTCTGTCTCAAAGAAAGACAATGGTGAATATGCTCCATCAAATTTTACAACCTCCACGCAAGCTTAACACTGCTTGGGTACTCTATTCAAAGCACATGTATCTATAAAACATCCAATATTGGAAAGGAAACGCACACTTCGTGCCTTAGACTGGGGTTCGCCAGCGTCACAATGTTTTATGAATTCACATGCAACCTCACTATACCTCCATGCTGAGGCCATGAATCGGTTGGGGGGTCCTACTGCACTTGCATAATCTAAGATTGGTTTAGTAACAGGAACATTGGCCCACGCAGTCAGTTGCACATCATGATAAGAGTTTGTTCTATTGACTAATTGAACCTAAATTAGATATGGTTCCCCTTCGGTTGTCAGATTTCTTTATCCTGGATGCAAATGTAATTATTTAATATGCCTTGCTTTTTTCCCTCATGTTTAATAATTGTAGTTGATACTTATGAACCATACGTGTTTTTTTTTGCTTTGAGCAACTATTTTGCAGAATTCCTTTTATTGTTTGTCCATGTCAGGTTTCCATTGGAAAGAACATGCTGGGACTTGTTCTGTGGATTCAAACACATTTGAGATAAAAGTTGCAATTAAGAGCAATTCAATATCAGCCATTTCTTAAAGTAGGACAATAATGTTCAATCTCTTCACGGTAGGTGGGAGTTGCACGGGTTAGGGTTTATATCCAACTCTGCTTTTCTAACCCCATACTTGGTGAATCTAAAAAATACTACACATACACCATCATTTAGCTTTTCTGCAGTAGATATAAAAATGTGCAATATAGCCTTTCCTCCATGGACTGCTCATGGAACCTTGAATTAGGTGGGACCGGGGTATCGTGCTGGCTAGAAGTAATTCACTCACTTCATGGACTAACCAACTGCTTGCTCCAGTGTAGAGGTGAAGCCCTTGCAAGTCTTCAGTGACTAACTACAGTGTAATAATGACAGCAATGAAAGCAATGAAAGCAATGAAAGGACAAGCTGCTTGGAGCTGCCAGGTCATGACTGACTGCTTCAGCGGCTGAGCGAGAGTCTGTCCTCCAGGCTCTGTTAGGTGGGGAAGCACTAGGGCAGCAATTCATTTTGTCTCCGGAGGTTAGGACAAGAGCTGAGTGAGTGATGAAGGAAGCCCAGGTATGGCTAAAGCTGCACGCTTCAACCAGGAATGCTTTAGTGGAAAATCCTTCAGCAGTTTCAGTCTGGCAAACTTAGTTCCCAGGGTGGATAAACACATGGATAAATGCAATGCAAACATTCTCAATATAAACGTGCTCACTGTGTGCTAATTCTACAATTGTAGAGCCTCTAGTAGAAGCAGGCTCAAGGTGACAATCTCCACGAAACATATTGATAGAAATAGCAATATCTTAAAATCAAACAAAATATCTCTTTTGCACAAACAAGCAATACACTTATTTAACCAACAAGATAAACGTACATATCCATTGCCAAACAATTGTGCAGCTAACTGATCAACAGTCGTTAAAAACCAATAACCTTTCATAGCTCCTGCCCAATCATCTGTGCAGGAAACGTTCACTAACCTTTCCAAATTATAAGCTCCCAATCACTCCTCTCATTCCATACAAAGGTAGAGCTGAACCATCACATGGATCACAATCAGTCAACAGGCATGATGACAGATTCGACCGTCAACTACAGTTACCAAATACAGGTAACGGACCATTAGCTACCATTAAAAAATACATGTTCAGGTAAATCACCTTAAATATCTTAAACGAGAACCTTCTAATCTTTCACCAGTGTCTGAAATGCAGTATGACTGCACTATCAACTAGATCATAAAGCTAACCTTTTAATCAGGCTGCTCTCCATGCCGACAAAAAATAACCTTCTAACCTCATCACATGGCTTTCTATTGGGATCAGCCTACTGATCTACCCCCTTCTAGACTATCATTAAAAGGACTTGATACAAGCTAGTCTAGCCTTTATCTTTCCATTACCTATGAAGAATAAAGGTCCAGAAACCCTAGACAGTAAGTTTCTAGTCTAGCCTCACTTACTGAAAACCAGTTAAATTGTGCAATACCCTTATCACAACTAATCTGACACTCTCCTGCACTTTAAGATCGGTGTATGCAAACAGCCCAACACCAACTATCAAGTTCACCCTCACAGTCTGAACACTATTATAATTGGAATACTACTCCAAACAGAAATATTAATCTCTGATTGGTCTTCTTTCTCTTCTTAATCACCTGTGCAGTTATATGGTTATTACCTTGGCCAAAGACATTAAGGTAGGTACAGTGCTCTGCCCAGTTTCAGCCCCACAATATTGGTGGGGGTGAGCGGGAACAGAAAAGGGCCGGTGATCAGATAAACAGAAAAATAATATGGCCAATTAAATCATTACTGATTATGGGAGGATACAGAAGAATGTTCTATGGAAACCAGAATTTATGGGAAGATAGTGATTCAAAATGGAAAACTGTCTTTGCAGCAACATTCTAGTGATTTCAATAATCAGTCTTTTTTGCTCAAATGTTGAAGAACCTGTGAACAATGTTCGATATTTGGTCCTAAATATGCCTGAATTTGTGGTACTACATTCTTAACACTACAATCAAGAGGTTTTAGACAATGTCACCTTACCATTTTGTTATTCAAAACCCATTACTAATGAGTCGTATTTTAAAAATAGCATTATGAATGACATCTGAAGAGAAATTATGATAATGTGTTCTGCACTTTAATCTCTGCCTGGACCTTTGAATTGGGATCAATGTTTTCTTTTTATCTTGTTTTATTCTGACATGAGCTTTGTTTGATGGATAACGAAAATGTTTCATATCTATGTGTATTTCTGACTGTTTCACTACTTTAACACAATAGAGTTTTATTAGTTGATGGAATTATATTAAGGGCAGATTTACAAAGCTTTTTTCCAGAAACTCTGATGTATACACACAAGAAATTATAATGTATGCATTTGTTAATTATGAAAGATGTATAAAACACACAAAAACATGAACGCAATAGGTGCAAATCAACATTATGCCTGTAAATTACACAATAATTGTATTACAGACACGTAAATTGCAAGCAAAATCAGATTAAGTCAGGTGATGTATCAAGAGGGCTCCAAATGCATGCAGTGCCAATTACTTTGGAACACATTTATTACAATAATCTGCATATTTAGATACACCTGAATGGTAGCCAAAACTGTGTTATGGTGTACCAAAATACCAATTTTTCAGCAGAACTAGGAGATTAGGAAGAGGATCAATTTGCTTAACAACATATTTTTCAATAAGAAAAAGATACAGATTTCCAAAAAAACAAACCAGAAATATTTGTGATTCACCAAACCATTTATGAATTACAAATAGTTGCGGTCATGAATTAAGTAGGTCATAATGTATACCTGTTTTTGCACTCTTGTTTATTGACCCCTTAACTGTGCAACCAATATCTTTAAACCACTTCAACTAAATAATCCTGCACAATTACTCTTCCATCAAGCCTCAGCAAGATATTCGTACGCTTTTCTTTTAAGCAGGCTGGATGGCAGCTGGCCAATTGTGCCACTAAAAAAAACACTAACTTTTCAAATAGTCCATGGTAAGTGTTCTGGTTACATGCTTTTTATCAGCATGCCGAGAAGAAAAATAGTGACAGCAGCTTGGCGTTAAGACACCCACCTTTCACAGTTCCTTGTACCTTGAGCGAACAACAAGGCTAATTTACTTTAATGGAGCTTCAGTGCTATAGGATGGCTTTTGAGACATTGCTAACTTTGAGAGGGTGTATATCTCTTACTACTATACCCAGATTTATGTGATCACTTTGGAAATAAAATACTGAAGCCCAAAATGCCTTTTTTCTTTATACCCATTTCATTGCATATATATGTGGGGAGACCCCCCACAGCTCCCCAAACCCCTCCCTATATTTATTATCCCCCTAAGCTACCCCCACACATATATGCAGCAAAATGCAGCATTTCAAATTCGGTATTTTGGGCCACATATACCCTATACTCTTCCCTGCTTATGATAAATAGTTCCAAGTACTCTGTATGTAAATCTTTGTATGAACTGCTTAGAAAATAGTAAGTGCA
Source organism: Ambystoma mexicanum (assembly GCF_040938575.1). Lineage (NCBI taxonomy): Eukaryota > Metazoa > Chordata > Amphibia > Caudata > Ambystomatidae > Ambystoma > Ambystoma mexicanum. Next base: position 334,594,939 of record NC_090929.1, on the reverse strand, counting down.
GAGTATTCAGTTGCATGGTGAAAAGATACCTCAGTAGGCTTGTCTTTACAATTACTTTTTCAACAGGTAATCATTCCGTCGTTCCTCGTGATACTTTGTCAGTGGCCTCATTAACAAGAACATTGAACAGCCCTACTTATCCCATCCTCCACCCCAATTTCAGAAACCTTAAGGCCCAATATGTTCTCAAATGTTTGATTAAGTATAACCTTACCTAACAAAGGTGATCCAACCCTTATTAGATATTCATTTTTTCTAACATTGAGTTAACAGCTTGTTGTCAACTATGATTGGTGCAAATCAAGTCAACGTACTTTTAGTAACTAGTGCTTTGCTGCATCTTCAGAGATGTCCAATTTCTGCCAGTTCTTTAAGGTAGATTTGCAGGAAAGAGTAGTTTTGGAATCTATGTAAAGGATGCCACTGAACAAACAGGAGTTACTTCTGTAGAACAATCGCCCGCATCGTATGCTTTTCATTGACATTTAGGAAATAAGATGCACGGGAAGGGCTGTGTTAATGCTGTACTTCCCTAGAAAGCAGGTATGTTATGGATACTAACCAGTAAACCTCGTGAGCACTATTCGGCAACAGCAATGGATTGAAGAGCACTTTCATTTCGAATAAAGTGCCATCACATGCACGGAGACCATGCACAGAGGTTATGGCAAAGCAAATATAAACTTCAGATATGCCATTTTTCTATCCCATTTAAACTATTCAATATTGTAATCTAAATGTGATAAGTGAACCTTATCACAATAAGATATGTGAGGCTGGTAATAGTGCAGATACTCCCAAACAAAAGCCCACAGAGCTATGAGGTCATCTCTACATGCAGAAATATTTCATGTCACTGTATTAAAGTCACACCAGCAGTTCAATCAGGACTTCACAATGGAAGTGCTATGAAATGTTTTAGTCTACAATGGCACATTCTGGTTCTCTCTCTAACATAGTGTATGGCAACCTGATTGTTCTGTACTCCTGCTGACCGTAGGACAACTTTTATCAACAACACACACTACATTCTATAACTCTAAACTACTGAAACACACAAAACAGCAAGTATTTCTGACGTTTATCCAGTGCCTTCCTCTGCTAATTTGAGAGAACCATCACATGGGCACCGTTTTCTCTGCCAGTATGTCTTTTTCCAATTGCTGCTACACATTTCAGCCATCGATAGTGAAGAGCATATAGAACAAAACAATCCAGATAGTTATGTAGTAAATAACCCACGTAAATCAATACTGTATTTTGTATTGCTTTCCCCATGCATGACGAAGGACACGCAAACAGATGGAAAAAGCAGTCTTTCCATCACATGCAGCAATATTTCTTATAGCAATAGTATAACATCAACTGTCAACAGCTTGATTTAAAGGCCTGTAAGATCAACAATGGCTTTGATGAAGATGGTGTCTTCACGCATATATGAGTTCTTTGACTCAAGTTTTGAAATGGGGCAGAAGAGTGGGCATCCGCTGGCAATGTTCATGTCACTGACTGGTCGCTGGAAAGAGGAAGAAGTGACATCAGGTCTGAAGGCATCTATTATGTGCTCGCGATTGTTCTGATCCAGCAACATCAAAGTAACCTGAAAATGAAACAATGTGAAAATGAGACTGCAGGTTCTTAATCTATAATACAGTGCAGGTTCACAGAAATACTGGATTTTTACTAGGAAATATTAATTTAGCCAAATGTACAAGTCATACTTTTGTAAAGTTTGATACGTGACTCATTCACAAGGTAGATGTGGTAAAGACAGTAAGAGCAGTGCATACTGCTGCCAGTAATTTACATAAAATAGTCTCTTAAATGATGATCCCGACAATTTAAGTCCCCACTAACGCCCCAGTTTCCAGGCTGTGAGGAGGGTGTGAACGATTGCATTCTTCGACAAGAAGAGATGAGACTTTTTAAGGAAAGAAGAACAAGTTACTTACCAACTGGTAACGTTCTTTCGATTGGATGTTCCTCCAACGTATTCCTCATCTTAGATGTATTCCATCCAGCTTTGCTGCTCTTCGGAAATTCTTTCGGCAGAAGGGCACCGTGCGTCGATGTCGTCGAGTCGATGGCCCCTCGAAGGCCTTCGTCGAGGGTGACGTCATCGGGTGTATAAGTAGCACGCACGGCGCCCGCCCGTTGGCCTCAGTTCTGTGTCCTCCAACGTATTCCTCATCTTAGACAGACTCCCAAAGCAGTATGGACAATTCCTCTGGAGGAGGGGGTAGATGTTTCGATACTCTTAGATGGCTGAGTATAGTTCTGCTTTTCCAAAAGCTAGCTCCCTAGACTGGAAAGCATCCAGGATATAGAATTTTGAGACGGTGTGTAGCGAAGACCAAGTTGCTGCTTCGCAAATGGATCTTATTGGAACACCTCTTTGAAGGGCCGTGGAGGAGGCGATGCCTCTGGTGGAATGAGCCCTTAACCCTTCCGGAGGGTCTTTTTGAGCTAGTCTGTAGCATTCTGAAATGCAAAGCACAATCCAGCGTGAAATTGTCTGTTTTGTCACCGATTGACCCAGTTTCCTTCCTGTGCAATCTATAAACTGCTGGTTTTCCACTCTAAGTCTGGAAAGTCTAGAGATGTAAAAGCTTAAAGCTCTTTTCGGATCCAACCTGTGTAATCTTTCAGATATTACTTTCGGTAAAAATGATGGTTTTACCCTCAACACAACTCTGTCCTTATGGAACACATTATAGGGTGGCCCAGAAGACGGTGCCTGCAATTCGCTCACTCTTCTTGCTGATGTTAGAGCAACCAAGAAGGCTGTTTTCCACGTTAGTAATCTTAATGGACACGTGCGCATAGTCTCAAAAGGAGCACACATTAAGAATTTTAGGACTAAATTTAGATCCCAGATCGGTACTTGAAATGGGTGAGGAGGAAACACATTAGTGTGTCCTTTTAAGAATTGTATTATCAAAAGGAATTTTGAAGTAGGAGCATTCTTCCGATGACCGCTTGAAAATGGAAAGCACCGCAAGGTAACCTTTTATTGTTCCAATATTCAGACCTCTGTGTGCTAGGGTCAGAAGGAAAGATAATACTTCCGGAATAGAACATAGAAAAGGATCGACATTCTTTTCTCTGCACCAGATGCAAAACTTTTTCCAACGGCAACGGTATAGAGACTTTGTTGCTGGCCTTCTTGCCGAAAGCAACACCTCCATATCAGCATCTGGAAGGTTCCAATCCCTGTATCTCAGCCTTTCAGATACCAAGCATGAAGGTTGAGCGTTTTGACCTCTGGATGGAGAACCTGACCTTCCATTTGAGAGAGAAGGTTCTCTCTCTGAGGAAGACGTACTGGAGGACAGATGGACATGTCTAGAAGCTCGGGTACCACGTTCTCCTGGCCCAATCCGGGGCAATTAGGATCATGCGGCTCTGAAACCTTCTCAGCCTCCTGATGACCTGAGGAATGACGGGAATCGGAGGGAACGCGTACAATAGTGGGAAATTCCACTCCACCATGAACGCGTCGCCCAGGGCTCCTCTCGGGGGAAATTCCCTTGAGCAATACCTTTTGCATTTTCGGTTGATTCCGGTTGCAAACAGGTCTACTTGAGGGGTTCCCCAAAGGGCGAAGATCTCTTGAATGACTTCCTGAGCCAGTTCCCATTCGTGGGATACCGTGCTCCACCTGCTCAGAGCATCTGCCGTCATATTCTCTTCCCCCGCTAGATGAATTGCTGTTAAAGAGATTCCTCCTGAATCGCCCAATACCAGAGCTGCATTGCCTCTCTGCACAGGGGTAGTGACCCCCACGCCTCCTCTTTTCTTTAGGTAGTGCATGGCCACTGTGTTGTCTGTCATTATCGGGAAATTCTTTCCCCTGACAGATGGCAGGAAGGCCTTCAGCGCTAATCTGATTGCCCTCCGCTCTAAAAGGTTGATATGTAGTTTGGACTCCGATGGAGACCAACGACCGCTGATTGTCAAATCGTTGGCATGAGCTCCCCACCCCAGGAGTTAGACGTCCGTCACTACTGTGATCTCCGGCCACGGTTGCCAAAAGGGTTCTCCTTTTAGGATGTTCTCTGTACAGTTCCACCATAGAAGGTCTTGTCTGACCTTGTTCGGAATCTGAAGAAGATCTGTCATTTGACCCGAGAACTGGGACCACTGAGTCTTTAGGGCTCATTGAAGGGATCTCATCCTCAAGCATGCCTCTGGCACCAGAAAAATGCAGGATGCCACGAGGCCGAGCAACCTTAAAAAGTCGTAAGCCTGGAGATTTTGGGCATTTTGGAAATGGAATCCATCTTAAGAATGTCTTGAGCCCTCGACTTGGGAGGCAAGCGCTTTCCCAAGGACGTGTCTAATACAGCTGCTATGTACTGAAGCTGTTGGGAAGGTGTCATCTGTGACTTCTTGAAATTGAGGGAGAAGCCCAGTTTCTGGAGGAAGTGGCAGGTGACTTTCAGATGATCCAGTGCTTGCTCGGCAGAGCGCGCTCTGATCAACCAATCGTCCAGGTAAGGGTAGACATGAATCCCCCCTCTCCTGAGGTGCGCTGCCATCACTACTATTAACTTGGTGAAGACTCTAAAGGCGGAGGTCAACCCGAATGGCAGGACTCGTAACTGATAGTGTGAGTCGCCAACTACGAACCTCAGGTATTTTCTGTGTTTGAGATGAATCGGCACATGAAAGTAAGCATCCTGGAGGTCCAATGACACCAACCAGTCCTGGGGTTGAAGGGCCTGAAGGATCTGAGAAAGGGTAACCATCTTGAACTTGTCCTTCCTGAGGAACTTGTTCAAGTTTCTTAAGTTCAAGATGGGTCTCAGTCCTCCCTCCTTTTTGAGGATAAAAAAATACGGGGAGTACCAACCCTTGTTCCTCTCCACTGCAGGTACTGGTTATATAGCACATTTCTCCAGCAGGGTTAGAACTTCCTGCTGTAGGAGTGGGTTTGAAAGTTTCAACGGGTGTCTCCCTCGTGGATTGCTTTGAAGTTGCTTTAGAAAAGTAAGGCAATAGCCTATATTCTAGATATTATTTCTAGAGCCCAAACATCTGAAGTAATGGCTCGCCATTCTTGCAGATGCTGCGACAGCCTGCCTCCTACAGGTGTTTTGTGGTGCAAGTCCTCAAAGTGGTTTTGTGGCGGATGTTGCAGCTGCTGATGACAAAGAGGCTGCAGCTGGAGTTGGCTTAGCACGTTTTCCTCGTCCACCCAGAGTGGCCTTTCTTTGGCCCCTTTGACTGGCCATTCCTCTCATCTTCCCATATGAGGTGTAATAACGATAGGATTGTCCCCTCCATGATTGCCCTTGCGCACGAAAAGGCTGAGGTTGCCTAATAGCAGCTCCTAAGGATTCTGCCGCTGCTTTTGAGGTCTGAAACCTCTCAAGGCTCTCGTCAGCCTTGTTGCCTTGTTGCCAAAAAGGTGAGACCCATCAAAAGGCATGTTCAGGAGGCGGTTCTGTACGCCCGGTGCAAAACCCTACTTCCGTAACCACGCAAACCTGCGCATTACCGTGCTAGTGCCCATGGACCTGCTTACACTATCCGCAGTGTCCAATCCAGATTGAAGGGATTCCTGCATGGCCTCCTTTCCATCTCTAACGATGGCTAGGAAACCTTACCATTCTTCCCCTTCTGGTATGTGCTCTGCCGCCATTGCAATGCACTCCCATAGAGTGTACGAAAATGTTGCCAAGGCACATGTGGAGTTGGCAGATTTTAATGCCATGTTCCTGGCTAAAAATACCTTCCGTGCCCAACCATCCACACGCTTATCGTCCCTGTCTGAAGGGATAGAAGGGTACGCAAGTTTGTTGGAAGCTGTGGCTGCCTGTATGACCAAACTCTCGGGAGTTGGATGTTTTGACAGATAACCGGGGTCGCTACTGGCTGGGCGGTATTTTGATGCGAGGGATTTATTTACCGGAGGAATAGAATCCGGAGTTTCCCAATTCTTGGCCACCCTGTTTTGTAAGGCTACATGAAAAGGTAGTACTGGATCTTCAGTGGGACCATGGTCCAATATGTCTGTTAAATCGTCCTGGACGAATTGGGCTGGTGGTCTAGCCCATCCCAAGTAATCTACCACCTTGGTCATTAACTGACGGTAAGATGGACTGGCATGCTCTCCTGGATCTTGAAAGGAAGCGCCCCCAATTCAGCACGATCCTCCCCGCAATGAGAGACAATAAGGGACTCTCCCGTAGTGGGAATAAGACCAGGACAGAGTGCGGGTGAGCGTAAGTGGGAGTTTATCCAAGGATAAGGCATGCAAAGAACTCTGCAACCTACGAGAGCGCTCTGCCTGACAATAGCAAAGACAGGCGTATTTCTAATACAAAAAACGTCATCAACACCTAAACACTATAGGGGGCACAAGTCAATTGGGATTGGGTGGTGTCGACTAACTATAGGTGTTGCTGCCGCGGGGTTGGTCTTGGCGGGACGACGTCACTGGTCAGCCTCGTGGGTTGGGTTGGGCCTGGCAGGCCGGCTTGAGGTCATCCGTACGGTGTTGATGTGCTGGGGCAGCCTGTGACAATGACGAATACCTTTCCTGTCTCATTTGCCCTAGGCCATGCACACTACAGTTATTCAGAAAATGACATTTATGTTCATTAATAAATCGCTTCACCAGCTTATCTTATAAAATAAACACAACACATGAGGAATGCACCTCGTGAGAGGTCTGGTGGTTGTCGGTTGGGGTGAGATTTACCTGTGTCCTATTGACCGGTATTTTAGGTCACGGGACGGGGCTCTGGGACCTAGGCCGAGTGATACATGTCTGTCTGCTGCGTCAGGAGTTATTATATAGATGGGTCTCTGTGTCTTGTCCCAATGATGGGGGTCGTCCTTACACGGGGTCAGGATTCTTGGGGGGTTCGTGGGATTTATGAGGGGTGCTGGTAGATCAGTGGGTTCATCGGTGGGTTTATTACCGTGCTGTAAATAACACAGGTGGCGGGCTGTGGCCTTGGTTGCGGCGCCGGGGGCCTCTGACTCTCTGAAGTAACGCCAGCTTGGTTGGGGGAGGTGAGGGAGCGCGGCACAAGTCTTAGCTTTTTTTATCTGGCAGGCTTGGTGGGGTGGGAGAGGGAATGACCTTGCATATACTCACAAAGGTATTTTCCTCGTGCGTTGCTGATCAGTGAAGGCAGGAGTTTTGTACTGTTCTGCCTTATTTTAACGTTATTCAGACACATATATAGATACACATTTCAATTTCGTTACACATTTCTTTAATATAGTCGGTTCCAGTACCTTTTCATTACCTAACATTATGTTCACTACATTGTGTGCGTATTGTATGTACATTAGACGTTATACGAGGGATATCTAGGTTATGGCCTACAGAGATTGATGCTCGCCGCTTTGGGTGATCCAAAACATATATGAGTTCAAGTTTCTACATACTATTGAAAAACACTTTTACAAATAGAGGTTACACGTTTGGTCAACATCTTTCTCCGTGGTTATAGCAGCATTAGTCCAGACCTGGAGGGATATCATATAACGTTACATTTTTATGGTTTATTCACATTTTAAACAGAGGTAGTTCATTAATACCAATACTTGAATTATTTTCTACCTTCTTCAGATAGTGATGCTTCAGCTTTTTTTTTCCGTTGCCCCGGCCTTGCGGTCCGGGTCATACGGGGTGCAATATCACATTGTTACTAATATAATGTTGCCGTGTTGGCATCTCGGGTTTAGCTCATCTCCGACTTTCTCATGGGAACGCGCTCGCAGCGGATCTGTCAGGGCTGCTGAGGCGACAGAGATGCATGAAAGGCCCTCCAAAGGTGGGGGCCTCGTTACAGTGTGCTGAACTCACACCATGTTTGCTAGGCAAGATGGCGTCTAGGCCTAACTTAATTTTTGGTAAATGCAAAGACAGGGTGCGTGTGGGCAATGTCGTCGGCGGGTGAACCCTCCTCCACCTGGGCCCGGGTGGCATGAGGGTGCGCCCATCGATTCATGGTCCTCACCTGGGGAGGGAGCTGTAGGTGAGGAGGGCCTCGTGGCCATTCCTCCCCTACATTTCCCCCCTTTCGTTACTTAAAGTAACGAATTTCTTTAGCTCTTCTAATCTTCTACATTCTTGTTCCTCTAACACTGCACCATCCCATGCAGGGGTTCCTTTTATAGGCATCCATGCTCTGCACACACCCCTTAAGCTCTCACCTCTCCTAGCATACTCGTCTGGTGTACATGTCAAATATATACAGTCGCCAGTTTCTTCCAGATCTACCCAGACCTCCTCGTACCATTCCAGTTCTACGTCTCGTGGTTCTTTAATCGTGGTGTGCCATAGCTTATCTACTATGTACTTGTCACGGCACATAGGCACTAACTGGTACCTGGGGGTGTTGTCTGTTCCTGTCTGCACATGTACTTCTTGTGTTGCTTTAATTGTACCACCGGAGTTGCCCATTGTCACCATCATCATTGCACCGTTAGGAACTGCATTAGCGCAACATCGGAGGCCCACCTGGCACAGGCAGAACATCACAAGGACGACCACCACTATTGGTATCAGGAACTTCATTGTCACTCCAAGCCATGAGGGAACCCAAGAGAAGATATTGTTGAACCACGAGCTATCCTCAGCTCCACCTTCCATTTTCATCTTCTCGCCCAGGTTATGTACTGCTTCAATAACGTGGGACAGGGACCCATTTTCTGCGTCTTCGGAAGGTACGAACGTGCAGCACGCACTTCCTATTTTTCGGCAAACACCTCCATCGATTGCTGTTAACAGGTCTAGAACATACCTGTTCTGCATGGTCATTAATCGCAGAGCTCGTAGTTCCACCTTTATTATGTTAAACCCTTCTTCAGTGTCATTGGCCAACTGGATCAGTTCCCACCGTGTGATCTGGAGCCATTTTGCATTTGCTCTTGCTTGGACACTTGATACTAGCGAAGCAAAGAATGTTTCCACGGAGCTGAACAGGCGATACCTGTCTGGGATTTGTGCCAATAAATCAGATGATGCTTGTGATATGTAGTTCGAGGCTCGCTTGTTCCTTGAGAGCTCTTCTCCCTTCCCTCCGGAGGACAGGACATAAAGGTGCGCTTGTGTAGTTGGAGAAGCTGCATTCTGGTTCAAGCCTTCTTTCATCATGTTACTTCTGTCAATATGGCTTTCTGGAATCACCATTAGTGTTGAGTGCAAAGTGGCCATTGAGCAGCTACCACTCCATGATTGGGGAAGATGCAGGTACGCCTTGTTTCCGCATACCCAGTAGGTGTCCATTAGTGCTGCTGTCCCTTTTTTCATATCTGGGATGGTGAGAGTTTTGTTACAGTTCTTGTTCGTTCCCATTGCCATTTTTCCTTCTCCCTTGAAACATAGTTCGTTTTGTATTTCACTTTGTAGCTTGAAGGGTTTCTCCATCGCTGTTACCCATGTTAGTTTAGGGATGTGTTCTTTCCATATTGGCAAGCACGTTCTTTCCATCCACCGCAACTTGTCCGGTTGGACACCTTTCAGTGCTTCTGCCTTGCACAGCACTTCTTCGTCTTTCCATTTGTTTTCGGAAAACAGTGTCCCTTGTATTGCAAAGAAAGGTTCTTTAAGACAGATCACTCCAGACGCTTGCGAATAGCACGTTTTGTTGTTCTGTAGCATTCTGAAAGAGACATCGTGTGCTTGGAAAGTGTTCTTTATTCTACACAGCGTGAGATGAAGGAGACATTGGGCATCCACAATGGGCAATTCTCGTGGCAACAATACTTTAGGTGTGCCTGATGCATGGGGGATAAGTGAGCAGACATAACAGCTCTCATTGGTTGTCTGTTTGGCTGTTGTGCTCATATCTGCATACCATTTATTTGCTTGGTGAGGGTGTCGTGGGTCTTCCATTTTGTCTAACCCTAGCCCATAATACTCATCATACCCTTTTCCACCAGTCTCTCTTCTCCGCCTACTTTTCTCCCTTCTTCTGTACCTTCTCGTTATAGTAGGTGAAGAACCAGGCCCCCCTTCCTCCTTCCCACCCCCCTTTTCTAATTCTTCATATAGGGACTTGTGTTCTGTCATCATAATCACTTTTCCATCCTCCTTAATAAACAAGAGATCGTTGTTTGAAATTGGGGCGGGAGGGATCGTGCGGTTGTTGTATGTTCCAGGTTGGGACATTGTGTCATTGTTTAAATTTTTGGTTCTTGATTGTGACAGGACAGCAGTGGGTGGTGTAGTATAGTAACCCCATACAAAGTGTGATCCATCCCAGATCAAGAAATCACCTTCTTTGATACCTACAGTCGGAATTGTTTTTGTTCCAGGAGCAAGGGTGGTGTTGTTACCCCCTCCCCCCTCGTTCATCTCGGTAGAGATGAACGCTATAATCCAGTGTAATACCAGACAAAACATTGAGATGAAGAACACAATAGCACACATTGATAAACCACATTCAAATGAATATGTTAATCTAGCCACTAACATTTCTCTAAATCTAATATATCTATTAGTTGCAGGCTGCCCGTTCGATGCCATGGTAAATCCTGTTTGAGACACAAAAGTTTATTAAATACAAACATGTGAGCATTTCCATATTGCAACGTTTCGGTGATAAAATATAGGGTTGGGTGAGGGAGGGGGTGTGTTGACAGACAAGGTAGCCTTTCAATCATCATTATTCGTACCTTACTATATATATATATAAATAATAAAAAACATGACAGTTTAAAAACAACAATAATAAAAAAACTTCTTAAAGAGTACAGGAGAGGGAAAAAGAACCCCACGCAAAACTTTCAAAAATTGTAATAAAAAGAAAATTTCCATATACATATGTACATGTTTTAGTCCAGGACATTTGTTGCGCGCTAATTGTGTTCACTGTTCATCTCATAATGCACACACACTTCCAATCATTCATTCCGCACAACTTCATCGTCCGCTGTTGTCTGTGCCTCATCCTGCACCTCACTCTCCGCAGCGCTGTAAGCTTTACGTACATCTGTCAAATGCACCCAATATCGCAGGCCCTTAACCTTTACTGCTGTAGGCGTGCAAAACACTACCTCATAGGGGCCATGGAAACGTGGTGCGTTCCACCTCCGCACAAAACTTCTAACATATATAAGGTCACCAGGCATTAGCTGTAGTGGTTTTTCAGGCAACCTGGTTGGTTCAGTCGCGTTCCCCTCCTCTCTTGTCGAGGGTGGGGCTAGTTGCTTTGCAATTACGCGCGCTGCCCGTGTCAGTTTTCGCAGGTATTCTGTGAACTCCTCCCCCAATATAGCTGCGCTTCTGTGTGCATCAGAACGCTCACGGAGAGGCGAATGCGCTGTGTGCATTCTTCTTCCCGTGACGATCTCGTGCGGGGACAAATGGTGATCCTTACTTGGCTGGTTTCGTAGCTCAAACAAGGCCAAAGGCAGGCAGTACATCCAAGTCTTTTTAAGGGAAAAACAAAGTTTTGATAATCTGCTTTTTAACAGGCCGTTTATCTTTTCTACGACACCATTACTTTGAGGATGATAAATCGAACATAATTTGTGCTTTATTCCTAATAATGTAGTCACTTCTTTAAAGAGTTCATTAACAAAATGCGTCCCGTTATCTGAGCGAATAACGTCGCAAATTCCCCAGCGCGGAAACACTTCCCGCACTAGGAACTTCGCGGCGCCCTTCGCGTCAGGGCGGGCACAAGGGCCTGCCTCCACCCACCTTGAAAATGGACATACAACCACAATCATGTATCGAGCTCCGTTACACCTTTCTCCCATGTCTACATAATCAATGTGGAGTTCTCTGAATGGGCCACTTGGTTTTGGTATCGTACCCCTTAGTGTACGCAAGGTCATACCTGAGTTGTAAATTTGACATGTCGTACATTCTAGGGCTAACCTCGTGACGTGTTCCTGGAGGCACGGTGCAAACCAATCTTCTTGTATCTCTGCCATTATGTGTTTCTTTGTGTTGTGTGCAGGAAAATGTAGTTGTTGAAATGCTATTTCTACCAGCGTAATTGGCATTACCACTTTTCCTGAACTCTCTTGTCGCCACAATAAATCAGTCGGTGATTTGCTGCATCCTCTCTTAGTCCACAGCAATTTTTCTTCTGCACTAGCTCCCTCTTGCAGCTCTATTATCTCCTGTGTGGACATCATGTTGTATCCTGTGGGGACCTCTTGGCTTGCTGTGTGGTGCAACAAGTACTCTCCTACTTCACCTTTTTGTAGATATGAAGCTGCTTTGGCAGCGGCGTCTGCTGCCGCGTTCCCCAAAGATATAAAATCTGTATTGGTGGTATGAGCTTGACATTTTACGATGGCCACTGCCGTGGGGTCTTGCAGGGCCTCAATCAGTTCTTTCAATAATTCTGCATGCTGGACTGGCGTTCCGTCTGCTCGTCGGAACCCTCTCCGCCCCCACCGGGCCAACCCACCGTGAACTGTTGTTGTCATGTATGCTGAGTCTGTATATATGGTCACTGCGCACCCCTTGGCGGCATGCAATGCTTCTATTAGCGCTATTAGTTCTGCTGCTTGCGCTGAATATTGTGATGGGAGGCGGTGTTGTACTAGTATCTCATATTCATCTTCCTCTAATCGTACCACTGCCATACCCACATGCTTTTCTCCTGTCTCCATGTCTATTGATGCTGACCCGTCCACAAAGTACACCTCACCCTCGGTCAGGGCATTTTCAAAAATCACTGGATCCTCACTTTCGTCACCTGTGTATGTGGCGCAGTTGTGGTTTTGCATGTCCTCTACAGTGCATTCCTCTGTGATGAATGTGGCTGGGTTCACTGTTTTACATCTTACTATATGGATGTTAGCGCTGGACAGTATTATCTCATATGCTGTGGCGCGTTGTGTTGTTAATGTGCTCTTTGTTCGCTCTAATATTGCAAAAAGTGAGTGTTCCACAAACAGTGTCACCGGGCAGCCCATCACTATCGTGGCACTTTTTTCAATTGCGAACGCGGCTGCAGCTAGGGATTGCTCGCATGCGAAATGACCTTGCATTACTGCGTCTAGGGTGCCGCTATAGTAAGCGAGTGGTTTGTGCCCTAGAGATGTTTTCTGTGTCAATACTGCTGTCATCAGTGTTCCTTTGCAGTGTGAAAATAAGAAGAATTCGCGCCCATAATCTGGGTTTGCTAGTACTGGAGCGCTTGATATCAGCTCTTTTAGTGAGTTAAATGCTGTGTTCATCACCTCTGTCCATTCTATGTGTTTGTGTTCTTGTTGTGCTTCTTTCAGTGCCTGTAGCAGGGGCCTTGTGTACGCCGCATAGTCCAATATCCATGCTCGGCAATAGTTACACATACCCAGAAATTTCTGCATCTCTTTTACTGTTTTGGGCTCCCCAATTGTTCTAATCGCCTGTGCCCTGTCTGGTATAATTCGCTTTCCATCCTTTGATATCAACTGACCCAAATATAGGACCTCCGTCAGACAGTATTGTAACTTCCCCTTGTCCACCTTGTACCCCTTATTTGCCAATAATGTCAACAGTGTTATCGAGTCCTGTCTACACTCTTCCTCAGCCTGGGCACAAATCAATAAATCATCAACGTACTGGATCACTGTGCTTTCTACAGACAAATTCCCCAGATCTTCATGTAGTACCCTGTTAAATATGCTTGGGCTCTCGCAATATCCTTGTGGTAATCTGCAGTGTTCGAACCTCCTTCCTCCCAATGTAAATGCTGTCAAGTACCTGCTCTCTTCTGCCAAGGGAATCGAAAAGAATGCATTTTTTAAGTCAATTACTGTGAAGTGTGATGCTTTTTTTGGAATGTTGCACAGTATTGTCGCCGGGTTCGGGACTAGAGGGAACTCCTTCATTACCACATCGTTCAATGGGCGTAAATCTTGTATCATCCTCCATGAACCCCCCTTCGCTTTTTTGATTGGGTAAATGCATGTGTTGCATGGGGAGTTTGAGGGCACTATTATACCCTGTGCTAGCAGTGCTTCGATTGTCTCTCTAATCCCTTCTTCTGCTTCTCGCGACAGTGGATATTGTTTCACCCGGGGTAGTATTGCTCCCTGTTTTATTTTTATCACCACAGGCTGAACTTCATGTAGCAACCCTACATCGTGGGGGCCATTAGTCCATAAGTTAGCGGGTACTGAACTCATGTCTTCATCAAAAAATGTATGCGGTGCTCCTACTACCGCCATTAGTTCAACTTTAGTTTGTCTGGCTGTAACTACAATGTCGCAGGGCATTGCCAGTTCCATCACTACTTCACCATCTCCCTCAGTGTCAGAAAATAGCTCCTCGTCCGAGAGCTCTCTCAGCGGGATATTTGCATTTGTACACAATACTGTCCGCCACTCACACCCTTCCATGTCAATACCGATCACACATATTCTGTTTGCCGATACATGTATTGCATGCAAATCCAACGATAGTACTTCCCCAAGAGCAGTGTCGGGGCTTGCTATGGGACGAAAAAGGAATTCAGCTGGGATTCTCCACTCCACCCTTTTTAGTTCTGGTACTATGAGAGCCAATGTTCTCATACCTTCAACAAACATCTCCTCATTTCTTGGTACCCCTCTGATCTCTTTTATTATTGTGTGGCCGTGTATTACTGCTAATATACGGAGGGGACATATACCTGGCGTTGAACATACGATGCCACTCCCTGTGAATGATATGGTCATGTTTAGTTTGCTCAAGAGATCTCTCCCCAATAAGTTGATGGGAGAGTTTTCATAGTACAGTAAGGGTGCTTTCACTGTTTTACCCCCCACTGTCACATCCAATACCTCTGTGTAAGGAACTTCAATTACAGCCCCAGAGAACCCCTGCGTCTCTAATGTTCTATTAGATAACGGGAACCGGCCCTCTCTAATGCATGATTTCTCCGCTCCCGAATCCACCATGAAAATAAATTGCTTGTCTCCTATCTGCGCTCCTATCAATGGTTCCTCTGATGCATTGTGGGTCGTAGACAGTACTGGACACGCAAGTGCTCTCTGTGGGCTGTCCTATGCGGGGTGTCTCATTGCCCCCCCCTGATCGAAAATGTTCCCCGAAACCACTGACACTCCACTGTAAGGTGCGGGGGCTGGTGCCCCATTAGCTACTGTGGCGAAAGTGTTACCAGGCGTGTAGTGCACATTGTCATTATTCTGTGGGCTGGTTTGTGTTCGATATTGATGTCCGTGTAGTTGTGCGTTATTCCTTTGTACTGCATTGTCTGGTTGCTGGTATTGTCCCATGGGGAGGCCGTAGGGGCTTCCTGGATGGGGGTGTCCATACTGTTCTATCTCTTGGAAACCGTTGTTTTGTCTGCTCCTACACTCCCTTGAGTAATGCCCCCATCTCCCGCAATTCCAACAGCTCCCCTGTGGACCTCTGGGACCCTGCCACCCATTTCCTCCCATTCCTCCATACCCTTGTCCTCCTCTTCGACCCCTGTACCCACCTCTTCCTCCTCTTGGGGCCCACTCTTGCCACGTTGGACCTCCGTTCTGCTCCTGCTCTGTCCACTGTCGTTGCCCTTGTCCTGCCCAATTCGCTGCTATTCTTCCTTGTATTGCTATTTGCCCCTCCTCTCCTTCCTCTCCCTCCCGTATGAGTGGGAGTCCCGCTACCGCTGCTGCGACCTTCACCAATTTTGATTGCACCAACTTCGCCTCATCCGCCAACCTTTTCTGTGCTACTTCCCTCTCTCTTTCTTTGATCCGTTTACAATGGTGTACTATTATGCTTTGGATCTCCGGCCAGCCTTTCGCTTCAACACCTGCTATTTTATCTAGTGCCTTTTGCACTTCCTTTGGGAGCCCTCTCTTAATGATGAAGTAAAATAGAGACGTGGATTGGTGCCAGGGCGTACCCGTTTCCGCTCTCCACATCTCCTGCACCCGGAGAATGTAATCCATAGCGTCCTCCCCGTCATTCATGGTACATTGCATTACTGACTGCAAATCAGGGGTATCTGGGAAGGTTTCCCGCAGTGCGTCCCACACCCTTGCTCGCACGGTGTTAAAAGAAGCCCCATCATGGCGATCACACTCTAAAGTTACAGCTGGAAAACCCGCTTTAGCCCACACTCTGTCTGCCTGATCCCCTACTGCGGACACTAGTAGGCTTTTCACATCGCCTACCGCCAGCGGTATACCCGCGGTATGTTTCTCAAATGCATATATCCACTTGCTTGCCCCTCCTGACAGCTGTGGTAGTAATTTCATTAAGTTAGCCTTGTCCATCTGAGCCCACGGTATATAGTTCGGCCTCCCACCTCCCCTGTGGAGTAATGGGAGTTGTAATTTCCCTTTTGCCGTTGCAGCTTCCTTTTCCTTAGTCACTGTTGACTCTAATGACGCCATCTTCCCCACCCTATTTCTTAGTCGTCCTATCCATTCATCTTCTATAGTCCCCAGTGAACATGCCCCATCTAGCTCCTCGCCTTCTCCTCCTACTGCCATGCTCAATCTATCACTCTCATCCCCCCCTCCTCTGACATCACATAACAAATCCTCTCTGATCCCTCTCTCTCGCGAGACATCACCAATGCTTCCTTCTGCTGTCCCTACTTCTATTATCCTGGTCGGTTCTTCCTCAATTCTGAACAGTATTTCCCCCTTTTTCCATCCTTCCTCAATTTGTCTGCTTTCGCTCGACGCTCTAGACGTGCGTCCAGATTGTGTGGGGGCGCATGCTGTGCGTTCACATATGTCTTTTATTCTTGAGAGCTCATCTCGTGCCACTGTAAGCCTCGACTCTAAGTCACTCGTTAACTTCTCTATGTCCACTCTCTGTGTGCCTCCCTGGGTGCGCTCTCTGGTGTTTTCGTATGGTGGGGGTGCAGTTGGTCTTTGTGGCGTACTGGTTGAAGGGGGAGGCACATAAATCGGGTCGCTATATCCTGCTGCAGGGGCTGGTTTAGGTAATATTGGGTACAACATAACCACTTCCGCAGGCTGTTCTGTATTTAACTGCTCCTTTTCCTCTCGCGGGATCATTAGTGGATTGTCTGTGGTGGAGGGTAAATCAATATTTGGAGCTGGAGCTTTGGGTGGGGGTACTTCCTCAAACAATCTCCAAAGATCTAATATCTCCTTCCTGTTCTGCCATTTTTTTCCCTTATACTTGAGGCGAATACATGTACATACCATATCAAGAATGCTTTTGTCAAAAGACCCTCCTTCTGGCCAAATCTGGGGCAACCCCTCCCCTTTCAATTCTGTTAACCATTGATCATGATATTTATTTATGCGTTCAGCATATCCCGGCAAGCTCTTGCAAATGTGTGACAAGGGAGTTTCAGCCCCCATCCTTTAAATCGCTAGCGCTACCACGTTCGCTTTCGTTGCTTTTTATCAGCTGTAAATATGCGTATGTATTCCTTTATGGCACAGACAAGAGCGGACCTCTTAAAATTATCACCCACCGTTATTCACTGCACAAATCTCTTCTCACTCACCATATCTCATCTCCTTCCCATTCCCAGGCACTCTTATGTGAGCTCACTTGTAATTGATCAAGTACTGGTTATGGCCACACTCTCTGACACCACCTCGCGGCCACCCGTTCGTCTCTCACACTCGTACGGTGCGCGCACCCTTCACAATGTTTTCCACTCACTCTTTTATCTTTCTCCTCCCTTTCCTCCCTAGCCAGCTGTCCCTGTTTTCCTGCTACGGTTACTGTGTACACGTCTGTACGTGCCACTGCTGAGTCCCCACCTTTTAAGATGTTCTAACTTCTTTATACCCTTCTCATTTTCGCCCCCTACCCCGTGGAAATGGAAAAAGAAGAAATAGAGAGAGAGAGCACAATCACTAAAAATATTTCCGGTGTCTCCTTTTGCTAGACACCAATAACTTATTTCTCACTTCTTCATATATTCCCAGTACTAGTCTAGATAGCACTATGCGGCGCCGCCTTCCACCCCCTCTCGGAGCTAGGTTTCCGTCACTTCTACCACGTCACTTATTTCTTACTCCTAATGGCCATATGCAAAAGAAAGAATAAAGAAAGTTTCAAGACCCGTCTGTAGTAGACCCCCGATATTCTTCTCCTCTACCTGTCCCCGTTCTTTTATTCCCAATTCCCTTTCTTTTTCCCCTTAACGATCACTCGCACTCGGTACTCACGTGCCCGTCTTGAACCGATACTCTCCGAAACTGGGTCCGTCCAGGCGGCTTCACCGGTAACTCAACGGTCAGCCCCTGGCTCCGGCGAGCGGCACTCAAAGGGGATTTTTTTCCAATCGGGATCCCGTACCCTTTCTCATTGAGTGCGCACTTCTTATTGTGCCGGTCGCCGTTGGCGGGCGGCCTCCCGGAGACGGCTCACCGTGCGTATCCCTTCTCGACCGGAGATTCTCGTGCCACAAGGGGGTCGTTTAAGAAGGAGTTAGGAAAAAATAGTTTGGAGATATCACGCTATCGGGGTCACCACTGAAAGGAAGCGCCCCCAATTCAGCACGATCCTCCCCGCAATGAGAGACAATAAGGGACTCTCCCGTAGTGGGAATAAGACCAGGACAGAGTGCGGGTGAGCGTAAGTGGGAGTTTATCCAAGGATAAGGCATGCAAAGAACTCTGCAACCTACGAGAGCGCTCTGCCTGACAATAGCAAAGACAGGCGTATTTCTAATACAAAAAACGTCATCAACACCTAAACACTATAGGGGGCACAAGTCAATTGGGATTGGGTGGTGTCGACTAACTATAGGTGTTGCTGCCGCGGGGTTGGTCTTGGCGGGACGACGTCACTGGTCAGCCTCGTGGGTTGGGTTGGGCCTGGCAGGCCGGCTTGAGGTCATCCGTACTGTGTTGATGTGCTGGGGCAGCCTGTGACAATGACGAATACCTTTCCTGTCTCATTTGCCCTAGGCCATGCACACTACAGTTATTCAGAAAATGACATTTATGTTCATTAATAAATCGCTTCACCAGCTTATCTTATAAAATAAACACAACACATGAGGAATGCACCTCGTGAGAGGTCTGGTGGTTGTCGGTTGGGGTGAGATTTACCTGTGTCCTATTGACCGGTATTTTAGGTCACGGGACGGGGCTCTGGGACCTAGGCCGAGTGATACATGTCTGTCTGCTGCGTCAGGAGTTATTATATAGATGGGTCTCTGTGTCTTGTCCCAATGATGGGGGTCGTCCTTACACGGGGTCAGGATTCTTGGGGGGTTCGTGGGATTTATGAGGGGTGCTGGTAGATCAGTGGGTTCATCGGTGGGTTTATTACCGTGCTGTAAATAACACAGGTGGCGGGCTGTGGCCTTGGTTGCGGCGCCGGGGGCCTCTGACTCTCTGAAGTAACGCCAGCTTGGTTGGGGGAGGTGAGGGAGCGCGGCACAAGTCTTAGCTTTTTTTATCTGGCAGGCTTGGTGGGGTGGGAGAGGGAATGACCTTGCATATACTCACAAAGGTATTTTCCTCGTGCGTTGCTGATCAGTGAAGGCAGGAGTTTTGTACTGTTCTGCCTTATTTTAACGTTATTCAGACACATATATAGATACACATTTCAATTTCGTTACACATTTCTTTAATATAGTCGGTTCCAGTACCTTTTCATTACCTAACATTATGTTCACTACATTGTGTGCGTATTGTATGTACATTAGACGTTATACGAGGGATATCTAGGTTATGGCCTACAGAGATTGATGCTCGCCGCTTTGGGTGATCCAAAACATATATGAGTTCAAGTTTCTACATACTATTGAAAAACACTTTTACAAATAGAGGTTACACGTTTGGTCAACATCTTTCTCCGTGGTTATAGCAGCATTAGTCCAGACCTGGAGGGATATCATATAACGTTACATTTTTATGGTTTATTCACATTTTAAACAGAGGTAGTTCATTAATACCAATACTTGAATTATTTTCTACCTTCTTCAGATAGTGATGCTTCAGCTTTTTTTTTCCGTTGCCCCGGCCTTGCGGTCCGGGTCATACGGGGTGCAATATCACATTGTTACTAATATAATGTTGCCGTGTTGGCATCTCGGGTTTAGCTCATCTCCGACTTTCTCATGGGAACGCGCTCGCAGCGGATCTGTCAGGGCTGCTGAGGCGACAGAGATGCATGAAAGGCCCTCCAAAGGTGGGGGCCTCGTTACAGTGTGCTGAACTCACACCATGTTTGCTAGGCAAGATGGCGTCTAGGCCTAACTTAATTTTTGGTAAATGCAAAGACAGGGTGCGTGTGGGCAATGTCGTCGGCGGGTGAACCCTCCTCCACCTGGGCCCGGGTGGCATGAGGGTGCGCCCATCGATTCATGGTCCTCACCTGGGGAGGGAGCTGTAGGTGAGGAGGGCCTCGTGGCCATTCCTCCCCTACAATCTTCTACCGAAGTCATTCTCAGGAGAGGTGTCAATCCCTCATTCTGCTTTCCTCTGAGATCAAGCATTCTGGGACATTTGGGGTGCCATACTCCAATCCAAAAGGTACATTTTCCTCCTCGGATCTCTCCTGTTCCTCATAAATTGAGGTCAAGGATTTGAAAAACTCCTTCCTAGGGAGAGGCTTGAAAACCTTCTCTGGGAGAGGAGGAGGAAGAGGTGTAGTACCAGGCTCTGAAGGAATTACATGTTTTTTAACTTTTTCCTTCTCTTTTTCTGGCTGCCCTGGCTTGGTTGGAGCCTTTGGCGCCGAGGGTTTCGGCATCGACGTCGATAAAGGTGTCGATAGCGTCGATGACATAGTGGTCGTCGACAGGGTCTGCTTCGAGGGCGTCGAGGTGGCCTTCGACGGTTTCCCCTTCGAGGTGTGATAGGTCTCGGACGGCGTCGGTGACCTCGAGCGGTCGACTCGACTCGAGCGTTTATCGCTCGGCGCCCTGCAAGGTTACCTATCCTTCCTTTTACGATCACCCGGGCTCGAGGCCGCGCGAGTGTCAGAGCGATAATGCTCCCGGTTGGCTTCCGAAGAAGGCACGGACCGAGGCTTCGCCTTCTCAAACACCTCCATCATTTTGACCCTGAATGCTTCCCACTCTTCGGTAGACGAATGTTTTGTGGGGCATTTCATTTTCGGAGACTCGTCTGACGAAGAGGTGGAGGGAGACATATGGCGTCGTTTCTTCGACGAAGACAACGAGCGATGAGAATCGCTTCGGGATCTAGACCGATGCCTTTCGCGTCGAGGAGATTTTTCCCCATGGGGTCTCGACTCGACGCTAGAGGCTTTTCGATCCTTCCGACCTACCTGTAGCTTTCCTCTCCTTTCTCGCAAGGCCTTCCCCATCATCGCCTAAAACTTCGAACAGGCCTCCATGTCGCGGCCTTCCCGAGACACCACAAACACTCGCGGTGCGGGTCCGTGATCAACATTTTTTAGCCGCACGAGTTGCATTTCTTAAAACCCGATCTCGGGGTCGTGGTCGGCGTCGATGATGAGGACATAATTACTTCTCGTTATATTATATTTCTTGACAGAACTCGAGGCGCGCCAAATGTCCGAAGCAACGTAACTGCGGAAAAACGGAACTGAGGCCAACGGGCGCCGCGCGTGCTACTTATACACCCGATGACATCACCCTCGACGGAGGCCTTCGAGGGACTAGCGACTCGACGACACCGACGCACGGCGCCCTCTGCCGAAAAAATTTCCGAAGAGCAGCAAAGCTGGATGGAATACATCTAAGATGAGGAATACGTTGGAGGACACAATCCACTCGAAATGTATTTACTTTGGCATTTTGAAGCATAGTCTAGTTTCAAGAGGCACCACCAACATGCACTGTATATAGAACATGTTGGTGGTGCATGCTGGCTATATGTTATACAGGTCAATCAACTTTTATTTTATAAAGTACATTTTTGTTGCTGCTTGTTTCTGCTTAGAGTTGCATGCAATGCATATTCTGCCATCTACTAGCAGGTTCAGAGTTTTAAAAACTGTTGACTTCGAAAATAAAAGTTGGTTTTGATGGGAGTTCCTGTCATTCTAGCCCTACACTTTATGTGCAGGTACCCACACTGCCCCTCGGTGCCTACACCCTTACATGGTTTGTTTTCTGTGATTAATGTGAGCAGATCACAACTCAAGAAGCTTTAATGTTCTAGGTTTATCTAGAGTGTCTCTACATTTAAGTTGCTTGTGTATCAAACAACAGGAAAGTCGGCTAGGTGCACGTGACCCTAAAGAGACAAAAGCACGGCAAAGTCTAATACAAGTTAAGTAATGTTTGCCTTCTGGGGCTTTTGAATCTGTTTCGATTCACATGCTATGCATATATTAGCGAGCTGTACATGTTGATGGTGGGTAAGCTAGTGGCACAGCAGAAAATACATTTGCCAGTACTGAGGAACTTACTTGAGCATATTCTCTTGTTGGAGTAACCATACAATAGTGTGTTGTAAACGTACATATTGTAGGCCATTGTAAATGGTGTCAAGAGGAACCTTGGCCATGAATGTCAGGGCAGCCCCAGTTCCCAGAGTATAATGAGCTCGTGTTTTTCTCAGTCTTATGTCTCAGTCTTATGTGCAAGTACAGCACACAACCCCTCCACCCGCCTTGAGATGATAGCTTAACTTGCAAGATTGCATCTTTGAGCAGTGGCAAATAGCACACACTGGATTCCTTTTTTTTTGCATTCTTATAAAACTATCTTCTTTCATCCTAAATTTGATTCATGGTGTCATTCTTTTCACCTGATTTGTACTGATTTTACTTTCTTCAGTGCTTTGGCGTAACGCGATTTTGAAATTCAAATAAAAAGGTACTCCTTCCGTGCATCATTGATTCCCTTTGGATCGTATTGGTCATATTCCTCATCCTTCTCTTCTTATTCTCAGGGGTTCTGTTCTTTTCTAATGTGACATACTGGAGTGTGTTTATTTAGCATGTACACATGTAGTTGCTGATTTAAGTGTAGATTTAAAAGCCTTCAGCACTGGCATCTGAAAAAAACATGTGCCTATAAAATAATTTGCTCAAAATGGCATAAACTTCATTTATATGCCGTTGTCCAACCACTGATGACATCGGCTGATGCAGGCATTCCAAGCCTAAGCTTTCCATGCTATGTCGAGTCAATTGTTTTATGGCATCTAACTTTTCGGCGCCATGTTTAGAGGTCTGTTTGGCACCCTTTTGGATTCATGTTTCTCCAGCGCCACGTTTGGATCCCTGTTATACGGCCGCCTGCCTATTGACATCATTTGTATGCGTGACTTTGTCAGAATGCAATTCCTCTGTGCCGATTGTTCCTACATCTGTACGGTAACAGCGTTCAGTAAGACAATGCAAATCGGTGCCACTAGTGTGCTTCTTGGGTGTGGTTGGTTTAGCCTTCTGTGATCATTTGGACAGGGCAAGCTTTGCCCTGTGCTTGGGCTTTGGCTACGTGTCTAGGTCCTTTGTTTTGACACCAATGTGAGCTTTTTAGACCCTTCACCCTTCTGGTCACCATGCAGCACCTCCTGAGTCTGCCTCTAAGCAGGAAGTACACAGAAGGGGGCTGGATGGTTCAGGACAGTAGAGGTTCCCTTATGTACCAGAGCCTGGGCAGACTCAGTCTCCCTGGGGTCAGACTCCAGACTCCACCCACTTCCCATGCAATTCGACCTTAATGTCACTGTGCTGTTCAGAGCCCTCAGCTTTGGTAGCCTCCCATTCATACACTGACCAGCACTGTTGTTTGTGACTATTTAAGATCTTAGAATAAAACTTCTTACACCCTATGCATTTACTCTTGGTGTGGTCTAGGCCAAATAGCAGGTACAGAGACTGTGGGCATTGACCCATGAAAACCAGGAATTGCACTCCCAGCAACATTTAAATGGAGTCTTCTCCGTTGGTATGGCTAATGCAGAGGGCTAGAGACCTAAATATTAAATTAATGGTGTTACGAATTTTCCAATACATCTCCATAACGTGATGGGGATTCACTGAAATCAGCCACACTGAGACCAACTGGCAGTTCAAAGGTGTTTATTTGGTATAAATACAGACGGATTGGTTTGTGGTGTATACTGCAGGAGATTTCAGGGCCAACCAGGGTCTTGGAGAATTTGGTGCTAGAGAAGACCCCCCTCTCACTCAATTCCCGGGGTTTCCCCTTGCCTAGCCCAGGTGTCTGTAATGGGTGTTAGTTCTACCGCAAGGTGACACCTACTGCCTGTATTTCTGCCGAATGCTACAGTGTTTTCCTTAAATGATGGCTTATTTTCTGGCTGTCCCTTTCCTAGCCCCGCTTAGTGAGTCCAGGAATGGAGCCTACGTCCACGCGTTTGGAAACACTCAGCAGCCACGCATACCCTCAGCTTGCCCTTCTACGCTGGTGTAGTACGATGTCCTTCTCCCCACCACACTACTGTCCCTCCGTGTTTTCACTCTGACCTTCACTTCACCAATCTTGATGCTACCTTATTTCCCCCTCTTACTGTCTTCGTCCTCCACTCAATACTACCACTACCTCCTACTTCCTACTTCCGTTCTACTGCTCCACCTACTCCCTTTCTCCTGCTACTTGTACTACTACCAATTCCACTACGACCTACGACTTCTCTACTACTCCCTTTCTCTCGCCTTACTGTGCACTACCTTCCACTACAACTACCACTCCCTACTACCACTTCTTCTCCCCTCCTCCACTTCCAATTCGTCTACCACTTCCAACATCTCCACTGCTTCCAATATACCCTCCCCCTTCCAGGATTGTCCATCTTTACTACCCAATCACTTACCACATCTAAGGAGGTTTGAAAGGGGAGGCTTCTAAAAGGCTTTAGGATCCACCCTCTTTCACACACAGCCATGCCGTATTCCTGGCATGGGCCACCAAATGGTTCCAGAGGGAACGTTGCTCCTTATTTTCCTGGTTTTCCTGCAAGCCTGTTTTCATTACTATTGAACCCTGGCGGGTTGGTGGCTTTCTCTTTTCACGCGGGATCCAACTGGAGCCCCGCTTCCCTTCTAGACTCTGCACCGACCAACCCCTCTTTATGCGCTTTCCATCAACGCGGCTGTATCTGGTGCTCTGCTACTCGCTGGGTCTCTGGCTGCATCAACTACGGCTCTAGCATCCTGACAACAGTGGCTCCCTGTTGCGGGCAGAGTGCTCCCAGGAAATGAAGGTCTGGGAGGGGGTCCCTCTTCAGACACACTGGCAACAGCTGCGGCGTTAGAGGTCGGGCACCCTCTTTCCCCTAACAGGGCCTGTCTCTCGGCCCTGTCACACTAATTATGCCATGGATCAGTGGCAGAGCTTGGCTGCGTGTCTTTGACGTTAAAGCCATTTGATGCTGTCTCAGGGACACCAATGGTCGATGTGTTCCCTGGCATATAATATTGATAGAAACATTTTCCTCTTGAACTACAGTGACCACACCAATGGCAGAAACAAAATGCAACCCGAGGGCATAGAAACAAAGGCGTAGTATGAGTAGTGATTGTATTACTGGAACACTGCTGTTGACACCCACTTTAACTGGCATAATCATCATTGCATGTCAATCTAAACTCGTTCACAAGCTTAATATATACACTATATTAGTGGAAAAACCAGTGGGGATGAAGAATCGCTTACTTAAGCTCAGACGATGGAAGAAGCAGGGCAGGGGTGGTGGTGGGGGTGGGGGTGGGTCGATACAGGACCATACTACTTCCAGAATTCCTCAGGATGTCAGCTGAATTCCAAGTGTATAGATTCAGTAAGTCTCTGGGTTGGTGAGGGTTTGCTCAAGAAGGACAGTTCCAATAGACCACTTATTTTTTTAAGAATGTCAGCGTAAGGACAGAATCCCATTTTGGGAGTTCTGTTGTCCCATTTAACAGGACCGCTAACTGATTTGCATTTTCTTGATTCTTACTTTCTTCTATGTGGCCTAGTTAATGTGTGTCCTATGGTAGTCTATATGACTCGTGGCACAGGGATGTTAGTTAAGCACCCATTTTGGCCCTGAGATGATTTCATCACACTACCGTTGTGTTGAGGAGTAGGCTTGTGGTAACTGTATGGCTTCACTATGGTTGCATATGATTTTACCTCATCAATAGCCCAATGTACCAGTATGGTAATTACTGGAGTACTAAAGTATTTACTAATAGCCATTTTGTTGCTTCGTGGACTGTTCCTGGTCATCCTCTCGGTCCTCCTTTCTGGCTGGACTGGATGTAACATGCTGGGACTATTGCTGTGCCGTTTTTGTTTTGCCACATTGTGCTAGCACCTCAAGTTATGTAGTCCCCAGAACAGTGTTGGGTCACCATTACTCCACCTCTGCTCGTTCCTGGTCCACCTTGGGTTGCCACTACTGTTGCCCCCCGTTGTGGGGCTATTTTCTGTTGGCTGGTTCCCCTGTTTTGCCCATACAGCCACCCAGATCAACATGGTTGGGTTCCTCAGTCTTCAGGGTGCTTTCTGCATATTTGCTACTACCTTCTGCCTGTTTGCTCATCCTCCTGAGAAGGTATTGGGCAGCCTTCAAGGCCCCATGGGTTTGCATCTCCATTGCAAAACCTTGCTGGTGTTGGCGAATAGTGAAGAATGTTAATTAGCAGGCCTCAGGGAAGGCCTGGGTGCAGGGAGTGACAATGAAGACCAGACACCTCTTTGTAATGCAATGTGTGAACTTGGTGCCAACACCCCTCTTTGGTATGAAAGGGCAGTGAATGTCCTTTCTGGAACCACTCCTTTCAGAGCAGGGAAGTATGTTAATTGTAGGAGACGAAGGTCTGCCTGCAACCCACAACTTCAAAGAAGGCCCATGTTGTGATCAAGCACCACATAGGGCTCAGTTAATTAGGGAGACACTTTGATTTACAGCAGATAGGAGGATGGGTGGGACTTAGAAGTATATGTTGTCATCCTTGCCCTGTCTGTTGCCAAGCGCTTTGGTTCTGACCTGAAGCATCATTGAAGATTGTTGGTAGGGACCCAGGATTGGTCCATTAAGGTAAGCTTAGCCTACACCAATCGATGGGGCCCATTTTGCTTTAAAAGAGGGTTGAAGCCTCAATGACCAGATCATCTGAAGACTTTGCAAGGAGTAAGAAATACTCATTTGGACCCGAGCTGAAAGTACAGTCTACCATACATCTTCCGCCAGTGAAGGAAGGCCAGGAGTTCCAAGAGGGAAGCAAGATCCCTCCCCTAAACACCTCCCTGGGAACAGAGGGAGATACCGGACTCAGAGGACCCGTCCAGCAACTCCAGAAATGGTACCCAGCCAGCACACAGCATGCCCTGCTAGGTTCTGACAGCAAGCTTCTTAGGTGGGAAGTGCCGGAGAGTCTCGGGACAAAGGACCACAACGTCGCCTGCCAACACCCTCCTGAGCTTTGGGCTGTCTGCCTTGAAAGGACATGAGCCCTGCTAAGAAGCTAAGCGCAGTGTCACACGAGCATCATCCAGCGGCCATCTTTTTAAGGACAATTTCGAGACAGTCGAGTCCTCGAACCGCATCCTGCTGCACCAACGACTGGTCACGCCGCAGTTACCAGAGCCGTCCGAGACGCCTCGACCAGCATTCCAGATCCACCAACCAGCACAGAGACAACGATTCTTGGCCCTGAGTTGCCACACCGGACAGCCTGCAGATGTCTATCCAGCCTTGCTTGTCAAACTACCTGCCGCCTGGTACCCACAGCTGTCTCCCGCCACTAATTCTGTCTCACGGGCTGCAAAGCGCCCTGGAACCGCCTTGACTATGTCGAGCACCAAGAACTTCTTCAGCACCAGGTACTTTTTTGGGTGTGTCCCCATGGTCGTTCTCTGAAGGCCCCTAGACACAGTTACGACCCTTTGCCCCTTTGGTGCTGGAACCAAATAATCTTGAACTATAAGACGGATTACTTTACCAACTACCCTCCTGTCCGTATCCAGAGTGCATCCCTTTCCTTTGTGAAACTGTCTGTCCTCTGTGTTCCTTTACAGTGTGGGTTGTAATTGTAGTGTGAAAGAACTGTCTGTTGTAGTAATAATAAAGTAGATATTTTTATATAACCTTGACTGGACAGTCCCTTCCATCCTTTCATCATTGGGTAATAATTGTATTTTCGCTGTGTTGCAACAAACCCAACGATCCACAACCTTGCGGAGATAAGCCTGCCGTTCCGTCCACCTTACCAAAATTGGACAAGGAGGTCTTATAATTTACTTGTATTCCAATATGTTTGGATCCCTTCTGGTGCACTAGAGGTGTGGGGTTGATTGATGGTTTAGAAACTAATATTCAACCCTGGACCACTGGTGCCCCGGAAGTTGATTCGTCAAAGTGGGTTTTAAAAAGAAATCACTAACAGGTTGTGCCTGCCATTTCCCAACACTGGAAACTTTGTTTTGCCTGTCCTAGTGTGATTACATTGTTCTAGGCCTAAATAGGCCTGGTATTGAAAATCTAACCGATTTACTGATGGTACTCTATACCTGCTTTCTAATTTTGTTTAACCCCTTCCTTCCCTCCCTCCTCACTACAGTTGAAAGGATCAGCCTACAGAGCATTATCTGTAATAATTTGTTTATGGAAAGTTTTGAAGCAAATGCGGCTAATCAATGTTTGGCACTGTGGTTCTCGATTAGGACTGGGCCAAATTTGACAGTTGTTTAGGGTCTGCTTTTCTCCTCACTCTCTGCCCTTCTAGAGAAGGGAGTTTACCACCAGTTATAGGTTGCACATTTAGTTTAAAATTGAAAAAGGAGAGTCAAAGCCTCTTTAATGTTTTCATACATAGTCTATGCCTACTCTTCGCTAAAACTAACCCAGAGTACTCAGTTGAACTACTAGTTGCAATACGGCATGGGTAGTCTAGCTCAGCGCTCATCTTGGAAGCAAAACGACGCAAAGCAGCACCATTTCGAATCCTGGGTCCACGCTTAGAAACCTCTTTGGTATTAAGCATATTGTAAATAACCAATTATAATTATGTGTAATTCTAAATAGTGTGTATAATTAAGCATATTTGCATAGTGTAGTCTTGTGGGGTGTATCTTTGGGACTTAACGCACCTGTCCACAAACACTGCTTCCTCCCTTGAGTGAAGCAGGACTGCTCTGCCATAGTATCCAATAGATAGAGTTTGGTCCATCTTTTGGTTGGAAGCATGTATACTCTTATGATAGATTGTTTCACACCCTTCACCAGATGACTGTTGACCAATCCCATTAGTATTAAGGGAAAGTGCCAGTCTGATTGTAGGTGGGATGGACATCCAAGGTAGCTGGGCTTTGATGGGAAAAATATCGCATTCTGTCCCTAAAAACCTTCTCAGCAAGGCAGGGTCTCAACAACCTGAAAGTCTTATCACTGCATGCAATGCTTACCTTTTGAAGAAATGCCATATAGAAGATACATGATATAATATTGCATTTATAATGCGCCTATACACAAGTGTTTCAAGGCGTGACGAGGCAAGGGAGGGGAGCAGGGGGAAGACAGAGACAACAATCTTACTAGGCCAGGTGACATTGAGATCGCGCAAGTGCAGGGGAGGGGGCAAGGGGAAAAGTGTGAGGGGGTAGGAGGAGGGGAAGTGCAGTACATAGGATAAACAGTAAATAAATAAAATAAATAAGAATAAATAGGAGGTGTGGCCAGATGGTGGCAGGTGCAAAGGTAAGTGCAGACAGCAGGTGTCGGGGGCTGTAGGGGTACAGAAACAGCCCCAGAGTGTGAGGGTTGCCAGGGGGGCAGTGCAGGTGTGCAACTGGCGGGCAGGGGACCTGGGCCCGAGACAGGGGGGAGCCAGGTGACCGGTGTAGTTTCAGTTTCAGCCAGGAGTTCAGCAGGGGAGAGGACGGGAGAAAGCAGAAGCAAAGAGGAAGGTCTTGAGGTGCTTCCGGAACAAGAGATGATTCTTCTCAATTTTCAGAGAGACAGGGAGGCTGTTCCAGAGGAAGGCCCCAGTCAAAGAAAGATCTAGCACTAACTCGTTGCTGGGAGAAGCGACTGACCCCAAGGGAGTTGGAGGCGGATGAGTAAAGAGCTCAGGAATGAAAATATTTAGGAAGAGAGAGTTGAAGGTATTGAGGCCCCAGGCCCCAGAAGGCCTTGTGGGCAATGCAGATGGGTTTAAACTTAATCTTTGCAGCCACTGGGAGCCAGTTCAGAGATTTCAGTCCTGGAGAGATACGATCCCTAGGCTTGAGGCCAAGGACAAGTCTCGCAGTCCAGTTTTGGATGAGTTGCGGAGAGTAGAGGCAGGCAGATTTACAAAGAGGCTGCTGCAGTAGTCCAGCCTAGAGAGAACCAGAGCTCTGGAGACAGTGAGTATCTGGCAAAAGGAGAGGAAAGGAAGAATACCTCTGAGGAGGTGCAGCTGGTAGTGTGACTTCTTAGAGACATCAGAGATGTGAGTAGAGAAGGAGAGTGTGGAGTCGAAGACGACCCAGAGGTTTTTAGCCTCACAGGTGGGAGCAGGAAGAGGGCCAAGAGAGCGACAGGAAAGGAGGGAGCGGGTATACCAATGAGGAGTATCTCAGTCTTACTGGCATTAAGGCAGAAGTCATTGGCGGCCAACCACTCCTGGATAGCAGACAGTCAGAGATGAGAGGAGAAGAGGGGGCTTAAGAGAGCATGAAAATGAGCTGAGTGTCATCCGCATAGCACTGAAGGTTGGGGCAGAGAGCGGCAATGCGGTGAGCAAGAAGTGCCAGGTATTGGTTGAAAAGCCAGGGAGAGAAGTTAGACCCCTGGGGAACACCACAGGTAGAGATAGAGGAGAGGAAGGACCCAAGTTGTACCTAGGAGGGTCGATCGGAGAGGAAAGAGGTCAGCCAAGCCAGGGCCTGATCGGTGATACCCAGGTTGACACAGAGACAAATGAGCAGGATGGCATGGTTGACGGTGTCAAAGGCAGAAGAGAGATCAAGATGAGGACACGGGGTATTGGAATCAAGGTTGGAGAGCAGGTCTTCACAGATGTTCAGGAGAGCAGTTTCCGTGCTTCTGGCAGCTCTGAAACCAGACTGATGGTCATGAAGACAACAAACAGATTCAGTGTGAAGATTAAGCTGGGAGATGGCCAGCTTTTCAAAGAGTTTGCCCAGGAAAGGGGTGATGGAGATTGGGCGATAGTTTGCTGGGCAGGACGGGTCGCAGAGGGTTTCTTAAGAACAGGGTGCACAAGGGAGTGATTCAGAGGGTAAGGGAAGACTCCAGTGGCGAAGGAGTGGTTGCAGAAGTCGGTCAGAGCGGCAGCCAGGGTGACAATGTGGACCTTGATGGTTTTGGAGGTACAGGGGTGAACCTGTTTTGATGAGACTTTAATAGATCAGACTTGTCTAGAAGCCTTGTCTGGGGAGATCAAGAGAAGGAGGGAGGAGAGCTGAAGGGCAGGGAGAGGGGAGAGGAAGAGAGAGAGGTCAGGGCGTCCTGAGTTTTAGAGATGAAATGAGAAGCCAGAGCCGTGCAGAGGACCTGGGAGGGGACAAGAGAGGTAGAGACTGCGGCAGGATTGGCCCGTTCATTGCAGATTTTATAGAGTTTGGCCGAGTTGTTAGATGCCGCAGAGACACAAGTTTGGATTTGAGCTCTCTTCTTGGTGCGGACAGAGAGCCGGTATTACCGTTGGAGCAGGCAGCAGGCCAGTTTGTTAGAGGATGTAGCGGAAGCAAGCCATTTCCTCTCAGCCACCCTGCATTTGCGTTTGAGGGTGACGAGGTCAGCATCGTACCAGGAGTTGCACTTGGCCTTGGGCTTCAGGCGGATCCTCATGACAGGGGCAAGAACATCAAGAGTATCAGATATAGCAGAGTGGAGCATGGAAAGGGCCGCGTCAGGGTGAGAGTCAGCCAACAGGGGAGGGGGGCTAGGTGGGTGAGAAAGAGGCGGCGAAAGCCTAAACTGACACACGCTTCATGGGTCGGATAACCGAGAATGTGGGTGGCAGTGCTGGAGTTGGCTTGGCCTGAGGGGTGAAGAGGGTGAGCTGGGAGGAAAGGAGAAAGTGATCACTCCAGGAGAGAGGAGTGGTGGGAGAGATAGAAAGGGGAAGGTCTGAAGAGATCAGAACATCCAGAGTGTGCCCTGCATAGTGAGTATTTGGCCAGAGGAGAGAATAAAGAGTGAAAGAAAGTCGCAGTGGTCGCGAAAGAGTCCAGAGGAAGGACAGGGAGCATCCTGTATGATATCCAATTATCATATAAAAGATGCAAGCAAATTACACTACTGGAGAGAGTACAGTTCAGTATGGGGCTATGTAAAGACGTTGGGGTGGAATCCAGACACCTGCTAACATAAGCAAACATTAGCTTGAATATGAAAGTCATACATTGAAGTGATGTGCCGATTAAGGATGAACACATGGAGTATGTGTTGGGCCTTGCTGAAGCCTCTGGGCAAAGGTTTCATTTCCTTATGTTAGGCAGTCCCATTCAGGACTATTGATTGTTGCTGGAAGTAAATCCCTAAAATGTCAGACAACACCTGCAGAGGGACAAAATGGGGTTCTGGTACCCTAGTTCTATAAGTAATGTATTGCCTCCTAACAGTGAAAGCTCTATGTTGAAAGGTTTTTCAAGGGAGAGGCCCATTCAGATTTTAAGTGTGTCCTTTCATGGATGAATGCCGTTTGGATAACAGTTCACTCTGGATTGAGCTAAGGCTCCTGAAAAGCATATCCTCAAGACTTAAGCTATTAAAAACTAAATTAAAGATGAAAACCACAGGATAAAAAGG
Source organism: Ambystoma mexicanum (assembly GCF_040938575.1). NCBI lineage: Eukaryota > Metazoa > Chordata > Amphibia > Caudata > Ambystomatidae > Ambystoma > Ambystoma mexicanum. Next base: position 334,562,365 of record NC_090929.1, on the reverse strand, counting down.
ATGCAGCCAGACAATACCTCCCAAGAGATTAAATAAGTGTTACACAACAGAAACCACTGAACTCACCTTTTGGTTAAACGGCCAGCGCAAGAGAGCATCACTCTGTCCTTTCATCACAACAAAGAAGAGGGAAAGGTGGGTCCCACGACCTGTCCCATCGCCATTCAAGTAGATACGAAGGCACATCTTGTAGCCATATTTGCTTGTGTAGAATGCTGAGAGAGGGATGGAAAGGTTTTACACATGGAGAAAAATATGGTGTCTAAATCCAGGATTATGTTGTCGAAAGTGGAATTATTTGATTTTTTAAAAGTCACTTACCTGCTATGAGCATAAATTACTAAGTGTTCATGTGGAAAGAACACAAACCTTAATAGGGGGAACAGCCGAACTAGCTATGCAATTTGTTTGTTGTGTATGAGGTTGGCACGAGGCGAAACCATCTCAGCATCCAGTGAGTGAAACTTAACCATTTAGATTAGAGAGAAAGGGAGCTGTATTCAACAGTTCAAACCCCAGTTCTTTCTCTGGTCCAGTCATCACATAGTGCTTCCCCTCACCACAACATTGCAGTTTCCTTCAGGGGCAAATGCTGGCTTGATTTCTCTCTGCTTCGCTAAGCTGGATAACATTGAAAGGAAGCCATAGAGAAGGGAGAGGTAAGTATTGTGAGGAATCTGAAGGTGTCCACACTCCATGCCCCAACATATCCTCCTACCAGGTGGCCAGGGTAAGGCTAACACTTTCGGATACTGACCCTGGGAGTGGATATGCAAGGAAGGATCACCTGGCTAAAGGAGACTTGGGGAGTGGGGGTGAGGCACCATTGGGTGAGACATGGTATCCCCCATTTCCCTTTTCCAATGAGCCTAATATTCCCCAGGTGTTTATAGAGTATTATCAATCCCTTCCCAATTTTTCTAGAAAACCATCTCCCAACACACACCACTTAGGTACTGAGACTACGAGGCCACCATTAACACAGAAGACAGAATGGATGAAGAAACATGAACGGTCTAGTTCTTGGTCTCATTATCATGGAGCCGGGAACTTTAAAATAGGCTTGGCTTAGAGGTTTGAAGAAAGAGACAGTAAGTTTGAAGGAGAGTTCCAGGACTGAAGTTCTGGCAGCGAGCAGGCACTTTACCGGGAGCGTTGGAGAGGCTCCTGAATGCTCACAGGTGCAGGACCCCTGACTGCCGTATACCAGAGCTCCAAAGTAAGCAGCGAGGAAGCCATGGAGGACGCCGTATGCCAGAGGGAACCAGCGCAAGCAGACCGTGAGCAGAGATGAGTCTCCGGAAAGCCGCAGAAAGTGGAAACCAGACTGTGAGAAAGCCAGTGAGTTTGCCTGGGTGAAAAGGGGCAACGGACACGGTGGATGGGTGGTTTAATGCCAGAGACATTACATTTTGAGTATCTGAATTGGCTATAAGGAGATCAAGATGAAAAAGTAATTAACACGATGAGAAGCCATAAAAGTAAGCATTGACAAGAGTTTTGAAACGGACATCACCAGCTCTGCTCCCCGCTGCACTGACGATACAGAAAGGAGCTCCTGCTCCAGTGCCAGACAAGAGACCCGATTCAAACACCTGCGGTTTTGGCATTGCGGCGCGTTCTGCTTCACAGATCGGATTCCTGCAGCTTCCAGTAATGGTTCACTTTCCTCCCTCTTTCACAGGCGTCTTCCCAGCTACTCTCGGTCAGGACTTTCACTTCGGCCTCCGCTCCGACCTCCAGTCTGGCTTCCACTCGGAATCCCGGGTTTTACTCTCTGTCTGACTCAGAGGAGGACTCTATTTAGTTCTTAATCACTTTCAGATGTTGCTCATTAAACCTATTTGCCTGACCCTCTGGAAAGTGTTCAGCCGACATGCCTGGTTCTCATACCCCTCTACAGGCATCTTCTTCGTCTCAGTACCAGAGTGGTAAACTGGGTTAATAATGTTTACTACTCTTCATTGCTTCTTCCATGTCTTAGTACTGGGAAAATAAAGGGAGATGTCTTATAATAGCCCTTAAATGCTGGGGGGTGGAGGGGGCTAGGTTGTTCCTTAATACGAAAAGGCGGATACCATGTCTCGCCTAAGTGTATCCCACCACCCGTTCCCGACAGACCCTCCACCCAGATGATCCTCTCTTTGCTTGTCCACCCCAGGGTAGGGATCCAAGAGCGATGGCCTTTCCCAGGCCACCTGCGCAGAGGATCCATGGGGAATAGGAGGGAGAATACCCTCAGGTTTCTCACAGGGGATATAAAGTTGTTACTACAAAATGATGGGAAAGATCCTTTTCAAATTCATCAGGGAGATAAAATTGTACAGGGGGTGCAATGTTTGCTAGGGTAAAGGAAGATGCCGGGAAAGCGGTGACAGAACAAGGTACCTGTGGCTTCGGGGAAGCTGATGAAACACCTGATACCCCACACAAACCGAACCAAGAAGGGTTATAGACAAAGTACCTGAAACGTTTCCCGACCTAGCCATAGCCCAAGGGAATGATCCACTGTTAGCTGAAGCCTTCTTGCAAATTCTACCAGAACGAGAGGACTGGGAGAAAGGAGGTCCCTTTTTCTTTTTAAATCATGGGTTGATGCACAGAGGAGACACCACGTCCGAGGGCATGGTTAGAACATAGTTGGTAGTACCAAAGAGTCACAATCAAATTGTCCTGGAAAAAGCCCATTCCCATTTTCCGGGCGGTCATTTAGGGGAGACAAAGACCACATGACTGCGGTATGATCTTTAGTCCAATGCCATATGGCCAGGGAACAAGAACAGCAGAAAACCACATATAATCGAAAGGTTGTTTTAAGATCTTTGTCGGTAGGACAAAAAGCGTTGGTGTTATTACCAACCTCAGAGAATAAACTAATTTTCAAATGACAAACCTAATGAGGTACTAGAACAGACAGGACCCTGTAACTACAATATCTCCCAAACCGATCGCCGAGTGAAAACCCAGGTATACCATATCAACCTATTAAAGGAGTGGAAAGAAAACCCAGCAGAGTCTACTACCACCATTGTAGTTTGTTTATTACCGGATGACTCTGATAGAAAGGTACTTATCCCATTTGAACTTTGTAACAACCAGAAACAAGATCTCTATGACCTACCCTCCAATTTACTGATGTATTCATAGAGGGGCCAGGGAGAGTGAAATGATTTTACCATCACATCTGCACTCCTGTGCGTAAAGTGGGACACCTAAAACCTTATAGGCTACCTGAGCCGAGCAAAGCAACCATCATTCAAGGGAGTTAAGCAGATGCTTGAGGCTATTATTACTGAACAATCTAGTAGTCCCTAGTCTTCCTCCATCATGTTAGTAGCCAAACCCGATGCGACATGGAGTTTATGTATTGACTTTAGAAAAGTAAATGGAATATCTGCCTTTGATGCCGAACCGATGCCCCGTATTGATGATCTCACTGATCGACTAGGCAACAATGTCCATCTTTCTACCATAAACCTTACAAAAGGCTATTGCCAGGTTCCCTTGTATTGGGGATATAGAAAAAAACTGCCTTTACCACACTTCAAGGTTTATTCCAATTTAAAGTCCTCCCAGTTGGATTGCATGGGGCCCCCGCAACATTCCAGCGGTTGATGAATAAGATCTTACAACCTTACTCTGACTTCTGCAGGGCCTATATAGATGACATTGTACCACAGTAAAACCTGGGAAGATCATATCTATCAGCTCTATACACTCATGAGAGTTTTAAGAACAGCTGGGTTAACAGCTAATCCTAAAAAATCAAAATTAGCTCAATCTGCAATAAAGTATTTAGGATTTTTCATGGGAAATGGCATGGTACAGCCACAACTAGAAAAGGTTAAGGCAGTCCTAGATACACCTACACCAAGAACAAAAAAGGATATACGGGCTTTCTTAGGCCTAATCGGCTAGAACAGATGGTTCACCCCTAATTTTTGAAGTAAAACCGATAGACTCGCCAACAAATTGAAAAATGCAGACCCTGAGAAAATCAGTGTAACGCTCACCTGATTCCCGTAGAGGCGCCGGTCTTGACTGGGCGTATACCGTATCTTCAAAGGTGATGTGTAACACACGGCTGGCTCTTTGGGCTGGACCTCTGTGCACTGTATGTCTGGCTCGAAGGGTAAGATGTCTGCAGATAGAAAATATGGGATTAAGGAACTGGGTTATTGAATGTCTCTCTCTTCTTCCCTTTCTCTTCTCCTGTAGAACCCCAAAGGTTAACGCTCTCACCTTAGGTAAGTGAACGCTGTGCTCTCCATCTGCCTCGGGGCAGGGTGCTGTAACCAGTTTCTTCACTGGATAAGGGGAGCAGGCCTCTTGACTTCAGAGGACTGCTGTCCGTCGTTTACTGCACGAACGGTAAGTTTCGAGCAATTCTAATGTCTTTAAAGTCTTTAGTAATGATGTCTCTTGTTTTGCAGGGTTCCGGCGATGGCGGATGACGGGCTGAAGTGAGTTGAAGATGGAGCCCGTGTGATGAATAGAAGCGCCTGGAAGCACGTAAGTAAGCGCTTGTTGCCTGCTTCACGATGCGCTCCAACTGTCTTTTTATTTTGCAGGTACAAGTTCGGAGCGGCTGCAGGGTGCCGGAATACCCACTGGGTTAGATGTGGAAAGGAGTAATGGCACGTGAGTATTAAAGTTCCCCAATGTCTTTAAACGCACCTTGTTTTGTCTTTCAGATGCGGGATGCAGCGCCGAAGGCCTCCGGAGCGTGCGAAGAGTTGGTAAGCTTTTGTCTTTCAGATGCCGGAATGCAGTGTGAAGACCTCCGGAGCGCACGAAGAGTAGGTAAGCCTTTGTCTTTCAGATGCCGGAATGCAGCGCGAGGCGTTGGTGACAGCCGATGGACCAGGTAAGTGAAGAGCTGTCACTGAAGACCGTAATGCTAACCTGTTCTTTCTTGTCTTTATAGGTGTTGCTGAAGACTGGATTCAGGATGGTAAGCCTTTTTCCTTAGGCCCAGGATCAGATGCAGAAGACACGATGAGCGTTCTGCTGCAGAGGATGCAGAATAACGCAAAGCAAGATTCATCCATCGGGTGTGGTTTAAATAGCCTCCTGTAGTGCTTAGGTGTCTCCTTCCACAGCCACGCCTAGGTAAGAAAAGAGTTCCTGCTTTCCAGAAGAATTCCAGTGTTCTGAATCTAGGGAGTGGCTCCTGCTCCACCCAACAGGAAAAGTAGTTCCAAACAGAAGAGGATCAGAGGCTCAACTGGCAGGCAAGTAAGCAGCATGGTCTGCTGCAGGTAAGTCCACCCAAGCATTATGAGCCCGGCGCTTCCAGCGCTGGGACTGGGCATATTTATGAGCCTGGTGCCACTGGCGCCAGGACTGGGTCCAAAAGGTCCCAATTGGGACTGGTTGGCACTCGGAACCTGGGTTATGGATCTGCTTCCAAGGGAGTTGGGAAAACCCTGACCTTTTGGAAGCAGAGATCATGACAATCAGGTGGCATGAAGATCAAAACTGTTATATAACCTTGAAAGTAAGTAACCCTTTGTCAGAGCCTCATCTTAAAAGTGGCTGATTTTTCAATAGAGTTCATCCTTTCGGATGCTTTTCTAGTGGGACTAGGAGCCATACTCTCCCAAGATCACGATGGCCTGGAACACCCAATACTCTACATAAATTGAAAACTATTCCCGAGAGAGAGACATTACTCTGTTATCGAGCTAGAAGCCCTGGATATAAAATGGGCCATTATCCATCTAAGGTACTACCTGTTGGATAGAAGATTATACTAATTACAGATCATTCACCATTGGATTAGCCAACGGAAAGAATCAAACCCACGAGTTATGTTGTGGTTTTTGGATCTGCAACCATATTGTTTCACCGTGGAACATCAAAAGGGTCAGGAAGAAGGAAATGTCCGACTTCCTTTCTTGATTCCCCAGTGAAACATCCAGATCCAACCCCCATAGGGGAAGGGTATGTGAGAAATCTGAAGGCGTCCTCACTTCTTTCCCCAACATATCCTCTTCCAAGGTGGCCAGGGGAAGGACGTTGCATTGGGAAGATATGCGAGGGAGGATCACCTGGATGGCAGAGATTTGGGGAGTGGGGATGAGGCACCCTTGGGTGATACATGGTATCCCCCATTTCCCTTTTCCAATGAGCCTTATATTCCCCAGGACTTTCTAGGGTATTATCAATCCCCTCCATGTTTTTCAAAACCCTCTCCCAACACCCACCACTTAGGTACTGAGATTAGGAGGCCACCATTAACACAGGAGACAGACTGGAAGAAGAAACATGAGCGGTCTAGTTGTTGGACTCATTATCATGATATGATATGATATGATATGGTATTTGTAACGCGCCTATACACAAGTGTTTCAAGGCGCGACGAGGCAGGGAGGGAGGGAAACAAGGGGAAAACAGACAAACGATCCTACTAGGCCAGGTGTCATTCAGATCGCGCAAGTGCAGAGGTAAGGGGAAAAGGAGGAAGTGCAGGGGGGAGGAGGTGGGGGGGGAAGTGCAGTACAAGGTAAGTAGCGTAAAAAAAATAAATAAAATAAAATAAAATAATAATAAATAATAAATAGAAAGGGCCAGCTGGTGGCAAGTGCGAGGTAAGTGCAGAGCAAGTGCTGGGAAAGGGGCTGTAGGGATACAGTGACAGTCCCACAGTGCAGGGGGAGCCGGGGAGGCAGTGCAGGTGGAGAGTGGCTGGGCCCTGGACCGAGGTTGCTGAGAGTGGCCCAGATGCAGGTTTGAGCTGAGTTCAGTGGGGAGTTAAGCAGGATTAGCAGGGGAGAGGGAGAGAGAAGGCAGAAGCGAAGAGGAAGGTTTTGAGGTGCTTCCGGAACCGGAGATGGTTCTCCTCAAGTTTCAGGGAGGCAGGAAGGCTGTTCCAGAGGGAGGCCCCTGCTGCGGAGAGAGATCTACCCCCAGCTCGTTGCTTCGAGAAACGGCTGACCATGAGGGAGTTGGAGACGGATGAGCGAAGGGCTCGTGAAGAAAGATATTTAGGAAGAGAGAGTTGGAGGTATTTTGGTCCCAGGCCCCAGAAGGCCTTGTGGACAATGCAGAGGGTTTTGAACTTGATCCTCGCGGCCACTGGGAGCCAGTGAAGAGATTTCAGTCCTGGAGAGATACGGTCCCTGGGCTTGAGGCCAAGGACAAGTCTCGCAGTTCTGTTCTGGATAAGTTGCAGAGGGCGGAGAGTGGAGGCAGGCAGATTAAGATAGAGGCTGTTACAGTAGTCCAGCCTTGAGAGAACCAGGGCTCGAGAGACAGTGAGCTTCTGGGGGAAGGAGAGGAAGGGAAGAATACCTCTAAGGAGGTGCAGCTGGTAGTGTGACTTCTTAGAAACGTCAGATATATGAGGAGAGAAGGAGAGTGTGGAGTCGAAGATGACCCCGAGGTTTTTAGCCTTGCAGGTAGGGGCAGGAAGGGGGCCAAGGGAGGCCGGCCAGAGAGCTGCAGGGAAGGAGGGAGTGGGTGTGCCGATGAGTAGAATCTCAGTCTTACTGGCGTTGAGGCAGAGGTCATTGGCGGCGCACCATTCATGGATAGCAGACAGACAGTCGGAGATGAGGGAAGGAGAGGAGGAGGCTGAGGGTAGCCTGAAGATGAGCTGGGTATCGTCTGCATAGTAGGGGCAGAGAGCGGCGATGCGGTGGGCAAGGAGTGCCAGATACTGGTTGAAAAGCCAGGGAGAGAGGTTGGATCCCTGGGGGACACCACAGGTGGAGAAAAAGATGTCAGAGAGGAAGGAGCCCATTTGGACCTGGGAGGGTCGATCGGAGAGGAAAGAAGTCAGCCAGGCCAGAGCCTGACCAGTGATACCCAGGTTATCACGGAGACAGTTGAGCAGGATGGCATGGTTGACAGTGTCAAAGGCAGAGGAGAGATCGAGCAGAATGAGAACACAGGGAGTGTTGGTATCGAGGTTCAGGAGCAGGTCCTCACGGATGTTCTGGAGAGCAGTTTCCGTGCTTCTGGCAGCTCTGAAGCCAGATTGATGGTCATGCAGATTACCAACAGAGTCAGCATGGAGGTTAAGCTGGGAGATGGCCAGTTTCTCCAGGAGCTTACCCAGGAAGGGAGTAATGGAGATTGGGCGATAATTGGCCGGGCAGGAGGGGTCGGCAGAGGGTTTCTTGAGGAGGGGGTGCACAAGGGAGTGCTTGAGGGGGGATGGGAAGACTCCAGAGGCGAATGAGTGGTTGCAGAAGTCAGCCAGGACAGGAGCCAGGGAGTCGATGTGGTCCTTGATGGTTTTGGAGGAACAGGGGTGAACCTGTTTAGACGAGGCTTTCATAGATCGGACTTGTCTGGAGACCTCATCAGCAGAAAAAGGTGGAAAAGCAGAGAAGGAGGGTGGAGGGGTGGCTGCAAGAGAGCAAGAGGGAGAGCTGGGAAGAGAGGGAGGGAGGAGAGAGGAGGAGAGCGAGGGCAGGATGTCCTGAGTTTTTGAGATGAAGTGCGAGGCCAGTGCAGTGCAGAGGGCCTGGGAGGGGACAGGAGAGGTAGAGACTGCAGCAGGGTTGGCCAGCTCCTTGCAGATTTTAAAGAGTTCGGCCGAGTTGTTTGATGCCTCAGAGATGCGGGCTTGGATAAGGGCTCTCTTCTTGGTGAGAGCGGAGAGCCGGTATTGCCTTTGGAGCAGGCGGCAGGCCAGTTTGTCAGAGGATGAACATGAAGCACGCCATTTCCTCTCTGCCACCCTACACTTGCGTTTTAGGGTGACGAGATCCGAGTCATACCAGGAGTTACATTTGGCTTTGGGCTTCAGGCGGATTCTCATGACAGGGGCAAGGATATCGAGAGTATCAGATATAGAGGAATAGAGCATGGAGAGGGCTGTGTCAGGGTGGGAGTCAGCCAAGGGGGGAGGAGGGGGCGAGAAGGTAGCAGCAAAAGCCTCAACTGACACGCGCTTCATGGGTCGGATGACCGAGAAGGTGGGTGGCAGTGAAGAGGGTGGCTTTGCCTGTGGGGTAGGGAGGGAGAGGTGGGAGGATAGGAGAAAGTGATCACTCCAAGAGAGAGGAGTGGAGAGAGGAGGGGAGAGGGGAAGGTCAGAAGAGATCAGAGCGTCAAGAGTGTGCCCTGCAGAGTGAGTAGGCCCAGACGGGAGAATAGAGAGTGAGAGAGAGTTACAGAGTTCGCGAAAGAGACCAGTGGGGGGACAGGAGGCATCGAGGTGGATGTTGAAGTCACCGAGAAAGAGGAGTTGGGTGGTTGAGGACAGGAGTGAGGAGGAGAGGTCAGCCCAGTCAGAGAGGAAGGAGGAAATTTGACCAGGTGGCCGATAGATAGTAGCCACGGTAAGGGAATGGCTAGGAGAGAGAGAGAGTCGGCAGACAAGGCATTCAAAAGAGGAGTAGGTCTGCGTAGGAGTGACAGTGGCAGGAATCCACTCAGGGAAGATAAGGGCAACACCACCCCCTGAACGGTTGGGCCTGGGCACGGAGAGGATCTTGTAACCGTCAGGTAGGAGTGTGTCGAAGCTGGTGGCAGAGCTGGCTGTGAACCATGTCTCAGTGAGACCGAGGACGTCCAGGTCCAGTTCCTCAAGAAGGCGACAGATATCAGAGGAGTGCTTGATGGCAGAGCGAGCATTTAGAGTGGCAATGTGGAGCAGGTTGCCACCTTTGAAAAACTTCCGGGGAGGGGTGCAGATCAGAGGTATGTCCTGCGGAGGTGTTAGAGAGGGAGTTGAAGAGGGAGCAAGAGAAGGGGCAGGGAGGGAGGGGAGAGGCAAGGTAGCCGAGGACAGAGGAAGGGGGACAGTGGGAGAGGAGAGGAAGTTGATGAGGCGTGGGAGGCGTCTATCAAAGAGGTGAAGGTTGGCCTGAGGGCCTTGGACCAAGACGGTCCCGTTAGCATAGACATTAATGATGGCCTTAGAGGAGTGGAAAGGGGCCAGGAGGACATCCCAGCGGGTGCCACCATTGATGGGAGAGGAGGAGAAAGGAGAGAGCACAGAGAGCATGTGAAGGGTCCATAGGTCAGGTGAAGGCACGAAAAAGAGAATGTCAGTGAGAGTTTCCTTGGAGCAGGCGCTCGTGTAGGTGTCAGCAATAGGGAGGCCTGGGTTGGAGACCAGGATGTCCTTTTTAAACTTTTTCCTACCGGATTTAGTGAGGAGAGCAGGATAGTCAATAGAGAAGCAATTAGAGTAGATAGGCGAAATAGAGAGCACCATGGAGTAGGAGGGGAGGCGGACGACACGAGTATGTAGACAGGAATTGAGTGGAGGGCACTAGTTTAACACGATACAGAGCAAACAGTAATGCGTAGTAGGTCAGGGCCACCTAAGTTTGAGAATCCTGCGAGGGGAGAAAAAGCACCCTAGTTTAACACGATACAGAGCAAACAGTAATGCGTAGTAGGTCAGGGCCACCTAAGTTTGAGAATCCTGCGAGGGGAGAAAAAGCACCCTAGTATAACACAATGCAGAGCAAACAGTAATGCGTAGTAGGTCAGGGCCACCTAAGTTTGAGAATCCTGCGAGGGGAGAAAAAGCACCCTAGTTTAACACGATACAGAGCAAACAGTAATGCGTAGTAGGTCAGGGCCACCTAGGTTTGAGAATCCTGCGAGGGGAGAAAAAGCACCCTAGTGTAACAGTAAATTGGAGAAAGGGGGGGGGGGCATCATGCAGATGCGGTGAGCAAGGTGAGGGGGGGTGTGCCGGAGAGCAGAGGAGCTGGCGCCTGGCGTCCCCTGCGGACACCTGCAGACACACAGGGAGCTGCAGCTGAGGAGTCGCCCTTGACCTAGGGCCCTTAGCCGCAGGGGGCTGCCGGGCAAAGGGCTGCCCAGGAGGGGGGAGGTTATAGGCAGAGGGAGAGGAAGGGGAGGGGGGGTGTGGGCGGGCAGGGAGGCGGGAGGAGAGGAGGACCAGGAAGTGGGAGGGAGGGCAGCAGGAGCAGGCACACAACGCGCTCGGAGCGCGAAATCAAATTTATAAAAACAAAGACAAAAATTCACTCACAGGGCCCAGGCAGGGCTACCTAGCCTGCTGTTCCTTCTGGGCTACCGGCGACCGCTCTCCCACGCACCGCAGAGCTAAGAAAGCGGGCGGGGGGGGAACGGCCGTCGAGTAGGCCAGAAGGGGACAGTCAGGCAGCCAATCAGAGGGGGGGGTGGGCGGGCAGGGAGGCGGGAGGAGAGGAGGACCAGGAAGTGGGAGGGAGGGCAGCAGGAGCAGGCACACAACGCGCTCGGAGCGCGAAATCAAATTTATAAAAACAAAGACAAAAATTCACTCACAGGGCCCAGGCAGGGCTACCTAGCCTGCTGTTCCTTCTGGGCTACCGGCGACCGCTCTCCCACGCACCGCAGAGCTAAGAAAGCGGGCGGGGGGGAACGGCCGTCGAGTAGGCCAGAAGGGGACAGTCAGGCAGCCAATCAGAGGGGGGGGTGGGCGGGCAGGGAGGCGGGAGGAGAGGAGGACCAGGAAGTGGAGCCAGGAACTTTAAAACAGGCTCAGCTGAGAGGTTTGAAAAGAGACACAGCAATCGTGAAGGAGAATTCCAGGACAGAAGGTGTGGCGGCGAGAAGGGACATTGCTGAGATGCTAGGAGGTGTAGGGAGCGTGATCCGGTGCAGCAAGTGAAAGGGGCTTGTTGGCAGTCTGAGGCAGAGCGGAGAAAGCAGTGTGGCGCGGCATGAAGGTACCGGGAGCATTGGAGAAACTCCAGAACACTCACAGGTGCAGGACCACTGACTGCTGTATACCGGAGCTCCAAGGTAAGCAACAGGAAAGCGAGGAAGCCATGGAGGACGCTGCATGCCAGAGGGAACCAGCAGGAGCAGACTGTGAGTGGAGACGAGTCTCCGGAAAGCTGCAGAAAGTGGAAACCAGACTGTGAGAAAGCCAGTGATTCCGCCTGGGTGAAAAGGGGGCCATGATGGGCTGTTTAATGCCAGAATGTATATATTTGGAATGGAAAGGGTAGGCACTGCTAAGTACTAAAATTAACTCCTTGAGTTACAAAAATGTCAATTCGATATTTAGGGCACACCTTGAAACCCTGGCACAGGGTGTAAGTGAACAATAAACAAAAAGGATTCAGAACCTAGTCTGATCCTAGGTGTGCTGCCCCTTGCTCTCCAATAGGAGTTGCTCCAACTTTTTCATAGTGTAATTACTTCAATTGCATTGTTAACGATCCTATTCTATGCGAAACAGAGATTGAAACAATGGGAAAGAAGTTTTTGGCCAGGGGATATAAAGAGACAGAGATAACAACAGCAAAAGAACGCCTGACACTATCGACACCTCAATCACAAGAGAGCAGTAATCTCAAGAAAACAGAAGCACCAATGGTATTTGTATCATGCTATTCCTTGCAGAGTAGCAGAATTAAAACAGCATTACTCAAAAATTGGCAGATATTGAGAAATGACTCAAGAGTAGAGCACTTATTTGAAGATAACCCCATTTTCGCATACAAGAGGAGCAGAAACCTGAGAGACAGACTGGTAAAAACAAGACCGAAGATGCAACAACCTATTACCCGCAGAACAGGCACATACCCATGCCTACACTGCAGTAATTGTAATTTCATCACCAAAGGAAATATCATAAATCACCCTCGCACAGGAGAAAAAAGTTTTGCAACCTGCGATACAATAAACATAATTTATGCCATAAAATGCCCTTGTGGTATGTACTATGCAGGACAATCAACAAGATCTGGTCGTCTCAGATGGAATGAACATAGATCTAACATGCGCACAAACAACAAAAATTCCGCAGTAGCAAGGCATTGGGAAGAAAAAAAACATAACATCAACCAAATCATGATTCAAGTCCTGGAAGTAATCAAACCGAGAGATAGACATGAGGATGTCTTCAAGAGACTTAATCAAAGAGGATCTTATTGGATAGACAGACTGGACTCATTGAAGCCTGGTGGAATTAATGAAGAAATAAACTACACATGTTTTCTGTAATATACAATAATTGTGAATAAATTTAAGGATAACACAACAAGAACTCTGAACAGTGCATATGATAGAGACCTTTATGACATTCACGAGTAAATTGGGGACCTGTACATAACAGGGTGATGATGGTGAAGAAGCAGTGCAGTGTCTACAATGAGGGATATTCCCGTTCAGAACTGGTTCTTGAGAGGGACCCAAGACAGGAATGTCATTCCTGTCTCAGCCTCCCAAGTTAGTGGTCACTGAAACTACTGCGGATTGTATGTACATTTACGCTAATGAATATTTACTTTGTGAGGTATCTGCACTTGGTGTAGTCTACATTGCTATTGAACCACACAGAACCAATGCTATGGACCCATTAACGGAGAACTGATATGGAATTCACACAATCAAGAGATTAGAAGTAACGTCCTTACAAACATATAATTTGAATGTGACACATTGTTACTATTTTAAGAATAGAATTGATATACCGAGCTTATAATAATAATGAGCACACATTAGGAGCAGCAGTAAGTACAATCACATTGAGCTTGCAATAACCGTTAGCTCACATTAGGAGCGGCAATGCGTACAACTATACTGTCACTTTAATAGAGTTGTTGTCAGGAGAGCCGGCGCGCAGCGAGCATGAAAAAAGGAAAGTAAGCGTCTGTGATGCATCTGCGCACGCGCGGGTTGCGTAGCAACACAACTCATATAGTGAAAACCGACGTCTAACAAGGACGCAGGTTTTCGTGAAACGGGACGTGCGAGCAGCTGACGGCTGATATAGGTAAGTAAGGGACAATAGATGATAACAAATGAATAACTAGACACGAGGGGCACACATTAATTAACACAGTGACTCTTTTTAGGTCAACCGTGAATACACAATATTGAGGCATCACAGAGCATCAACAAAGGAGGGAGGCTGGTACAGCCATTCAAGAGGTACATGATATGTCTTGAAATTAAAGATTTGAATACATTAGATGCCTGTTTTAAATACTCACGTGCAATTAATTATTATATTTTTCCACTTACCAATGATGATACACACCTGGTGAATTGAAACCTGCAACAATGCTATGTGACCTTATCTTTATATTTTGATATAACATGTTTGGACTTACAAAATAACTCTGGCTGATCTGAATGGATATCTGAATCTACATGTTATGATTTTGTTTTGAAACAAACAACCGTGAAACACAATCATGAACTATGTAATATTGAATTGAACCGAATGTTGGTGACAAAAACAATACATATATGGCGATTGGGTATTATTGATATTAACTTCATGCGGTTAAATGTGATTGAAACATTCAAAACATACGGATGTATGGTTTATGTTTTATGTTGTATGCTGTATATTTTATGTTAAAGTGTAATGAGAGCGCCAAGAGCCCTGACGACGGACCATGTCCGAAATGCGTTGGCATAACAAATCTATAGGCGCTGATTGATTGCATGATGCCCAAGCCTCAGCAATAAAACAGAAGATAACAACAATCTTCATGATTTTAACAAGTGATCACAAAGTGATTATTTGGAAATTGAAGTAATTACACAATTAAAAAAGTTGGAGCAACTCCTATTGGAGAGCAAGGGGCAGCACAGCTAGGATCACATTAGGTTCTGAATCCTTTTTGTTTACTGTTTAATGCCAGAGACATCTGATTTTGAATATCTGAGTTGAATATAAGGAAATGAAGATGAAAAAGCGATTAACACAATGAGAAGCCATAAAAGCAAGCCTTGCCAAGAGTCAACTAAGCAAAAAGCTATCATTGTCAAAAGTTGAATAAGCAAGCATTGCCATGAGCCAAGAATAGGTGGTGCAAGAGAAATATAATAGTAGCAAAGTCTGAATGCAAGAGACATCTGGAAAAAGGGCGCCAGGTGCTTTGATCAAGAAACCGGAACCAGAGAATACGTTTTCTAGCGAGAGAATGAACTTGTAAGCTTATGATGAATTGTGCAAAAGGAACTTAAGAGTAACTGCGTTTCTTAGCAGGTAAGTGTACTGGGAAGCCTATGTTGGACTTGCAAGTGAAAGCTACTAAGCAAGTGAATGCTGACAAAATCAGCGATAAAGCTTCAAAGGCACTTGAAAGGATACTGAGTCAATCCTCATTGTGAAGCTGAAACTATGGCAAGAAACCTACAAAACAGATCCAAGTAAGGTGTGTTGGTTGCGTGAGCTGTTATGGGTGGACAGTGGGGTCCGACAACTGCCCCTAGATCGAATACACCAACACAGAGACATTTGCTATGGATTTCATGACATAGACCATCATTAGTTTCATTTAGGGAGGGAAATCCCACCTTAGTATAAGGAAAGTTAGGTCTTTTCACAACCCTTCTTTTTAGTTAATAAAACTTTGTACATCAAAACACTATGCAGTTATCTGTTTCTCGTTTGCGATGCCTTCACAGTATGCACAGGCTAAATAGAAATGGAAAGAGACATTAAAATAGCTGCGTGTATTTACGAATGCACCTGTTATGTTTCCATTTACCGACTACCCTCCCCATTACTATCTTTTATGTATTAATCTCTACTTGTATGTACTTATGTATCCTAAAATGTCTTGTAAAGTACCCAGATACCCCAAGGTGTGGCGCGCGGTATAAATAATAAACAAACAAACATCCTGTTACCCATGTTTAGATGGAAATGTACGATCTTTACAAAACCTGCTGTAACGTATTTGATAAAACGTGAAGTTTTCCCTTTTCAACATTGTAGCCAAGATGTTTCAAAGGAAATATCTTTTGATTTTTGTCTCTTCGTTGCCCCCAATTCTCTGCCTTCCAAGCTCCCTTTTTACGTTTCCCTATGTATTACTCATGGCCACCCGTGCTAAAGCTTTGCAATGTAGTGCAAGTACCACTTGTGAAACACCTTAGGGGCATGCCTAGCCGGCTGGCAAATAGGCTGCTTCCCCCTTGGCAATGGCACTCTTTTCGCTTGGACTATTTCCTTGGCTGCCTGGCCCTAACCATCCAGTGTAGCACAATGGCCACAATTTGTTTATCATGTAATTAAGAGTCGTACTAAAGGCAGTGTAAAAACAAAGATCTCTTTTCAAAACGCAGAACATGTACTGGTTCAAGGGTACAATTAAATTGCTTCACATCATTAACACAAAACAAAGCACTGGATAAGATTTTGAGGTGGGGGTATTTAACTCAGTACTCAGACATTTGGAGTAAAGATTTTTCAAGGAGTACAAAAAAGCAGTTCTCGTCACTGACAGGGAAATGTTGTCTCAAGTAAAAACACATTTCAATTTCAAACAGAGTTTGGTTGTAACAGACTTCCTTTGAGCCCAGTATTTGCATAAATGAAGAATATTTTTTTCTTTTTTGTAAAGGCCCTCTTCAAATCTGACAACCAGGGCTCCAGATAACATTTTGTAGTGGGAGTAGTTTACTTCTTTTTGAAGTTGAGTGTAAAATATTTTAGGGTGTCTACCACTAACTGCCATTCCTGTTTTCAATGGGGTAAAATAACAAATAACTTACCTCTGGTAATATTCCTGGTAATATTCCTTCTGATGGATGTTCCTCTGACGTATTCCTCATCTTTGATATCATCGGAAAACTTCAGACAGCAGAGGGTGACATGTGTCATCAACTCGTGGTCCCTCAATGGTTTCCATCCCGCTCTCGGCCGTGATGTTGACGCTGGTATAAGTAGCATACACCACGCCAGTTCCCCCAGTTCATGTTTTTCCCCTTTTTATGCACTGCCATCTCAAAGGTTACAGAAACCCAGACGTTGAAAGAGAGGAAGATTTAAAGAATAAAATTCCACCCCAAAACAGTGAGGTATGGTGGGAGGGCAATGAGAAATCTATGGGAGGAACATCCACCAGAAAGAACATTACCACTGGTAAGTAATGTGTTCTTCTAATGGATTGTGTCCTCCCAACGATTCCTCATCCTTGATAAGACTCCCATAGCAGTATGTTAATGTTAAAGGATATTTGTCCCGCGCACTATCACCACCGGAGTGGTCACCTGAAGCTCTGGCGGCTCTGAAAAAGGGAAGGGGGGGTGAGTTAGTGGGAATGAGCTGGAAAAGTGCAAGAGAGCAGTGATGTGCTGTTGGCAGCCTCAACCCAGTAACTCCGTTGGCTGGGCTTTGGGTGTTTTCCAGTCGGTAGTCGTCGTATGTTGTTGTGCGAGTCTATGTGTGGTTTGTTTTGTTGTTGCAGTGTAGTGAAGTTTGTGCGGATTGTTGTGTTATAGGCTTGTGGTTGTGTTTGGTTAGAGTTTGAGAGGTGTATGCAGAGGGGTGAAATCGTTGGTGGATTGGTTAATTGGGCAAATGCTAATAATCACAATTCTATCTGAGTGCAGCATATGCTGATATTTAAGATCCCATCTAGATGCGACGCAGGCTAATGTTCACAATCCATCTAGATGCGATGTCGGCTAATATTCACGATTACGTCTAGGTGTGGCATATGCTAATAATCACAATTCCATCCAGGTGTGGTATATGCTATCAATCACAATTCTATTTAAGTGTGGCACATGCTGACTTTCACGATCCCATTTTGATGCAACGCCGGCTAATGTTCACAATTACGTCAAGGTGTGGCACATGCTAACATTCACAATTCCTTAGCCGCTGGGGCTGCCAGGCAGAGGGCTGCCTGGGGGCGTTCAGTTAAGACCAGCGAGTCAACCAATCACGGGTGCAGGGAGGGCCGGGAGGCAAGCGGAGGGAGGGGGAAGAGGCTTCAATCGCCGAGCAGGTGAAATTAAAGTACAAAGGGCTCCAGCCACAGGCACTTACCTGATGCCTTCGATGTAAAATGGCACAGGAAGCATTGCTGCTGAGAGCTAAGCCCTCACAGCACCGGGAAACTATTGGCCAATCAGGGCCCGGGGGAAGGGCTAGGGAGGCAAGACTAGGCATGGAGAACAAGCAGGGGATAGGGGGAGAGAAAGCAGAAGCAAAGAGGAAGGTTCTAAGGTGCTTCCAGAACCGAAGATGGTTCTCTTCAAGTTTCAGGGAGACAGGGAGGCTGTTCCAGAGGGAGGCCCCAGCCAAAGAGAGAGATCTACCACCAACTCGTTGCTTGGAGGAGTGACTGACCCTGAGGGAGTTGGAGGCGGATGAGCGAAGAGCTTAGAGAGGGAAGATATTTAGGAAGAGAGAGTTGAAGGTATTGAGGCCCCAGGCCCCAGAAGGCCCTGTGGACGATGCAGAGGGTTTTGAACTTAATCCTTGCAGCGACTGGGAGCCAGTGCAAAGATTTCAGTCCTGGAGAGATACAATCCCTGGGCTTGAGGCCAAGGACAAGTCTTGCAGGAAGATTTAGTAAGAGGCTGCTGCAATAGTACAGACTAGAGAGAACCAGAGCTCTGGAGACAGTGAGCTTCTGGGGGAAGGAGAGGAATGGAAGAATACCTCTGAGGAGGTGCAGCTGGTAGTGTGACTTCTTAGAGACGTCAGAGATGGGAGGAGAGAAAGAGAATGTGGAGTCGAAGATGACACAGAGGTTTTTAGGGTAAGAGGGCCAAGAGAGGCTGGCCAGAGAGCTACAGGAAAGAAGGGAGTGGGTGTGCCGATGAGAAGAATCTCAAGTCTTACTGGCATTATGGCAGAGGTCATTGGCGGCACACCACTACTGGATAGCAGACAGACAGTCAGAGATGAGGGACGGAGAAGAGGTGGCTGAAGGTAGCCTGAAAATGAGTCGAGTGTCATTCGCAAAAGTTGGGGCAGAGAGCGGCAATGCAGTGGGCAAGGAGTGCCAGGTATTGGTTGAACAGCCAGAGAGAGAGGTTAGACCCGAGGGGGACACCGCAGGTATAGAAAAAGATAGCAGAGAGGAAGGACCCAAGTTGAACCTGGGAGGGTCGGTCAGAGAGGAAGGAAGTCAGCTACGCCAGGGCCTGACCGGTAATACCTAGGTTATCGCGGAGACAATTAAGCAAGATGGCATGCTTGACAGTGTCAAAGGCAGAAGAGAGATCAAGCAAAATAAGGACACAGGGGGTGTTAAGAGTCAAGGTTGGAGAGCAGGTCTTCACAGATGTTCAGGAGAGCAGTTTCCGTGCTTCTGGCAGCTCTGAAGTCAGACTGATGGTCGTGAAGACAACCAACAGATTCAGTGTGGAGATTAAGCTGGGAGATGGCCAGTTTCTCCAGGAGCTTGCCCAGGAAGGGAGTGATGGAGATTGGGCGATAGTTAGCAGGCAGGAGGGAATCGGCAGAGGGTTTCTTGAGAAGAGGGTGCACAAGGGAGTGTTTCAGGGGGGATGGGAAGGCTCCAGGGCAAAGGAGTGGTTGCAGAAGTCAGCCAGGGCACGAGCCAGGGTGTCAATGTGGTCCTTGATGGTTTTGGAGGAACAGGGGTGAACCTGTTTTGATGAGACTTGCATAGATCGGACTTGTCTAGAAACCTTGTCAGCGTTGAACAGGGGAAGGGCAGAGAAGGAAAGAGGAGAGGTGGCTGCAGAAGGGCCAGAGGAAGAGCAGGGAGTATAGGGAGGGAGGAGAATGAGGACAGCATAGGCTAGGCCCTCACAGCACCGGGAAACTATTGGCCAATCATGGCCTGGGGGAAACGTGATGCGTGACTAGGCACAGGGAACAAGCCGGGGGAGCTGGGCAGGCCGAAACTGTTTCAATCGCAGAGCAGGTGAAATTAAAGTGCAAAGGGCTCCAGCCACACGCACTTACCTGATGCCTTTGATGTAAAATGGCACAGGAAGCGTTGCTGCAGAGGGCTATGCCCTCACAGCACCGGGAAACCATTGGCCAATCAAGGCCTGGGGGACAGCTAGGGAGGCAGGACTAGGCAAGGGGACCAAGCCAGGGAGCTGGGCAGGCCGCACGGGATAGTGCAGGTGAAATTAAGGTAAAAAGGGGCTCCAACCACGCATGCTTACCTGATGCCTTTGATGTAAAATGGCACAAGAAGCGTTGCTGCAGAGGGCTAGGCCCTCAAAGCACTGGGAACTATTGGCCAATCAGGGCCTGGGCGAAGGGCTACGGAGGCGGGACTAGGCATGGGGAACAAGGCGAGGGAGCTGGGCAGGCCGAGGTGGTTTCAATCACCGAGCAGGTGAAATTTAAGTACAAAGGGCTCCAGCCACACGCACTTACCTGATGCCTTCGATGAAAATTGGCACAGGATGCGTTGCTGCAGAGGGCTAGGCCCTCACAGCACCGGGAAACTATTGGCCAATCAGGGCCTGCAGGAGTGCTTGGGAGGCGGGCTAGGCAAGGGGAACAAGCAGGGGAGTTGGGCAGGCCGCGAGGGATAGTGCAGGTGAAATGAAACTCTCCTGCTTGTTCCCCTTGCCAACCACGCGCACTTACCTGATGCCTTTGATGTAAAATGGCACAGAAACCGTTACTGCAGAGGGCTAGACCCTCATAGCTCTGGGAAACTATTGGCCAATCAGGGCCTGGGGGAGGGTTAAGGAGGCGGGACTAGGCATAAGGAACAAGCTGAGGGAGCTGGGCAGGCCGAAGCGGTTTCAATCGCAGAGCAAGTGAAATGAAAGTACAAAGGGCTCCAGCCACATGCACTTACCTGATAACTTCGATGTAAAATGGCACAGGAAGCGTTGCTGCTGTGCTAGGCCCTCACAGCACCGGGAAACTATTGGCAAATCAGAGCCTGAGGGAGGCCTAGGGAGGCGGGACTAGGCAATGGGAACAAGCCAGTGAACTGGGCAGGCCGTGAGGGATAGTGCATTTGAAATTAAGGTAAAATGGGACTCCAACCACGCACGCTTACCTGATGACTTCGATGTAAAATGGCACAGGAAGCGTTGCTGCAGAGGGCTAGGCCCTCACAGCACTGGGAAACTATTGGCCAATCAGAGCCTGGGGAAGGTAGGGATGCGGGACTAGGGAAGGGGAACAAGCCAGGGAGCTGGGTAGGCCGTGAGGGATATTGCATGTGAAATGATGGTAAAAGGGGGCTCCAACCACGCACGCTTACCTGATGCCTTCAAGGTAAAATGACACAGGAAGCGTTGCTGCAGAGGGCTAGGACCTCACAGCACTGGGAAACTATTTGCCAATCAGGGCCTGGGGTAGGGCTAGGGAGGTGTGACTAGGGAAGAAGACCAAGCCAGGGAGCTGGGCAGGCCGTGAGGGATAGTGCAGGTGAAATTAAGGTAAAAAGGGGGCTCCAACCACGCAAGCTTACCTGATAACTTCGATGTAAAATGGCACAGGAAGCGTTGCTGCAGAGGGCTAGGCCCTCACAGCACTGGGAAACTATTGGCCAATCAGAGCCTGGGGGAGGTAGGGATGCGGGACTAGGGAAGGGGAACAAGCCTGGGAGATGGGTAGGCCGTGAGGGATATTGCAGGTGAAATGAAGGTAAAAGGGGGCTCCAACCACGCATGCTTACCTGATGCCTTCAAGGTAAAATGGCACAGGAAGCGTTGCTGCAGAGGGCTAGGCCCTCACAGCACCGCACAACTATAGGCCAATCGGGGCCTGGGGGAAAGGCTCGAGAGGCAGGACTAGGCATGGGGAACAAGCCGACGGAGCTGGGCAAGCCGAGACGGTTTCAATCGCTGAGCAGGAGAAATTAAAGTACAAAGGGCTCCAGCCACACGCACTTACCTGATGCCTTCGATCTAAAATGCAGAAGGAGGTAGGAAAAGAGAATTTACTTTTGAATTATGTTGTGGAGAACAGCTTTACCAAATTTAACCTCCTGACCCAATACAGAATCAAGGCAATAATGTTTTGTAAAGGTGTGCAGCAAATATCAGGTTGCAGCACTGCAAATGTCCTGCACCTGCACCCCCCTCTGAAGAGCCGTAGAAGTAGCCACACTCCTCTTGTGGAATGCACTTTAAAACCCTGAGGAACCTCTTTGGAAGCCAAAGTGTAACATTCCTTAATATACAAAATGATCCGCCGCGAAAGAGTCTGCTTAGTAACAGCCTGTCCCAACCTATGACCAGCATTGAGCGCCTGGAGACTGCCCTTGGGTGGTAGCGGTGTGCGGTATAAATCAACATAACATAACATATCCCACAAATAGCTTATCCTCCTGTCTGACTTTAGCAAGCATGCTAATGTAAAAGCTCAATGCTCTCTTGGGGTCCAAACGATGAAGCCTCTCTTGGGTAAAACGATGGCAAGACATCTTTTTGTGGCAGGTGAAACTCCCAACATCACCACAGAAATGAAGGGCAAAACCTCAAAACAACCTTTTCCTTATAAAAGATAGTAAACGGTGGTTTGCAACTCAAAGCCTAAAGCTCGTACACCCTGCAAGCCGAAATGATCACTGTCAGAAAGACAGTCTTCAGAGTCAACATCCTAAGAGGACACAAATGAAGAGGCTCACAAAAGGAGCCCCAATCAAGAATTTCAACACGAAATTTAAGTCCCAAACCGGAACTATAAACGGTACCGGTGGGAAGATGCTTGTCAGTGCCTTCAGCAACTGGCTAACTACTGGTATTCTGGAAAATGAGCCTGGTTCTGGTCGAGCGCTTGAAAATATATAGCAATGCCAGATATCCTTTCACAGTGGAAAACTGCAGCCCTTGATGGGCCAAATGTAATGAGAAGAACAACACCATGGCGTGTCACAAGTAAAAGGTTCTATATTCTTAGCTCTGCACCAGCTGCAAAATGTGTTCCAACAGCAGAAGTATATAGTCTGTGTTGCTGGCCTTCTGGCCAAAAGCAACACCTCCATTACCTCCTCTGTATCTTAATCTCTCAGAAACCAGGCCTGATGGTTCAGGGTTCTGATCTATTGGTGGAGAAGGTGACCTCCCACCTGAGTGAGCAGATCTGCTCTTTGAGTAAGACAAATTGGAGGGCAGATGGAGATGTCCGGAAAGTCTGGGTACCATGTTCTCCTGGCCCAATCCGGAGCAATCGGGATCATGGATTTCCCAAACCTCCTCAACCTCTTGAAGATATTAGGAATGACAGGGACTGATGGAAATCCGTACAGGAGTGGAAATCCCCAGTCCATTAAAAACGTGTCCGCAGGAGTTCCTCAAGGAGGACATTCCCTGGAGCAGAACAGGTCACATTTCCTGTTGATACTGGATGCAAACAGATCCACTTGAGGGGTTCCCTCAAAGGGTGAAGACCTCTCGAAGGACTTCTTGAGCCAACTCCCACTCATGCTTAGAGCATCCACCGCCGTGTTCTCTTCTCCGGCTAGGTGAAGGGCTGACAAAGAGACTCCTTCTTGAAGCGCCTCAAACCAGAGCTGCATCACCTCTCTGAACAGTGGTAGTGACCCTATAACACCGCTCTGGTTGAGGTCATGCATGGCCACTGTGCTGTCCGCCATTATCAGGACATTCTTCCCTCACAAGGAGGGCAGAAAGACCATCAGCGGCAGTCTGATTGCCCTCATCTCTAAAAGGTTTATGTGTAGTCTAGACTCTGATGGAGACGAACGACCGCTGATTGTGAAATCATTTGCATGCGTCCCCATCAAACTGAGGCAGGTGTCCGTAACTACTGTAATCTCCGGCCATGGTTGCCAAAAAGGTTCTCCCTTTATCACATTCTCCTTGTAGGCCCACCGCAGGAGATCCTAGATCTCATCCTTAGACGGGCCTCTGGCACCAGGAAAATGCAGGATGCTATGAGACCGAACATCCTCAGGAAGTCGAAGGCCAGTTGGGTATTTTTAAATTTCATGACCATCTGCTGATTACGCTCAGCCCTCACTTCAATAATTGAACTTTTTGGGAAGGTGTCATGTGGGACTTCCTAAAGTTGAGGGAGAATCCTGGTCTGTGCAGAGAGTGACAGATGCTGCTGAGATGCTCCAAAGCCTGTTGAGGTGAACAAGCCCAATTGTCCAGGTAGGGATAGATGTGAATTCCTCCCCTCCTTAGATTCACTGGCACCACAGTCATCAACTTGGTGAAGATTCTCAGGGTGGAGGTGAGCCCAAAGGCAGAACACCAAACTGATGATGAGAACTGCCAATGGGGAACCTACATTACCTTCTGTACTTGAGATGATAGGCACATGAAAGTAAGCATCCTGAAGATCCAGTGACACCATCCTATCCTAGAGCGGGAGGGCCTGGAGAATCTGCAAAAGAGTTACCATCTTGAACTTGTCATTCCTGAGGAACTTGCTCAAGCGTCTCAAGTCCAGGATGGGTCGTAGCCCTCTGTCCATGTTGGGAATTACAAAGTAAGAGGAGTACCATCCCTGATTCCTCTCCGCTACAGGTACCATTTATATTGTACCTTTCTCTAACAGGGTGATCATCTGTGCCAAGCAGTAAGGACTGCAATTACAGTGCTCTTCCACTCGTTAGTGATTTTACTATTTTATTTAAAATTACATCTAGATTTGAAATTGCTTACCGGGTCTATTTTGCTCTGTTCGCTGACACACTGCGTGCCTCTCCAACACGGCTGCAGCAAGCTGTAGACAGATTGACATATTGCGATTCCTGTAGTACACTAGAACTACACTTCCCGGATCTACCGATCCTCTTAGATATGTCGGCAGTGCGTCTGAGAGGCCAGTTATCGCCGGCTTGCGTCCGGTGGGCTCCGTTCTCGGTCTCTCCAGGTACCTTTTACAGGTTCTTGCCCGACTGCTCAATAGTCATTATGTGGGACATACATGACTTAGGATTTGAGCTTCATGAACTCTCTGTCCTCACAGCATGAATAGGTTCAATCCTTGAACAAATACAGTAACCTGGAAGTTGGGACAGATTCCACGTCCACTCCTCCATTTCGCATGATAAATCTTGTACTGGTATCCCCCCTTGACTTTGGATCCACGATTGGCATGGCCAATGATCCCTAACTTAGATCTAGTACTACTTTATCGCCAGATCACTCTGACACTCAGGCATCTAGTTACATCTCTCAATTTTCTTCATTCCCTGTCCTGCACTCTTATGCCATCAAACACTTTTAATGTAAACTTTGAGACTACACTTCAAGGCGCACCCCTGCGCTTTTCTCTGTTGAACACCAGGTCTCTTGTACAACATGGACCCGAAATTGAGGATCTATTGACTGATTCTGTGCCAGATCTTCTCGCAGCGACAGAATCATGGCTCAACAGGACTATACCATCTGAAGCCACGCTGGCTTGACCGGTCAATTACCACATGCTTCGGGCTGATCGTCTGACTCAAAGAGGGGGGGGGGTTTGCTATCCTGTTTAATAAATAGTTTGAGCTGTCCTTTGATTGCTCACGATTCCCCTGACTGTGAAAGCATTGTAGACAAACAGAAAATTAATTACATGTGTCTCTAACTATTCTGGTCATATATAGAGCGCCAAGACTTACGTCCTCTTTCGAGGAACAATTTATCAGTCTACTGAACAAGATCACCAAAGCCACCTCCCCGGTCATCGTGCTGGGCGATTTTAATCTCTGGGCTGATGATTCCTCTGATAAATCAGCTGTCTCCCTTCTGGCTGCACTGGACAGTGTAGGTTTTTCTCAACGGGTGAACGGGCCTCCCCATATTGGTGGACATACAATTGACTGGATTCTCTCTCATAATTTACCCATGTCAAACTTATCTATATCTTCCTGCCTGTGGTCCAATCATTATATAGTGACCTCCATTGTGCACCCTCCAACCCCACCTCAGAGACTCGATGCTGTTCCCAGACCCATAAAAAGTTCCAAAAATCTGAAAAACTTCACTCCGTAAACTTTCTAGCATGCTCAAACTTAGATTGGGCCTGTTGGATAAACAGGATATTGTAACTGATTTAGCCACACATCTCACAAACTCCTTGAATGAAGCTATTGATGTTCTTGCCCCCACGTAAAAACAAACGTATAAAACCAGAAACTAATCAGAACTTCTGGTTTGGTGATGCATCCTTGACCTTAGACACCTCAAAAGGGCAACAGAGAGACAATGGCGAAAAACATCCATCGCCTCTCTCCCTTTCCTATTACAAACAGACATCAAAAAACGTTAAGGCAGCCACTGTTGAGGCGAAGTCCACTAGTTTCAACAATAGGATTGCACAGGCTAAATCTAGCTCCAGGGAACATTTTATGATCCTAAAGGAATTTGAAGGTAAAATCACCAAAAGAGCTGTCATTATCTAAGATTCCGCTTGTTGTCAAGGCAATCACCATGCAATGGTCTCCAAAATTGCAAGACATTAACAATCCACTCATGACCAAATGGGATCTAACACTCCTGCCGGGAAACTAGAAATCCTCGAAAGCTTACTCTTGATAACCTAATTCCTTTGCTTAACAAAGCTTTAGAAACTATCGCAATAACCAGTCACAACCCTTGCATTCTAACAGACGCCTACCACAACTGCCTTACCTCTACCATCAATGCAGTAGCACCACTAACTACTAAAACAAGAAGCACAGACAAACAATCATGTTTTTGGTTCAATGATGACCTAGTGAGGGTGATAGGGGCGAAAGCAGACAGTGGAAAAGGGGCGCGGTCGATTGGGAGGCTGCTGGTGGGGGAACGCAGGGTGGACTAGAACCGGATAGTGATGGCAGCTGACATAAAAATCTTGACATAGAATGTCTGGGGCATGGGAACATACCTGCACAGAAATAGGATTAAATGTTTCCTGCGCAGAAAGAAAATCTCCATAGAACTATTACAAGAGACCGATTTTACAGCAGATGGCAACACAAAAATGGAGAGGCACTGGGGGCAGACAGGGATTTGGTGCAGGATACTCTAAATATGCACATGGTGTATATACCTGGATAGATGTGTCTGTGCCTTTTCGCTTCACATCAAAAGTAGTGGATACAGAGGGGAGATACCTAATTGTTAAAGGCATCATTGAGCAGAATGAGATTTGCATCGAATCACGGAACCACAGCATACTTATATGTGCTCTGTGAGACACTGGCCCACATCGTGATTGTTTCTTTATTTGGGGGGTGGGGTGGATTTTAACTGTGTGCATGATTGCGACCTGGACAGGTCTATCCCGCTACAGAATGGGACGGGGAATACAGTGTCACCGTTCAAGCGAGTAAAAGATTCTGGACCTGTCAGAAGTGTGGAGGGAATTACACCCAGGGAAGAGGAAATACTCTTACTATTTGTCCCCGCACGGGCTATACACAAAAATCGATTACCTACTGGTGGACAAGACGCATTTCCCCCAAATCGAATCCGCTGCCAGATCGATATCAGACTGTTAAGCAGAAACCTGTACAGTTCCCTTAGGGACCACTGCAAAAGATTTAAGACTACAGGTGTTTGGCAGTAAACCCACTTGGTAGCAGTCTGTACCACACAGATTCACTTTGAGCTGTGGCTGAGCAGTCAGACTTCCCTCAAGAAGAGTTAGGCAGCATATAGAGTATACACAATAGGTACAGAGATACAGTAGCACAAGCAAACACTGACCAGAGCTTTGGTGTAAAAGTATATAATTATTTATTTAAAGACACTTGTAGATTACACTAGCACAAAGAGGTAAGTAAATTCGCACACAGTCACTATTATATATATACAACCCTAATTACTTATTAGACAAGTCTTAATGAGAAACACCACTTATTTTCAGACAGAGGTGAGCGCTTAACATGAGATGGCACTCTAATAAAATATTAAAAAGGGAGGGAAAAAGGCAAAGTTATGGAAGCACACAAATTTCAATACTTTTTAAAAGAACCACAGTAAGGCAGGACAGGTAGAGTTCTACTGGAGAGCAAGGAAGTCAAATGCAAGGCCCACTCTTGTTGACAGCAAGCAGAAGGCGTCCAGGTTCACACAGTGGTGTTATGCCCAAAGAGTCTTGTAGATAGTTCGCACACAAAGAATTAAATTCAAGTCAGGAAAAGTTAGCTAGGTTGTCCCAGGCCAGCCCAGGTTAGAAAGTCGAGGCTTTACTGTCACCCCGAACAATCTGTCGCAAGGGAAGCCAGGCGGGACACAGTACCTTAAGTGGGAAGGAGGCTCCAGCGGGGGCAGTTGTTCCTGGCAGCGGGTGCAAGTCAGTGTTTGGTCCAGAGGAAGAGGAGGTCTCACCGTGGAGGAAAGATGACTGTCCGTGCACTGCCAGGGAAGAAACCAGCCGCGGAGTTCTTCGGTTAAAAGGTACTACCCTTCTCTTCGCGGTAGTGGTAAGCCGTGGTATTCCGGTTGCCGGGGTGCTTGGCACGGGCAAGGCAGCCACAAGATGCTCCAGGAAGGTGAAAAGAAGGCAAAACTGGTTATCCCCACCAGTCAAAGGAAGAAGACTCTCCGGACTGGAGATCTCCTCTGTCGTCGGGAAAAGTGGTGAGACGGTTCAGCAGGGCTCCACCGGTGGTGTCGTCGTTGCAGGTCGGCTCAGCTTCTCCCTCCTCAGATTCTTAGGTCCTGTGGCGACTTCTGAAGTTCCAGTCCCCAAAGCTCTGCTTTTATGCAGCAAACCCCCATTCATTAAGCCTAGCTGTCAATCAAACATGCTAAGTGGTGAGCCGGCCGGCTCACCACTTGGGCCAATCACACAAGAGTGAGACTTGAGTTGCCAACGCAACTCAGTCCAGGGTGCCGTAACCCCCTCCCACACCCCCTGTGGTACCCAGACAGAGTGGCACCACTTTTGGAGGCTTCTGTGGAGAAGCCCGCCAAATCGCGGTCGAATATAAAAAGTAGTATCCACTGCCACCAGCCAAAACTCGGTCGGGGGGGACTGGACAGTGCCCCCTCGAACAACAGACCCCGGGGCAATCGAATTGCCCCGACCAGTACGTCCACAATAGGATGGTTTGTACTGGTTCTGTTCATTTTGAGACTAGTAAAGCCAATGGTGACTTTACATGCCCTGGGAGACAGTAGTCAGTCCCAGGGTATGGAGTCTATGTTTGGGAGTCGCTAAGACACCCATGGGTTACGGCACGGAGGGTGCTGTGTAGCCCATATACCAAAAACACATGAAGCCCTATGGAGTAAAGGACCCCATAGCCCATAAAACACATACAAAGTCAAAGGAACACCTCAAATCATGTCTAAGAGTGGGAGGAAGAGAGTCTCACTCTTAGCAGGAGAAAAAAATAAACCCCAAACATCCAGCAAAGCTGCTGGGGGACTCACTAGGTTTGGGAAATTAGCCTTTACAGAGAATTCTCCCTAACACTCGCCCCCCAAACTAAGGGACAGGAGGATTTAATCCACTCCTGGATGAATCTCATACCTCTAGTTGATGACATACATCCTAGAAATCAGCATTTTGGTGGTGACACCCTGACTTATGTTCAGTTGTAGAGTCAAAGGTTTTCCTTTGTAAGCTATATGACCTACAAACCCTTTGAGGAACATTAGCCTTTTTAAAGTTATAGGGGATCTGGTTGACCAGTCCTTCAGAAGTTGGTACAACTTCTGAACCTGTGTTAGGCTTTTTTAAGGGGTCCTTGTAAAGGATTCCCTTAGATCTAGAGGGGCCTCCAGAGGTCCTCACCACCTCTCTGTTGGGAGAAGGTTGGGTTTTAGGCCTCTTGGTTGGAGGGGATGGAGATAAGCAAGGTACATGCTTCTCCTTCCTCTTAGATCTATCATTACCTACTTTAGGAGTTTCCCCCTTAAGAGTAGGAATTGGGTTGGAGTCTTCTGTGGAAGGTCCAACAGTCTGAAGGTTTTTGGCCTTAGACTTTTCTTTTCTGGTTTTCCACCAGCACTGAGAATTACCAGTTCTCTTAGGCCTAGTTAGGGTTCCAGTAGGTCTATCCACCTCTTCCTTAGAAGCAGGGGGGTCACAGACTCTAAAACTGGGGGAACAATGATGGAGCTTGGTTGGGGCTCCCATTTCCCTAACATTTTAGCCTGGGTCAGAGGTCAACTCACCAACACCAGGGCTTGTAGTGGGGTTCTCAGTAGAGGTTCCCACAGGCTTAGAGTGGTCCCTTAAGGTGGCCTCTCTAGCCAATCTGATTTGGTTCTGGGTCTCCATACTGGGAGGCCTGGGGGTACTGGATACTACTCCTAGAGTTCTTAGATCATTCCCCAACAGGACTCTCCCAGGCATTTCAATCTGAACACTGACAGGAATCAACACTGTCATGTCATTACACTGAATGAGGGCTGGTAGAATTGGAACCATTTGGACAGGGCCTCCAGACATCTTAGTGGGACCTTTGGGTGCCTTAGCAACATCCTCAGGCCTGAAAAAGCTTTCATCCACTACTGTTCTGCTGGCCCCGAGACTCTCGCCTGGCAGGAGTATCCTGGCCATTGACAAGAACACTGTCCATATAATAAACTTTAGAGTTTTCTGGTACGGATTTGTACACACACCTATTCCGATCACTAACCAGACCCATGGACTCTACTGTTACACTTGC
Source organism: Ambystoma mexicanum (assembly GCF_040938575.1). NCBI lineage: Eukaryota > Metazoa > Chordata > Amphibia > Caudata > Ambystomatidae > Ambystoma > Ambystoma mexicanum. The sequence continues at coordinate 334,532,147 of NC_090929.1, read as the reverse complement.
TTGAAGACCCAGAGGTTCTTCAGCAAAGACTTCAAAGTGAGCACTAGCCATTTGGACTTCCTCCTCAGGAGTGAAGGCTAAGGAGAATGTGCTGATCCCTGCAGGTTTACCCTTACATCTGGGATCTCCTTTGATGTGGTCAGCTGCCCCACAGAGATAGCATGTTCCAAATGCTCTTGAAAGGGTGGCTTGGCCTGACCTCCTCCTGGTTTGTGACCAGAAGGTACACTAGCCTGTTGTGGTTTACCCTGGGGCTTACCCTGGTTATTTTGTTGTTTGGGGCCCTCTTTGGGTTGGGAGGTATTAGAAATCTCTTGGTTCCCTTTTGGTGGCTGCTTTCCCTCATCCTTTTTCTGAGTTACCCCTGAATCCTTGTGAGTAGCCCTGTTGGCAACCCACAAGTCAGCAGCCTTAGCTAGCTTTCTAGGATCTAATTCCTTTGAATCAGCCAAGTGCTGTCTGAGCTCAGGAGAGCAGGCATCATAAATTGACTCCAACATAACAAGATTTCTCATTCCCTCATAAGTGTTCACCTTGTAACTCTTAATCCATCCCTCTAAGTTTTTCAAACACTCACTCACCCAGGTAGCCCAAGGGGTACCATCATTCTTTTTGAGGGTCCTAAACCTCTTAAAGTACTGGGAAGGGGTCTTCCCAAATCTAGCTATCAAAGCTAGCTTCACACATTCATAATCCTTCTTATCCTCCTCCCCCAACTCCATTACCACATCAGTTGCAACAGGGGGGAGCCTAGAGAACAACCAGGAAAGTAACTCATTTCCTGTAATGTTCTGGAGCCCATGATTATATTCAAACAAACTCAACCAGTCCAACACATCCAACTTAGGCTCATACATACCCACCAACTCCTTAGACATTCGGGGTCTTTTGGGACTGGAACTCCTAGAGGATTCGGAGAGAGAAGCACTTTCCACAGACAATGTTTTCCTTTCTAGCTCATGGTTGAGCTCCATTTCTCTGAGACTTAGTTCTTGGTGCCGTTGTTCTGTTTGAGCACTAATTCTTTTGAATTCTAATTCAAGCTTCATTTTTTCTAGTTCCATATATTGAGGATTAAGTGTGGGACCTGGTAAAGGTCCAGTAGGTACAGCTGGCAGGGCAGGCAGAGGCCCAGGGGAGACAACTCTAACATCTTCCACATCCTCTTCTGCTTCTGGCTCAAAGTTATCAATACTAACATTCATATCAATATCATTGCTGTTATCTACAGATGCTGGAGTGGTAGGGTCCTCTGAACCACCATCCAGACTTTGGTTTGCTAACAACCTTTCTATTAGCTCCATTTTCTTGCCTTTAGTCAGGAGATTCTTATGCTTACAGAGAACTCTTAAACAATCAGCAGTTTTTGTAGCAAGGGACTCTAGATTATAACTTTCCATAGTTGACATGTTTTAGAAAATACTTCTTTAGTAATAAGCTTTGTGGTTAGTTGCACCAAGGTATCTATAAGCACACTAAAATGTATACTCAATACAAATCCCACCGCTGTACACCAGCGTTAGGCAGAAACCTGTGCAGTTCTCTTAGGGACCACTGCAAAAGATTTAAGACTACAGGTGTTTGGCAGTAAACCCACTTGGTAGCAGTCTGTACCACACAGATTCACTTGGTAGCTGTGGCTCAGCAGTCAGACTTCCCTCAAGAAGAGTTAGGCAGTATATAGAGTATACACAATAGGTACAGAGATACAGTAGCACAAGCAAACACTGATCAAAGCTTTGGTGTAAAAGTATATAGTTATTTATTTAAAGACACACTTGTAGATTACACTAGCACAAAGAGGTAAGTAAATTCGCACACACTATTTGTTACACATCGCCGCAGATGGTCTTTGTGGGCACGAACCTGCTTGTGCTGTACTCTTCTTACAGGTAGTTCTAAGATTGATGCCCGTGGGATTCCCCATACTACCTGCAGCGGCCCAGTCTTTGCACGTCTCTCCGATGTACGGCCAAGCGCTCACGTGATCCTTTATCCGGAATCGAAGCGGACGATGCTTTGCGTCGCTACTGCTTTTGGCGCTCCGTGAGCTTCTGATACTTTCCACTTACTTATTCTAGTCCAGTCTAATTGTGCCTCTCATCTCTCCTAACCCTGTTCTTTCCCCTTATCCAGATTCATCCTTCAGTCTTCCCCGGCTCATTTCTCCGTCAGACCAAGCCGGTAGACCGGAGTGTTTCACGTTCCTCCTAGACTTCCGTTAGAGTAAGTTCAGTTCCTTGAGAGCTCCCCCTTCACTTCGATTAGGATTCTCACCTGTTGATTCCTTCCACAGTCTCTCCCGCTGCTCCACTAACCATCCGATCTCCAGTCCTGAATATTCTTCCTCCATCTTCGTTCCTTCGATGGTGAGAGGATTATTTTCTGTTTCCTATTATACCATTCTACTTTCTTCCCGTCTCTTGCTTTCTCCTGTTTTTCTTCTCCCGTGTACCTAGAAGAAGCCTCCCGTGTGACTTCCTTGTTCTGCCATCGATCTGAGACGCTTCTACTTCATCCTCCCGATCCGCACAAGTTTGGACTCGACCCGGGTTTTCTTCCCATTAGAGGGTTTCCCTGGCAGTCCTGTCCTCTCCCCTGGGTTATCCTATCCCGGGTCGGAGAGACCAGGGCTGTCTCAGGGGAGCTTTCACTGCTGCATTGGTCCTCCCATTTGGATTCATCGATCTGTCAAGGTGAGCTTGTTGCAGACTTTGGCGGTAAAAGTCTGTTTGACAGCAGCTTTATTAAATTGCATACTGCAGTATTAACAGTTAGCGACGCCCAAAAATATTGACAGCCGATATCCCAAATGGAACAACAAACGCAACAACTAATGGCGGCGATGCAGGCAATGTCTCTAGAGATGCAATCCTTAAAACAAGACAATGCGCAACTGTGGCATCAAGTGGCCAGAGCCTTTTCAGACACTCCCCCGTCATCATTACATACTATCATGTATGATGGAGATCCTTATAAATTTAGGGAATTCCTTGACAGTTGCACAATCCAATTTACCTTTAAATCTCGCTTTTTCCCTACAGATAAAGATAAGGTGGGCTATGTGATTTCACATCTTTCTGGGCCTGCTCTAGCAAGGGCAAGCCCTCTAGTTACCTCCAACAATGTAATCCTAGATTCCTATTCCGCTTTCACCACCAGTCTCAAAACCATGTTTGGTAGGAAGGAAATATCGGTGGCCACTCAAGAAAGGCTTCTCGATCTGAAGCAGGGCAGTAGAGAATTGCTATGGTACATTACTCAATTCAAACAACTATCGTCCGAACTGGGTTGGCCGGATGAAGGTCTTCTTACTCTTTTTCGGAGAGGCCTAACTGATGAACTCAAAGATGAGGTCTCTAAGGTCCCTCGTCCAGCTAATTTGGCGGATATGATTACACTAACCATGCAAATCGATTACCGTATGCATGAACGGTCAATTGAGAGAAAAAAGGGGAAAGGAACATGACCACAGCAACCCCAAAATCTCATACTCAAACCGAAGAACCCATGCAGATAGGGACCGTCCGAGGACCGATATCTGCGACTGAGAGAGGGAGGAGACGATCATTAAAGCTGTGCATGTATTGTGGGTCCTCCTCTCATGTTCTGAAAGACTGCCACTTAGTCCCTCCACGCCGTTCTCCGAACCCGAAGTCGGGAAACCTTACCATTAGGGGAAGACCGGTAAGCGTACAGACTCACTCTTCCCCATATCAGACAAGTATGTCGCTAGACAATTATCCAATAAACCAGACCATGGTGGTAGTTTCTTTGTCTGTGATACTATCAGAAAATATCTTATCTGGAATCCCTGCTTTGATTGACTGCAGAGCTGCTGGAAATTTTGTGAATAATGATTGGGCAAAGAAGCACGGGATTTCTCAGGTACCAAAAACTGTTGTCACTCCTTTTCAGGGAGTGGATGGTAGTCCCTTAAGCTCTGGGCCTATTAAGGAACAGACCGTTCCGCTCACTTGCATGCTGGCAAATCATAAGGAAACCATAGTATTCGACGTCATTAGGACTGCCCATTTCCCTATCATCCTGGGGCTCCCTTGGTTAAGACTCCACAACCCGTATATAAACTGGTCTGCTGGGACCCTTTTTCTGGGGTCAGAGTATTGCGTCCACCATTGCCTGTCTCAAGAGTCGGTGGGGATCCGCATTCCCTCTGAAGAGACGCTACATCCTACGGTATCCACCATAAATCAGCTGGACATTCCTGAATGTCATTTGCAATACCGATCGGTATTTGAAAACCCCGAATTTCATACCCTGCCTCCTCATAGAAGGGATGATTGTCACATAGACTTACTTCCAGATCAACCCATTCCTTTTGGTCGTATGTATGTTCTTTCTCAACGTGAAAAGTCGGTTCTGAAAGAATATCTTCAAACCCATTTACGTAATGGCCTTATCACCGAATCTATGTCACCGGCAGGAGCATCACTATTCTTTATTCCTAAGAAAGACTCCGATGAACTCTGTCCTTGTATTGATTACCGAGGACTCAATAAAAAAACCACTGCCGACAAGTATCCCATGCCACTTATTACGGACATCATTCAAGCAGTTCGAGCGGCTTCTCTGTACACAAAATTCGATCTCCGAGGTGCATACCATCTCATACGTATTGCTCCCGGAGACGAATGGAAAACCGCCTTTCGTACTCCATTTGGACATTACGAATACCATGTCAGGCCATTTGGCTTGGTCAATGCTCCGGCGATCTTCCCGAGGTTCATGGACCATCTGTTTGCTGACATATTATTGTGTTTTGTTATTATCTACTTGGATGATATCCTTGTTTATTCCATCAACCCGGAAGATCACATTCAACATGTTAACACTGTTTTGGAACGCCTTCAATCACACCGCCTCTACTGTAAAGTCACAAAGTGTGAATTCCACCAGGAACAAGAACCTACTTAGGTTTTGTGTTATCATCCCAGGGAATTTCTATGGATCCTAAAAAGGTATCAGCTGTATTGGACTGGCCCGTTCCAGCTGATATAAAAGACATTCAGAGGTTTTTGGGATTCGCAAATTTCTATCGGAAATGTATTCCCTGCTTCTCAGAAATTATTCTGCCTATTACTCGACTTCTCAAGAAGGGCGTCTCATTTTCCTGGAATGAATCGGCTCAAAAAGCTTTCAACACGTTGAAGAAGATGTTTACTTCCGATACCATCTTGATCACCCCTGACCAAACCAAACAATTCATTGTTGAAACAGATGCATCTCAGAATGCTTTAGGAGCCGTTCTCTTACAACTATCAGAACAAGGGGATGAAAGACCCGTAGCATACTTATCTAAGTCCTTCAATCCGGCAGAGCAGAACTACTCGGTTCTTGAGAAAGAACTGATGGCTATTAAGCGCGCCTTCGAAGAATGGAGACATCTACTTTTGGGATCTCCTTATCCAGTTAAGGTACGCACTGATCGCCAAAATTTCAAAGTTCTTCAGAACGCTGATACCACTAACAGTCGACAGGCCCGATGGGCTTATTTCTTTCTTCCCTTTCGGATTGAGTTCACCTTCTGGCCTGGCAAACATAATTTGAGAGCAGATGCCTTATCCCGTAAAGATTCTCCGACATCCACGTTTATCTCCGAAAAAATGTTTCCCAATGCCCAATTTATTGCAGTTCTTACTGACTTCCTTCAAGAATTACGAACAGCCACTAATCTAAATAAGGCTTTATGTGAAAGTATCGCCTCTACCCATCATCTTACCAAAGAAAACAAAAATGACTTTCATGGAACTCAAGTACTGATTCCCATCCCTTCTTTGCAACTAGAAGTGCTCAGGATTTGCCATGACTCACGAGCAGCAGGACATTGTGGATTCCTTTCCACCCTAGAACTCATTCAACGACATTTTTGGTGGCCATCCGTAAGATCAGATGTCCGGGATTATGTTGCAACTTGCAAAATCTGTGCTCATGCAAAGACTCCTAAATCACCACCTCTGGGGTTATTAGCTAGAATGCCTATTCCAGACCGGCCTTGGCAGATTATATCAACTGATTTTGTGTCTGATCTACCCCTATCGGACAATATGACTGCAATCATGGTGGCTATTGACTTCTTCACCAAACTAGCGCATTTTACACCTTTGCGAAAACTACCCGGAGCACCATTAATGGCAAAAATGTTCCTCTCTGAAATGTTTTCTCGTCATGGTTTACTAGATACTATTGTTTCAGACCGGGGTCCCCAGTACACCTCTCTCTTTTGGCAAAATACTTGTCGCATTTTGGGTATCAAACGAGCCCTCTCTTCTGGATACTATCACCAGACTAATGGGCAAACGGAGCGCTTGAACCAGACCTTAGAAGGTTACTTACGATGTTTTATTTCAGCAGCTCAGGATAACTGGGTAGAGCTGCTTCCGTTTGCGGAATTTGCTTACAATAATTCCAGACATTCGGCCCTCCAGACCAGCCCTTTTTATTGTTCTTAAGGCTATCATCCATCTTTTGTTCCGAATGCAACGACTTCTGATTCTGGCTGCCCAAGGGTGGATTCTCTGATTGCCGATATCCACAAAGGACAAAAACTGGCTAAGCAATCTTTACTGAGGGCTCAAGATCGAGCGAAAAGAAATGCTGATCTGCTCCGCTGTGAGGCTCGGGTACTTACCGTCGGAGATTCGGTATGGTTGGCGTCCAGATTCCTTCCTCGCCACCTGGTTCCATCAAAACTGTCTCCCAAGTACTTTGGGCCATTACAAGTGTTGTCCAAAATCGGCACGGCTGCGGTCAAACTTTCTTTACCGGCCTCTTGGTCTCGGATTCATCCTGTGTTCCATTTGTCTCAGATTAAACCGGTTGTGCAGGATCGCTTTCTGCGGACTGGGGGACCCCCACCACCTCCGGTTCTCACGGACATTGGTCCCAAATTTGAGGTGGCAGCTAGTTGTGACTCACGTTTCCGACAGGGTCGGTTGCAATTCCTGATCGATTGGAAGGGTTATTCACCTGCTGAAAGGACCTGGGAGCCAGCTTCTGGGGTTCATGCGCCTCGTCTGGTGCGGCGGTTTTTTCTTCTTCATCCGGGTAAGCCCGGGGCGCCCCCCGAAAGAGGGGACATACTGTTACACATCGACGCAGATGGTCTTTGTGGGCACATACCTGCTTGTGCGGTACTCTTCTTACAGGTAGTTCCAAGATGGATGCCCGTCGGATTCCCCATACTACCTGCAGCGGTCCAGTCTTTGCACATCTCTCCGACGTACGGCCAAGCGCTCACGTGATCCTTTATCCGGAATCGAAGCGGACGATGTTTCGCGTCTCTACTGCTTTTGGCGCTCCGTGAGTTTTCTTCTGATACTTTCCACTTACTTATTCTAGTCCAGTCTAATTGTGCCTCTCATCTCTCCTAACCCTGTTCTTTCCCCTTATCCAGATTCATCCTTCAGCCTTCCCCGGCTCATTTCTCCGTCAGACCAATCCGGCAGACCAGAGTGTTTCCCGTTCCTCCTAGACTTCCGTTAGAGTAAGTTCAGTCCCTTGAGAGCTCCCCCTTGATTTCTTCCAGAGTCTCTCCCGCTGCTCCACTAACCATCCGATCTCCAGTCCTGAATATTCTTCCTCCATCTTCATTCCTTCGATGGTGAGAGGATTATTTTCTGTTTCCTATTATACCATTCTACTTTCTTCCCGTCTCTTGCTTTCTCCTGTTTTTCTTCTCCCGTGTACCTAGAAGAAGCCTCCCGTGTGACTTCCTTGTTCTGCCATAGATCCGAGACGCTTCTACTTCAGCCTCCCGATCCGCACGAGTTTGGACTCAACCAGGGTTTTCTTCCCATTAGAGGGTTTCCCTGGCAGTCCTGTCCTCTCCCCTGGGTTATCCTATCCCGGGTCGGAGAGACCAGGGCTGTCTCAGGGGAGCTTTCACTGCTGCATTGGTCCTCCCATTTGGATTCATCGATCTGTCAAGGTGAGCTTGTTGCAGACTTTGGCGGTAAAAGCCTTTTTGACAACAGATTTATTAAATTGCATACTGCAGTATTAACACTATAATATATATACAACCCTAATTACTTATTAGACAAGTCTTAATGAGAAACACCACTTATTTTCAGACAGAGGTGAGCGCTTAACATAAGATGGCACTCCAATAAGTTATTAAAAAGGGAGGGAAAAAGGCAGAGTTATGGAAGCACACACATTTCAATACTTTTTAAAAGAACCACAGTAAGGCAGGATAGGCAGAGTTCTACTGGAGAGCAAGGAAGTCAATTGCAAGGCCCACTCTTGGGGAGAGCAAGCAGAAGGGGTCCAGGTTCACACAGTGGTGTTATGCCCAAAGAGTCTTGTAGATAGTTCACACACAAAGAATGAAATTCAAGTCAGGAAAAGTTAGCTAGGTTGTCCCAGGCCAGCCCAGGTTAGAAAGTCGAGGCTTTACTGTCACCCCGAACGATCCGTCGCAAGGGAAGCCAGGCGAGACACAGTACCTTAAGTGGGAAGGAGGCTCCAGCGGGGGCAGTTGTTCCTGGCAGCGGGTGCAAGTCGGTGTTTCGTCCAAAGGAAGAGGAGGTCTCGCTGTGGAGGAAAGATGAAGGTCGTTGCACTGCCAGGGAAGAAACCAGCCGCGGAGTTCTTCGGTTAAAAGGTACTACCCATCTCTTCGCGGTAGTGGTAAGCCGTGGTATTCCGGTTGCCAGGGTGCTTGGCACGGGCAAGGCGACCACGAGATGCTCCAGGAAGGTGAACAGAAGGCAAAACTGGTTATCCCCACCAGTCAAAGGAAGAAGGCTCTCCAGACTGGAGATCTCCTCTGTCGTCGGGAAAAGGGGTGAGACGGTTCAGCAGGGCTCCACCGGTGGTGTCGTTGTTGTAGGTCGGCTCAGCTTCTCCCTCCTCAGATTCTTAGGTCCTGTGGCGACTTCTGAAGTTCCAGTCCCCAAAGCCCTGCTTTTATGCAGCAAACCCCCATTCATTCAGCCTAGCTGTCAATCCAACATGCTAAGTGGTGAGCCGGCCGGCTCACCACTTGGGCCAATCACACAAGAGTGCGCCTTGAGTTGCCAAGGCAACTCAGTCCAGGGTGCCTAAACCCCCCCCCCCCACACCCCCTGTGGTACCCAGACAGAGTGGCACCACTTTTGGAGGCTTCTGTGGAGAACCCCGCCAAAAAGTGGAACAAAGGGCTCGACTTGGGTTGGAGTCACAGAAGCGAACACAAATGCCATTTTGGAACCAAGTTTTGGCAAAGAATACCAAATGGCAAATTTATTTTAATTTAATAAACCGGCGGTATGTTCGAGGCTATTTTAAAAAGTGGTAGCTTCGAACAATGGGAAAATCCCATAGGAATATATTCGCGGTCGAATATAAAAAGTAGTATCCACTGCCACCAGCCAAAACTTGGTCGGGGGGGACTGGACAGTACCCCCTCAAACAACAGACCCCGGGGCAATCGAATTGCCCCGACCAGTACGTCCGCAATAGGATGGTTTGTACTGGTTCTGTTCACAATTTGAGACTAGTAAAGCCAATGGTGACTTTACATGCCCTGGGAGACAGTAGTCAGTCCCAGGGTATGGAGTCTATGTTTGGGGGTCGCTACGACACCCCTGCGTTACGGCACGGAGGGTGCTGTGCAACCCATATATCAAAAACACATGAAGCCCTATGGGGTAAAGGACCCCATAGCCCATAAAACACATACAAAGTCAAAGGAACACCTCAAATCATGTCTAAGAGTGGGAGGAAAAGAGTCTCACTCTTAGCAGGAGAAAAAAATAAACCCCAAAAATCCAGCAAAGCTGCTGGGGGACTCACTAGGTTTGGGAAATTAGCCTTTACAGAGAATTCTCCCTAACACGGACCACTCGCCCTTGCAACTAGTCTGGGCAATGAGGGGCCCTAAGCCCCCCATACCACTGTGGCGAATGCCGACTGACGCTCTGTCAGACTGTGCATTCCAAGAGGTACTCCACACTAAACTAACCAAATACATAGATACCAATGTGGGAAGTGTAGACAAATGGAACACTGTCTGGGATACACTGAAAATAGTGGTGAGAGGGATAACCATTGCGGGTGCGGGAGGAATCAGGCGGACACTGAAAAGGGAACCAGAGACAAATGAAGAAAGGATCAGGCAATTGGAAGCCAATACTCAGAGGACAAGGGAAGGGGAGAAGGAATTAGTGGCGATTAGGGAAAACAATAGGGAGGCCTGGGATAGGCTAGCGAAATTTGACTACATAGTAAGAACTACTAGGGCACACTCTGAGGGGGAAAAGCCGAGCAGGCTTTTGGCGTGGCTGTGCAAGAGGGAGAACCCGAGACACCCAACTACGGCGCTTAAGAACGAATCGGGCGAGGTGCATACGACACAATTGTCCATAAATGACACCTTTTGAAAATGTTACTCCCAGTTGTACCGCCACGACAAACAAGTGCCACACCAGTACATATTGGACACACTGGAGGAGATAGGGCTACCCAAACTCGACGGGGAGCACAGAGAAATGCTCAACGGCGAACTGACTGCTGAAGACGTAAGTGAAGCAATTAGGTCATTAGCTACCAGTAAAACTCCTGGAAGCGATGGTTTGCCCCCTGAAGTTTACAAAACATACTCATCGGAATTGACTCCGATCTTACACGAAGTATATCAGGAAGCATTTGAGCTTAAAATGCTCCCGAACACCATGAGACCTTGGTGGTCCGGATCCCTAAACCCGGTAAACCCAGTGCGACTCCTATAGGTCCCTGGCAATGTTAAATTACGATGTAAAAATTCTGCCAACTATATTGTCTAATCGCCTCTCCAGGGTGATAGGGTCTTTAATACACGAGGACTAAAATGGGTTCATCCCGAACCACAATACGGCAGTAAACCTGCAGCGTTTAAAACACATTGTGGAACAAACATCTAGCCGGCGGGAACACTTGGCAGTTATCTCACTGGGTGCAACAAAGGCATTTGACTCCATATACTGGAGTGGTTGATCACGGTGGTGAGAGAGTTTGGGCTGGGTGAGCATTTCATCAGATGGGTTGAGCTACTCTATGCAGCACCAGTGGCCAGGGTGAAGACGGGAAGAATCGTTTTGCCCCCTGGGACATACAGAGAGGGACCAACAGGGCTGTCCGCTGTCACCCATGCTCTATATATATTGGGCCTGGAGCCAATAGCTATATACATCAGAAAATAGTTTTTTGACGATGGAATCACAGTGGGAGGTGTACACCATGTAGTGTCCCTATATGCAGACGATGTGCTCTTATACCTACGGGACCCACACCTGAATGTCCCAGTGGTGTTGGAAGTGCTGGAGAGATTTGCAGGATATTCAGGGATATCTTTCAGCAGGAAGAAATCCTACATATTTCCATTAGCTGGACTGGCTGGAAAACCAATGGATGAACTTCCGGTGGTTGGGCTTAATTGGCAGCCTAAATCATTCAGAGTGAACATCTGGCACACCCCAGACCTGATACATGAGGATAACACTAAACTGGTGTTGAGGGGGCTCAGAAAGTCTATAGAGTTCTGGTCCAGGGTCCCATTGTCGGTAATGGGTAGGGTTGCTATAACTAAAATGATAGTCTTGCCAAGGTTTTTGTACTTCTTCCACAACGTGCACCACTATATCCCAGCCTCTTTTTTCCGCACAATTCAGAAACTGTTGAGGGAACTGGTGTGGGGCACGGGCAGGTACAGATTGTCTTTATCCACTTTGTCGCTACCATACAAGAAAGGGGGGTCCAACTACCGGATTTAGAGAGGTATTACATAGCGGCGCAACTCAGTCACATGGCCAAATGGCTTGCTGATGAGGCTACCTTGGAAACGAGACTGATAAAACGACTTGTGGCACCTGCACACCTGAAGGAAATACTCTGGATCTCACTAAAGTGTTTGAATACAACCCCAATGATTGTAACGCTGAGCAGAAAAATTTGGACTAGGGCCCTAAAACTGTCAAAAACCAACCGCTCATATTCCCCTGAAACCTCAATGGGAGCCGAGGTCTGTGCAGTTAAAGAAGACCTAATAAATATGAGATTACGGGAGGGGTTTGGTGTCTATACATGGGGGGATGTCTATGAAGAAGGGGTCTTCAGGGAATTTGAATCCATGATAGAGAAAGAAGGGCTTCCCAGTGGCCAATTTCTATGGTACTACAAGAGTAAGAAAGTTGTGAAGGAAGCTTGGAAGGAATGGCCATTAGAACCAGAAATAGACCAGATACTGGCAGTGTTACACAATCTTGGGGACAGGTGGAAACGGTATCAGGTAATATAATCGTGGCAAAAATGTCACATTAAAGAAATATTGCGGCAAAAATGCTGCTGTTTGATCCGGTAAAAGTGTGCCCCATTATACCATTTAAGGGGAGTGGGAGTGTCCCCCGCTCCCCTTAAATGGTATAATGGGTCCGGGGGCTGCAGGGGTGTCCCCCGCATGTTTTACATTGACTGCGGCGCAAAAACGGCAGCATTTTTGCCACGATATTTTGTTATCACAGCAATTTTTGCCGCGATTATATCACATGGAACCGTGGAAACCAGTGTCCAGGATTTATAATCAACTGATGGATAGACCTAACCCCAAGAGCATGGTATTAAAACAAAAATGGGAGTCTGATACCAGCACCGATATAACAGATAGGGAATGGGCCAGGGCCCTGGCATATCCCTGGGAAGTTTCCAGAAACGCCAGATTCAGGTTGATCAGGCAGAATTGCAAGATTTAACCACAAAGTTACCTCACAGTGCCCTTGGTGCAATGTGGAGAGTGCAGAGCTGATTCACATGTCTTGGGAATGCACTAAGTCACAAGATTTTTGGGGTAAGATTGAATTGGCTTGTAGAAAAGCCGGGGTGGTGAGATATGAGTGGACAGCGAAGGAATGCCTCTTGGGGTCCTACCCAAGGATCTTTGACAGAATTGTCCCCTAGTTCTTCCAATTGATAAATACAATCGAAAGGAACGCCCCCTCCAATTCTGAGAGGCTGAATGGGTCTGTTGTGGTTGACGAATCGTTGCTCCAAGCAATTTTGCAGCAGCCTTGGAAGTCTGCAGCCTCTCCAAGCTCTTGCTGGCCTTCAAGTCGAACAGTTGTGAGCCATCAAAAGGCATATCCAATAGCCTCGCCTGAACGTCTGGGGCAAAACCTGATCTGTGCAGCCATGCAAATCTTCTGGTTATAGTGCTTGCTGCCATAGCGCAACTAACACAGTCTGAACAGTCTAGACCTGATTGCAGAAACTGGCACATAGCATCCTTGCCATCCTGCACAATATTGAGAAAGTCTTCCCTTACTTCTCCATCAGGAATGTGTTCTGCGGCCATTGCCACAACCTCCCATAGAATGTACAAATACTTGGCATGGGCATACAAAGCATTTAATGGCCTTAAGTGCCATGCTAATTGGCGAAAACACCAGGGCATCAAATCTCGTCATGCCTATCTGGAGGGATTGTTGGATAGGCAGTCGGCTTTGAGGTTTACGTGGCCGCCAGAACAAACAGACTTTCTGGAGTTGGATGTCTAGACAGAAAATCTGGTTCTATAACGGAAGGTCTGTATTTTTTTGTCGAATCCTTATTTATTGCTGGGTAGTGTCCAGCTTTTTCCAGTTTTCCAAGACTCTGTTCTTCAGAGCTGTATAAAATGGCAATACCACATCTTTTGGGGGACCCTTATCAAGAATGTCTGTGAGATCATCCTTCTCATATTCAGCTACAGGTCTACTCCAGCCGAAATACATAATCACCTTGCCCATAACATATCTAAATGAGGCATCAGCATGCCCAGTCACATCTGGTGTGGCAAACTCAACCTCTGGAGAAGTATCTAGACCACTTGCATCCTTCAAGGTGTCCATCAGGTCTTTTAACCTTGACGTCTCAGAGATTAACTCTTCTGGAGCACCTGGAGTACCATACTCCAAGCCAAACAGAGGGCTTCTCTCATCCTTAACCTCCTCTCTCTTGATATATGGAGCTCATCGACCTGAAAAAGTCCTTTCTAGATAAGGGCTTTAAAGTCTTTGAGGAATCAGTCAAAGACGTTGATTGCTTGGACGTTCATTCCTTCGACAGAGCATCGGGTGAAGGAAGTGACTTAGTCTTGTCTCAAGGAGTCGAATCACTCGATACCTCGAGGAAGCTTCGAGGATTTACTGCCCAGGCTTTTAAGCGCACAAGTAATAGATTTAGACAACACGCTGTCACTTTCACGAGTCGCAATGGGATCGGAAGCCTTTTTCAGTACACTCAAAGATGTAGGTGGAGCTGCCTTCGTGAACACTTCTGACATTCTCAGGTGAAATTCCTCCCATTCTGCTTTGGAAGCAGATTTACTAGGAAAATGTACCAGTTTCCCATCAGGCGAAGAGTCGGAGGAAGACAATCGGGAGAAATGACATTGCTTCCTAGATCTCTTATGACAAGATGATAACATAAGATAACTACACTAATTTTGTGTGTCAACATTTGGTTCTTGATCTAGAACATTTAGCATGTTTACTGCTATGTTTAGCCCTTTGAGGCGAAATATCCCTCAAGCTTTTCGCATCTGACCTCATTTTAGACTGGGTAGTGGAAGGGGATTTGACAAAGGCATACCTAGGACGAGTTCCCCCTTCCTCTGGTTCAAAGTCTTAATGGTCATAGACTGGCCCTAACCAAAGTCGTTGACCTTATGGCCCACCCCAAGACACCAGAGGCATATTCAGTGTGGATCTGTTATTGACATCTTTGACCGCCAGTTCGAACACCTCTTGAATCCGGTCTTTGGAGTAGACATCCCGAAGATTATGAAGAAACACAGTAGAAATTTGCGGAGGAAAAAGAACCGTTTCGAAGCATACAGTGCATGCAGAAAAACAGAACTGCGGCAAAGTGTTAGACTTACTGACCATGGGCGGCATCTCAGGCAGGTTGACAAAATGTCTTCATCCAAATAGCCCAAGAGGTAATTGAGCAAAAGGCCAAAGAAGATGCAAGGCACTTTCTTACAGGAGCTTAAAAGATAGAGAAGGGTATGATTAGTAAAAGGTGAATACGGCGCTGAATCAAAAGAACTCGAGAGGTTTCTGGAAAATTATAAATGAGTCGATGAACCAGGAAACAGCATTACTATCAAACATGGTACCTGAAAAAGAGTGGGAAATCCACTACACAAACCTATTTAAAAAAGTGAAAAAGTCAAGTTACCAGAATGTCCCCTTAGCAAGTCCCTGGGAAATAAAGTTTGATCGTGATGACATTCGATCCATCATCAAAAAAAGCAGTGCCTCGAGGGCAGCAGGACCAGATGGTCTGTCAAATGCAGACTTGAAAGCGAATATCGAAGAGTGGTTTGAATTTTGCTATACTCTGTTCCATCTAATAATCACTGAAAGACGGATACCCTCATCCTGGAAATCAGGGATCATTGTCCCAATCTACAAGAAAGGACCCCGCAATGCTGCTGTAAACTATCGGCCCATAGCCTTATTAGACGTTGTGGGGAAAGTGTTTGCTAGTTTGCTACTTATCCGACTTACAGCATGGATCAAAAAACAGAAAATCTACGACGAGCGACAATCTGGCTTTATCAAAGGAGTTGGTTGCAGTGTGAATCTCTGTATCTTGGAACTACTGAAAATTGACGCCATCAGAACAGGGAAAAAGGTTTACTTAGCGTTTATAGACATGGCAAACGCATTTGATGGTGTCGACAGAGAAACTCTGTGGTCCAAACTCAAAGTACGAGGATGTAAAGAAAGTCTAATTCAAGCCATCAAAGAATTATACTCTGACACGTACATCAAAGTCCGACTCGATCACGATGGAAACCTAACAAACCCTATAAGAACGGAGAGGGGAGTGAAGCAGGGTTGCCCCCTTGGAGCAACGCTCTTCAACGTCTACATATTAGAAGTTGGAACAGCCCTGACAAAAGTGGTTTCGTTTCCACCGCTGATAAACGGAGTGCAGGTACACCATATATTATATTGGATGATATGGTCATCATGGATTGTACACCCATTTGCCTACAAAGAAAATTGTCAGCGTTGGAAACCTTTACAAAAGATCTGGGTTTAGAGATAAACGTGACAAAGTCTGAAATCCTTGTCCTAGAAAGCAAAAGGGGAAGGATGAAAAGTAATCAAAGACTAAAATGGGCTCTCGGGTCAAAGAAACTGAATATGGTCTTTCAAACAAGATATCTTGGAACAATCATCAATTCCAGCATATGCGATGAACCGATGAAAATAAAACTACTGTGCTCATGCAAACAATTAACAATGCATGGTGCAATAATACAAAAAGAATATGGTAAATACTGATGCCTGGCTGTAAAAAGATTCTACGAGAGTAAAGTAACTCCGATTTTAACATACGGAGCGGAGAATATGTTCAGATGTGATGCAACGACATGGACACGATGTGAAGGTTTCTTTTGGAAGAAAATCTTGCAGATTCCACAAAGTACACCGACTGCCTGTATTCTATATGAAATGGGGATTTCTTCCTTAAACGTGAGAATAACTTGGAATAAACTAGCGTTATTCAGAAAAACCTATATAGAAGCCAACCTACCTCCTCTGGAAATTCTAATGGATAACGACAAGAACAAAATCAGCGCTGGTCGAATGGAAACATCATTGTAAAGAACTTTTGAAACAGCTGGAGACTGAAAAAAAAAAAGAAAACTGCTAAATCTTGACCGGATCGACATTGGAGAGAGAAGAATAAATCATAAATCTATGCAAAACTCTCCTCCAGAAGTTAAAAAGCGCTCCACCCTGCAAAAATACTTGATCATTGCACCCTGTAAATGCCTAAGAAGGCTATACCTAAAATTCCGGTTAAACATCTTTGAAGCTAAGGAAATACTGAGAAATAGACGTCAAATCTCATTAAGAAACACAAAGAGCAGATTCTGCGATGCAGAAGAAGAACATTTAAAACATCTTGTGCTCAGTTGTCCTGAACTAAAAGACAAACAGGAGAACTGCTTAAGGAGAGAGATGAACCGATACCAGACATACAATCAAGAAGATTGGAGACAATTACACATCACAGAATGTAAATCGCTGCTGATAGCAACGATGCGATTTTTAGACCAACTCCAATCTTTGCTAGAGCAGTCCTTGGTAAATGACATTTGAAAGCAAATCGTTCAAACCAGGAAGAAATTTTGGTTAGAATCTATCTAACCAATACAACACTCCGGACAACAAGTAGAGAAAGCTCTTTTGTTGTGTGGTCTCTTTCCTCTTTTTTTTGTTCTATTTGCTAAAAAATAATGGACTCTAAAAAGCACATTCTTAAGATGAGTATTAATGTAAAGTTTTGATTTGAGTTTTGATTTGAGTTTTTACATTTCAAAAAGTTTGTATAAACTAAATGAAATTAAAAAAAAAAGGTGAATACATGAAACCCACTACCCCCAATCTATCCCGATATACCTGTTTTCCAGTTGGTGTCTTGAGGCTAAGTAACGCAGCTCCAGAAAAGGGGGAACAGGCCAGGTCCCCAGGAAAGAGTCAGGGAGACAGGAAAGGGCAGGCAAGGAAGTCTTGGAGTAGAAATTCAAAGGGAAGAAGCAGCTGAAGTAATCCAATAGGGCAGTGTCCAAGTTCACAGAACAGCAAGGAAGTTCTGTTCTCAAATAGGGACAACAAAGAGGTAATCCAGGCAAACAAGTCCAAATCAAGAACCAAGGACTAGGTCAGGCAATCCAAAAGTACCAAGCAAACAAATCCAAGAAATGGTAATCCAAAGGAAGGTCAAGGAAGTCCAGGGTCGAACGCACAATCAGTCAAGCAATAATATGGTGCGCGGGAACTCAAAGGCAACTGGTCAGCTGTTAAGTGCCAGATTATTGTAACTGCCGGCTCTATATCGAGGGTGGCCGCCAATTAGCTGCTTTCTGGTGGCACTAGGTCCCGTGACAGAACGTACGTATGGACGTACAACGGGATGTAGAGCACGGCGCTCTAAGGCAACTGGATGTTGTGGTTTCGGATGTAGATTCCCATGATCATTCCTCTGGACCATAACCCTTTCAGTCAATGAGGTACTGCAGGAGACCCCTGCACCCTCGATAGGCTAGAATGTGTTGCACCTTGTATTCCTCATCCGAGACTACTTGAATCGGAACGGGACGGGGCTTTAGGCGGGTGAAAGGCTTATACGGTTTCAGGAGGGAGACATACATGATATACAATGTGCCATTTATAACGCGTCTGTACACAAGTGTTTCTAGGCATTACAAGACTAGGACGGGAAAACAAGGGAGGACAAAATAACGATCTTACTAGGCCTAGTGTCATTAGGATCGTGCAAGTGCGGGGAAGGGGAGAAGTGCCAGGGGAAGGGGGAAGTGCAGTTAACGCACAAGTGCAGCCTGCAGGTTTCTCTTAAGTGCAGAGAGAAGGGACAGTAGGGTTGCAGATACAGACCCTTAAGTGTTGAGGAGCGCGGAGGCAGTGCAAGGGCAAATAGACATGCAGGAGCCGGGCCCGAGTTCAGAGGGTGATCAGGTGACCAGTGCGCGGAGCAGTCAGGTGCATTAGCAGAGGACAGGAAGAGAGAAAAGCGGAAGCGAAAAGGAATGTCTTGAGTTCCTTCTGGAACTAGAGGGGGTTCTGCCCAAGTTTGAGAGAGGCAGGGAGGCTGTTCCAGAGGGAGGCCCCAGCAGAGGAGATAGATCTGCCCCCAACTACCTGCTTGGAGAAGCATCTGACCCTCAGAGAGTTGAGGGTGGATGAGTGGAGAGCTTGAGAAGGAAGATGTTTTTGAAGAGAAAGTTGGAGGTAGGGCAGTCCCAGGCCCCAAAAAGCCTTATGGACAATGAAGAGGGTCTTGAAGTTGATCCCTGCAGCCACAGGGGCTGCATGGGCTTGAGGCCAATGACAAGTCTCACAGTCCTGTTCTGGGTAAGTTGTAATGGCAGGAAGATTTAGAAATGAAAGATGTCATGTATACGCTAGGTTGGAGGAATGGCAAGATGAAAAGCGACTGGCTTTACCATACGCGTGATCTTGTACGGTCCAACAAAGCGGGGAACCAGTTTTCATGTTCCATGGATATATAGATAACGAGTGGCTAACCAGAACTGATCACCTGCTGTATATACAGGAGAGTCACGTCCATGGCGATTTGCATGTGTACGCATCTTTACTGTGCAACTAGCAAATGTTGCTTAGTGAGAAAGTGTATTTGCAGGATGTGCAAATAACTGGTGTTTGAAGCAGGTGTATCAGAAGCAGGCGGATCCATAATTGGCAATATGTAGGGGAGTTGACCACATAGGACGTAAAAAGTGGAGTTTCCTGTTGCTGAATGGACTGCATTGTTATATGCGAATTCAGCGATATGGAGCAGATCGAACCAAGTCAGAGACGCTTTAATGGGAGGGCAAAAGGGGCACTTGCCTAGGGCCCCCACCTTTGAGGAGGCCCCACAAGGCTGTCTGGTCTAAAGAAGTAAGATTCCTTTGTTCACCAGACTTAAATAACACACATCAGTATATTGTATAGCATGCTGCTGAGGCTCTAATCCTACTGCCTGTCTGTTTTGGCAAGAACATTCTGCCTTGATCAATTAATCATTTAATGCTTTCTGTGTTCACTGTGGTATATATAGTTTGTGTGTTCCTTGCAGCACAACTCCTGTATCATTCTTCCCTTCCTGTGAGAATTATGCTGATCATGTGCAATAGACAAATTTGAAATACATATTGGTAAATTGAGTGCCACTATGGTTCTGAAGTTAGCTCAGTGTGTTAAGCACTCATTGCAGAGATATGTGTTCCTATGCAAGATTAAAACAGCACATTCCTGTAAGGCTGGCTGAGCTTTTCCTATGTCTGAAGGTTATAAACCTGCCTGCGTATGTACTTGGTCTTGCAGCACAACGGGTGCTATTATCAGCAATGCACCAGCACCTGATAGGGGTTGCTATAAAATCGAACATGTCATCCTTACAGTGAAGGTCTAGAAATTGGTTTGTTCAGATGGGGTGTTGTAAAACCTAGGCAATCACCTCCAATGATGAGCATAAACTGTTAGTCCAAGAGATGAATACATATCCAAATTTGGAACCAAAGCATTCATGCTTGTATCCTGGCTTTGCCAGCAGACAATACAGTGATCTTGGTCAAATCATCTAATATCTTGTACATTACTGTCTTCTGTGAAGTTTGCCTACTTGCATGCTGGTGGCATTGTTTAGTCCATGACTTTATTTTTCATCTTATGTAGGTCATTTGAGTGGAAGGGGTGGTGGACAGAAGGGAGCAGACCAGATGGTGCAGGACTCAGGCAAGCATATTTTAAAGTCTGCTCGTTTAACACAAAATAACGCTTTGCATTTATCTAAAAGTCAAAGGTTTTTCTGCACGTTTATAAATGACAATTTCACAAGCCAGTGTCTTGGAGCTATGTAAAGTTTTAAAATACAAAAGACCAAGCTAGATCAAATCTGTTAAATCACACTGATTGGTTTGCTGATACAGATATACGTCTCCTGATGATGGAGAGAATGAAACTAGAATCATTCTGTTACACCCGACTATAATATTTTGTTTT
Source organism: Ambystoma mexicanum (assembly GCF_040938575.1). Classification (NCBI taxonomy): domain Eukaryota; kingdom Metazoa; phylum Chordata; class Amphibia; order Caudata; family Ambystomatidae; genus Ambystoma; species Ambystoma mexicanum. The sequence goes on along the minus strand of NC_090929.1, from coordinate 334,511,583 downwards.
TAAAAATGGTCACATTTGGTAATGTGATTGGTGTACTTTCCAAGTCAGTTTTACAAAATGAGATTATTTTAGTTAATGGTAAGAACTGGTAATGAAAGTGTTCAAATGCAGAAATTGCAGAGTTGGCACACATCCGAGATTCACCCGTTAACCAGTGTGTGTAATGCTGGCCATCTAATTTCATCTTAGATTGGCTAACCTCTCGAAATTGCCAGTCCCAAAACCTTTCAAAATTGTCAGCCCTTCACGGTATGATCTTCAAAACAGCCTCACTCGTGGTTTCACTGGCTATAGTGTTGCTTCCCCTATAATAGTGAGCATTTATATATTGCACACCACAAGCACTTTATTCTTTTGATCTCTTGATCTCTAATGGCAACACTATTTGAAAACCATGTCCCATTTATAATCTCAGTCTGTCCGGATACAGACACCTTCCTGGTAGCTTCTAATCTACATCCACTATCCATGCTATGGTATGTGTAGCTTTATCCTTCCTACCAATTGGTCTTCTCTATCCATGCTTGAGCATTTCTGTATTCTGTGGGGGAGCAAATGTGAGTTCTCTGTCTATTCTGGGTTACACATAGCTTTTACATACAGTCCTGCATTAACACTACAGGCCATATACCTTCCTGGATTATATTTATAAAAGGTCTCCAGAATCTATGCTAGAACAGAAGTAACCTCTTCGTAGACTGATAATGTTGGCCTTCAAATGGTACTTGTTTATCATTCTGATTAGTGCAGACATGAAGACTTTAAGGGGACTTAAAGGGAGTAAACATCCTTATTCTTAATGCTGTGAGGCAGTATATCAACCTATGGGTTGTGACTGCGGTGGAGGAGGGGCAGATATTCTTAATCACTTAATTCCTTTGGTTTGGTGAAGGGGGGCCCCAAAGATGTCCGTGCCCAGGGCCCCACAAGTGCTTAAAATGGCCGTGAACCAAGTGCCAAGTGTAGCAGGCAGAGACATCTGAGGTATTGTTCCAAGGATTTGGATTAAACTCTCTGTTTGACCATCTGTTTCTGGGTGGTATGCTGAAGGGAAAAGTGCCTCTAAACCCAACATCCGTGAAAGAGCCTGCCAGAAACTGGAGGTAAACTGAGACTATCACTAAAGGTAGACCAAAAAAAACAAAAAACATTACGGAAGTACAAATCGGCTAACACAGGAGCCGAAGGAAGACCTTTGCAAGGGACAAAAACGGGCCATTTTAGAAAAGTAGTCAACAACCCATACTGTGTCGTACTTGTTTTCAGTTGGTAGGTCGGTGATAAAGTGCATGGATACCACATACCATGGTTTGTGAGGCACGGGTAACAGCAATATTTTACCCATAGGAGGGGCTATGTCCGTCTTGCTTTGAGTGCAGATAGCGCAGGTGGCAATATAAGTTGTTATGTCTTTGGCCATTTTCGGCCACCAGCACCAACGTTGTAACAGAGATATGGTTTTCTGTTACCCTGGATGGATGTGCAGCGACTTTAGTATTGTGGAACAATTGTAACGCTTGATGTCGAAGAGGGACTGTGGGAATGTTCAGGTACTTATGAATGTATGGTAGTACCTCTAGTATTTCAGCATTACATTCAGAAAGATCATTTTAATGTGTGAGGACCCAGGAACAGATATCAGAGACTAGGATATTCGGGGCGGTACAGACACAATGTGTTCTTTCTGTAATACATACTCGGGGGTAGTGGGTAACAGCTCCCCCCTTGACTTTGAGATAGGACGTCCGCCTTTCCATTTTTTTTTTAGAAGGACGGTACTTAATAACGAAGTTGAAGGCAGCAAAGAAGAGGTTTTGTACTTGTCTACTTTTTGTCCATTTTAGTGAGGCTAAATCACGTAGATTTAGATGATCTGTATAAAAGTGACCGGGTATTCTCCACCCCACAAATGGTGTCTCCAAATTCTAAACGCTTCATTTATAGCCAGGAGTTCTTTTCCATTAACTGTATAGTGTTGTTCAGTGATGGTGAGCTTTCATGAATGATAGGCAACTGGGTGAAATCGACCAGTTGTGGGGCATTCTTGTGACAGCACACCTCCCACTGCAAAGGAAGCATCCGCCTCTATGACGAAAGGCATGTCTAGATTTGGGTGTTGGTAGACCAAATGTACTGTACTGATGTACTAGTAAGCCTTGTTAAGGGAGCCACTATGGATGAGAAATCTTGAATGAACCGCTGATAAAAACTGGAAAAACCAAGAAAGGCCTGTAGCTTTTTTTTTTTTAAATACATTTTATTTGGCATTTCTTTAAACATTAACATCGGGACTCAACATAGTCCCATTTTACCCCCCCTTCCCACCCACCACCCCCCTCAACGGTTATATTGTTCTCAGTTGACCCACTGCGAACCGATTTATCGTTGCTCCAGATCTATCCATGTGCAGTGTGCGGATTTTGTGTGGGCACCATTGCAACATGTGCCTTGTAGGTATTCAATTGTTTCCCCCCAGTCAATTGTGAATCTCTCTCCTTCCCCTTGTATATTGTATGTTATTCTCTCCATTGCCACCTATGTCCAAATTCTATTTAGCCATTCTTGGTTAGTTGGGGGGGATTTTTGTTTCCAATTTTGAGCTATCGCTAACCATGCTGCTATGAGAAATCCCATAAAGTTCCTCTTTTGGGTCTTTGTGAGCGATCTGTCCCGGTGATCCCACATACCGCACATCCATACTACTTCTACCAGATTAGCGGCTCCCTCGAAGATGTTTAACATTTGTGTCTTCACTTCTGCCCAGAATGGTTGCAGTGCTTTACAGTCCCACCATATGTGTCTCCAATTTCCTATTGTGTCCCATCCCCTCCAGCAATTTCCTTGCACTTTATTGAACATGTTATGGAGTCTTTCCGGGGTATAATGCCATTGGATCATCATTTTTGTCCATGCTTCTCTTGTTTGAATCGCCCAAGTCCATTTAGGTATTATTTGCCATATGTATGTCCATTGCTCCCTCGTGATACGTCTCCCTAGCGTTGTTTCCCATTTCTTCATGTAATGCCATGTTGTGTGTTCTGCCTGGGCATTTATGAATTTGTAGAGGGTGGAGACGAATTTCCTTTCTCCCGTTTGGGTCATCATGTATGTCTCAAAAGGGGTCAAGGTCCTTGTCAGTGCTTGTGTTATTCTTGGCGTGGTGAGCCAATGATGGAGCTGCTCATATTGGTATCTGTCCTTTTCCGTTAGGCCCAGTAGTTTGACATTCCGCGAACGTTCTGATCTGTTGGCCGTCGTACATGTCTCTAATTTTTGTGCAGTCTGCATCTCCCCATTTATGGAACGCTCCTCTTTCCGTGCCTGGGGGGAAGTCCGGATTGTCTAGAATCGGAATGAAGGGGGCGGGATCTATCGTGAGGATTTCTCTCTTGGTTGCTCTGTCCCATACGTCCATAATGGAGCCTATGATCTCGCTAATTTTAACATTTTGATATCGGTACTCCGTTTTTCTCCATAGAAAGTGGCGTAGGTTTGATCTCGCTACTGCTCTGTCCTGCGCCTCCCACAATTTTTCAGATGTATTAGCGATCCATTCATTCAAGACCCAGAGTTGCGCTGCCTCGTAGTATTTCTTTAGTTGGGGGAGTGCCATGCCTCCGTCTGATTTATGTGCTGTGAGAGCCTGTTGCGACAGTCTTGGTGTTTTGTTTTGCCAGATGTATTTTGTTATGATTTTGGTAAGTGTCTTAAAGAATGAAGCCAGTACCCGTATGGGGAGAGCTTGGAAGAAATATAACAGTCTGGGTAGTATTGTCATTTTGATAACTGTTATCCTGCCCCACCAGATTATTGCTAACGGGTTTCATCTCTCTAGATCTCTCTTTACGTTGTCTATAAGTTTCGTGTAGTTCCCTGAGAAGAAGTTCTTAATCGAGGGTGTCAGGGTGACTCCTAGGTATCTCACCCCGTCCTCAGCTGTTTGTAGGTGGAGATCCTTCGTTTTCTTATATATCTCTCGTTTGTTCCCAGCCAGGGCCATTACCGACGATTTCTGTTTATTTATTTTTAGCCCTGATATTTTACGGTAATCTTCGATCTGTTGAATGAGGAGGGGAAGTGTCTCTATTGGCTCTGTTAGGGTCATCATCATAACGTCCGCGACTGCCGCTGTTTTGTGTGCCTGCCCTCCCATTTCTATTCCCTTTATGTCGGGTGTAGCTCTGATCTTCGCCAGTAGTGGTTCGAGGAAGACTGCGTATAGCAGGGGTGAGAGAGGGCATCCCTGTTTGGTGCCCCTTCCAATTCTGATAGGGTCCGAGATTTCTCCATTGACTGATAACCTGGCTATTGGTGAATTGTAGTTGGCTCGCACCATGTTTATATATGCATTTCCCATGCCCATTTTATTTAGCGTTGCAAATAGCATTGACCATTCCACCTGGTCGAATACCTTTTCCGCATCCACCGATAATATTGCTGAAGGGATATTCGTGATCTCGGCTTTCTCTATAAGATGTGCTATTCTTCTGATATTGTCATGGGTTTTCCGATTTGGGATGATGCCCGATTGCTCTTGATCAATCAGTTTCGGGAGTAGGGTTGAGAGCCTGTTAGCGAGTATTTTTGTATAGAGTTTTGCGTCGATGTTGATTAGAGCTATTGGGCGGTAGGAGCTTGGGTTTTCCGGATCGTTCCCTTTTTTGTCAAAGACTAGTATCTTTGCTTCGTTCATCGAAGGAGCAATATTAGATGCGTCTTTAAAGGTGTTGTAAAGATTTGTTAATATGGGTGTGAGCGTATCCGCGTATATGTTTTATAGAAGGCTGCTATGTAGTCGTCCGGTCCTGGAGATTTATTTTTAGGTAAGTCTTTAATTGCTTTTGCTACCTCTTCTGCTGTGATCGGTTCGTCCAAAGTAGTTTTTTCGTCGGTCGTAATCGTTGGTAGTGATATCTCCTTTAGGAAGGCCTCCTGTTCCTCTTCCTTCGGGCTTTGTGATGTGTACAATTTCTGGTAGTAATCTCGGAATATCTCTTTGATGTCTATTGATTGAGTCGTCTTTTTCCCTTGTTTGTCTTTTAATGAGTGTACCATTTGGTTTTGCTGTTTGCCTTTTAATTGTCTTGCTAGGAGTTTATCTGCCTTATTTGATTTCATCGCATACCAGTGTTTTGCGTGTAGTAGTTGTGTTTCTGCCCTTTTAGTCCTGAGTAAGTCTAGCTGGCTCTGAACGTGTCGGTATGCCCTCTTTGTTTTGCGGGATGTGTTCTTTATCAATTCTTCTCTTATCTCTTCCAGCTTTTTCTCTAATTCTGATTCCCATTTGTATGATATCTTATCTTTTTGTGCTTTCAGGGCAATTATTTGCCCGCATAGCACTGCTTTGAAAGCTTCCCAGATGGTGCATGGCGAGACTTCTGGGGTGTCATTCTGTTTGAAGTAGTCCTCTATCTTTTCTCTGATCGTTTCCTTTGCGACCAGGTCTTGTAAGATGTCTTTGGGGAACGTCCAGCGCCAGAGACCTGAGCGTTTGTGGATTCTTGGAAGAGTAATCCAAAGTGGAGTATGGTCTGATAGTGATATTTGACCTTTTTCGATGTCCTGGATCTCTTCTAGTAGGGTTCCCGTGGCCCAGATGTAGTCGATCCTGGAGCTTGAGTTATGGACGTGCGAGTAATATGTGTACCCCTGGGTTGTACCTCTGACTCTCTGCCATACGTCCTCTAGTGCCAGTCTGTGCATCATCTGTTTTAGCTGTGATGAGGGTGTCCCTTGTTGGATATTTTTGGGGTTTGAGCGGTCTTCCATCTGGTTCCATGCTAGATTGAAGTCAACTGTCAGTATCACTTCTCCTTCTGCAAAGTTTTCTAGTTTGTTCAGCGTATCTTTGATAAAACCCTCCTGTCCCGTGTTTGGGGCATATAAGGTTGCTAAGGTTAAGTGGCAATTTTCTATCTGGGCCTTCACGTAGAGGAATCTCCCCTTTTTTATCGGTCATAGATGCTGTGATTTGTACATTGAGGTGGTTGGCGAATGCTATCAGGACTCCTTTCTTTTTTTCGTCATCGTTGGATTGTAGAATTTGGTTGAAGCCTCTTATTCGTAATAGACCTTTCCTTTTTTTCTGTATATGTGTCTCAGAGCGTTATTATATCGTACTTTTCTCTGTGTATGAAGTTTTCGGTTTTTTCCATTTTACTGGTGTGTTCAGCCCTCTGATATTATATGTTAGGATTTTCAGCCCCATTCTTCCTTTTGAGTGTGCAGTTTCGTATGGGTTTCGTCGTGTGGGTCGCTGTAGTGCAGTTTAGTTCCGGTGGTTAACTCTTTTCCCCCATGAACATCCCCTTCAACTCCCCCTTCTCTTCCCCCCCCAACTTTTTCCCTGAGGAGGGCACTGGGCCCTATGGATGCTCGGGCGTGCTGCCTTTGCGCCATGCCCTCTAACAACTCAGGTTTTTCGTTTCGCAGGGAGCCTAAACCCGGCTTGATTTGCGAATTCCACCAGAGTCCCATGGCTCTGCCGCATCTACGTGTGGTCACCGCCCGATCAACTAATTCCTTCTTTTAGTGTCCCTTCCTCCAGCTGTTATTACTTTTGTCGTGGTTTTCCGGGATGTATTCAGTTTTTCTCTGTCCTACGGGATTGAAGTCTCGTTCTACGTTTCTCTGTTTGCCATCCCTTCGGTTCTCTCCTTCTCCCATGAAGTTCATTTTCATATGGAGGTTTGGTTTCTTGTTCTTGGCAGCCCAGGATCCTGAGGCCTTCCTCGCATGTTGTGATGTGGAATTGTCGATCCTCCCACGTGAACAGGAGGCCAAATGGGAAGGTCCATTTGTAGCGTATTTGTTTTTCCGTGAGAAATTTTGTTACCTGGAGCATTTCTCTTCTCTTTCTGAGCGTGGATTGTGCTAGGTCTTGGAAGAGTTGTATTTATTTACCATTCATTCGTATGTGTTCCAGCAACCTGGCTTTCCTGAGGATTTGCTCCTTTTGTGTATACTGTGCCACTGCCACCAGAACATCCCTCGGGCGAGCCCCAGGTTCGCCCGGCCGTCGGGGACCTACTCTGTGTATTCTGTCTATTTGTATTACTTCCCCAGTGCCTTCCGTGATTATTTCCCTGAACACCTGTTGCACCGTCGTGCGAAGATCTTTATCCTTTACCGTTTCCGGTACATTCTTAATTCTTATGTTTGATCTCCGGAATCTGTTTTCCAAATCTTCACATTGGGATTCTAATTCTATAGCCAGTCGTGCTAGCCGGTCTTGAGCATCTTCTTGCTTTAGGGTTTCCTCGTCTATGTTCTGGACCGTCCTTTCCAGATTATCTGTTCTCTTCTCTAGGTTTTGTATGTCCCTCTTCAATTCCTGGACTGCTTGTCTCATTTCCCCCTTCATGTTTTCGAACTGCGCCTGTGTGGAGGACATGAATTGGTCCTGAAATTCCTTAAACCAAGTTTTCATGTCATCTTTCGAGGCCATTTCTGTGTCCTCTTCCTGATTTGCTACGTTTCCCCCTTTACTTTTCTGTTTGTTAGTCTGCTTGGACGCAGTTTTGTCCACCCCCCCAAATTTGGATTAGGTCTTGGTCTTGTTTGGATCTGCTATTTTTCGCTGCTGAAGCCTGTAATCCGTGCCTGGTCCTGGGTTTTGACATGTGTGGGTTCCTTTGGGGTCTGAATTGTTAATATCTAGGTTCGCACTGTTTTGGGGATGAGAGTCTAGTGGATGGTTATGCGAACCGTCAGTCTCTGATGCCTCTCTGGGCTCTACCGAGTTTTGCCTGTTGGAGTTGTGGATATCCCTTTTTTTCACCCTGTGTGTTGGTGATCGCACGGGCTTGTACCCTCTTATAGGGAGACGGTGTTGTTCTGGAGAATCCTTATGTAAAGTCTGTCCAGGATCCCCCTGTAGGTTCTCTCCTTGGCGTTGCACGTCACCCTCCCCTTGTCCGTCTATGCTCTACTGCGGTTCCTCAATTACTTTTGTTGCCCCCCTTGGCGGGAATCTGTTCCTTTTATGGTTGTCCCGGGGTGTGAGTGTGGGTGTCCTTTGGTGGGCCTTGGAGTGGGAGCCCCCCCCCCCCGTGTCCTTTTGGGTAGGAGGGATTCGTAGTTGTGGGAGGATAGAGTCTCTTGGTCGGCCTAGGGGCCTTCCTGTTCTTAGGCCCGGCCCGCGTCCAGTGATTGATGTAGGAGCAGGGTGGGGAGCCGGGGAGCGCGCGGCCCCCTCCCCTGTGTCTGTGCCTGCTTTCGTTGTTGGATGTGTGCTTCCAATATTGGGGCGCCGTGCCACTGTCTATTGGAGGGGGGGGCGGCTTTATCCCCGCCGCTTCTGGTGCTACTGTGGGCTGCCCCCCCGCCTCGTACCTGTGGGTTCCTGGGGTTCCTCCGGGCTCTGCCGTCTGCTTCAGGTCCGCTCGCGACGGCCGCCCTCTCCACCCCGCTCCGGTTGTCGCTGACGGATGTGGCTCCTACCGCTGAGCCGGGTGTGCTTGCCTCTCTCCCCCGAGGCACGTCCTCTGCTGGCTCCTCTGCGCTGGATGGCTCGTTCCTCCGGTCATGGCCTCTTCCGCGTCCGGGTACGTGCCGCTTGCTTGACGCCTTCCACGAACCCACTCCTCCACTCCGGTCTGACTCGTGCTGGGAGTGTGCTCCGATGTCACCGCCAGGCTCTGCTTCATTCACCGCAGTCCCCCTCCCTCGTGGTCGGGTCTCAGCTGCAGGGTGCTGGCGGGATCCGAGGGGTTTTCCTGCGCCTCGGGTCTCCTTCGGGGGATCCTCACTGCTGGGCCGTGCGGCGGCCGGGTCGCTGGGTCCACACTATCCCCTGCCGGCGGGGCCAAATGGAGGGGGCCCGTCCTCTGGAGGTGAGTCCTTGCTTTTCAAGGTGCTCGCTTCCCGGCGTATGACGGAGTATGGGTGCTCTTCAGCGGGCACGGTGAGCGCTTTATTGAATGCTTTATTGTTGCCGCCCGAGCTGGGGGACGGAGCTACGCTCACACACGTCTACCCGGCTCGGCCGCCATCTTGGAATCCGGCCTGTAGCTTTTTTAGCGTAGAGGGAGCTGGTCAGTCTAACACGGCCCTCACCTTGGTGGTACTCAAATGGGTCCCTTGTGCGGTAAGAAGAAATCTGAAAAACTCAACTTCCTGGGTGTGGAATATGCACTTTTCTAGTTTAGCATACAGGGAATGTTTTCATAACCTTTCTAGAACTTCTCGTACGTGCTTCACATGTTCTTGGAAGAAGAATAGGAGTATATCGTCCAGATATAAGACTAGATATGTTTCAAGTATATCCTGGAGGATTTCGTTCATGAAACGCTGGAAGGTAGCTGATGTATTACATAAGCCGAAGGGCATTACAAGGTATTCGTAGAGGCCATAGCGAGTGCAAAAGGCTGTCTTCCACTCATCTCCGTGTCTTATGCGAACCAGATTGTAGGCCCCTCGTAGGTCTAGTTTGGTAAACAATACGGCATCATGAAGCTGGTCTCAAAGAACAGAGATGAGAGGAATGGGGTAGCAGTTCTTTATGATGATTTGATTGATTTTTTTTGGTAATCGATGCATGGTCTAAGGTCGCCCTCCCACTTAGGGACAAAAAACAGAGGACTGGCAGCAGGAGAAGATGACGCACGGAAAAAAAAATGTTGCGAAGGGCAGTGTCGATGTACTCTTTCAATATCTGTTCCTCCTGTTTAGTGAGTGAATACACCCTGCCTGTTGGTATTCACCAAAGTCAATGGGACAATCGTATGCACAATGAGAGTTAAGTGTTCTGCTTCTTTCTTATCAAATACATCCTGATAGCCGTCATATTTAGTGGGTAAGCAAGGGGCTATGGCTCCTAGAGAATGTCTTGCATATAAAAGACCCTGACGAAGAGAAGGAGGGGTAGATAAGAGACACTGATTGAGACAGCAAGCGACTATGTGGGGTTGTGGAGTTGGAGTCAGGCAATACCCACTATAAAACCGATATGTGGGGTGGCAATTCAATCAAATTTAATATCCTCTTGGTGGTTTGAATGTAAGGACATGGATAGAAGCACCGTTTGGTGGAGGACCAACCCCGAAGACAGATTTGTCCCATCAACAGCTCTAATGGGTTCTGGTTTGGCCTTTCTCAATTTGGGTATCCCCAACTTATCGGCTGTTGCACTGTCCATATAGTTGCAAAATGCACCAGAGTCTAACATTACTGATGTCAGCACTGGGACTGAACCAGGCGGGGTTAAACGGACGCTAAGAAAGAGATGCATCGGAGCAGAACTGGGGGTCTGGTTGATGACATGGCTTGCCCATAAACCACCCTCTATGGGTGAGCCTTCAGAAAACTCGAGGGCTTCTTTGGTCTTTTAGGGCATTCCCATATAAAATGTCTTGCCTAGGGACAAAGATTGGAGTTAGGTCTTCTTTCTCGTTCTAGGGGAGAAAGGGGCCCTCAAATACCCTGCAATCTGCATGAGCTCAGGTGTAGATTCGGAACTGGTATGCGCAGCTGGTCTGGACGTGGGGGAAAAAGGAGTAACGAATAAAGTACTTTCGCATTTTCGTTTCGTTCTCCAGGCTTCCACTTGAAGGACTAAGTCAAGTAAATCAGAGTAAGTCACAGAGATGGTTGGAACTACAGATAAGGCATCTTTGAGTTGTTCGCTGAGGCCATTATAAAAGACTGCAACCTTCTTTTCTTTAGGCCAGGCTGTTTCAGCTACTAGCTGGTTGAAATATGTGACATTGTCCACTAGTGTCGACTTGCCTTGTGTTAATTACAATATTTCGATATCTCTGGCCTGTGCTTTCAAACGTGTGTCAAAGACCTTGTTCATCACTTGTAGTAATACAGAACGGGACTATTGGTCTCCATTAATGGGTTAGGCCAGGCCGCAGCGGTAACCCCTAAATGAGAAAGCATAAATGCTGCTTTGGTGGTGGCATCAGGAAAGGCGGTTGGACTGCAGAGAAAATGTAATTTACATTGATTTACAAAGGTGCAGTATTTCTGGAGGTCTCCTGCAAATCTTTCTAGAGGTGCTAATAGAAATGCAGTGGGAACGAATAGTGGGGGCATTGCTTGAGGGGCTGGGACAGCTGGAGGGTTAGGGGCAGGATGGTCATCCTCATCGGGTAATTGATGTTGTGTGGCTTGTAAATTATAAAGTCTTTGATGCAGAAGGTTGTTAGCTGCAATCATGTCAGCCCTTAGGGCTGTAGTAGCCTGAACTAAATGGTGTAGTGGGTCAGGGGCCTTCTCCTTGTTGTCAACCTGAGTGAGATTTAAATAATGGCTTCACAGTCTGTTAGACTTACCTGCCATGGGCAGGATCTCAGACAGGTTGACAAAATTCCTTCAACTTAATAGCCCCGTCAATGCCTCAAATATAAGCCCTGAAGAGATGATTGAGCCAAAGGCCAAATAAGATGTAAGGCACCTTCTTACAGGAGCTGAAAATATAGAGAAGGGTAGATTAGTAAAAGGTGAGTACATGAACCCACTACCCCAATCTATCCCGTTATACCTGTTTGTTTTCCAGTTGGGGCCTTGAGGGTAAGCCAGCAGGCCAGGTCCCCACGAAGGAGTCGGGGGAGACAGGAAATGGCAGGAAAGGAAGTCTTGGAGTAGAAATCCAAAAGGAAGAAGAAGATTAAGTCATCCAAGAGGGCAGAGCAAGGATGTCCTGTTCTCAAAAAAGGACAACAAAAAGGTAATCCAGTCAAACAAGTCCAAATCAAGATCCAAGGGCTAGGTCATGCAATCCAAAAGGACCATGCAAACAAATCCAAGAAACAGTAATCCAAAGGAAGGTCAAGGAAGTCCAGGGTTGAGCGCACAAGAATCAGTCAAGCAATAACACAGTCCGTGGGAACTCAAAGGCAACTGGTCAGCTGTGAAGCGCTGGATGATTGTAACTGCTGGCTATATATCGAGGGTGGAGGCCAAGCAGCTGCTCCCTGTAGGCGCCATGTCCCATGACAGAACGTACAGAACGTACATATGGACGTACAGCATGGTGCTCTAAGGCAGCTGGATGTTGTGGTTGCCTGCTGGCTGCCCGTCGCTGTAGTATGCGCCACAGAAGATGCCAATCGCAGCGCACTGCCTTAGTTACACAATGGGCACGGTGAATGCTACTTATACCAGCATCGACGTCATGGCGGAGAGCGGGATGGGAGCCGCTGAGGGACCACGACTCGACGACGCATGGCACCCTCTGCTGTCGAAATTGTTCCGAAGCTGCAAGCAGGATATCGGATATTTCAAAGATGAGGAATCTGTGGGAGGACCCGATCCATCCGAAACATTTCAACAACAAAAATGTTTAGGGAGTAAAAGTGTCTTGCATGCTGCTTTTCTGCAGGGCTGCGAATAACACATTAATCTAGTTCCCCTTTGAAGCATGCACTGCTGATGCCTCTGTGAGCCAAATGCAATAGTGCAGGCGACACAAGAGGTAGGCACTGTTACTCACTATGGGATCTCAGGACTCTGGTGCACGGGGTGGCTGCTCCACATTATGATGGAAATACACACTCGGACCTCTTCGAGGATAAGACTCGGCTCTAATGGGCTGCTATTTGGCTGTATCGAAAAAAACAAAGGTGTTCAGCAGTTAGCAATTAAAGCTATGTGCCCCCCAAAAGTAGGAACCACACCTGTAACCGCAATGTTATATGCGGACGATCTGGTCTTTTGCAACCAAACATTTTTGGGCATGAAGGCCCAGTTGAATGAACTGAGCAGGTATGCAGAGGCTAATGATCTGTCAAATAACCTGGGAAAGACTAAGGTTATGCTGGTCTACTCAAAAAACGTCAACAAGCATGTAATGAAAACAGGGGTGATAGAATATACAGACACATACAGGTATTTGGAGCTCAACATAACCAATCGCTGCCAATACGAGCTCATCATAGACGCCAGGATCGGAAAGCTAAGCAGATAACCTCATTGGTCTGTAGATTTCCGGGGCAATAGGCGTGTTAATTATTGGCTGGGCTACTCACACTATACAAACAGTGCTTTTTTCCCGCAATTCTATATGGACTGGAGGCACTTGCATTTAGGGATCTAGGCTATCTTAATAGAATGGAGGGATTCTATTGGCGTAGCGTTATGGTGCTCCCCAATCCACGCCCATGGACTATCTGCGATTAGAATTTGGACTCATCTCACTAAAAGGTATAGCCCAGAAAAGGAGAGGTAAGCTCTTCATTAAATCTGGTTTGTTCCTGAAATTTCCCCTTAACCCTCATGGGGAGATCCTACAGAAAAGAATTGGTAGCAAAAAAAGGCCCCTTCACGAAAGTGAACAATTATTTTTTTGAGACCCTACTTTGGTGTCCTGATCTTGATCGGGGTAAGTCTTTCGAGGTCCTGAAGGGTGCACTTTCTAGAAGAGTGGAAAGATGGGACTGGGGTACTAATTATGACCATCTGACTACACGCATATGCCCCAGTGGGTACGGTGACTCATACCTTCAAGAAGCCCCAGCCATATATATTGAAATAGCCGGACCCAAAGTTGCGCAGATTACGACTCTTAATGCAAACAAACCAACTGCCTCTGCTTGCCTCACACGGGGCCATGCTGAAACTGCATAGTGAGTTAAGGTATTGTAGAATATGCCAGCTGCCAGAAAACAAAGAAACAGTGAAACACATGTTCACTGAGTGCCCCAGACTGGGTCCGCTGCACATGGTACATGATTTCGATTGTATTAAATCACAAGACTTTTGGAACTACTACCTTAACACAAACTTAGTAGCTAAGCACATTGCATTTTATTGTGTTTAGTTACATGTAAAAAAAACATATGTAGGAATAGCATTGTAAATGGTATGTTGGACTGGTACGTTGTAAGGTGCTTTAAGCAGAAATGATTTTTAGGGCTGTTTTCCATTAGTTGTTTTGTACAAATCTCGTAAATGTATTAAAATGTTGTTGTATGTTATATCTACTAAATGAATTGAATTCTTGATGTATGATTGTATGTATTTAAACAAGTGTAAAGTTTGAATTCAAACTATCACATTAAATAAATTAATTAATATGGAATCTCCCATAATAAAAAATAGCAATCAGGATGGACTTCTCTGAAGAAATGCATCTCTAAACTGCTTAGGTCTTTGGAGCCAATGCCCAACAGTTTCTACGAGGTTGACTTGCCACCCCTGCACCCCCTCTAGCTTTCTCCCAAACTCCCTTAACCAGTCTAGACTGTTTCAGGCTTTCAAAGGTTCAGTACAAGGGCCGGCAATTAGACAAGTCTATGGTGGTCAGGGAGAGAGGGTTTCCTCGGCCAGTCTTTGTACCTAGATTTCTTTCCCTAATCCATTAAAAAACAACACCAAGCAAAGCAGAACTGTGCAGATTTCTGCAGGATGAGCTGCTTAATCCTCTAAGGAGAGAAATGAAAATGGAACAATGGTACAATGTCATAAATAGGTCTATCCAGCCCAAAAGCCACTAACTTGGTTTTACGGACTAAGGATTAGGATACATAGTGAAGCGTTATGGGAATGAGAAGATGGCAATCCTTGTCAGAGAGGAGTAAGAACAATGTTTTAGATTGAGTGAGTTTCAGAAAATGCTTGGTCGTCCAGGCCTCAATGGATAATAAGGAGTACTTGAGTTGCAGCATATCATCAATGGATGACATGATTGGATGCAACTTAATATTTTGTGTGGAATAAAGAATTAGCATAATCAGCTCCTCATTGGTTGTATATGCAAATGAAAAAACCTGAAGAAAAAGATGGCCCCTTATGTGGCAATAGATAGGTGAACAGGACTGAACCATCCTCAGCCCCCGAGCCATCACCTCCCTCTGCTCAACATGTTGGTGACTGGTCAGAAATAAGGACATCCGGTCTAGCACTTTGCTCACTTAAATCTAATGTTGCTGATCGAATTAAGAAAACCAATAAATGACAGTCTGGTCATCCAAAACCTGTGGGGCAACCTCAAGCAAAGTTAATGTACGTGTTTGATGTTGAGGACTGGACTGACCAGAAATACCACAATTTCACATTGCAGCTGTTGCAATTTTCGCACATTCTATGCAACACGTTCATAATCTTGTAAATCAAATATGGCAACTGGCATATGATAATTGAAAGATTATCCAGAATTTTGGATTCCAAACCAGAGACTGTAAAGCACACTAGCAAATTATTCTTGCTTAGGAAGTATTGTCTGACCCTTAATGATCCAACCACTCAACTGAATTGCAACATCAGAAAGTTAATAGCACTGTGAAGCAATAATTACATTTTAAACAGAAATTGCAATTCTGGAACAACTGGTTATTAACGAAAAGACTTCATTTTATGGAGGGTACTGCAGGAGTTTTTGTTTCAGCGACTACTAAAATCATCCAAAAATAAAATAATTCTAGTTTCCATTAATCTAAGTGTAGCAAAGTGTAGCAAACTCAATTATATCCCGATTGCATACAGCATGAATTGTGAAGGCTACAGTACAAAAAGGATGGGATGAAAGTGTCTTATTTTAAATCTGAGAATGGACTAATCTACATATCAATCTTGATTTAAAAATAATTGATAGAGCATCCATAGTTTGCATGAACTACGGGACACAATTGTTCATTGACAAACATGTAGGTGGAAGGCCAAGATTCATATCAAAGTAAAAAAAAACACAAAAACAAAGGGAACAAGCGCTGAATTCTGGTGCTTCAATGATTGCTGAATTGCAACTATACAGGAGACAATTGGTATCCAGTGATTTTACCGATTTTTTTCAATGGATTGTTTAACCAAAACAAATCCATAGAAAAACATTGTTTTTTTTAAAAAATAATATATATATATATATGGGGTGTGGGCGGATTAAAACAGGTGGGGAGGGGGATGGGGTAAAAATCATATGGAAACGGCGCGGCTTGGGGGACCCCCCAAAATAAAATAGAAAATCAGTGAATTTTTGCTGAATATTTTTCGTTAAAAAAAATCAATTAGAAAAGAACGTTTTCGGTAACATCACAGTTAACCAAAACAGTTTGGAGTGCAAGTTTTTAAATCACTATGAACACCCAAGGAGGTATGAGGAGCATATTTTAGCCTACTGTCCATACAATGAATGTAATCCACTGTTACTAATCACATCCCTTAGCCTCAGTCGTGTCCAGGTTTTCATGGGCAAGCACTGTAGACATGCAGGTTATTCTGTTCATCTATGTGTCATTCACCCAATGTTGGGTGCAACATAGCAAAACTGGTTATTTTAGCCCTAGGCACTTTTTTAACCACACATCCAAACGAATGGACCAAAATGGCTGTAAGGGGCAAGAAATGCACCTTGTGCTCCAGATTGTGTTGGAAGAGGACAGAGGGGGAGGGCAGTAAAGGTCACTTGTAACCGAGATGGACAAAAAAGGAGTTATGTAATGCAGGCAAAATATGTTAGGCATGCTGAACCATCTTAATATAAAGCCCTACATCTGTCTGGGTGGTACACAAAACAGAAATGAGCCATTAATAACTAGAACAGTGATGCACACCTTGCCCAGGGTACTAATGATCAATCACCACTGCCTGGCTGTGCAGTGATATAAATGAAGAATCCCTTGTAGAGGCTGTAAACGCTTTCACAATTTGCTAACGAAGAATCTTACGTACAGGTACATGCCAGGTCTTTCCTTTCAAGGGCTTACAAAGCAGTCACACACTGCTGCTGGAATTACTTATTCGCTGGTGCATGCCAGGCCTATTACTAGAGGGTCTAGAAGATACTGCAATACTCTGATTAATGTACCGGAGTGGTGGTCCATACAAGGCCTTTTGCTGCAGGACAAGTTGTTGCACTCTCCTTCTGCAGATGATTATACAAATGAACTCAAGACCAGATCATGTTTGCAGTGTCTGTTGAAGCTTGACCTCTTTTGCTGGTGGTGCTCTTGCAGAGGAAAGGTCTGTTCTTACTCTGCAAAGGCTGCTGAAGCATTCATGCTCTGCTACTGTAGTCCATGTGTTCTGAAACTGCCATACTCTGCTGTTGGAGAAGCATACCAGATGTTTCTCTGCAAAGACTGTAAAGAGGGTCAGCCCGCTTCTTAATGTTGATGAGCACTTGTACATACCAGGTCTATTCCTGCAGTGGCTCTTAAAACTATTGGACCCTGCTACTGGAGGTCCTACTACAGGTGCTCTAGCCGAGGTAGAGGTAAGGTAGAGTATGAAGAGACCTCCAAAGAAGCCAAACACTGCTGCGTGGTTCCTGTACTGTCGAAGTGACCATGTTCTATCAACAAGCGCTGGGATCCCTATACTATAGTTGCATGAGAAAGTGCAATTTGCTGTTTCTCTCATGAGACAGCGGGACTTTTCTTTTGCCGAAGACACTCCAACAGCTATTAAAAAATGAGAAGGCTTTGGAACCATCTTCAATCTCTGAATGCTTACCTGGGGAGAACATGGCTGGTGAACGGCCTGCTATAGCCTCTTGCCGCTTCCTGGCAAATTCAGTAATCTTCCAGATGAAAACACCATCATATGTGGAGGCTTCTGATTCAATAATTCTCTGCTCCATTTCAGTCAGGGCCAGATCCTTCATACCTATGCTTCTTTCCAGCTGCCGAACCTGGAAAACAAAATTGCCTTGTTGAAAACGGACTAATAATAAAAGCAGCTGTACTTGGAATGAAATGTCTCCAGAGAACACAACAGTGAGACAAATGCTGAACTTTGCCTAAAGACAATAAATGAGGAAGGCACAGAAAAGGTTGACTGTCACGGAAACAGTATGAGACCTCAAGGAGGAACTAAATTGTCTTCTGGTAGAATGCTGGCAACAGGATGCAATAAACATTTATTCAAAAGAAAATAAAAAAGTCACTAAGTAACACTTTTGCACGTCTAGTTCTCCAGTCGCCTTCTTACACACTCATGGGACGTCAATGCTGATGCTAATAACAACCAGCAGTTTTACAGTCCACATCCAACAGAATGTACTACTGAAAATCTACTGACGCGACCCTTGACTTTGTTAACATGGGAAATAATAGCCTTTGGAGAGAGTAGACACTTGACAATCTTCCGGATGCAGGAAACCACGCAGAGTGGAACACAAGCTCTGGTAGCTCCCTGGCCACTAAGAATAGAGCAGACAAATATGAAAAGCCTAGGCAAACTTATGAAGGTTATCTAATCCAAATACATTCTGAGTGCTCTACTGAAGGCAGGATTGTAGAGTTCTCTCAGCAGTGGAAGAAGAGTTTTGAGTAAACATCGATGCCTATGGAAATCAAAAAAACTGTCGGCAGGAAAGAAGTATGAGTCGGAAGGACTACAATGTGCTGTTTTAAAATGGCTTGGGAGTTTTGGATGCAGATAATTGTACTGAGTTGTCTGGATAGCATAAAAGCACCAGTTTATTGAAAGCCGGTAGTACTGTGGGGCAAAATAGTTTATGATGGGTTAGAACAGACAAAACACTGAAATGCCACCAAAGTCTTTGAAGAGTAAATAGTACTATCTAGAAATTCCCCTATGCTCCAATGGCTGCCTAATAGAACCTACAAAATGACTTGGTAGCTACATATTTATAGAAAACAAAAGGAAGAACATGGACTGATATGCAAGAGACAGTGTTCACTGCCCACCAACGAGTATGACAAAATAAAAACGATGTGCTCTTAAACAGATGTTCATACTAGCAAAAGGCACCACTCAAAGAGAATATTTTCTTGTCAAAGTTAAAAATGTCTGTTTTCAGAACCTGATCTCCATGAAAACGTTTATATAATAACGAAATAAATAAAACGAGAGGCATTCATTTTTTGGCGATTTAGTGTCTCCTTCCAATCTCTGCAGGTAGGTACAGTAAACCGGAAAAAATAAAAGCGGCCACATTAAGAAAGCTCAGAATATGGGATCTGTATGTATGCTTGTACCTTTGTGTGCCGGCTGAGACCTTTACCAGTCTATCATCAACTGCCACACACAGTTCACTAACGTTTATCCTCACCTGCTGCAGT
This sequence comes from Ambystoma mexicanum, assembly GCF_040938575.1. Classification (NCBI taxonomy): domain Eukaryota; kingdom Metazoa; phylum Chordata; class Amphibia; order Caudata; family Ambystomatidae; genus Ambystoma; species Ambystoma mexicanum. The sequence goes on along the minus strand of NC_090929.1, from coordinate 334,492,615 downwards.
TGTAGCACAGTATTTGCTTATTATGTACTGCAGCGTGGTGTGAGGGGTCAGAAATGCGAGACAGGCACAAAGGTAACGTTTCATCAAAGTTTGCCATTTATTCAAAGTAAAACAAATGTTTTTTTATAAATGCTTAACTTTCCATAATCCAACAGGGAGGTCCCTACCTAGCAAACTAATACTAAAGAAAAATGACCTAGTGTCCAAAATACCTTTGGCCCTCACACTAATATACACAATCAAATTATATAAGGAAAATATGTCTGACATTTGGTTCAACAAACCAGTTTTGTAATACAAACTCAAAGGTTCTTGAAAGTATTCCTTGCGACCAGTGTTGTATTCCCTTCCCCTGGATCAATTCAGGAATATTCAGATGATAGTTCTGTTTCAACGAATCTCCTTTCAAAGAATTAGAAAAGTCTTATCAACCACAACGTCTTTCTTAGAGAAAAAACAAATGTTCTTTTCACCATAGATGGTTGTCACTCCACACAATTCAATATCTTCCAAAATATCTCTTTTGCAAGGGAAGATGAACTTTCTCCCCTAAAACAGAGGTTCCAAAACGAAATGCAACTGTTATGTTATATGACACTTTCTTCAAAAGAAAATGTCTTCTTGTCAAGGTAGCACAATGACATGCATTACTTACCGTAATAGCATTTCTGATGATTGTATCTGCTTAGATTCACATGCTGTGTATATAGTCCGACATCCAGTGGTAACCGCAAAATTTTGCATCTTGTCTTTCGGGGACCGAAAGGGAACATGGCATAGGCGTGTCTGTAACACTATCCCTATCGTGACATGTAGTGGACCCAAAATCCCTCACGCGCCGAGGTCCCTGCGATTGCATTTCTTCTGCCATGAGGGAGCCCAAGGCTAAAGTGAGTGAGTATATAAAGAGAGAAAGTAATAAGACGTCTATGTTCCTTCCACCCCGAGCGGGGTGGTAGGGAGGGCGCATGTGAATCTAAGCAGATACAATCATCAGAAATGCTATTACGGTAAGTAATGCATGTCTTCTGATGCTTGTTAATCTGCTTAGAATCACGGGCTGTGCATAAACTAGCGAGCATTACCCGGAGTTGGAGGTGGGTTGTGAGAAGGAACAGTAGAGAAAAGATGTCTTAGTACTGCTTGTCCCACCTGAGAATCAGACCTAGAAAGAGTGTCTAGGCAATAGTGTTTCGTAAAAGTGTGTACAGAACTCCAGGTTGCCGCTTTGCAAATGGACTCGAGGGGAACATTTGCAATGAATGCTATGGATGCCCCAGTGCCTCGAGTAGAATGTGCTCTAGGCTTGAAGGGCAGTTCTCGCTTAGCAAGAGTGTAACATAGTGTGATGCATTTGACAATCTACCTTGAGATAGCTGATTAAGAGACAGGATCACCTTCTCTACCAGCAGCCACTGAAACGACAAAATTGGTTTGTTTTCCTCAGTGGTTTAGTTTTTTCCAGGTAGAACATGTAGTCCTGTGCACATCCAGTGTGTGTAGGGTTCTTTAGGCCATGCTAGTTGGATTCTGGAAAAAGGTAGGTAGTTCAATGGACTGGTTCACATGGAACTTCGATATGAATTTAGGCACAAATCTGGGGTTCGTGCGCAGAACTACCTTATCTTTCTGGACTGTAACAAACGGGTCTAGAACAGAAAGTGCCTTTAGTTTGCCAACTCTTCTGATAGAAGTGATAGCTACTAGGAAGGCCGTTTTATAAATCAGGTCTTTCAGACTTGCTTGATGCATAGGCTCAAAGGGAGCTCCCATGAGCCTGGTCAAAACCACATTTAGGTCCCATCCAGGAGCTGGTTGAGAAATGGGAGGATAAATCCTCTTAACCCCTTCCATAAAGGCCTTAATCACCGGTATCTTACACCACAACACTTTTTATTGTGATGTGGTGTAGGCTGACAGAGCAGCCAGATGAACCTTTAGGGAATTGAAGACTAACCCAGACTAACCCATCCAACAGATGGGTTAGGTACAGCACAATGTGTGTGGGTGGACGCCCTTGGAATTGCACCAGATGACAAAATGTTTCCATTTTCTGGCATAGCAATAACGTGTGTTCGGTTTCCTAACTTCCCTGAGTATGCCCATTCACCTCTGAGGGAGCTGTAGGTGTCCAAACTCTATGACTTCAGGAGCCAAGCTGCTAAATTCAGAGTTTGTGGGCATGGGTGTAGGGTCTTCCCCCTGTCCTGAGACAACATGTTGTACGGGCAGGGTAGTTTCTTGTGCACTATTTTGTTGCGCAGGGGAGTCGGGGGGGGGGGGATAGCGTAGACAAATTTCACTGACCATGTTATCCGGAGACCGTTCCACTTGGATCGGTTCTGGGGTTACCTGGAGGCGTAGTCTTGGCATTGGGCGTTCTCCTGAGTAGCGAACAGGTCGATCTCTGGGAAACCCCATTCTGCGAAGACGTTGGACACAATGTCTTCATGTAGCCGCCATTTGTATTCTTCGGGCAGAGGAAAATCTCTGCTGAGCACGTCTGCCAGAAAATTGAGACAACAGAAATATCTTGTGTTTGAGAGCCCATATCCAAATGTTTTGGGACAGCTTGGATAGTTCTGGAGAGTGAGTGCCCCCCTGTTTGTTCAGGTAATACATGGCTCTAGTGCTGTCCGTTAGAATCAGCGCTGTCTTCCCTTGTAGTTGCACCTGAAAGGCCTTCAAAGCCTTGAACACTGCTAATAGCTCCAGTAAGTTTATATGGTTGGACGCTACTTGAGGGGACCACACTCTGTGCCCTGTCTGTTGAAGCAGGTGAGCCCCCGACCCCGCGAGAGATGCATCTGTAGTGCGAGTGGCTTCCACTGCAGGGGTGGTCAAGGTCTTCCCCTTCACGAGGTTTTCTCTTGACCACCACTGCAGAGACAGAATGAGGGCTGGCGAGACAATTACTAGATCTTCCCATTGTCCGCTGGCCTGACATTACTGGCTGTTGAGCCACTCTTGCATGGGACGCATGCGCAGCCGCACGTAGGGAACCAAGAATATGCACGACGCCATCATTCCTAGCAAGTGCATGGCTTTGCGCACCGTCACCTCCCGACTGGCCACATATTGAGGAATCTGAAAAAGCATGTTCTGAAGATTCTCGTTGGAGGGGAAGACGAGACCGTCTTCCGTCCGAATTAGAGCTTCCAGAAATTGTTTTGTTTGACTGGGGACTAGACTGGATTTCTTTTCGTTGATTGAGAAACCCATACTGAAGAGAAGATCTACTTTTTTTTGGGTGTTCGAAAAACATGTGTCGAATGAGTGCCCCGTGATGAGCCAGTCATCGAGGTAAAAGTAAACTGGGACGGACAGTCTGCGCAGGTGTGCTGCAGCCACTGACAGGACTTTGGTAAACACCCTTGGCACCAAGGCGATGCCGAAGGGGAGTACCTTGAATTGGTAATGCCTGTCCTCTATCATGAACCTTAGATATTTTCTGTGCGCTGCAACATTGAAATATGAAAGTATGCATCTTTCATGTCCAATGTTGCCATGTAGTCCCCCTGTTTCAGCAATGGGATTACCTCCTGTAGTATTACCATGCAAAACTTCTGGGGTTTTATGAACTTGTTCACTGGGTGCAGGTCTACAACAGGGCGCATGGTGAGGTCCTTTTTGGGTACAAGGAAGTACACTGAATAAATACCCTAGTTTACCTGAAGAATAGGGACGGCTTCTATAGCGTCCTTTCCCAGCAGTGCTTCCACCACTTGATTCAGGATCTCCAGATGGTCCGGTGAAAACCGCCGTGAGCGCGGCAGTCTATATTGTGGAGGTCGGGAAAATTCCACGCAGTACCCGTGGGCGACCGTCTTTATGACCCACTGGTCTGAAGTTATCCCCTCCCATGCCATGTGGAAAGATGTTAATCGCCCCCCCCCCGACTGGGGTGACATGGGAGGGGACCTGTATCTGGTGGTCATTTCTGACCAGAGGCTGCGGCTTCTCTGGGATTGGGGCCTCTACCTCTGACTTTGCCGCGTTTCGGACCCCTTGAAGGGTAGTATGCGGGGCTTGCAGAAGTTTGTCCTGTGTTGAAGTTCCCTGTGCCATAGTTGTTTTGGCCAGCTTGGGCTTGCCTTCGAAAGTACCGCAGAGAGTTATTACCTCTCTGGGGGGAAGGTTTCAGTGTGATCTGTTGCAGAGCCTTAAGAGTCTCATGCTCTTTTTTAGCTGTTTCCAAGGCCTCACCCACTGCTTTCCCGAAGACGTTATATTCCTCAATGGGCTTATTGATGAGGGAGGCTTGTGTTTCCGGTTTAAAACCTGAAGTATGCAGCCAAGCGTGTCTTTTAAGTAGGGTCCCTTGGGCCAGAGACCTGCCTGCTGTTTCAGCCGTGTCCAGGGTGTTTTTGATCACATTCTGGTTAACTTGTCTTCCCTCAATTACAATGGAGAGAAGCTTGGATTTGGCAAGTTCAGGAACCTTTTGGAGGCCTTCCTGGAGCAGGTTCCACTGAACGTCAGCATAGCTTGCCAAAAGTGTGGTATTATTAGCAATCCGCGTAGTGTATGTGGCAGCCAAAGTTACTCGTTTGCCTAGAGCATAGTCTTTTGGATTCCTTGTCCGGAGGTGCTTCCCCTGTGGCAAGGGGTACCCCTGCCTTTTCCGGGTGGTGTCACTACCAACGAATCTGGGATGGCGTGCCCTCTAATGTATAGGGTGTCGGAAGGAGAAGGGCGAAATAGTTTTTTCACTCTTGGGTTCACTGCCCGAGTTTGAGCTGGTGATACCAATGAGGGGGCCAACCTTCTCTTGATAGAATTAAGGAGGGGGGTGGCTTGTCTAGATGGAGGCTTCTCCTTAAGGATATCCTCTACAAAATCCTGCTCAGGCACAGCCTCTTGAGTGGAGATTTGAAAGTGTTCAGCTGCTTTTTTCAACATGGAGTTGAAGGCCATTTGGTCATCTACAGGTGATGCCTGGCGAGCCGGAGTGGACAGAGGAGAATCCAGGCACAAAACATCAGTGTCCTGATCTTGATGTGTCCATGAGTCTGTTCCTTCCTGCTGGGTTTCTTCCCAGTTGTCTGTGGTACCCTGCTGTTCCTCCTCAAATGAAGCTTCTTCCTCTTCATTATAAATGTCCCTATATGTGTCCATGCGGACAATGTCTTCCTGGATGGGGACAGAAGGCTGATCTTCTTGAAAATGAGAAAAAAAATTGAGGTTCGGCTCTTCCCGAGACCTTTTCGGGGATGGATGATCAGAAAAACATATAATCTTCTCCAGCCGATCCATACACCCTTCTGCCCCACAGGTGGAAAAAAGTTATTTTCTGCCCTACGGCGCCGAAAAGAGTCTCTTAGGGTGTCGGAAAGAGGCTCTTGACTGTCTTCATACATATCATAAGAATCGGGATCCCAAACCGCATCCGAAGATTTTTCTGCGGCGTGTCCCATGACTTTAGGCGGAACTGGGGTAAGACCCACTGCAGCCGTAATTCTTTCGATGCAGTCTTCGATAATCGCCGAATCGGCGTGAGATAGTTGCTCCGATGGTCTATCGGTAGGTGTTTTACCTTCCGTGGCGCTAGAGGGCCTAACGGTTGGTTTCTCAGATAGAGGCCTAGTCGTAGTTTTCGGGCCTACCGCAGCCTACGGGACCGTCGTAGCATCAGTTTTCCGCGCTTCGACGTGTGAAGTTTTAGGAGTAGCGCCCTTACTAAATTTTGGTTGCCCAGTTGCAAGACCCTGCTGTGGATGCGGGGAAGGCTTTGGATCTGAGTGATCCGAGGAAACCGTCAAAATTTTTGGCGGTGCTGTTGGTGCTTTCACCTTTTTTGACAAAGACGTTGAAAACGGTGTAGGGGTTGTTTTCTTAGTGTGATGCGTTTGTATGCCCCTGTCGCCGGGTGTTGTCCCTGAAGCAAGACCAGAGTCAGGCCTTAAAGGGACGGGGAAGGGCGTGGCGGACCTAGAAGTGTCCGCCTCGAGGTCTATAACATCTGCAACTGATGTTTGGTCATCCGAGGTGCCCCTGTCACTCTCAGCAGGTGTGGTGGTTGGGGGAGGGGTTTCGTCCTTCCAAGGGTATCTGACCCTACGCTTAGGGCAGAATCTAAAAGGAGTCCTTTCCATAGCCAAAGGGAAAGATGACCAGACCAAAAGGGTAAAGAGGGGAAAGGAGGAAAGACATACCGACAAAATGTCCACCCCGGCCCCACTCTCCCTACTGTACAGGTCGGCCAGAGGGCCCGACCACATGGAAAATCCAGCCGCCGGATCTTAGGCACCGAAATCCACAGCCATACACGAATCCCTCGCAGTCTTCGTCGAAGATGGTCTTGTGACTGAAGTGACTTTACGGGGAATAACCGACAAGTCGGTATAAGATAAACAATGTCTCTTCGGTAAGGGGCAACCAGTTAACTGGGCGGAAAAAAACAATCTGAGGGACCTCGTGCGTGAGGGATTTTGGGTACACTACACGTCACGGTAGGGATAGTGTTACAGACATGCCTATGCCGACGTCCCCTTTCGGTCCCCGAAAGACAAGATGCAATACTCTGCAGTTACCACTGGATGTCGGACTATATGCACAGCATGTAAATCTAAGCAGATTAACAAGCATCATAATTCATCATAAAATAAAATACTTGTCAGAATAGCAAAAAGCAACTTTCTTTTAGAGTCTACTGCTTATCAATAAATGATAAAGTACAAAAACTCTCTTCATTCAACAGAAGTTCTTTCCACATATATTGCTGACACAAGTATAGCAAACCAGCATCTTATTTCTTGGTCCACTCACCTGTCAGGACTAACAATTATAAGCATGTTCCGGGTATACTGGCCTGCAAGGAAGAAATCACTTAATTCAAACTTGATGGTATGATTGGTTCGAATATTGGCCACACCAATCCTTTGGTATGGTTTCCCAATCTCTTGGCTGTTGACAGGGTGAGATATATGTTTTCCCAAAATTATATCTCTCAAAATGGTTTTTATACTTCATTTGCTTTCTTAAGGTGGTTTCCTAACTTCTTGGCTGATGGTAATGCTGCTTGTGAACATTTCACAGTGTTTGTCATAATACATATTTCTCATAGCCTCTTCACTGTAGGTAGTATTGGTTTGAGGTTTCCTTCACTGTTATTTTATAATGCCTTTTGACAGCCTCTTGGCTGTGGGTAATGTTGTTCACAAACATTCCCCTCTTGTATTCCCTTATGAGGAAAATTACTTTCTTCTTTGCCACTGTTTTGATTACGTTCTGCTTTGTTTTATCAATAGTTTGGTATTCAAAACTCGGTTTCTGTAATAGTCTTGGAGCACAGAGCGCACTGGCATTAGCATTACTTCTCTGCCAACTCACTGGTTCTCTGAGGGAGCTCCTGTTGGCTCTTCGCAGCGGTGGTCCTGTTTCCGGTCGGCTTACTTCTGCGTGACTCTGGTAAGTGATGCAGCGGTCTATGGGAGCGAAGACCGCCGCATCTTCCGCTATGATGCCAGTCTGCCGCACGTTGTTCGGGAAGCCCATCTTCTAACCTGGGCTTCCTTTTAGTATGCTTTCTTCTGCTGTACGTACTCCGCAGTCTTCCTTGTTTTACCTTGTTGGGCTGACTCCTGCAAGCAGGCTTCTCTCCTTGGCTGCCTTTGCACCTTGCATGATGGCAGTTTCCCCAGCTAAGCTTCCCCTCTGCATCAACTGCTCACGACTTATTAATCTGCTTCACCTTCACCATCACCCTCCAGCGGGATTTCATGTCAGGTTTTAAATATCCCACTCTGGTGTTTCAATTGGCAACAACTAGACCGCATCTTTGAGTATTCACCATTCTGATTTTTAATTGCCTCTAAGCATTGTGGGATTAGAAGTCCATAGAAAAAGGTTTAACATGAAGTTATTCCATTTTACAATTAGCCATTGTCAATTTTGGAATTCTAGGTAAGGAGATCCCTACTGTCTCCCAGCATGAATCTCTTCACCCCTGATCTTCCCACATGAAACCACCGCCAGGGTCAGGATCAGGTAGCGGCTGCCTTTCCCTGGCCACAGGAGAGGAAGCCTATAATGGGTTCCTAGTCATAATCTCATGGGATTCCTCACAGTGGGTGTTGTGAAGCCAGGTGTGCTAATTATACACACAACACATATGAGGAACATATTGGGTATCATCAACTGAACACAAGTTAAGTCATCACAGGGTCATAATCACATGTGTGTTGTTTATATAATATGTATTCAATACAAAATATTCCCATTTCAATACTCAAAAGCAATTTCATCAACAAATAGGTGGATGGATTACAAATACAGTATCTGTACCAAAGTGCTGAAGGGGTTAGTAAGTGTGCAGTGTCATCAGATTTGAACATCTGCTGTACACTACAATACAGCCCAACAATATTAAAAGCTGTACATCTGGTGATGGGCGTCCATGTAACAAACTTTAACACAACTCAGACGCAGATTTCATAAAAGGACCCATGGTCATACATCACCTGAATCAATTTGAAAGTAGAAACAATTAGTCTCTACCCCTGTGTGAGTTTGTCGATCAAAAATGTCAGTTAATGGCATGTTCTAAACAACATAATCTGTCAACACTGTTTTGCCCGTAATAAGGGTACAGTGAAGAGAGTCCTGTCCCTTTATGCCATCCACTCATACTTCATCAGGACCACATTTTCTCACACTAGCCAATGTGCCCCCTTGAGTGAACTAGACAACAAACTTGGCCATATGAAAAACATCACAAACACCTCATCGTTACAATTAAATATGCCCCTCGAAATAACACCAAAATAGAAATTCAAAACACTTTCCTTCACTTACTGTACCATGTTCGGTAAGGTAGCAATTCCACTTTGGAAATTTGCGCAGTGTCAATTTTCATTGGCAAGTGTAACCAATCCAACCTTGCATTTCAACATTCATTCATAAATGATCCAATGACACCACATTTAAGCCCAGTATCACCATCTGTAAATGGGTGCCTCTCTACAGAACGAGTCAGATCTCACATATCTCTCACTATATGGTCCAGTGTGCTAACCTATTGCATGCACTTATCAGTGCTCGCCATTTCATAATAAGGCTACTAGTTCGAATGACTGCCACCCGGTAAAATGCTGTCTGGTTCCTCGATTCAAACTGTGTACAACGGATTAATCCATTGTAAAGAAAAAATAAAATACACATCACATCGGTGCACAGCTACTTATGCACTGTTTAACCAAAACTCAAGCATTATATGACCGGTAAATCAAAACTTTCGTTCGTTTTACCCTTTATCTTGGTTGATTATAAAAGGCTGGCCTTATATAGGTCACCCTTGTATTCTGTAAAGCGCATAGGTCATATCTTCATCTGACTAACAGGCACTCTCGAGACTACTTCCATCGCAGCTCAATCCAGAGTGCTCAAAGCCCCATCTCATCGGACGCCATTACTTATGTAAGGCATCTGCTATGTGGATCTGCAAGATATGTGCAATGTCATGACTCAATCAGGACATGTCCTTGAAGTCCTATCAAAGACTAAAGCGCTGCTTTCTCAATTCATGTAGGTGACTTCTGTGGAAAACAACAGGAGTGTAGCTAGAACACTGCTGCAGTGCCCAACTTAAAGAACACCAGTAAGTCAAATCTTCTACACACATACACTCAAAAAACACTTGCCACCAACACATTGGCACAGCAGAGTTTACTTGACACACTATTGCAAATGTAATCAAGATTGCATGAATCAAACAGGGAATTACATGATTTGTACTCCTAGTCCATAGTTCCCCTTCCTCCATACTGCATGGGCGTCCCTCGATAGGGACGGGAGAGGGAACTCTTTTCACCAGAATAAACCTTCTTCCCCTTTAAATTTAAAGGCGCGCGGGGGCGCGGCCCTGGGAGCATGCGCTCCCCTGACTCCACCCACCGGCGCTACTCCTCAGTCCCCATTGACGTGTCGACAATTTTAAGATTGCCTAATGGCACCAGGATTATTAGGGGAAGGATGGTGGGACGTATGGAGGACAGGGGACTATGGAGGGGACTATGGACTAGGAGTATGTTAGTCACTACGGTGAGTAACTATTATATCTCTTACGTCCCGTCCCTTTTCCTCCATACTGCATGGGCGATTATAACTGAATGTAGCCCGAGGGTGGAGAGGTGACCCTCCATAAGAAAACAAGTTCCTTAGAACCGCCTGTGCGAAAGCTGCATCAGACTTAGAACCCGCGTCCAAACAGTAGTGCTTCCAGAAAGCCGACGAGGTGGCCCAGGTGGCCACCCTGCTGATGACCTGCCGCGGGACCTTGGCTCTGACAGCGTGTGCATGCATGTTAGATGGAAGTGGTTTGTGCTGACCCTCATAGGCCTCCTTGATGGCCGAAACCATCCACCTTGCTATAGAGACCTTGGATGTCTGATACCTGGGTCTTAACCCCCCGGAAGGTAACAAATAGAGCGTCCGACTTGCAGAAACTCTTGGTCCTGTCCAGATAGAATTTCAGAGCGCATCTGACATTTAGACAGTGCAAGACCCTTTGAGCATCATCCTTAGGATCAGCAAAAAACATAGGTAACACCATCTCCTCATTTAGATAGAAAGAAGAGACTACTTTAGGTAGGAACGCAGGGTGGGTTCTCAGGACCACCTTGTCCTTGTGAAAGGAAGCATAGGGTTCGGATGCCACCAGTGCCTGTATCTCGCTGACCCTACAAGCAGAGGTGAGACCCACCAACAAAGCTGTTTTAATGGTGACCAGCCTGATGCCTGTGGATGCCACTGATTCGAAAAGTTTGTGTGCTAGGGCGCCCAATACTACAATGAGATCCCACACCGGGTGTGGCTTCTTGATGGGGGGGTAGAGTCTGGTGAGGTCCGCCAGATGTCGTTTAACCACCGGGTTGGAGGAGGAGAAGACCTCATCCTCAGAGGTCCTGTAGGCACCTATGGCTGCCAAGTAGGTGCAGCATGTGTCTATTTGCACCCCTTAGTGAGCGAGGTGTGCAGAGAAGGAGAGCACATTGTCCAGTGTGCACGAAAGGGGGGTCGATCTCCTTAGAGACCGCCCAGTGACAGAACCTAGCCAATTTACTCTTGTACTGGCTCCTAGTAGCCTTGCTCCTAGAGCCCTGATTGATGTCCATGTTAGCCTTTGACAAGCTCAGATGCTTCAGTGTCAGGAACCACGCTGCGAGGGCTAACGTCTGTGGAGCGGGGTGGATGACCGTGCCCCCCTTCTGTGAGAGAAGGTGAGCCGGGCCCAGCGGCAGGTGAATGGGTGGCCTGTCTGAGAAGCTCCGAGAACCATGGTCTCGGTGGCCACCACAGAGCTATCAGAATGATGCAGAGGTGACGTGAGTCTCTTATCTTGCGGTGTGGAAGGGAATGCATACGCTGTCATGCCATTCCATTTTATCTGTAATGCGTCACCCAGGGAGACGGGGCCCTGCCCCTGCCAGGCGCGAACTGCTGGCACTTGCTGTTGGACCAGGAGGCAAAGAGATCGACCCGTGGATGCCCCCAATCTGCTGAAGGTCCCGAGCAGGACCTGATAGTTCAATTGCCATTCCTAATTGTCCGCTAGGTGAGGTCCGGGTGGAGAGAAGGAGGAATGCTGAAAAAGCTCTGCTTCGGAGCCCCGCTCCTGATTCCATGTGGCTGCAAAGTGCAGCTGTAATCTCCTCATCTTGAGTCTCAAGTGGGGTACGGCCAGAAGGACCGCTAGCATGATACCCAATAAATGTTGGTACCACCAGGCCGAGGTCACCTCTCGGCTGAGGAAGTGACCTGCGGCCCTCTTTATGGTCATGATCTTGTCCTCCGAGGGGAAAAATCTCTCAGCGCTTGTGTCCCATATGAGACCCAGAAAGGTCAGGCTCTGTGTAGGCTGCAGCTGAGACTTCTTGAGGTCGATAGAAAATACCAGTTTGTGGAGTGTGATCATGAGGGTGGAGGAAGTGTGGTGAACCGCCTCCGGAGATCTCGCCCTGATCCAGTTGTCCAGGTACAGGAAGACGTGGTGGCCTTGGGCCCTGAGGAGGGCCGCCACTGCATTAGTCAGTCTGGTAAATACCCTGGAGGCTGAGTTGAGGCCAAAGGGTAGACATTGTATTGGAAATGGCAGCCCATGATCCTGAACCATAGAAAGGAGCGATGAGGCTGCCAAATCGGGACGTGCATATAAGCGTCCTTCATATCCATGGAGCACATCCAGTCTCCCCTGCACAGTGTCTCTGCAATGAGTGCTGGAGTAAGCATCTTGAATTTTTGAAGGGCGGGGGAGAAGTTGAGGGTGGAGACGTCCAAAACAACTTGGGGCGGGGGAAGAGGTTGAGGGTGGAGACGTCCAACACAACTCTCAGGCCAGCCTGGTTCTTCTTTTGCATGGTGAAAATCCTGGAGAAGAAGCCCAAGCCATGCTTGGAGGCTGGGACTTCTTCCACTGCCTGGCGTCTGCATTGACTAAGGTACAGTGAGGCTTTGGAATAAACCACCTTTCCGTACGCCTCCAAGATCTTCTCCTCCGCGCCTAGAAGCGCCGAGGACGAGGTGGCCGAGGTCGACTGAGATTTGGAGTAGAGTGATACCGCCGCGATCACTGAGGAGTGCGGTTAAGGATGTGCTGACAGCAAGAGTGGATCCCCCTCCAGTTGCCTATACTTGGCGTTGGGTTGAGGAAGCCCCAAATACTCAGGCCTTGGCTGAAGACGGCGTATCAGGGTCCTTCTCCAGTGTCCACCAGGGTGTATGGTTAGTGCAGAGCGGGTGGAGGAGTGCTGGCTGCTGAGGGCTGCAGTGTAGAAATCAGAGCCGGTGGCTTCTGCAGAGGCTGGTGTAGAACCATCTGAACTGTGAGAGGCAGGGGAGCCAGAATTGAAGGAGCCGGCAAGTGCACCAGGGGCTGCACGGGGGCCTGCGGCACTGGAGCCATACGAGAAATGACTATAGGCGCATGCAGAGGGGCTGCAGAGGGGCTAACCTGTTCTTCAGAGCGTGCTGTGTAAGCACGTCGTACGCGTTACAACCCTCCCAGCAGTGATCAGGGTCAAGGCAGCGGAGGCAGAGAGCGTGGGAGTCAGACGTAGGGAAGAGCCCCTTGCAAGCTGGACACCTGCTGAAGCCCACTGACGTCGACATGCACCGGGGAGAAGTGTGGCGCCAGAAGACCGAGTACCTGATTGACAAAAAGAAGATAGAAGACAAAAGACAGAAGAAAATATCCAGGGAAGAGCGTGTGGTATTACAAGGCCGAAGCCAAACCCATTAGTGCTGGTGAAATCAGCATGTTCCCATCGACGCAGAAAAGGGGACTGAGGAGTGACGCCGGTGGGCAGAGTCAGGGGAGCACATGCTCCCAGGGATGTGCCCCGTGCGCCTCTAAACTTAAAGGGGAAGAAGGTTTTTTCTGGTGAAAAAGGTTCCATCTCGCGTCCGCACATGCAGTATGGAGGAAAGGCGATGGGATGTATGAGTAAAATATATACATGAATGCTTTCAAAAGAGTTTTGGGGAAAACGTGTTCTATGTTCTTGGTAGCAGTGAATTCCATTCTATACATACATTGAGGCCTCTATCAACAGTATTGAGCTTCCTAAACATCTTTGTTCTATTAGCCTCGCTGGGAGAGCAAGGATTAAGAACCTGAATCACAATGAAGGCATTTTTCCATTTATTAGATGTTTTACTCTCACTCATCCCCAACTGGTAAACTAAAAACTCATAGTAAACATGCAAAAAAACCTATTTTCTGAAATATGCCTCTAGTGTGTTAGGCTTGCAAATATCAGCCCCCTTCTTCTAAAATGGGGATATGTCTAAGGAAGTTCATTGAGGTCGTCTTGCACCGGTGGACTGAGATCTTGTTCTGTGGGACCAAATCCTTCAAATGTCATAAGCTTTAGGAACTCATGAAACTATCCATCCATTGGCAGTTTTATTCCCCATTCAAAGTTTACCATAGGCTACATAAAGGGGGCCAGACCACCTCAAAGAATGTGTACATTCTGTGTACAATTTCAAGGTTCAGCACACATCTGAATGCGGTATGGGATTAAACACAGGATGAAATACCTCTTGAAAGTCAAACTACTTTTGGAAGAAAATCATACCGTTTGAAGTTCAATCTTGACCCTGTAGAAAATTACGAATGGCTCTTTAGGGGAAAGCTTGTACTTTATTGAGTCGGCACCCAACCAGTCTCACACCCCCTTTTACAAATACCCCAGGTCACAATGGACCCTGAACCAGGCCGGTTGGTGAAAATACAATATTCATTTATTTTTAAAATTCACAAAAAAAAAATCACACAAATTTTAATATTGGGCAGCAATCACCAATGGGGTGATAATAACAATGGAAGAAATGCACTTAGTTAACCTTCTAGTATAACATATCCAAAGCACAAATAAATAGGAGCGCTTTTTGAATTAGTATAGATAGCACCCAAGTTAAGGTTTCCCTCTGCAATGTTCCCTCAACCCATAAATAATTGAATTCTGAGTGGATTGAAAGAAGCAGCGGGTAGTCAGGGATAAGAGGCAGCCAACAGAATCCAAATCTGACCGTACCTCACAAAATAAGAGGCAAAGTCCTAAAATGACACTTGGATTTTGACAAATAATTAATTATATGGATGTTTAAATAAGGATATATATATGTTTTATCACAGTATTAGGGATGTTATATCACTATCAACCATAAGGTAAGGTATCACAAAAGCATACAGTTCACAAAACAGATTGAAATTGAAAACCCAGTGCAGCCGAATTCACACATGGAAAAGTTGCATTTTTTCTAGTTTACAGTTTTGAATGCCAAAACGTTTTTTTTTCTCAAAAAACGGGTGAAAAACACTGAATCTGAATGCATTTTTTGGGCAGGGTGACAGATGCACTGCACAGTGACAATACTGAAGTGAAAGGAGGGCTATAGCTGGTGAATTGAGAGAGCTTCGAAAGGTAGAATGAAGTTCATTTTAAGGAAAATAGAGCAGTTCAAAAGAGAAAATCGGTTTTAACAATTTTTATTTTTTTTACATTTATAAAGCGCTCACACAGCCCGCAGGCATCGAGGCGCTGTTACAAGAATTGTTTTTTTTTTTTCTTAGTTGCGTAATTGTGTTTTTTTTTGTGTGTCTTAGTTACGTATTTATAACGCGCTTAAACACGCCGAGGTTTCTAAGCGCGGACCCGGGGATCGAACCTGTGTTGCTTTGTGTCGTCTTGCTTCCAAGACGCGCACGCTGCCGCTGAGCTATCCTCCCGGGACAACAAAGGCAAAGTTTACTTAAACTAATTTATCTAGATTATATTGTTAAAGAAAGCCACGGTACGTTCAAAGATTGATTCGCAATGTCAACCGTTTCCCGCCGGGTGCTGATTTATGTGGGAATTAATTTAGATTAATGAATTACAAAATGAGGTGAATGAAAGAATTGTGTTAACACTAGGAAACAAGAACAGGAAGCACAGAAAATTAGAACAGTCTATACAAGTTATCAGGGTATGGATTAGGTTGCTTAGAGTGGCACAAAGACAAAAGTCAAGATGGGGTAGATTATGTGTTATGGGACGGAGGATACTCACAGTCCGCTCTTAAATGTGGGATTAGGAAAAGCCAACCAGGCTTTGGACTCAAGGGCTCGGGTCACAAGGTAGCGGCAGACTCTCCTAGCAGTACAACAGCTGGGCCTGACTGGTCACCGGATAATCAGGACAGCTGGATGGCAGGGTTGCATCAGGCATGCAGTTAGTGGGCAAAAAGCCAGGCTGGTCTCAGGATGCTTGCCAAAAGAATTCCACAGCTTTTCCATTTGGTTATTGGGATTTTTAGTGGGATTTCTGGATTGAGGCCTTGCTGCGATGGTCAGCAATGCTTTGGCCTAGCAGTGGAATCTGGAACCAGCTATGCTTTGGCCTTGCAGTGGAATCTGGAATCAGCTATGCTTTGGCTTTGCAGTGGGATCTGGAATCTGGCAAGATGAATGTAGAAGATCAGGAACGCAGGCGCAGGAAATTCAGGAAAGAGTGTGTGTCTAGAGTTCCATCAGCCACCCTTTTTATAGAGCATGGTGACATCATAGAATTATATGGTAGGGCTGGCTCAGCTAAGCAGTCCTCTAAAAAATTAGTCAGTGGTGATAGTTGCCGCCTTCCTATCAGCTGGTTGGGTTTCAGGGGCATGATGTCAGAATTATGATGTCAGTTTAACAATGTCCAGAACCTCCCACAGTTACTTTAGCTAAAATCCAGTTTTGTCATAAATGGCACATTTGTACAGTTAGGGCCTCTTAACAAATTACATAAGCAGGTTACATATTTTATGCAGAACATCCCAGTCCAACTCTCCAGTTTGTGAGACATTGTTTCGCCCTTCTAATACTTTTTAGTCATTTTTAGTGTGAAACATTTGGCCTAAAATTCTTTAACTTTTTACACATGTGTATGGATCATAATTAGGCATATCAGTATTGATTTTCACATTGGTATCAGGTACACTTTCCGTAGAATACCCAATTCTCTGCCATTTCTGTTCCCAAGGTGGCAGAGAAGGCTACAACGTCTTAAATTAAAATCCACAAAATTACATTAAAACTGTTAACTTTTTACGTTCCTTCGAATTTCTGTTGCAAAAATTACCATTTTCAAAGTTTCATAATAAAATAGTCTTTTGAAACACATGTCCTTCACTGGAACCATCTTTTTTTCTCTTCCGCTACCACCAACTTTCAATTCAGCCCAGTGTGGGGAGGGGGTTTCCCTAGTTTGATTGAAGGTTTATGGCCCCCTGACTTCACAAGTTGGTGTCTCAGAAGTTCCATTGTAAGAGGCCTCATCCCAGACAAAAGCCGGCCAAGGGAGCAATTAGCACTTGTGTGTTCTAGCAACTACTGTGAGGGGCCTTCTGTTGCTGGCAACCCCCAAGCAGAAACCCATGTAGCCAATGCAACTTAATTCCTTATTTTATATATTTTTGTTATAAGTCAGAATAAAGTCTGTTGAATAAGATCTCCCATATATGTTTGACAGCACAATACCCCTTCACATTGCTAGATAAGGGCAGGGCCTTATCCAACATTCACTTTTAAATAAGTATTTTTCTTTATTTTCCAAAGTACATTTAAACATGTGGTGACTGCTGACATTTTCCTTGCAAATTCGTTTTTCTCTTCCCTCTGAATTCCCACATTACTTTGTAGCCAGAGTTAGTTTCTTGTATTCATCAATTTGTTTAAACACAGATGCACTGAAATTGACATAGGCCTTGAGAGCCAGGGCCTCTTTGACGCATTGATCTTTGATATGTTGTAGCCCCAAAAGTAAAGCGTTTCCCATGTAGCTGAAGTAAAGCTTCTTTTGAACTCTGCAGAGCTGAACAACAGCCTGTCATTGAGGGATACTGTTCTTGTCTGCTGGAGCACAATGTGTATGTGGATGGGCATGGCCTCATTAATAAAAGTAGTGTGATGAGGAATCAGAGGAAAATAACATCAGATCGGCATTATTTTTAAATGTAATAATTTCCCTTTCTCAATGGGAGTTTTGGGCTTGTAGCAAAATATTGCTGCTTTTTCACTCCCCTTCATTTGTACATGTAAGAACTCACTGGCAGGCTTTCTCAGTGTGCCCCCTTGTTCCATCCTGCCCAATATGTGCTTGGCAAGATGGTGCAGCCATCTTTTTTGGTTGCAAATGCAGTTTTGCCTTGAGGCAGTGGTGCTCACAGGAGCCAGCACAGCCATGTTTCTGCTTCTGCTGAAGTGCAGCTTGGTTATGGAAGGGAGTACAGCTGAGTGGGTAAATGTATCCCACAAATTGGTGGGTGGATCTCATGGGGAATTAAACCGTCAATGGGACCAGTGACGACTACCGTGGGAGAACGCAGTATGCACCTTTTCCATGTCTATGTAGTTCTGTTGGGTAGAAGACGCCAACCATCTACACCATAATGAGACAAGGAAGAGTGATGTCTACCCAGGTGGAGTTCATACAACCACTGACACGAAGAACAGGCAAGGAGGCAAAAACCCACCGTGGAACCAACATATGCAGTACAGTCAACCAGACCCAGAACCAAAGATAAAAGGAAAGAAGGACTGTATTTTGTCAGATCCTCCCTGGCGGAACAGAGAGGCGGCAGGAGGCTCGCCACGGAGAACAGGAAAGGCTGACAGAGCCTCACCGAACACATGCTGTGTTCCCCGTTGCCTAGACTGGAGAATCGGAGATCCGGGAGACATCAGACGTCAGACCATGTGGTCGGACTGAGAAGCACACACCGAGAGGGACCAGACCTGGGAACGCTTGAAGACACGCAGAGATCGCTGGAAGGCATGCAGAAGCCTGCAGCAGGAATAAGCAGTTCTGCGAAGCTGCCAGAGCAAGCCAGTAACGCCACAAAAGGTACCTGGGTTACGGTAGCGGGTGGTAGAGATAAAGGAGAACAAAGGAGATGGGTGGGGAAAGCTGAAGAACCCCGGCCCCCTCGTACCAGTACTTGGGGGAACTAAGAACCTGGCCTGTGTACAACATGCAATAAACCTGAGAGAGGGGTCTGGGACCCATACGAAGTCTGGGAAGCTCTGCAACAGAAGCACACCAGGGTCTGGGACCCATACAAAGTAGGGAAGCCCCGCAACAGCAGCACACAGGGGTCAGAGACCCATTTAAATCTGAAAAAGCACACAATCAAGGGGCTGGTGCCCACAACAAGTCAGTGGCGTCCTGGGACATCATGAGGGGTCTGGGACCCACAAAAAAAGAGAGATAGACAACAAGTCAGGGAGATCCCAAAAAACACAGAGGGGACTGGGACCCACACGAGAGAAGTGGAACAAGTGAAGATAAGGGGTTGAGGACCCATTGCTAAAAGAAGGGACATTTTCTGGAACAATAAGATCTACAGTCAAATCTGGCAGGATAGTGAACCAAACTTGATGTTATATTTTTGAACTGGGGAAGGAATAGGGGAAGAGACTCCCCTCTCAACCTTGGGAACTGTGTTTTGTGAAATAAGCCAGACTGTGAAAGAAAAGAAGAGAGAAAGCAATCTCCCCCCATTAATCCTGTTGTGTTTTGTATATGTTTGGAGGCACATCTAACATCAAGAACTTTTAAGCTAAAACACAACTTGTGTTTTCAAATCAAGAATTGAACATTGGAGTTGGCGTCCAGAACGAGAGAAGACTCATTCTGGGTCAAGAAGATACCCAATTTTTCCTTAGTTAGCCTGGGGTGTAAGGAACGGAAATAGGTTTGGACACAGAACGGTGAACATTTTACTTTGTTGGACATCCTGACAGATTTGTATTTGTATTTTGTATTTGTATTTTATTTATTTATATAGCGCACCAGGCCCAGGGGCTACCGGGCGCATCACTTAGTTACAGTAAGATAAATACAAACAGGCAGTACTTACAGAATGACAGGTATATTACAAAATATGCAAGCAAACATAATAATAATAAGAGGACAAGCAGGTATATACAAGAGGACAAGCAGGTATATACAAGGTAAGTCTGAGTACAAGTTAAGCAGTGAGTCCAGTGTTAGATGTCTTGGGAGGACAACCAAGTTTTGGTAAGGTGTTTGAATCTCAGGAAGGAGGGTTCTGCTCTGAGCTCATTGGGGAGTGAGTTCCATAGTTTAGCTGCCATGATGGGGAAGCTGGTTCCACCTGATCTTTGGAGATTAAAACGAGGGATGACAAGGCAGTTGGCTTGGGCCATTCTGCGGGGTCTAGTGGAACTGTTGAGGGCAAATCTGTTGGCCAGGTAGCAAGGGGCTTGGTTGTGGAGGCATTTATGGGTAAGAGTCAGGGATTTCAAAGAAATTCGGTGTGGGATTGAAAGCCAGTGGGGGTTGCGTCTAGTGTCAGCTATATGTTGGCGCCTGGGTATGTTAAGGGCCGCTCTGATCGCATTGTTTTGGACAATTTGTAGCTTGTTTAAATTACAACGATTAGTGCCTAGATACAGGGCATTACAGTAATCAACCTTAGATAGTACAAGGGTCCTAGCCAGGGTCACGCAGTTGGCTGTAGAGAGAAAAGGGCGGCAAGCTGTAATAAGCTTGCAGGTATAGGCCACTGCGGACGAGACTGAGTTGGTTTGTCTAGACAGGGATAAGGTCGAGTCAATGTAGATACCAAGGGTTTTTGTGTCCTTAGCAGTAGGGATAGTATTCGCATCGATGGTAAAGGACTTGAACGCAGGGCCAAGCTTGGTGAGTTTTTGAGGCGAGCCAAGGATGAGGAGCTCTGTCTTTTCGTCATTTAGACAGAGTCTGTGTGGAGCCATCCACGCTTGGATGACCAGGTAGATGGCATTGATAGCGCGGGTGTCAGCAGTATGGTCACCTGTGATAGGGATTAGTATCTGGGTGTCGTTGGCGTAGTTGGTGTAAGTGACACCCAGATAGTCCAGAATATCGAATAAGGGTTTGGTGAACACGTTATATAACGTGGGTGAAACACACGATCCTTGTGGCACGCCACAGGAGACAGGTGCTGGTAGGGCAGCTGCTAGTGGAGAGAACACGCGCATAGATCTGTTGTCTAGGAAGGACCTAATCCAGGTTGTAGCTTTGTCTGAGAAGTGAGCCGCCGATTTGAGGTGGTGCCAGAGAATTTCGTGGTTGACAAGATCAAAGACTGCCGATAGGTCCAAGAGGAGTAATACCACAAGTTTACCTTTGTCTTTTAGATCTTCGATCTGTGTTTTTAAATCAATAAGGGCCGTTTCAGTACCGCGGCGTGGGCGAAACCCAGATTGCCTACGTCCCAGAAGTTTGTTTGATTCAAGGTAATCTTGGATTTGTAGATAGGCAGCTCGGTCGAGGATTTTTAGAAGAAATGGGACAGTAGTGATTGGCCTGTAGTTTGTGGGTATGCTAGGGTCCAAGGTAGGTGTTTTCAGAAGAGGGATGACCCACGCGTCCTTTAGGTTTTCAGGAACAGTCCCAGAACTAAAGGAAGAGTTGATGAACGTGGTAATGAATGGTGCCAGGTCATGAGCTGCTTCCTTAATAATAGGCACAGGACAAAGGTCGCCTTGACAGTTGGATGGTTTGAGGCTAGCGATGATATTTTCCACATCAGAGGTGGAGAGTGGGGAGAAGCTAAATGGAGTCAGAGAATCTGGGATGTGGTGATTTAGGGTGGGGATGAGGTTAGGTTGAGGGTTAGATTGTAGGCTGGTTTGTTTGTTGTTAATTTTGATTTGTAGAGTGGCAGTCTTACCTAGGAGAGCCTCTTGGATTTTGGTGCAGGTGTCTGGTGCAGAGACCGGAGTTTCGAGTTCTTTTAGGATTTTGAACAATTCTTTAGTGTTAGATTTGGCTTGTTCAATGCGTTTGTTATAAGTGTCCTTTTTGGCTTGGAGTATGGCTTCCTTGTAGTTGAGGGTAGCCAGGAATAGACACGATTTGTTGGCTGGAGACTGGTTACTTTTCCAATGTGATTCCGCAATTCGTTTTTCTTTGCGCAAGGTTCTAAGCTGGGGTGTGAACCAGGAGTTTAGGTGGGCTCGAGGTTTGGATTTTCTCAGTTTAGATGGGGCGATGATGTTTAAGGCTTTTTGCATAGCGCGGTTAAATGTGTCAATCAACGCTGTAGGGTCAGAGCATGTGCGAACCTGGTCGTTAAGAACTGGGAGGAGGAGTGGGAGAAGTCTGTCGCATGTAATGTTGCATTTGTTGCGGGTGTCCGTAGCAGGTGAAATGCTAGGAGAGAGGCTGCTAGGTTTGGACTGGATATTGAACGTAATTAGGTTGTGGTCAGTCCAAGAACACTGATGGTTGCAGGTGATATTGATAGGACAGTTATGGGTGGCTAGCCAGTCAAGGATTCTGCCCTTGGCATGGGTAGGTTGGTTTATGAACTGTGTGAATCCTGCATTTGTGAGCATATTGTCAATAGCCATGGCCGCAGTGTTGTTGGGGTCAGAGAGGCCTAAGTTGAAATCGCCCATTATCAAGGCTTGGGATTTGGATTTGGTGTTGTAGGTGATGATGTTAGAGAGGTCCTCAGCGAAGGTGGATAACGGCCCAGGAGGCCGGTAGAGTAGATGGAAGGTGATAGAGTGGTTAGGGGTAACGGCTAGTTTGGCTGTCAGTGCTTCCATCGCGGAAAAGTGATGCGCGGAGGAGAGGTGGAAGTTTAAAGTATTTTTATGGATAATGGCAATGCCACCACCTTTGGACTGATTAGAATTACGGTTGTGTCTGATAATGTTATAACCTGGGGGGATGGCCAGGGAGAGTAGTGGGCCTGAGGCTACGTGAAGCCAAGTTTCGTTGATTGCTATGAAGTCAAGGTCGAGGATGAGGTCCGCCAGTTCTAGAGCGTGTGCCGTGAGTGATCTGACGTTAATTAATGCACCCTTGATATTACTCTTGTTGGGGAGGTTAGAGCAGGGTGATGATGGGTTTGGAGAGGGTGAGGACGAGGAGGAGGTCAGTGGCTGTTTGTTAAGATGCGCTGAGTGGTGGGAAGCGTGAGTGAGTCGCGACCCAAGTCTGGCATTTCTCAGGGCGATAGAGCAAGGTATGCTTGGTTGAGGTCTAGATGCAAAGTGTTGGATCCATAGGGCTGGGTTGTTGAGATAAAGGTTGGTATGGTCCGCAAGGGATGGCATGGTGATGGAGTGGCATGGAAGTGTGCAGTGGGGGGGGCAGTGTTGTGGTTGGGTGTGATCCCACCAGTCTGCCGTGTAAGCGAGAGGAGGGTGGGCAGTAATCTAACAAGTAGGATACTGAGAGTGTATTTGGGTGAATCTGTGGCTATTAGGCTGTTGTAGAGGGGCATGTTGGCCTGATACAGACTAGGAGTAGATGTCTATTGGAGCTACAGGGAGGACGTTGGGGTAGATATGCTGTTATGGGCGATTACACACAGTAGCATGCACATAGTATTGATAAGCCCAAATGGACAGTGGCACGGTGGTCTCGAGGCGAACATGAGCACAGGACAATGGCACAGTAGTCTCTAGGCGACCATAATACAACACAATGTCACAGTGGTCTTCTAGGCGACCATAATACAACACAATGGCACAGTGGTCTCTAGGCGACCATAAGGCACAACACAATGTCACAGTGGTCTCTAGGCGACCATAAGGCACAACACAATGTCACAGTGGTCTCTAGGCGACCATGAGGCACAGCACAATGTCACAGAGGTCTCTAGGCGACCATAAGGCACAACACAATGTTGCAGTGGTCTCTAGGCAACCATGAGGCACAGCACAATGTCACAGTGGTCATTAGGCGACCATGAGGCACAATACAATGTCGCAGTGGTCTCTAGGCGACCCTAAGGCACAACGCAGTTGCATGGTAGACTCTGGCGACCTAGATTAGAATATTGTAATTAGTCAGAGAGGCAGCTATATAAGCTGAATGGTGTGTGTCTATCGATATTGCGGTCAGTAAACCCGTGAATGAGTACAATAGCAGGAAGTGCGACAAAGTGTGGCATTTTTGCTTGTGTTGCCGTTGTCAGATGGAGGATGAATTATTTCAGGTATTGGCGGTCACTGATATACGTATAGGCAGTGCTGTTAAGTCAAAGAACACTGCTAATTAAGTTTCATTTGCCAGGGACTTCATACAGTATGTGTGGGCTGATGGGCCACCTGGCCGACAGTGCAGGTGGTATTGGGTGTTTTAGTGCAAAGCGGGAGCAAGGTTTAGAACGGATGCAGTACGCATCAGCATGCTACAGGTGCAGGAGTGCAACATGTATATCAACAGGCTTTTCAAATTGGGGGAGTCACAAAGTACTTACGAGGGGCGCCTTTTCCACGGGCCTTCACCTTAGGTTGGCTTCCGCCTTCCGGTCTGTGGGCAGGCTAATGAGCAATCAGGTACTCCGTGGCGCCAAATTTAAGATATTTTCGATGTCGGAGCTGAAATTCTCGTTGCGGCCAATGCCGTTAGGTGCAGGCAAATGCAGAGCTCGGGTGCCTGGATCACGGCGGACTTCTAAGCTGTTAGCACTCGTCGGGTGAAGCGGGTACATGGGCTCGAAGGCGATGGTGTGCAGCAGCACGACATGGTGACGGAGAGGGGGCACAAGGTAGATTCCAGCCGGTGGTGGAGGAATGAAATTCCGCTAAGCACTAAAGTCCTGTGCAGGGGCATGTCATTTTTAATTTAATTTTAGTCTTTTTGCTGAGGTAGGGCAAACCCTCTTAGAAATAGGGCACGATAGGTTTTCCTTTTCTTTACTTTTATATATAAATACACGTCTTTGCCAACAAGCATGCCACCACTGTATCAGGCTCACACTTCTGCACCTTTACAAAACACATTTCCATTCAATGAGCACTTATTTCAAAAGATGCAATTAGTAATTAAGTCATGCTCATGGTAAC
This sequence comes from Ambystoma mexicanum, assembly GCF_040938575.1. Classification (NCBI taxonomy): domain Eukaryota; kingdom Metazoa; phylum Chordata; class Amphibia; order Caudata; family Ambystomatidae; genus Ambystoma; species Ambystoma mexicanum. The sequence goes on along the minus strand of NC_090929.1, from coordinate 334,468,272 downwards.
GCTGTTACATTAAATACCATCATGTTCAACATTTTAGTTAAGACATTGATGCATTTTTACACTTCTTATTTATTTTCACTCGATTGATATGATAAAATAAGTGACAGCATCCAATGAGGAAATTACATCACTTAATCTCTAATTTTAAGAACACATTCAGTTCCCTATCTGTTTCTAGTCCTCCTTCCACTGATTTTGTGGTCGTGATCAAATAAGCCTCTATTTCAAATCCTTAATTAGCTGTTTCCTCTTGGATGTTCAAAGGCAAAGAAACGTATTATATCCATGTTTTCCATATGGTGCTATAATGTCCATTCTGTTTCCATAATATATATGTGATTCTCATTTGTTATGAGTTCTATGATTCTGTCTTTCAATGGTCTCATTGTGCTGCTAGAGTGGAATACTGATGCCTTCACTGGAACTGGAAGATCAATGCTATCTGATGGGGTCAAAATGGTGCAATCGGATTCATTGTAAAGCACAGAGACTTTTTGAATTTTATGAAAATGTTTTGTGGATCAGCGGATGGAAAGGTATCTAAAATCTTGTAAGACTACTGTAGGAGGAGAGCATCTCCACGCGAATCATGCCATTTTCCTATGAGAAGCATAATGGGGGCAAAAGGAATTTTGTTATGTCGCACAAAAGTACAACTGTGGATTTACCTATTGGTAAAAACACATCTTTGCTTCCAATTCATTGAACTTCCATTCATGGGGGAATGGCACTGCCTTTTCATAGGAAATATTTAAGTCCCGGCATTGAAAGTGTGAACCTGCCCAATGTGTCCACTGTAATGTGTTTGTTTTCCTTCTAGATGAAACACAATCAAGAAAAGGGGATACAAACCTGCTACAAGACAAAGGGCAAGTATGGGCTACACCCTGCGTGTGTATGTAAAACATTGCAGTGGTATTCTCTGTAAATGTCTATTTAAGATGAAGGAAAATATTTCTGAGACTTCTAGGAAATGAAGTCTGCAGGTTTATGTTGGAAGGCAATGTGATCCCCAAGTGTACTCTGATGACTCATTGATTTTGAGGATGGGAAGGATAGAAGGAAAAAACTGCCATCATATATTTTGTTTGTGTCCCCCGGAACAGCAAATCCTGGGCTGAACTTCGGCCAGGAATGTGGACAGGTTTGTATGAGAGAATCAAACAGCAGGCTCCAGATGACAGCCATATGCAGCCACACAGGTCACAATTTCAGTCTTGCTCGGAGAATGCTCCAACAATCTACGGAAGCAGAAAGCAGATTTTGGGCATGTGGTTTTGAAAATGCAGAATGGTACGTTTCAGCTTTGGGATTCCGTTTTGTGGTGGAAATGCTGTGCCCACCGTCTGGCCTAAATTAACCCCATGAACCGCAGTGCGTTATGACAGAATGAGCCAAGACTTTGGACAGTTTATCTCAAAGCCCAACTCAAAACGCTCTGGCGCACTTGAATTGGAGATGGAGCCCTGATTAACCAATCTTACCGATATAGGTACAGATGCATCGACTGTGCACAAAAGCATGCCACCAGTACAGACAAAATCTTTGTGAAAAGTCTGGGAGTGGAATTTAAGTCAAAGCGGAGCCATGTATTTAAATGGATTGTCACCTACAGTTAATCTGAGAAACTGTCAATCTCTCAGGTTCTGAATATGAAAAAATGCACCCTGAAAACTCCATCTTGAAGGGGTGCAAGAATCTGGTATAGCAGTATAGAGCCTTTGTTGCTGGCCTTCTGGCTGAAAGCAACACCTCTATTACATCTTCCCGGAGGTCCCAATCTCTTTATCTCAACCTCTCAGAAATCAAGCCTAAAGGTTCAGAATTCTGGATGTAGAATGCAACCTCCTTGGTTGAGCAGGTCTGCTCTCTGAGGAAGACTAATTGGAAGACAGATAGAAGGTCCGGGTACCACATTCTTCAGTCCCAGTCCAGAGCAATCAGGATCATGGGGTTTCCGGATTTCCTCAAGCTCCCGATGACGTGAGGGATGATGGAAACTGGTGGGAACGCGTACAAGAGAGGAAACGCACAGTCCACTACGAATGCATCCCCCAGAACTCCTCTCTGAGGAAATTCCCTGGAGCAGAAGACGTCTCATTTCCTGTTGACACTGGTCACAAACAGATCCATTTGAGGGTTTCCTCAAAGGGTGAAGATCTCTAGAAGGACTTCCTGAGCCCACTCCCATTTGTGGGATATTGTGCTCTGCCTGCTCAGAGCGTGCGCCCTCGTACTCTCTTCTCGGTCTAGGTGAACGACTAATGGAGAGACTCCTTCTTGAAGTGCCCAAAACCAGAGCTCCATTGCCTCCCTGCACAGTGGTAGTGACCCTACACCCCCTCTCTTGTTGAGGTAATACATGGCCACTGTGTTGTCTGTCATTATCAGGACCTTCTTCCCCCGCACATAGGACAAAAAGGCCATCAGCACTAGTCTGATTGCCCTCAGCTACAACAGGTTTATATGTAGTTTGGACTCCCACAGAGACCAATGTCGGCTGATTGTCAGGTCGTCCATCTGAGCTCCGCGCCCCATCAGGGAGAACTCTGACTACTGTGACCTCTGGCCACGGTTGCCAGAAAGGTTCCCCTTTCAACAAATACTCCTTGCAAGTCCACCACAGGAGATCCTGTGCGACCTCATTCAGGACCTGAAGAAGGCCCGTCATCTTGCCGGAGAACTGAGACCATTGGGATCTGAGGGCCCAGTTTAGGGATCTCATCTTCAGATGGGCCTCTGGCGCCCAGAAATGCAGGATGCCATGAGACCGAGCAACCTTAGAAAATCGAAGGCCAGAAGATGGTGGGCATTCTGAAACTTGATTACCATCTGCAAAATGTGTGCAGACTTTACTCTTCCAGCTGGTGAAGCTTTCCCGGACGAGAGTCCAGGACCACTTCAATAAATTGAAGCTCTTGAGAAGGCGTCATGTGGGACTTCTTGAAATTGAGGGACAAGCCCAGCCTGTGGAGGGAGTGGCAGGTGATGCTGAGATGTTCCAGACCCTGTTTGGGTGAACACGCTCTGATCTGGCAATTGTCCAGATAGGGATGGATGTGACTCCCTCCCCTCCTTAGATTTTCTGCCCGCACCGTCATCAACTTTGTGAAAACCCTCGGGGCAGAGGTGAGCCTGAATGGCAGGACCTAAAATTGAGAATGAGAACTGCCAATGGCAAACCTCAGGTACTTCCTGTGCTTGGGATGTATAAGCATGGAAGTACCCTGGAGATCGAGTGACACGTCCAATCCTGGAGATTAAGGGCCTGGAGGACCTGCAGAGAGTTAGCATCTTGAACTTGTCTTTCTTGAGGAACTTGAACAAACATCTCAGGTCCAAGATGGGTTACAGTCCTCTGTCCTTTTTTTGAATTAGAATGTAAGAGGAGTGGATCTGGATCCCGCAAGGATTGGTTGCTTGGTAGACAATCCAGAGGCCTTTTTAAGAATGATAAACAGTAACCATGGGAACTCTTTGAAGTGCCCAAGCATCTGAAGTAATGCTTTGCCATTGTTCAAAATGCTGTGTTAGTCTGCCTCCCACCATAGTACTATCGACTAAGGCCTCAAAGAGGTCTTGGTGTTGTGGCTGGTGCAGTGGCCAAAGAGGCACACATTGTGTGGGTACTTTTACCTACACATCCTCCCTTGTTCTCCAACTGAAGAATAGAACAGAAATGAATGACCCCTCCCATTCTGAGAGGCTGTATGGGTTTGTTGTGGTTGGTGAATCGCTGCTCCCAGCAACTTAGCATCTGCCTTGGAAGACTGTAGTTTTTGCAAGCTCTCGTCAGTCTTAGAGCCGAAAAGCTGTGAGCCATCAAAAGGCATATCCAGCAGCCTTGCCTGAACATCTGGGGCAAACCATGACCTGCGCAGCAACATAAATCTGGTAACAGCACTTGCTGCCATAGCGCAACTAACGCAATCGGAAGAGTCCAGACCTGACTGCATAGAATGGCACAGTGTCCTTGCTATCCTGAACGATGTTGAGGAAGCCTTCCCCTCTCTTCTTCCTCAGGAATATGTTCCAAGGCTATTGCTATAACCTCCCATAGAGTGAATCAATACTTAGGCAGGGCACACGTAGTATTAATGGCAAAAGGAGCCATGCTACCTGCTGAGAAAACACTTTTTTCCCAGGGCGTAAAATCTTTTATCGTCCCTATCTGGAGGAATTTTCAGATAGGAACCCATCTTCTTTGAGGTATATGTGGCTGCTTGAACAATCCCACTTTCTGGAGCGGGTTCCCTAGACAAAAGCCTGGGTCTATCGCCAAAGGCCTGTCATTTTGTAAAGTCCTTATTTACTGCCGGTGTAGTGTCGGGCTTTTTTCCAATTTTATATGATCCTGTTCTTCAAAGCTGTATGAAATGGTAGTATAGGATCTTTTGGATGACCTTTATCCTGAATGTCCATGAGATCATCCTTCTTATATTCTGTGACAAGCCTAATCCAGTGGAAATACTTTTGCTCATGACAGATCTATATGAGGCATCAGCATGTCCAGCTAAACCTGGTGTGTTCTGACGAAGTATCCAGACTACTGGCATCTTTCAAGGAGTCCACTACGTTCTGTAACCTTGACTTTTCAGAAATTACTTCTTCTAGAACGTGTGGAGTACGAAACTACAGGTCAAACTGAGGACTCTCCTCCTCCTTTTGCTAGAAAATAGAGCCCATAGACTTGAAAAAGTATTTTAGGGATACAGGCTTAAAATCCTTCAACGATTCTGTCGAAGATGTCAATGGCATTGATGTTGCAGGCTTCCACGTCAAGGAACTCGATGCTGACTCCCTCAGCAGAGTAGACGAGGGAGGCTACAGCTCAGATTTGTCTCGAGTTGTTGAATTCTTCCACACTTCTTGAGGAAGCTTCATGGACTTACTGTAAGGACTCTTTGGTGAGCAAGTAACAGTTTTTAAGAACACCCTGCCTACCTCACGAGGAGCAATGGGGTCAGAAGCCTTCTTTGGTTTTTTTTAAAGGGGTGATTGGAGCTGCCTTCATGGATACCTCTAGCATTTGGAGGCAAAATTCCTCCCAATCTGCTTTAGATGCCGTTTTGCTAGGAAGACCTACCCTCTTCCTGTTGGGTGAGGAGTAGGACGAAGTTGAAAGGGAGGGATGACACTGTTTCTTAGAATGCTTAGAGCGCTTTTTAGCTCTCTGAAGTGAAATATCCCTCAAGCTTTTCTCATCGGACAACCTCTTTTTTGATGGGGTACTCGAAGGAGATTTAGATGACGGACTACCAAGGGCGAGATACCCCTTCTCTGCTTCAAGGCCTTAACGCCCATTGACTGGCACAAGCCTAAGTCATCGACCTTATGGCCCACCCCTTGAGACTAGAGGCATATTCAGTGTGGATCTGTGATGGACATTTTCGATCCACAGTCCGTACACCTCTTGAATCCCGTCTTCAGAGTAGACATATTGAAGATTTTGAGAAAATGCAGCAGAAAACCGCTGAGACGATCGAACCGTTCGAAGTGTGCTGTGTTATATGGAAAAAAAGAACTGAGGCAACGGGTATGCTGCATGCTTTTTATACCAGCGTCGATGATATGGGCGAGGGTGGGATGGAAGCCAAGGAGGGACCATAAGTCGATGACGCATAGCACCCTCTGCTATTGAAAAGGTTCAGAAACTGCAAGCAGGATATCAAAAAAGTCAAAGATGAGGAATCCGTTTAAGAGGGGGTACGATCAGTTAGAGGTTTTCGTACTAATTTGGAAGCATCAAGTCATATCTGCAGTAAAATTGTCTGTTCTATCTGACATGCAGAACTCTAGAATAGCTAACCTGTTCTCTAATTTCTTCTCCGTGTACGTAGCGTGCAAGTGTGTGGTCATGTGTTGCAATATCGCTTTTGACACTGATCCCCCTTCCGGCCATGGCATGAACATCTTATCTGCCGTGCCATTCACCCATTCCACACTATACTGTTTGAGCTTGGGCATGTGCTTTGGCAATGTCTTGCATAAGTCCATAAGAGGAGTGTCTCCCATGATGACGAGTCTCAATTGACTGTCAATACTTACCAGACTTATAAAACAACCTTTATGATTTTACTTAAATCACCACTTTTTGCAATACCTTTTAAAACACAAATATGAGTGTGCACCATCAATCACTGCTCAAGCCGCTTATTTCTTAATTAGCTATCTCTACCTCTGGATTGGTACCAACTTCTGCACTAGGTAGTCACTATAGCTCCTCGTCTTTTTTCAATTACTTCACAACTTCTATCGCTCTTTGATATTTTTACTCAACAAAACAGACAAACTAGTCGACTTTACACATTATTAAACACTGTGATCACACTTCTTTTCTCTATCGCCTTTACTTATACCATTCACATGGTTTGAGACGTCACCTCTATACTCTGTACAGGGTTTGAGATGTCACCTTTCATGAACCCGTTTGTGCCTTATATGTTTCTGTTCTACCCCCATTAGGATTTGATACTTCTCCTTCCGAACTCCCTTGATGTGGGACTCTAGGCGCTATTTCTTCTCTTTTACACAGTATTTCCCGTTACTCAAAAAGTATCACAATCCCATCCCTTTCATTTGCCATTCCCCTTAGTCTACTCACCATTCGTTCGTTTATCAACTCCAGGCCTTCGGTATCGACTCCTCTCTCCAATCCGACCACTTTGCCTCCGTCCACAGAGTGCCAGTGGAAACCGGGCAGAGATTTTATCAAAGGGGGACTTGCCCACCGTCTCAGTTCTACTTGCAAGCGTATTTCTATCCCCCTTTCCCCACAGGAAACCAAATGATCTTACAGCTAATGGTGGACAACACTCGATCTTCCAAAAATCTGGAGCTGAACTAGTTTGGATCTTGAACCATTTGCAGTGCTACCACGTGAGTTTAGAGCCCGTTAGGCAACACGCATGCAGTGGATGGGATGCAGAATAACCCAACACCAAATAATCTTAACAAGCATGCAGTGGACGGGATGCAGAATAACCCAGACACCAAATAATCTAACCAACTCAGAAAGATGGCAAAGTTTACTGTTTTAATATCAATTATCTAAAACAGGGAGTTACAACGGACATCAAAAGACGTTCGCTCAAGTTCTCTCAGCGCATCTCTCATAAAAACACATTTATATACTAAATGTGTGTCATAAATGAAGTCATACTACGTGGCAAATGGGAAAAACCTATGAGGGGTTGTGATATGTTCAAGGAGGACATCCAAGTATACTTTCTATAATGGATGAGGTTGTGATTGGCTATCTACTGTCAGGTGGACAACGTATGCCTACCTCTAAAATTTGTCATTTTCTACACTTTTAAGTACACTATTAAGTACACGGTAGATAATTGCCTCTCAAACTTTATTGCAATTGGTTTAATTAAACCTTTATAAATACAAAAAACTAAGAAATGATCAGAACACAATCATATAAAAAAAAGAACATGATCATTATAGAAAATAGAAAGAATGAGACTCATGTTACCATCATAAATAGAATAGGAAAAGGAGAAAAATATATATAAAGAAAATACAGTAAAAAATGTTAGGGAGTCCAACCAAAGTAATAAAACACTAAAACAATAGTGCACGGGAAATTGGAGGTCCAATTCAAACAATGCGTTCAACATATAACATGTAATAGAGAAACCATAACACATAGGACCAGTACGTGGTAAACCTAATAGTGCAGATCGTGCAGATAGTATAGCTGGACCCCTAGCAGATTTAAAATGGCAAGAAATAAAAAATATCATCAATTAGATTGTTATATCTTAAAACAAATTCAATTAGTGAACAGAGCTTATCTTTTAGGTCATTAGATCAGATGAATGGGTCTGAATTTACAAACTAATCAGAACAGACCAGCAGTTAGTCCTTCACAAGTCCCCTAAGAAAGTACCCTGCAAATCATAGAGGCTACAATTTCAGGCTTTTAATAAAGCCAGATAAGGCTAAACCCTTTTGTATGGTACGAATATTGAGACATCGCTGCCAAGCCACCTCTTCATTGAAACATAAGGAGTTGCAACCTTCTTAGTTGAATTTCCCTAGTCGGTAGAAGATTCCATTGTGCCCAAAGTAAAATTCCCCAATAGAATTTATTCTGGAATTGGGCCAGGATCTTAGATGGAGAGCCTCTACATCTGTGTTTGTGTACCAAAATGGTTCGGAGAAGGACAAGAATGAAAGGCATCAATAGTCTGAATCCAATCAAAATCCAGTAATACCTTTTTAACCCTCATAGGGTTACGGACCAGTCCCTCTAAATTCATACCAATACCACAGAGAAGGTGCTCAGATCTTCCCCTTAAAGAAGTTAAGGCAGTGCAGTAGGTCACATTTCTCCCCATCAGTTGATACAGAGAGTCAGGGTTGGGAACCATAATTTTTGAGAATAAGGACAAACAGGCCCATTGTACCCTTACCCAAAGGGATGCGACTCCTAATTCGAATCGTATAGCTGGTAGCGGGACTGCATTAGGGACACAAAGAATTCTTTGCCACATTCTGCCCTCAATTCTGTCCAAAATGTTATGCATTTTATCCGATTTTAATACAAGACCATATGTTAGTTTCTCCCCTCAAAAAACATTAAAGCAGGTTTAAGGGAGAATCTACAGAATTTACGGTCAATCTTAATAATCGGAGCTTCCAAGAGTTTAGCATTATGGAGCAGGGCCTCAATGGCAATATTGGACCCTTTATAGGTGGCAGAGTTGAAGCCCAAATATCTAACACTTTCAGAGAGTTTCAAGGGCACTCCCCCACCAGAACCAAAATGCCCCTTGGTCTTTACGCTCCCTTTTCTAAAAGGACGAATTTTAGTTTTGGTCGGGTTAATAAAGAGACCATTATTTTTAGCATAGTTCTCGAAATTATTTAATGACCTCTGCAGTTTGACCCTGGTTAGGTTGAAGATCAGGAGGTCGTCTGCATAGGCGAGCCAAACAATTTTCGCCTGGCCCACCTTAGGTGCTATTAGCCCCTCCTTCTCAAGGGACAGTGCAACATCGGAGAAATATTGATTGAACAGCCAGGTGGCCAGAACACATCCCTGTCTGATCACCTAGTAGGTTCGAACTCTACGAGTAACATCACCCCTTTGACTAAGGCAAACCTGAATCCCACAGTTATCATAAATTCCACTAATAAGTCTAAATAGCCCCCCTTGGGGGCCCCACCTAGTCAATTTGGCCCATAATCGGCTCCTGTCCACACAATCAAATGCGGCTTATAGGTCGATCAAAGCCACATAAGTACAGCCCTTTGGGGCCCTCCAAGCTTCTTCCTGTATGCATTTAAGGACAAGACCATTCATATTGGTGGAGTGGGGCCTCCTAAATCCAGTCTGGAATTGATCAAGAGGGTGGGCCGTTCTAGCCCATTCTTCAAGATGTGAGAGCAGGAGGGCTGAGAAGATCTTACAATCTGCGTCAATCAGCGAAATACGTTGATAATTGGCTGGATCCGTCCTGCTCCCTCACTTAAAGATGGGTACAACGTGAGCAGTACTCCAGGATTCAGGGGTCACCCGGTACAGAAAATGTCCTTAAATTCCAAATATAACAAATTAGCCCAAATATTTGGATCCTGCTTAAAGGTGTTATTAGTTAGGCCATTAGGGCCCGGGGCTCTAGATCTTTTACATTTAGAGATCATATAGAAGATGGCATTAACATCAATATGTGGCTCCCAAATAGGGCCATCAGCCAGACCAACCACCTCCTCAGGGACAATAGTAGGGGTCCCAAACCTACCCTCAAAGAACTGTACCCATTCTTGCTCTGCAATTGAGTTAAGTTGGGAGACTACATGATTTGGGGTCCTGCCCATTCACCAAATGGCAAAAGGCACTTACTTCAGCATTCATCAAAATCCCCAGCATCATTTCAGCATCTTGTTGTAGGAGGTTGTATTTCAATAACCTACAGTGATTTTTTATAAGATTGCTTAATCTTCCTTGCCTGCTCATATTGAGACTCCTCATCCAAGATGGTACGATGGATGAATCTCGGTGTTTTTTACCACAGCCAACTCCTCATTATAACAATGGGTATGTCTGGCAGGTCCTTTCCCCCTGGTACTTGACCCAATTACAAACCGAGATACAAGGGAGCTAACAGTTAACTGAAGCTCATTCTCATGGAAGTTATTTAATTTCCACTCTAAGGTGGATAGATTGAGTGCATCCCTTTTCTGATTCAAATAGCAGATATTGCTGTCTGACCATCTCACTGCATTTCCGGCTAAACTGGCAACTACCCGGGGCTGGAGACGGAATTCCCTGGAGTTCAATATCAAGTCAAAATTTGCTGTTAAAATAGAATGGTCACTCCAGGCATTTGTCAACACATCAAACGACACACAGCAAATCATTAGGAACAAGTGTAAATAGATGTAGTCCAAAAGAGAGGAACTGTTGCCCCTATGCCAAGTATGCCAATCGGTTTCGGGGAGGTGATGAGACTCCCTCCCCACTAATGGCTGAAGTCCTCGTCGCCGTAGACCCACATACCAAACTTGTCCCAATTGTCATTTCTCTGAAGGCCCAACAATAGTCCCATCAAGATCCCAAAGGGAATGTTGGAAGTCACAGTCTACATTTAGATCACCCACTAATATGATTCTTCCATTCAGAAACCTGCAAGACCATACGTCGATTATATGGCATACTTTCTCCAAAAGCACATTTACCAGGGCAATGCACTTGTGCCAATAGATATTGATGACCATCATGTTTTACCTAGCCATCCCTAGACGAGAAACCCACCCCAACACACCAAATGGCAAATTATCAATGAATAGGCCGCTCAAGCCCAAGGAATTTTCCATTGTAATAAGAAGTCCCCCTGAGGGCCTTCCTCCTGCACTTTCTTTAGCAGGTTGGGTAAAAATGCTATATCCATCCAAAATAAGAATGGAAGTCAACCAGGTTTCTTGTAGGCAGATGCAGTTTGCTAATCTCAAGTTATCGAAACAGAGCGTATTATAAAAGAGGTGGGTATTACCCCGAGTGCTCCATGATTTTAGGCACAACCGCACATCTCCCCATGTGGTGCCTGCACTCAGGTACTGTACAGGACCAATTTCTGCCACAATGAGGAGATTATAGTAGCCCAATCAATTTCTTTCCCCCCCACATTTTCAATTCCTATATTCCACCCTATCAGTATCCAACTGCATATGCCCAATACTCTGCTTATCCCCTTTTGGGCCGCGACCCCCCCTTCTCCTCATTCAGCAACTCTACTTCAAATCCAAGGTTCAGTAAGCCTTCCCCTTGTGTAAGGATCAACTCCTTCACCAATGGAGAGTTTAGAGAAATAATACTGATATCGAGGCGATCTTTCTCAGGGAAAGCCACTCTCCCAATATCAGTCGAGGCCACCAATACCAAAGAAGTAATTTGGGAAAAGATGGATAGAATATTTGCACGATTAAGGCATACCTGGTAACTGGGGCCCAACAGGCTGGTCATTTTAATTAGATGGAGTCCATTATTAGCACATTTATCCATATGCCTCAAGCCCATTACCCCCCTGTTTTTACATTGTGTGGATCTCCCATTCGTGGATTTAGTAAAGTCACACAAGGCTCAGATCCAGATTGTCACTGTTCATTAAGACTATCCCTCGGGACATAGGTGGTGGGGTAGTATAATCGCTGTAGAAAGTCCTTCACCCGAGGCTACTCTGGGGTAGTTAGAGCTTGGGGGAATATCCACTAACTCCTCCAAAGCCCTTGATTGCCATTTCCACAACCCACACCAACGTTCGCAGAACTTACCCTACTTACTACATTGTCAATTACAGGGTTACTCACCCCCATGTCCTTTGATAAATTGACCCATCCGGTTTAGCCGCTGGCCTTTAACCAGTTGGTCTCTATACAGGTTGTTTCATCCCCTCGGCTCCCCCCATGGGCAAATAGTTCCATTCACTGACTATGCCCTGGCAGGGCTGAGGTAGATGCACCTTCCGGTGGGCCCCAGATGGACTAAATCCCAGCAGATATAGCCCCGAATGTACACTTTCCCACTGTATCCCCTCCAAATAATCTGGGGGAGGGGGTGGAGAGGGTTTTTTAAAATACAGATTTATCCCTCGGGTCCAATTCAGTTCCCCCCTCACCCCATTTGATCCATTACGCGGAGAACAGGCCCCTCTGTTACCTATATTCATAGAAGCCATCGCCAGGGGGGGGGGAAGAGTCCATCTGAGTTGCACCAGATTCACCACCCAGACGACCCATAGCAGTAGGGTCAGTCTAAGCCATGGAATCAACAGACACAGGTTTGTATACGGCTCTTTGTTATAAGGCCCTCTACAATTGGTTGGCATGCTCGTGCTATGTCTGGAACATTCGGTTCACTTAGCAGCACATGAGCTCAGACCCAGGTGCCAGGAGGTGGACTTGACTTTACATCCCCACCCAATTAGCCCAACGTCTCTTATCACCCATGCCTTCTGCCATGAAGATTGCCTTTGAACTTGGCCTTGCTGAGTATTCTTGTCGCCGAGTATTCTTGTCTCTGGGAATATAAGGGAGTATGAGCACACACTATCGTAGTTTTGGAACTCAATGCTCAACTCTATTTTCATCCTTGGCTCACGTGACAGGAGACCATGATTTGGACCATTTTGCAGCATTTAAATGTCTTCAATTGATAAAACTTCGCACGCTTGGCTTTCTTTCTTTGCACCTTATCAAGAGATGATTCAGCTTCTCACGTTCTAAGTCTTCAAGAATAGATAACCGGTCGTGGCTGCCTTCAGCTTTAGTACCAGGCAAGACAGCCTTGCCATTAATTTCCAAGATCTTAGCTAATTCTTTCTGCAACACAGTTCTCACCTTTTTCCTCTTCATGGGTCCGGGTTTACTAAATTCATGACACCGATGTCCAGCTTCTATACAATGGCGGCTCCGCTTGCAGTCTATTCACTACCTATAGCCAGCTTCTAAAATTACTGCAGTACGTCACACATGCAATCTTTTTTTCGCATATGAAGGTTTACTCGATTCTTAACTTCGTCATCAGTTTCTATAAGGTCCATGCATTTTCTTCAGTCAGTCTTCTTAGTGTGTCATGCTCGTCTCTTGTAACGTCACCAGCTCCTCTTCTGCCCGTTCTCATATTCCTTCAGGGAGTTCCTGTCAGGAATTCAGCTCGACACGCTTGGCGGAAATGGAGAATGAGTCATTCAAGATACCAACAATGGAACTCAAGATGACGGCTTATCAGCGCTATTGCCACAAGACGATTACCGTTCTAGTTTTTTCCAACATGGCGACCGCGTCTGCCCATTCTATATCTTCCTCTCTATGGTTGGGCAAGACGCGTCGCTTCTGTTCGCTTCACCTCGCTGTTTGCGCTGGTGCCCTTCCTAGTATTCTGCTGTACAACCGTTGAGACTTCTCTAAGCCTCTTCTCCTCTATTCTGCACCCCGCGCACGCTATCTGAGCTCCGCCTCGACTTATTCTACCTTTTCCTTACCTTCCGTATTTCCCTGTTACTCTTCTTGCTTTCCTTCCCCGTGCACTCGAGTGCGGTTTCTTTTCTTCGCTACTTCTTACCTCGTTTCCTTCCTTTCCTTACTCCTTATCTACAGCATTGAGCACGACCGGTCTTCCTTCCTCGTTGCTGCTCGACTCCTCCTCTCCGAGCGGATTCCTGAACCGTTCCTTCCTCAGCCTGCTGTACTCGGGCTTCCAACCACGTCGCAGCTCGACTCCTTCTCACCGAGCGGATTCCTGGAACGGCTCCTTCCTCAGCCTGCAGTACTTACCATTCTTCCACAAATACTTTGGAGACACCATCCTCTACGAGACAGAATTGGGTTTTCTTCCCCACGAGGGTTTCCCAAGGGTACTGCCCCCGGGGTGCACTGAGTCCAGTTTTCTGGCCTCTGAACACTTTGGGGGAATTACCTATATACTTCAGAGCCAATTCTACACCTCTGCTGTTTCCGGACATTCGTGAGTACCTAATTGTTACAGTTCCTCCCTCAGATTGTAGTCCCTTCGGGGATACATTTGATAGGGGTTTCTCAGAGGATATCTTCTCTCAAACACTTACTGCAGAATTGGCACACATACAGGTGTCAAACATGGCATAATCTCCTGCTTCCAACATATAGGAGGTGGGGACGGGACTTCCTGTAGAGGCATTCAGCTGCTCCTCTACACACTGTTTAGCAATGCGCTTTATACACAAAGAGTTGGTGCCAGAGGAACAAAGTGGTCCAGTAGGTGAGTATTTAGTAAGAAAAAGTTGAAGATAGTGTGGTCCCCGGGCCAAGACAGCCTTGTGGATGACGCAGAGGGATTTTAATTTAATACATGCAACAACCAGGAGCCAATGAAGACTTTTTAAAGGCAGGAGAGATGCGGTTCCTGGGCTTAAGGCCAAGGATAAGTCTTGTTGCCCTATTCTAGATTAGCTGGAGGGGGCTGCAGAGTGGAAGAAGGTAGATTCAGGAGGAGGCTATTGCAATAGTCAAGCCTAGAGAGAACCAGGGCTAGGGTAACACTGAGCCCCTGGGGGAGAGTGAGGAAAGGGAGAGAAGGAAGAGCTGAAAGGGGGACTTCTTGGCAATGCCCTAAGTGTGAGGGAGGAAGGAGAGAGAAGTCTAAGATGACTCCAAGGTTTTTGGCTTCAGAAGTAGGAGTAAGGCCAAAGTGAAGGGAAGAAGGAGGGAGCAGGGGTCCCAATGGGAAGGATCTCAGTTTTACAGGCGTGGAGGCAGAGGCTGTTGAAGGTGCACCAGGACTGGATGGCAGATAGGCATTCAGGGATGATGGAGGGTGCAAGAGGGTCAGAAGAAAGTTTGAAAAAGCTGTGTGTCATCTGCCTAACACTGGAAGTTGGAGAAGGAGGAGATGAGGCGTGCAAGCAGAGCAAAGTAAATGTTAAAGAGCCAAGGGGAGAGGACAGAACCCTGCGGGACCCCAGAGGTGGAGAAGGAAGTAGTAGAGGAGAAGGTGCCCAAGATGGCTTGGGAAGAGCAGTCAGTAAGGAAGGGTGTCAGCCAGTCCAGTGCCCGTACCGAGATACCAAGGGTATCATGGAGACTTCATAGGAGGATGGAATGGTTCACTTTGTCAAAGCAGAGGAGAGTTTGAGAAGGATGAGGACAGTAGTGGAGTTGGAGTCCAGAGATGCAAGCAGTTCTTCACGAGAGTTCAGTAGAGCAGATTTCGTGCCTACGGATGCTCGAAATCCAGATTGAAGGTCCTGGAGACCATGAAAGTTCGGTGTTTGAGTTGAGTTGGGGCAATGCCAACTTCTCCAACAGCTTCCCCGGAAAGGGGGTGATGGAAATAGCGCAGCAATTGGCAGTGCAGGTAGAGTCTGCTGAAGATTATTTTCAGGATTAGGCGCACAAGGGAGTGCTTAAGGGAGATGGGGAAATATCTAGTTTCAAAAGAGTGATTGCAGAAATCAGCATGGCAAGAGAGCCAATGTTCTCCTTGAAGGTTCTGGATGAGCAAGGGGAAACCGGTTTAGAAGAGAGCTTCATGTAGCGGACAACTCTGGTAACCTCTTCAGGTGTGATGGAGAAGGACCAGAAGGAGGAAGGAGGAGGGTAAGGGGCCACAGGAGGCAAGGTGGTGAGGGAGAGGATCAGCAATTGGCTAGCAAACGTGTTCAGGATATCCTGGGTTTGGTGGCAAAGTGTGTGGCCAGTGCGTTGCAGAGGGCCTGTGAAGGAGAAGGGGAGGAGGAGGAGACTGCCAAAGGTTTGGATAGTTCCCTGCAGATCTTGAAAAGTTCAGCCGTGTTGTTGGATGTACCGGAAACCCGTGCCTGTATGGGGGCTACTTCCTTGGCATGGATGGAGAGTCTATATTGCTCTTGGCGCAGGCGGCAGGCCAGTTTGTCAGATGGTGAGTCTGAAGTTTGCCACTTCCGTTCCGCCGCCCTGCACTTTCGTTTCAGGGGCGCAGGTTCAGAGTAGTACCAGGTGTTACGCTTAGAGGCACGTTTCAGGCGGATCCTCATGACTGGGGCAATAATGTCATGAGTACTGGCGAAGGAAAGGTGGAGGTTGCTGAGAGCAGAGTCAGAGGTAGTATCAGAGATAGGGGCTGAGGAGGAATTAAGGTGGAAGCAAAGGCAACCCCTGGCACTCGTTTCATTGGGCAGCTGTTAGGGAACGAGGATGGCAGGGCTTTTTGCGGGCGGTCAGAGCACCAAAGGGACCCAGTTGGGAGGAGAGGAGGAGAGAATGGTCTGACCACGAGAGAGGGGTGACTAGTAAAGGGGAGAGAAAGAGGTCAGACTGTATGAGGGTGTCCAGTGTGTGTCCAGCTGAGTGGGTTGGCCCAGAAGGGAGAAGGGAGAGTGAAGAGAGTGGATGCATAGCCAGGGGAGTTCAGTTGGATGTTGAAATCACCCAGGAGTCGGAGGTGCAATAATAGTAAGGAAGAACTAAAATCAGCCCATTCCGAGAGGAACACGGCGGTGGCACCTGGAGGCCGGTAGATGGGTGCCCTTTTTCAGATGGATCGAGCTGGTGCGTCAGGGCTGTCTGCTGGCCCCCGTGGTCTTCTGTTTGTATATTACTGGTCTTTATGACCACTTACCTAAATCCACCCAAGATGTCCCTAGGTTGGGTAGCAGGCTTCTGCCACTATTGGCTTATGCAGACGATACGGTCTTACTGGCCGATACTCCCCGAGCCATCTAGTGTCTTATTGATGACTATTCCTTATTCATGAACTCATTGGATCTATAGGTCAATGGCCAAAAATCGGCCCTCATGGTCTGTAGTAGGGGGAAGCGTCCACCCAAATTCCAGGCCATGTTTAGTAAGGACTGATAATGTAGGTTGTAGAATTGACTTGAAAGTCTTGTTTATAGAGTATAACAGTGATTTATTACACACAGATCGCTGTGACTGCCCATCTTTGTGCTGAGGCCCTCCCAGGCCTGCAAGGTTACACAACCAGAGCCCCTATTCAAGAGCTCAATACCACTACCACATTATCCACACATATCAAACAAGCCTTGAAAAGACCCATGCCGGGTCGAAACACGTGTCGGCTTTAAGTGTTTAATAAATCACTGTTATACTCTATGAATGCTGGGAATACTCGGTACATTTAAAACAGTTTAGCTTTAAGATAAAAACTGCTGGTCTCCTCTATAGACTATCAGTGCCACTTTTGGGTCATACTGCCCCAGCCAATGACACTCTTCCTCCTAAGCTCTGCACCTGGTAACCATCTTCAGATTTGGCAGCGCACGTAAAGTGGCAATATGAACCAAGAAGAGCTAAAGTGGGAAAGGAGGGAGGGTTTGCATGTGAATCCATTCAAGACCCATGCTGGAGAACAAGAGTTGTAGGTAAGTAACTAGTTCATTCTCTAGCATGGGGTCTTGCATGGATTAACATGCTCATGAATACGATTGCACACCAGTACATATACACAACCACGAGAAGAGGCAAGACTCATAGAAGCATTCACTTACCCCTGGAACAGACTTGCATGAAACAAACAGGTTGCGCAGCACTGCCTGCCTGACCGGGGATTCCTCCCTGCAATCCCTGCCTATGCAGTAGATCTTGTGAATGGGAGGGTAGACCTCCATGTAGAAGCCCTGCAGATGTCGCTGCAATGGCTCCGGTGGAATGGGCCCTAGGCCGGCCCGGAAGCGGTCCGTTAGCCATTTGATGGCAAAGAATGATACAGCCAGAGAGCCACCTGGAGAAGGAAGTCTTAGACAAGGACTTTCCCATGTCCCAAAGGTTCAAAATTAACAACATTTCGAGACATCTTTCGAAAGTCATTTGTGCGTGCAACATAAAACTTCAGTGCATGTGCAACGTCCAGTGAATGCAACGCCCTTTCAGCAGATGAAGAAGGATTCGCGAAGAGAACTGGTAGAACCAAAGGCTTGTTTAGATGAAAGTCTGACTGCGCTTTTGGCATAAAGGAAGGATGAGTTTGCAGAACCACATTAGCCGGGCGGAATGACAAATATGGAGATTTACAGGAGAGAGCCTGCAGTTCCCCAACCGATGTGATCGCCACCAGGGAGGCTGTCTTCCATGACAGAAACTTCTAGGAGGCTCGATGCATAGGTTCAAACAGAGGCCCCATCGGTTTAAAGTACCACATTGAGCTCCCTTACAGGGGCAGGAGCTTTCAA
Organism: Ambystoma mexicanum; assembly: GCF_040938575.1. Taxonomy (NCBI): domain Eukaryota; kingdom Metazoa; phylum Chordata; class Amphibia; order Caudata; family Ambystomatidae; genus Ambystoma; species Ambystoma mexicanum. The sequence continues at coordinate 334,450,114 of NC_090929.1, read as the reverse complement.
AGCAGGAAAGGTTCTGAAGAGGCCCTTGAGAAACTCCTTAACAAGCCTGTGCGACCACAGGGAGAGTGTGCCAGGAGCATGGGTGTACTGGGATATGGCAGCTAAGTTCACCTTGATAGATGCATGGACAAAGCCAGCCTTGGTCAGCGAGATTAGGTATGGGAGAAGCTGTGGTGCTCTTACGTGCAGCAGAGAAATCTTCCATGGTTGTCACCACACTATAAAGTGCTTCCACTTGTGTTTGTAGCAAACACGCATAGTGAGGGCCCTGGCCTTGGCCAGAATCTTCTTGCATTCTAAAGGCAGCAAGTAGTGTCCAAATACTAGGGCTGCAGGAACCAGGCTGTAAGGCTCAGGGACGCTGGGTTGCGATACAGGATTGCCCCTCCTTCTCTGGTGTGGCGGTCCAGAAGTGTGGGCCGTCTGAAGGCCCGTAGCCACTGACAGATGGAGCAGTTCTGAGTACCAAATCTGCCTGGGCCACGCTGATGCAATTAAGATCATTTTGCAGCGGCAACGTCAGTGTGTGTTGATCACACGTAGCAACAGCGGAATCGGTGGGAAAGCACACAGAAAGAGACCCTCCCCAGAGGGAATCTACGTTAAAGCAAATGTAAATAGCTCGAATTACAAAATTGCGAATTCCACTTATTCGCATTTTGTAATTCGAGCTTTTCAGATTTTGCTTGTTTTTTTTCCCGCTGGGCATCGAATGTATGCGGGGGACACCCCCGCAGCCCATAATAACAAACCTGGGGAGCGGAGGAAACCCCTGCAGCCCTTGCTCCCCTTGTTCGGTATTATGGGATTCGATCTTTTATACCATGCCGAATATACCGAGATTGCAGTGACATTCAAAACTGAACCGCATTCTCTTTTTATATCTCTCGTTACATGTTGGGATGGATCCGATGGCACAATTTTCGATGGCATGTGCTTTTTGTTTACATATTTGCATAATGTGTTAATCTTGTGAACTGCCTACATTTGTGTATATCTGTGTATATTATAATTAGCAAAACTAAAACTGAACATTAGACAAAAAGCCTATGTACAGCCCTGACGAAGGTTCTACCGAAATGCATTGGCAAATGTACATCATAGGCCTATATTATGATGATTGCTCAATTGTTTACAAGCAACAAAAGCTATGTGAAATAGAAATATCAGAGATGTGAATTAAACAATTCTGTTTCATACTCACTGAGTAAAAGTATTTGTTTACATGGATTAAATATTTGAAAATAAATCACACTTGAACTTAACAGCCCTACTTGGGAGATAACTGTGTGCAAACCTTAGTAAGGTGTAGTCACCTTATTTTTCTTGTTGGTTCATATGTATATGGTGCTTGTGCTATAGGCCCTTTTAGGGTTGGCAGCTCCAGGCTAAAATCATTTGAAATACTTTAAAATATAGACAATAATTAAAACACAAACAAGATTAGAACACGTGGTGCCCACCGCTCCTCTCCAGTTTTGCAATGTGTTTGGATGACCCTTTCATAGATCGGACTTGTCTAGAGACATCGTGAGGTGTTGCCACAAGGAAGGAGGAAAAAGGAAGAGGAGAGGGAGAGGCGGCCACAGAGGGCCTGAGATAGGGAGAGGGAGAGAAAGATCAAGAGGAAAGCGAGGACAGGATGTCCTGAGTTTTAGTGGTGAAATGAGAGGCCAGAGCCGTACAGAGGACCTGGGAGGGAACATGAGAGGTGGAGACTGCAGTAGGATTGGCCAGCTCCTTGCAGAGTTTGGCCATGTTGTTAGAGGCCGCAGAGACGCGTGCTTGAATATGAACCGTCTTCTTGGAGAGGACAGAGAGTCTGTATTGCCTATGGAGCAGGCAGCAGGCCAATTTGTCAGAGGATGCACCGAAGCCCTTCACTTTCTCTCAGCCACTCTGCACTTGTGTTTCAGGGAGGCGAGATCAGAATTATACCAAGAGTTGCACTTGGAGGTAGGCTTCAGAGGGATTCTCATTCAGGGGCAAAGATGTCCCGAGTGTCAGAGATAGAACAATGCAGGTTAGAGAGGGCTGTGTCAGAGTGCAAGTCAGTCACAGGAGTAGGAGGAACAGAGAAAGTAGAGGCAAAGGCATCCACTGACCCTTGCTTCATGGGCCAAATGGCCGAGAAGGTGGGTGGCAGTACTGAGGTAGACTTTGCCTGAGGGGAAAAACGTTTTAGGTGCGAGGAGAGCAGAAAGTCCAAGAGAGGAGTGGTGAGAGGGTTGGAAAGGGGAGATGTCTGAGGAGATGAGAACATCCAAGGTGTATCCAGCAGAGTTTGTTGGACCAGAGGGTAGAATGGAAAGGGAGAGAGAGTCGCATAGGTTGCGGAAAAGCCCAAAGGAGTGATTAGAAGCATCCAAGTGGATATTGAGGTCTCTCAAGAGAAGAAGTTGAGAGGTCGAGGCAATGAGTGATGAAGAGAGTTCAGACCATTCTGAGAGGAAGAGGGTGACCTGGCTACGTGGCCTCAGTAACAGAGAGGCCAGGAGAGATAGAGAATATAAAGACCAGGCATTGAAAGGAGGAGTAGGTCTGCGTAGGAAGATAGAAGCAGGGACCCATTCTGGAAATATCAGGTCCACCCCACCTCCAGCCCGGTTTGCTCTGGGCTCATTGAGGATCTTGTAGCCCTCAGGGAGCAGAGTGTCTAAACGTGTGACAGAGCTGGCCATGAACAATGTGCCAGTGTGAGTGAAGACATCCAGGTCAAGGTCTTCAAGGAGATGGCAGATGTCAGAGGAATGTTAGACAGCGAAGCGAGAGTTGGAAGTAGCTACGTGGAGCAGGTTGCCACATTTGAAAGACTTCCAGGGTGGGGTGCAAGAGTGAGGTGCACCCAGCGGAGGTGGTAGAAGGGCCAGAGAGTGGGCCGAGGCAGTAGACGTAGGTGACATAGGGGCCAGAGCGGAGGAGGAGGTAGGCGGCAGAGGAGGAGGAAGGTGGTGTCAGAGGGGCCAGAGGGGTATTAGAGGGAGTGGCAAAAGAAAGGAGGAAATTGATGAGATGCAGGAGACGCCTATGAAGGAGGAGATTGGGCTGAGGGCCCTGGACCATTACGGTACCATTAAGATAGACATTGATGATGGTCTTAGAGGATTGGAAGAGGGCCATGAGGACCTCCCACTGTGTGCCACCATTAATGTGAGTGGAGGACAAAGGAGAGAGAACAGAGACCATATGAAGGGTCCATAGGTCTGGAGAGGGTACGACAAAGAGGATATTGGTTAGAGTCTGTCTGGAGGATGCGCTAATGTGGGCATCAGCAATAGGAAGGCCTGGGTTTGAAACCAGGATACCTTTAGAACTTTTTCCTTCCAGACTTAGTGAGAGGGATCGGATAGGAGATAAAGTAGCAGTTTGAGAAGATGGGGGAGAGTGAGAGCACCATAGAGGGTGCGAGGAGGCAAGAATGGAGAGTAAGGGAGGAAAAAGCACAGTCCACAGCCGAGCACCGCAGGACGCACCAGAGGGGGAGGGTTCACACAGAAGGAGGTAGACAGGAGGCAACAAACAGGCAACACACAGGGGAAAGAAGGAGCAGTGTGGATGGAAGACATGGAGGGGGAAGAGTGCAGTGCAAAAAAAACCTAGATTCGACTTTCCCTAAAAGAGGGGAAAAGGGCCTAGTTTCAACACAAAGAGCAATGCATAAACGCCAAGATTCATCTTGAACGACAAAATGCAGGAACCTCCAATATTTCTGATGACTAGGGATGCAGAAGCGGGCTTCCTCCACTGCTTCATTTCCAGCTCTGATTTTACTTTAACATCATAACTTGGACATTTGAGAAATTACACTTTCCCAGCCTTATATTGTGCAGACATGGAACACACAGAGTAAAAGGCATGAAGCATACTAGTACAGCACAGAGTACAATGTTTATTTATTTGTAATGCGCCCAGCAGCCTAAAGGCATCAGGGCGCACACATTACCACAAAGGACAACATTAGCACGGGACGCTGGATGACATAAGAGCCTTAGGAGTTTTACGGCCATGCAAGAAGAACAAGTTACTTACCAACTGGTAACCTTCTTTTGACTGGATGTTCCCCCAACGTATTCCTCATCTTAGATGTATTCGCCAAAGCTGGGCGAATAAATCTAAGATGAGGCATACGTTGGAGGACACAATCCATTCGAAGATAGAGTTTTGAGAGATTACTATAAAAGATGCGTTTTCAGAACTTTTCTAAAGTGACTCAAATTGGACGTTACTATGATTGCTAAGGGTAAAGAGTTCCAGAAGGAGGGTGCCATTGCTCGAAAGGATCTACCTAATTTCCTGGCTCTTTTAACTCTTACACCCTGCAGGTGGGCAAGCAAAGATGATCACAGATTTCTTGCCAGTTTATGTGGAACGATCAGTGCTTTGAAGTATTACAGGGCCTTACCATGTAATGAGTGATGTATTAGTAGGCCCATTTTGAACTGGATACGTTCATGTACGGGTAGCCAGTGTAGTTCTTTCCTGCTGCTGGATATGTGGGATCTTCTTGGGCTAGCCCTGGCTGCCCGTACTGGTCATTCTGGATGACCTGGCATACTCGAAGGTTGGATTTTGAAGCTACGCTTAGCGAGATATTACAATAATCTAACCTGGACAGAATTATTGCACAAGCAATGATAACCAAATTCTTTGTATTGAGAAATGGGCGTACAGCCTGGAGGAGCCTGAGATGGTAATTGCAGGCATTTCGAAGATTTTGTACGTAGGCATCTGAGTTCAGAGAGGCCTCCAAGTAGAATACTAAAGTTTTTACTTTCGATTGGGTTGGGATTTTGTTGTCTTGGAGCATTAAATTCACATAGGTGGGATTCAATTTTACACATGCCTGGGGAGAGCCGAAGATCAATAGTTTGGTCTTATTGCCATTGAGACATAACCAGTTGGATGACACCTCAATGGCGTTGTAGATAGTATTTAGTGTCAAAGAATCCTGGAGGTAGTCCCCACTCAGCTCGATGACCAACTGCGTATCATCGGCATAGTTGGTAAAGAAGACCCCTAGGTCTTCCAGTAATGCGCAAAATAACTGCATGTATATGTTAAAGAAAAGTGGAGACATCGATGCTCCTTGGGGGACGCCATATTTGATGGATGAGACTGGGGAGGCTGCTGCACCCCACTGGATATTGGACTCTCGATTAGACAAAAAGGAGTTGACCCAGTTGTTTGTTTTCAGGGAACAAATCCCTTGCTGTTGTAAGTACTCGAGTAGACGATCGTGGTCAACGAGATCGAACGCCGCTGAAAAGTCCAACAGGATCAACATCCCTGGTTCCCCCGTTTCTACGATGTCTAGTAAATGGGATTGGACATCCACTAATGCGGTCTCGGTGCTTAAGTGGGGGTGGAAACTGACTGCTGGCCATGAAGATTGTCGTTGGATTCCATGAAGGCTTGTAACTGGATCATGGCTGCCCTATCTAGGATTTTCAATAAGAACTGACTATTTGTAACTGGTCTCAGATTACTAGGATCAGCATGATCCAATTGTGTAAAAAAGGGACAAACAGGTCTCTATGTTCCAAAATGAGCTTGGATAGCTGAAGGTTAAGAGGGCAAGATGTTGGATGCATAGAGGAGAGCATGGTGGCCATCTCCATAGGTGATATAGGGGAGAAAGAGAAACCCGAAACAGGTATGCCATACTCTGCTGATTTGGTGGGGGCTCCTATGGTGGTCGCTGAACCCTGGGCTGAAATGATTTTATCTCTATCTCTGGTCACTTTCTCATCAAAGGCCAACACTATTTGGGTACAGTCTTGGTCTGAAACTGTAACTGGAAGTTCTAAAGCTTTAGGTTTTTCCAGAGATTTTAAAATGCTGAAAAGTTTCCTAGTTGAACTGGAAGATTGCTCTATCTGTGAATTGAAAAAGACTTCTTTGTATCCACAATTAGTGCTTTGTAGAATTTATCACATTTCTTCCATTGCAGCCGGGTGGTGTCGGTAGGCTGTTTCATCCATATTAGTTCCAACTCTGGTGTATACCAGTCTTGATGTCTTGGGTTATCGCTAACCTTTTTTGTTGATATAGGGGTAACCCTGTCAACATTTTAGTGATAGAATGTGTAAATTCCTTCATCATGGAATCTATATTATCTGTTGGCAAGGAATTTGCAATGACAGATTCCATACAGAGCCGAAGGTCAGATAAACTCAACTTATTAAAATGTTGGCCTGTGATGGATTTCAGCATGTTGGCAGCCTTGGTGAGAGGGGCTGGAAGATACAGGGAGAAACTAATAAAGGAATGGTGCAACCAAATTCATGGGGAAGTGACACTATCACTAGATTTAAGTCTAGGTGATGGGCTTCCTAAATTTTACCCTTTAATGAAGTCAACTTTTTCATCCTAAATGTCCTACGATACTTCAAATCTCCCACACGGGGTTCAGAAGATCACAACCATGTTGTATGATGCCAATAATTTTCTGTGTCACTGAAAATGATAAAATTGCTAATCAAGAAAAATGTAATGAGCAATACGTGTAACTAGATTTAAAAAACAAATGAATGCTTTTGTGTGGGGAGTGTCTCAGGGGCATAGCGGCGTATGGGACTAAGCAATTTTTGTAATTTGTTTAAAATTTATTTTTTATTTTTATTGCGTTTGGTTATAAAAAACTAATCATTAGCAACAATAATAAATTCACTTTCAATTTCATGCTTCCATATAACACATAAATATTTGCAACAACACACCCTACCTAACACAACAAATATTATAGAACCTCACTCATCAATTTAACATTTCATCATCACATAATAAATTTGCAGTATCATTTTCCAAGAACTTTTCATCAAATGTTAACATAAAACATCGACAATATATAAAACAATTTATCCTTCTAAAAATAAACAGTTTTCTCAGTTGTATTTCCCTATAAAATTTTTATGAGAGATAAGTTAGTCCCCCATCTTTTTCCACCTTGCATAATAAGGGCACATCACTTCGCGTCATTTTCTTTTGTGACAAGTTCTCTTCAATAACATTTAATAACTTAATTAGTCTAAGCACTAACTTTTGGTTATTGCCCCACATACAACTTTCCCATAAGCTTTCTCTACTCGACCAAGATGACGGAGATAAGTAGGATCCAAATAGCCTAGACCTAGACAATGAAAGCATCTTCCAGGTGTTGTATTCCCCACACCCCGATTCCAGTATTGTATCCTTTCATTTGTCAACAATTGATTAAACTTATAACGCATATACATTTTTCTCTACCGATTACACAGGAAAATCTCCAGGTAACGGGCCTTCTCAACCCATTTTCTGCAATATTTCGCATATTCATAATATGCCTTAATCTTGCCAATTTAGTCTAACATCATACACCAATGATACATCGGGGGGAAGCCCAGCAATAAAATCTTCCTTGCCTATCAGCGACGCCTCTAAAATTGCTTCCATTTTATTTTTAAATTTCACGATCGATGGCACACACCCATCCGTTAGCATGAGTGCAAAATCTTCATAGAGGGATTGTTTAGGAGGAGCAAGCATTTAGCATAGTGGTTTAGCATGCACCAGTGCCATTTTACTGACAAGGGCAATGGTCCAAGTTCATGACAAATGAGCACACGTGGATCGAAAGCGCCAAATCAAATACCTGCTTCCACATTCTACCCTGTATCATATCAAGGAATCCCTCCATCTCCAAGAGGCAGATATCAAGTGCATAAAGAACTATAGGTTCTACTTTTAGAAGGTAGTATTAGAAACATGACAATACTTATTAAAGATGATCTTCATCTGGGAAGTGAGCGACTTCAATTTGTCATTGAGGAAATCTTTCCACATACATACAGAATAGGTACTTGAAAGTCTGTAGCCCAAATAGCGAATCGAAGGCATCTGAGGGATACATACTCCATTCAAACACCAGTTAAATCTATCAGTTTTCCTCTTGCCATCTGCAAATGAAATAATAAAAGATTTAGTTGGATTGATTTGGAGATTATGTTTTAGGGCAAAACTGAGGAACAAATTTAGTTTAGTCTGAAAGCCAAATGGGGTACGATCCAAAAATATCAAGTCGTCGGCAAAATCAATCAAGTTTAACACCAACCGACCCAATTTGACAGGGAATATAACATTATCACACCAGCCAGCGTCCAAGTCTGCTAAATAGAGATTGAACAGGACTGAAGCCAGATTGCAGCCCTGTTTAAGTCCAATCTCAGTGGGAATCGTATCGGTTACAGCCCCATCCTTAGACAGCCTTATTTGATAAGTAGTATTTTGACGCAGGAGTGCAATAATAGCAACCAAGTCTAAGGGAATACCCAAGTGAATCATCTTCTCCCATAAAACATCTCTGATCACTGTATCAAAGGCCGCCGTGAGGTCAAGGGCTGCCATATAAATAGGGCCCGTTCTCGAATGTTTAGTTAGTTCATATAAATGGGCCATAATAGATTCATTTAAAGGGCAGCCCATATGTTTTCTAAAGCCTACTTGAAAACAACTTTAAATGGGAGATGTGTGACTGAATTAACGCTAAAATCAGAAGGGTAAACATTTTTGGCGCAGCATCCATCAAAGCGATGGGCCTAAGGTTATTTGGATCATCGACCTTTCCTTTCTTGTAGATGGGTACGATGATCACCGAACACCAGCAGGGCAGAATTTCTGTAGAGAAGTAAATGGAATCAAATTTGATTTTTAAAATATTGGCCCATAACTCTGGATCTACTTTAATAAGACAAGGCGGAATACCATCAGGCCCTGGTGCCCTAGAGCCTTTAATCTTAGCAATTGCACCGGCAATATGTTCACGGGACCACGGAGAGCAATTCAAAATCAAGGGATTCAAATTTTCTGTGCTGGGTAGATTCAAAGCTGATTGGCCGGGCATATTGGTTTTTTTATATATGCCACCCATGTGGTGGCCGATATAGCGACTTCTTGAAGCGGTGTAGCTACTCCAGTAATCGCTCTAAGCGTTGACCACACTTATCTAGTGTCATTTGTTAGGAGATGGTATAATATCTTTTGGTTATCTTTTCTATGCATTTCATACTTGAGAGGCTTCACCTTGTTACGATACAACTGGGAAATGTCGTGTTTAAGATAATTATATGTGGGCCACTCATAATTAACTAGGTGCAGATGCCTTAGCTGCCTTCTGTTTTCCTTCCTAAGATTCAAAATGTTCTCGTTAAAGCAATGGCGATGCGTGGAGACTCCCTTCATGGTGATTTTGTACCAACCATTTCAAATGTTCTTGGATGCGCCCTCTATTCTGGCATTCTGCTACACTACACACAGAGCCTGAATTAGTCGGCGCATAACAAAGTATAGGGCCCTCTCTGATTCGTGGAGTTAGGCACAGGCATGTTTTACGATCCCATCTAACAGATATGCATGGACGATCTGTTTGCATGAGGGCCAAAGCAGTCACAGCTTTACATCTAAATCTCAAGATATTCAACTTCAATTTCAAAGCCAAGTGGTCACTTAGACCAATCTCACTAATACACATTTCTTCCACTAGATGGAGAAGAGTGGTTGACACAAAGAAATAATCAATCATTGAGCAGGCAGACCCTCTACACCAAGTACACTTATAAATGTCCCGTGTTGGCTGAGTAAGTTGTAAATCCCAAGACATGACATACTCAACCCACTTTTTCCCCGTCAAGTACAGAATGGCTTGCAGGGCCTCGGTGAGAGGCACCCCTTGCTCGTCGCGGGTTTAAGCAAGTGGAATTAAAGTCCCCACCAACAATAACCCTTAATCCCGGATTTCTTGAAACCACTTCTTCGAATATCTGATTCAACCGATCGCACATATCAGAGATAGAACACGCCAATCTGTGCCAATATAAACATACAACCAAAATGCCCTCCTTAATAGCCCCTGGGAAATTAAGTTCTACAATAAGGAGAGACTCATGAGCAAATACTAGTTTAGAGACAATCCTACAGGCTTTATCAATCAGTATTGCAAGGCCGCCAGAAGGGCGCCCCAATACTCCCTGTTTAGCTACCTGATAGTAAATGTCATAACCCTCTACTGCGAACCACGTTAAATGCATTCTCTCCTGAATCAGAGTAACTCCCGGGCGTGACGCAGGGTCAAGGTGGGTGGCACATGACAAAAAGCTTCTAAGACCAAACGTATTCCACGACATAAAAGTCACCCCAACATGCTAATTCTAGAGGTTCTGATTCAGGATATGGGCCTGATTGGGAATAGGGGGGATAGATCCCGCAATCCCTGCAAGTGCAGTCGCAAAGATCATAAATTGGTTGAGCAAGTCTTCACTAAAATGGGGGGTGTGGGGGACATGGCCCCCAAGTGGAACACATGGTGCCTCAATCTTTATAGGAGGGGTTTCCACAAAGGCTGTCGCTTCAGCTTTAGATGGAAATATAAACGGAGTAAGTCCTATCAATTCAAAATCCTCCCTTTGTTCCCAAATCAGTTTCATGAAGATATATGAGTGGTACCCACAAATCATCCGATGCGGGTTATGGGACGATAGCCGGTCCCAGTCTATATCATCTGATCTGATTGTTCTTAGAGAAGGAATGGCTTGAAATGCTCATAGCTGATCGATTTAGACTGGATTTCCCATTAGGTACAGCCTTAGATTCCCACCACATGATATATGGCATTTCTGGGGAAAGGGCCAACTCGAGCTCTCTTTGTCCCTCTTCTAGATTAATTTCAAAGGTATTTGCAGGGGAGTTAAATGGTGCTTTTAAGATTCCATCACGGGCTTCACAGGCCGTCGCCTGTGCTCCCGAAGCCCTCCTTACTTTTAGTGGTACATCGCTTGCATTCTCGGGATTCATACTAGAGATGTTAGGTTCACCTGAATTAGATGTCGACTCAACTCTTTTCTCTTTAGGAGCAGACATCCCAATAGAACCAGATTTCACCTCTGGATTTTTTATGCCTTGCATCGCTGGATTTGAAGGCATTAATCTACCCATACCTTTAATTATGTTGGACGCTTTTTTCGTCTGGAGTGCGGGGTAGAATTTTAATAAATCAGATTGTTTTTGTTGATTATATATAAATGACCCCTCCATAAGCATCCCTTTGTTCTTATTGTGACTAAACTCCTGTTTGCAAGGTTGTTCAGAGATTTTTTTAGTTAACTTTTTCCCCTTAATTGATTTTAAATATTGGAACAACATTTACATGCTCAATATTCAGTAGGGCTTTGGAATTCATTCTTGGATTTTTTTACATTTGCACTCAAGGACTTATTTTGATGGGCACTTCATTTTAATGCCCTTACAGCCATTCTTTTTGTTTCCGAGACAACACGACAACCGGAGTCTCCGTATAATCCATAACTACTGGCGTGGTAGGAGGGTGATCGTGCTTAGCATGGAGATCGTCTTCCAAATCTATCAGGTTAGTTAATGAGGAAGGACTGTCAATAGGTTCGCTGTAGGGGTCATCCTTAAAATTCTCCAGCCCCTCACCAAATAGATGATCCTGGTTAACATGACTGACTTGTAGAATCACAATGATCTCCTATACAATGTTCTGAATCGCCAATGAGTTCGAAGTAACACCCTGTGCAAGTTCCCTCACTGATACTGCCAAGTAAGATTCCCCTTGACTCGCATTTGCAGCTACTAATTCGGCAAAGGACTTAATAGGGTTCCCCACCATCCTACAGTCAGCAGGTGTTTGCACAGCCCTATCAACTGTGAACACCTTCCGATTATTTTTGCCGACTGTTAAGGTGGCAACCGTGTCACAGGTGAATAAAAGCCCTTCAATTTGTTTTGCATAATATTTCGACGAGAGCCCTTCATGGCACCAATTTCACAATGCGTTTGCTCATGCCCTCTGTCCAGCCAGTTTAAGATTCGTGTCAGCACCGGAAAATCAGTGCCCACTGCTGAGGTGTCTAGTGGATGCTGTCCACCAATAGCACAAACTACGGGGGCGGTCACGTCGGAATGATGGGTTGAGGTACCTATGTCGGGGTCCGAGAGCATTAAAGCAGCCATCGGTTTTAAATTACCCTGCACGTCGGTCGGGGAGCTAGATTTCAAATTGCAAAATTCTCCCATAGAATAGTCAACTTTATGATCCCCCATAGGGGTGCCACCCTTGCCCAAGATGACCCTACCTACCTTACTGAATAGCTGTACATTTTCAATACAGCAGCCGCTTAGAATAACTGGGATATAAGGGGCGAGGGAAAACTGCATGCGTTTCCCTAACTCAGCCTCTATGGCATGAGCAAACATGGAGACATCATTACATTTATTCTTAAACGCCTCTATTCCCATTTTCTTTAAGATATCTGCACGTTCATTTCATCATCAGATATTACTACAGAGTTTGCTACCACATTTCCTTCTATTTGGTCAGGTGTATTCATTTCCTTAAGTTTAAATGTTTTTAGTGGAAGCAATAACTCACATGCCCCCTCAGCCATCTCACTCTCCTGTATTTCAGGGTTACTGCGCATTTCTGTGCGCCCTGAGATGTTGGATTGATGCAAGCAGAAAGTGGGATGTAATTCCTCACATACAGAGGAAGCCACTTCACTGCTCTCCTCAAGACCGTTTAGGCACACCGGAAACGTTGTTGCTAATTCTATAATCCCCATGTGCGAGCCCGAACTTAACCCTGCTGGAGACTCATAAAGTTTGCGGCCACTTCGGAGTCCGTTTACCATTTTTCACAGCTCCGAATAATGCACCCACAAGACTCCATCTGATAATCGCCCTTCAAATCACAAGCAGCAGAGCAAAAAAAAAAAAAACAGTTGGCACACCCTCTATGTTCAACTAGTGAGTGTTGCCTAAGGATGTATATGCTCCAAGGCCCAAAGAAAACAAGTGTACACAGCACTCTAATCGAAGCTTATACCATGGAATCAAAACAACTCACATAGTTCACAACGCAGCAGACACACCGTCCCGGTCCCGGCCCCAGCCCCAGCTGAACAGCCCAACAGTACTTTAACCGGCTTACGCTACTGCCGAGTAGCTCACCTGTTTCACTCTTTTCCTCTAAGCACAACACACTGTTTACAAACTCATCCACCATTTAGATCACAGAAAAGCTGCTCACAATTAATGTTGACAAAAGGCACACACTGGAGGGCGGAAGAGGCACACCACTCAAGAATAAAGTCCCCCAAATTGAAATCCCTCAAAAGACACCCGGTCGTGTGCACGGGGTGACAGTCATGTAGAAATCACTGATACCTTTTTACAAAGAGGAAACAGAGGGCAACAACTAAAATATGCAGTAAACATGAAACCCCCCACTTCAAACAAGATCACAGTCCCACTGGATCTGAACCATGTAAAGTCACTGTTGATTCCTTTGCGACTTTCCAGAGACTTTAACTCCCTTTAGCAGGAGCGTTCAAAAGAAATGATGTTGTGTGATCACAAGTCACCTTATTGGAGGTGAACAGTGGCACAGAGGCTCAAAGGCACTAAGAGCCGCAGTCACCCCCATGCCAACCAGATTCTGAAATCCAATGTACAGTTCAAGCCCTTCCCAGGAGACTCGAAAGAACTTCTTGAAACATTGCTGCTCCTAACACTGTGTGTTCTACACACGCAGCACTGCAGCGCCGCCTTTGAGGCCATACTTCTGGGTGCCCGCTGATCACCGTGGCCGTGCGGTAAGCTCCACTCCTGCTTGCTCCTTCCTCCTCCTTTGTGTTGTTCCTGTCCCTCTATCCCCCTGTTGGGCATCCTCCAATCCCGTTCTCCCTCTCCCCTCTCCACCCACTTCCCACACCGCGCCGCAGTTCCCATTGGCCCGTGGGCCCGGATACTACTCCTGCTGGGGACCTGAGTCCCCCATTGCTGCTCCTAACACTTTGTGTTCTACACACGCAGCACTGCAGTGCCGCCTGTGAGGCCATACTTCTGGGTGCCCGCTGATCACTGTGGTCGAGCGGTAAGCTCCACTCCCGCTTGCTCCTTCCTCCTTCTTTGTGTTTGTTTGCTGTTCCTGGCCCTCTATCCCGCCCTGTTAGACGTCCTCCAATCCCGTTCTCCTTCTCTCTCCACCCGCCTCCCACCCCACGCTGCACTTCCCATTGGCCCATTGGACCCTCTTAGGAGTCCTCCAGGGCAGCCCCCTGCCCAGCAGCCCCCTCGGCTAAGGGCCCCGAGGCCAAGGGCAGCTCCCATCCTGGCAGCTCCTGGTTGTGTCTGCAGGTGTCCGCAGGGGATGCCAGTTGCCAGTCTCCATCCCTCAGGCTTCCCTGCTACCCCCCCTTACACCTGCTGGTGTGGATTTTCCCCCTTTGTTTATAATTTGCACCGTATCAGTATCTAAATTGTATTGTGAAACCTAAGCCTTTCTCCCTCTATTCAGGATTCTCAAACTTAGGTGTGGTTTTTCTCCTCCTGTCTAAAGCGTGCATTTTGGATAGTTCTTAATCCTGACTGTTGTCATCTTGTCCTATTGCTCAACCTTCTTGCCTCTCGCTGTCTCGTCTGCCTGCACACTGCCTGGTTTCCTTCCCTAGTTTCCCACCACCCCTCCCCCTCTCCCTACCTACTCCACGGCGCTCTCTGTCTCTCCTATCTTTTCTAACTGCTTCTCTATTGATTATCCTGCTCTCCTCACTTAATCTGGTAGGAAGAAATTTAAAAAGGACATCCTGGTCTCCAACCCAGGCCTCCCTATAGCTGACACCTAAACCAGTGCCTCCTCCAAGGAAACTCTTATCGACATCCTCTTTGCCATTCCCTCGCCAGACCTATGGACCCTGCATATGGTCTCCATGCTCTCTCCTTTCTCTTCCTCTCCCATTAATGGTGGCACCCAGTGGGATGCCCTCCTGGCCTCCTTCCACTCCTCTAAGGTCATCATTAATGTTTATTCGAACGGCACCATCCTGGTCCAAGGTCCTCAGCCCAAACTTCACCTCTTTGATAGACGCTTCCCACGCCTCATCAATTTCCTTTCGTCTCCTGCTGTCCCCTCTCCCTCCTCCACGGCCTCCTCGCCTCCCCCTCAGCTACCTTGCCCTCTCATTCACTCTTTGCCCCCCCTCGGGCTCCTTCCACGCCTCTGCAGGGCATACCTCTGATCTGTACCCCTTCCCAGGGAGTCCTTTAAGGATTGCAACTTTCTCCACATTGCCACTCTTAACTCTCTCTCAGCTGTCAAACACTCTTCTGACATCTTACGTCTTCTGGAAGAAACTTGACCTCAATGTCCTCGACATGGTTCACGGCCAGCTCTGTCATTAGCTTTGAAACGCTCCTCCCTGACGGCTACAAGATCATTTCCGCGCCCAGGTGCAACCACACCGAAGGGAGTGTAGCCGTGATCTTCCCTGAATGGATTCCTGCCTCTGTCATTCCTACGCAGGCCTATTCCTCTTTTGAATACCTCGTCTGCAGGCTCTCTCTCTCCCCTAGCCATTGCCTTAATGTGGCTACCATCTATCGGCCACCTGATCAGATGTCCTCCTTCCTCTCTGAGTGGGCGGACCTCTCCTCCTCACTCCTTGCCTCGACCACGCAACTCCTGCTTCTTGGAGACAAACATCCACCTGGATGCCTCCTGTCCTCCCTCTGGACTCTTTCGTGACTTCTGCGACTCTCTCTCTCTCACTATTCTCCCCTCTGGCCCAACTCACTCTGCATGGCACACACTGGATGTTCTGAACTCCTCAGACCTTCCCCTTTCTGTCCCTCTCACCACTCCTCTCTCCTGCAGTGATCACTTTCTCCTTTTCTCCCATCTCACCCTCTCTACCCCACAGGCCAAGCAACTTCCATCACTCCCACCCCCCTCTCGGTCATCCGACCCATGAAGCGCGTGTCAGTTGAGGCTTTCGCCACTACTTTCTCACTCACCCCTCCCCCTCTGGCTGACTCTCACCCTGACACAGCCTGCTCCACTCTGCTATATCTGATACTCTTGACATCCTTGCCCCTGTCATGAGGATCCGCCTGAAGCCCAAAGCCAAGTGCAACTCCTGGTACGACTCAGACATCGTCACCCTCAAACGCAAGTGCATTGTGGCCGAGAGGAAATGGCGTGCTTCCGGTGCATCCTCTGACAAACTGGCCTGCCACCTGCTCCAAAGGCAATACCGCCTCTCTGCACGGAAACTGCTCTCCTGAACATCCGTGAAGACCTGCTCTCCAACCTCGTCTCTAACACCCCGTGTCGTCATCCTGCTTGATCTCTCGTCTGCCTTTGACACTGTCAACCATTCCATCCTGCTAAATTGTCTCCGTGATAACCTGGATATCACCGGTCAGGCCCTGGCGTGGATGACTTCCTCCCTCTCTTACCGATCCTCCCAAGTCCAACTTGGGTCCTTCCTGTCTGCTATCTTTTTCTCTACCTCTGGTGTCCCCCAGGGGTCTAACCTCTCTCCCTGGCTGTTCAACCAATACCTGGCTCTCCTTGCCCACCGCATTGCCGCTCTCTGCCCCAACTTTCAGTGCTATGCAGACGACACTCTGCTCATTTTCAGGCTTCCTTCGGCCACCTCTTGTCCGTCCCTCATCTCTGACTGCCTGTCCGCTATCCAGGAGTGGTGTGCCGCCAACGACCTCTGCCTTAATGCCAGTAAGACTGAGATTCTCCTCATCGGCACTCCCACTCCCTCCTTTCCTGCAACTCTCTGGCCGGCCTCTCTTGGCCCTCTTCCTGCTCTCACCTGCAAGACCAAAAACCTTGGCGTCATCTTCGACACCACACTTTCGTTCTCTCCTCACATTTCTGATGTCTCTAAGAAGTCACACTACCAGCTGCAACTCCTCAGAGGTATTCTCCCTTTCATCTCCTTCCCCTAGAAGCTCACTGTCTCCAGAGCTCTGGTTCTCTCTAAGCTGGACTATAGCATCTGCTTCTACCCTCTGCCCTCTGCAACTCATCCAGAACAGGACTGCGAGACTTGTCCTTGGCCTCAAGCCCAGGGATCGTAACTCTCCAGGACTGAAGTCTCTGCACTGGCTCCCAGTGGCTGCGAGGATTAAGTTAAAAACACTCTGCATCGTCCACAAGGCCTTCTGGGGCCTGGGGCCTCAATACCTTCAACTCTCTATTCCTAAATATCTTCCTTCTCTAACTCTTCGCTCTTCTGCCTCCAACTCCCTCAGGGTCAGTCGCTTCTCCAAGCAACAAGTTGGTGGTAGATCTCTCTCGTTGGCTGGGGCCTCCCTCTGGAACAGCTTACCTGCCTCCCTGAAACTTGAGGAGAACCACCTTCGGTTCCGGAAGCACCTTAAATCCTTCCTCTTCGCTTCTGCTTTCTCTCCCCCTCTCCCCTGCTGAATACCTGGCTGATACTGAGATTACACTGGTTACCTGGCCCCTTCTGATCTCAAGCCCTAGCCCAGTCAGTTGCATGCCTGCACTGCCTCCCTGGCAACCCTGCTCCTGGGGACTGTTTTATGTATCCCTATAGTCCCCCCACCAGCACTTACTTCAGCAATCTCCCTGCACTTGCCACCTGCTGGCCGCTCTTTTATTATCTGGTTTATTTATTATCCCATGTACTGCACTTTCCATTCTTTTATTTATCTTGTTTATATTATCCCATGTAATGCACTTTACCCTCCCCCTGCACTTTTCTTCCCTCTCCCATGCACTTGCGCGATCTGAATGACACCTGGCCTAGTAAGATCGCTGTCTGTCTTCCCTCTGTTCCCCCCCCATTTGCCTCGTCGCGCCTTGAAAGACCTGTGTATAGGCGCGCGTATAAATGCCATATCATATCATATGCACCCCGCAATGCAGTTTACCTTGCGTGAGGTGCATCTCGCTGTTCTGCACCCCTACCCAAGCGGCTGCGTGGCTCAAAGGCCCGCAGTCGCCGCGCGACCCTCAAGAGTGCAGTTGGTGTCCCAAAAAGGTTAAATACCACACAACCTTAACTGCAAGTAGAATAGGGTGAAAGTCACAAATCCCAGTTGAAGGGCTGCACTTGTCAGACCCGAATGCGCACGAGTGAGGAATATGTAATCGGCTTAACAGCTGAAAAAAGCAAAGTGAGACTCCTAGATTAGAAGTCACGAAAAGTTCCCTTCCAGTTACCTCACTCGTGGTAACAACCCACTTCAGCAAAACAAGGATTGAGCGGTCAGCTGCGAGTACAACAGAGTGATAGGCAGTAGAAACAGTCCAGGCTGTAGCGACGGGGAGAATATAACTGAACTAACAATGCCGCAAGTCAGACTCTCTCGGGTGGTGCCAGAATAAAGGCAGCATGTACGTGGAAAAATATGCAGTAAGATGCAACAGAACACAAACGAAAGGCCTGAGCAAAGGAGGTAGGCACCAGGGCTCCAGTTAAGGAGTTACGGGAAGCTAAGATCTTACCAGCTGACTATCATAACCAAGTTTTGCCGACCGCCAAGGCTGCAGATCCTCAATCCGGCAAACACCAAACACACTGCTGGCACACCGCGCATGCGTGGTGTGTTTGTAGGCCGGTGATCAAAACAGTTGCAATAGAAAGAGAGTGTAGTGTAGTGCAGTCATAGTTCCAAATGATGAGGAGATAATCCGGGAGAAGCAGGCAAACAAGACCTTCCTCACCAGTAACACCAAACACACTGCTGGCACACTGGGACTGGGACTAAGCAATACGTTTTGTAAATCTATGCTGCTCTGCAACATGCTCCATTCCCAAGAGACAGAATGTCCCAAAAGTATGACTCTAAGAATCTCTGTGTGCAGGGAGAATCTGAATAGTCTGCTTGTGTGGAGAATATCGTGCTGTGCTGCTGTTTGGAGTGCAAGTGGATTGAGGGGCCTCTAGGGGTGTTCAGGGTTCCTCCAAGGCCCAACTGTCCTTTAAGGGATGATTTAATTGCTCTGATCCATTCTGGGTTTTCTGGTTGAGAGAAGGACATTGTGGGATATGTAGTCCATCTGAGGGTGGATTGCCTGCATAATTCCGAAGTTTGGGCCCTGTGACAGGTTGTCTGATGTCTTCCCTGTCTTAAGTGACAGGAGAGGGTATTTTGCCAGGTTTATTCTCTCCCCATCCCCTTATTTTGCTTGCCAGATCCAGTCCAGGTTTTGTTTCTAAAGGGCATTGTGGGAAATGCATTATTAAATTACTGGATTCACTAGGCAACCCCCCCCCACCCTCACCCTCCCCGAGTCTCCTGGCTCATGGTCGCTAAACAAACGTCCAGCCATGGGACGTCGTCACAATAACCAATAAGTTCTTGTCAGACACACCTGCTAACAGTAACTTACCAAGTGGAAGTTCCCACTCAAGCAGTTGGACACAGGCTCCGTAAGGGCGGGTTGCTGAGAACTGTTTACTGGATACCCCGTATTAGTTAAAATAAAGAAGTTCCCTTTAAGGAAGTGGAGAGAACAAAAAAATGAACACCCCATCCCCCCACCCCCCGGTCAAGAGAAAAATAAAACAAGGAGGTAGTGCCTGCAGAAACCATTTCCCATGTCCAACCAATTTGGGGTAAAAACGGAACAACACTGGCAAGGCTAGGTACATGGAAGTTGGGTCGCGTGGGGAAAGCCTGTTCGAAGTTTGCAAAGTGACAGCATTCTTTGGAGAATTCCAGTTTTCATTTATTTATTTAGCATTTGTTAGGCACCTATACAACATAAGGGTGTTTCAAAGCGCCACAAGACACAGTGGGAAGGGAACAAGGGGAGTCAATAATAGTAGTCAATATACAATTGTCTTTTACTCTTTTTATGGATGTCATTTTAAAGACTCTACATAGTGGCTTTCAAATTTTATTCTCTTTGATAACTTTTGGCACAAACTGCCTATTGTTACTGGGTTGCCATTGGGGCTCCCTTTATAACTTTCTCTGGCTAACCTTGTCAGAACTACAGTTCCCAAGGGTAGAAACGATCTTTGGATAGCTTTTACATTTTATTAGGTGAGACCAGCCCCCCCCCCCACCTTATGTGGAGTGCTTGGGGGATACTGGGTACCCCCTTTATCATCCTAAAATTAACATTTACATTACAAGGACAAACTTTCCTTTAATGGCTGGTGGCAGTGAGCCTTTTCATTAATTAGGTGCACCTTTACCACGGGCTGATTCCACAGCCCCAGTAAAGGCGCCCATGCGTGCTCATTTTACCAAAATGGCCCTGGTCTTCTTTTTTCACCATTTCAGTGTTCCTTGTTCCATTCTCCTGACATCCAGAGTGGGAAAATCCTTTGTGTTAACTTTAACGTCAGCAGGAGACCTCGGTCAAGTCTGTCCAGGTTCCAGTGTGTCTGTGAAGACAGGAAGCGAGGGAGGAGTCCAACACTCAGCAGCCCTTTGTCTTCCAGCCTGACTGCGAGAATACAGTTAAAACTGGGAGGCGGTCTGTCCTGAAAGGACTGCCAACCTATCTAGTTTGAATGCTGCATGGCTGTTTGATTGGCTGGGTTCCTGCATAAAAGTCTGATCCTGGAAGCTGAAGTGGTAGTCGACCTCTGGAGCCAAAACCGAAAAGGATGATGAAGAAAACGTGGCTGAGGTGATTTCCAGCGACCGGAGAGCTTTCTGTGTAACCGGAGCCTGCGGATACCCTTCCTTGCAATCGACATGGGGACTCTGAAAATGAAGGCCAGAGCCTGGTGGGACCCACTAGACTCAAGAAGACCTGCGATTTCAGACATCCCAAGTCGTTGTGTGACCTTGAAGGCTGCATTACCTCAATACCCTGGGACCTCAAGCCATTGTGCAGTGCACGATCTTCCAAATGCCTAATCTTGCTGAAACTTCGTGGGCATCCTGCTGGTCCTCTAGAGCCATGAATCGAGTCTGAGAAGTCCCCTCATCAGAGTGCTGGACCTTGCAAATGATGAGTATATGACCAGCAAAATTCTGTCTTCTTTGGTGCTCCTGAAAGGGGCGCCAAATCCACAGAGCTGTGTCCAGTCATTAACTAACCCTTGCCTGAATCCTTGTGTGTCGATCTCTGCTTAAAAAGCCCATCCAGGGTCCTGTCTTCTATCCTACTGACAAGGAATTCAGCGCCTAGGTTTTTGGCTACAGATCCTGAAGTAGTCCTGCTGCAAACTCTTCTTCTGTGCTGAGGTACTTTGCTGGCTTGGGTATTTATTCACCTTAAGCCTCTTGTGATTCCTGTGTAGCTTTGGGGTGTTTTCCATGATTGGGAGGTCTCTCGTCCAGTTCACCGAGGCCCACTGTGGAATCCTTCTAGGGTTTCTTCTCTGAAGTCCCTGGACCCTCAACTAACTCTAAAGTAAAATACTTACATGTTTGAACAGTCTTTCTCTGGAACTCTGAACTTTTGCTGCAACTGAGCCTTATCTCACCCTACCTACAGCTGGCTCCTAGACCAGTAGGGTCCCTCTTCTGCCTCAGAGAACTCATGCACTAGAATTGGGAAGGGATGGATACTTTAAGGGGTTTGCCTTGAAAAGAAAACCAAGTGTTGAAAAGCTACTTACTTGTGAATTAATTAGTTGGTGACTGTAGCTATCAGTGTGTATAGTTAAAAAAAAGTTAGTACTTACCTTGGATACGTTCTGCCATTCTGAAAAGTATGTATTGGATTTAGTTACCTTGAATAAGCTGTGTGCCTTCTTAAATAAGTATTCTCAAAGTCTTACTTTCCTTAGAAACTGTCTCGCCATTCTAACAGAAAGTAGGTAGGTTAACTTACTCACCTTTGAATTGGGCTCCCACACTTCCCAATGCGGTTGGTTTCACTTTATTATTCTTGTTAGGATCATTGTATGAGTGTCCCTAATTGGGTCTTGCTTCCCCTGACTGGCTATTAGCCTGCCCAGAATAAGTCTGCCTAAGTCATACTTACCTTTTAAGTTGTTGGTAGCTCCTTACAAAGTATATAGGTTTTACTCTCCTTGCATAGCGGTGTGCCATTCAAAAATAAGTTAAAAAGTTATTGCTTCCCTTAGTCTGCGAACTGAAATACAATTGTAATTGAATATTACACAAAAAGGGTCTTACTAATTTAACATAACTGTTATCCAAAACTTAGTTAAAGGTTGATACTGCTCCTATAATCTGTGTTTCACTAGATCAGAAAAGTATATTGTCCAGTTGAATTGCTATGTGATTTCTTGCTGAGCGTCACAGTACAACTGCTAGGGTCTACTACCCTTGAATTACTGAAAATTAACTCAAAGTAACTAAAGGTCTGACTTACCTAGAAATACGGTTTGTTTTCTAAATAGGGTCTATGCTTTGGTCTGTGTACCTTAAAGCCTAATGTTGTGTTTTTATGATGTGCTTATATATAATGCGATAGTACTTATTTACCCAAGATTTACCTTGGTCTGCTTGTATTCAAATACACCCTTTATGTTTACAATACATACTGTGTCAGTATTTCTTCGGACCATATGTGTACTACAATTTCTTTTTACTGATTCTACAGTCCTCTCTCCCTCCTAAAATAAGCCTGGCTGCTCCGTCTACACTACCCTATACTCAGGTGGTACAGCCTTATACTAAGAGTGAAGTCTTTGCACTGTCTCATTTGAATGGTTTTACTAAGTCCAATTGGCCTTCAGAAAAACTGTTCTAACACCAACCCAAGCAGCTATTTTTTCCTTTTCTCTTCTGCTGTTGGAGGGTATGTTGTGCATCACAGATGACAAGTGCCTTCTGAACAGTAATCTTTGACAAAGTCGACATCGGTATGTACTCTCCATCTTCGACAATGACATGGAGATCAAATGGAAGGTTCTGGACTTGTTCGCCTCTTAACAGGGATGCAATTTTCTTCAAAATAAAAACCTCTGTCCTCTTAAGCGCCCTGTCTAAAGTGTATTCCATATCATGGCACAGTTATGTTTGCTTTTCAATTAATACATGGAACATCTGGATGTTCTGTTGTCAGGGCAGACCAAATGCAGAAAAAAACCCAAATAAATTGGACTCTTATATTGCACTTTATGACGGAGTCCAGACTCTTAAGAGTTGGCTGGGTATCAAACCTGTGCTGCTCAGCGTTGTCTTACTTCCAAGACAAGCACGTTGTTGTTGTTTCACTGACTGAGCAATGGATGACATGAGCCTCCCTCTAACTGAATCCGTCAAAAACGCAGTTAATTCTCTCCAAGAGAGTCACTATCATTCATTCTCAATTCTTAACACTCTTTTCCAGGAAATGTAGGAGAAATAACGTAACCTGTCTCCTTCCAGCTTAATTTTCTTTCAAGCCAAACTGGTCAATTTCCTTTGAACATGTGTGGATCGTAGTTTAAACCCTGGACAACCCCCTCACAGACAGAGCTAAACACTTCTTGGTAAGCTTACCAAATGCAACGACTGTACCACTTAAGGCAATTTTACCCTGTGCTGTCTGCTTTATCTATGGGGTTAAAAGACCAGACAATCCTATTCATGCTCTAATTTCTTTTCACTGGCACTCTGGATGTACACATAAAGCCTAAACTGTCTTGCCTCACTTATAAGGCCATTTACCTCACTCAACCAGACTACCAAAACATAAAAGAAACTACAGAATGCTAATGTAACACCAAAAGCAACGACACAGTCTCGAAAAGGTCTAAAGTGTAAAAAGGAAAAAAAAGTAAATCAATCACAATCAGGTTTTAATGAATGTCACCCCATGGATTTGGAAATACATATCTGATGGCATGTCCTACCATTCCTACATCTCCTAACTTAATTTAACTCAGCCTTTTTTAAACAACAACCTACAACTTCTGAGAAATTACTCTTCATTGCCCTTTTTCCCTTTACCTGGCACCCTA
Source organism: Ambystoma mexicanum (assembly GCF_040938575.1). Lineage (NCBI taxonomy): Eukaryota > Metazoa > Chordata > Amphibia > Caudata > Ambystomatidae > Ambystoma > Ambystoma mexicanum. The sequence goes on along the minus strand of NC_090929.1, from coordinate 334,426,412 downwards.
TACAGATTTCCTATCCGTTATTGCTACTTTACACTGTATCTCCATATGATCAAACATCAGAGGAAAACCAAGATTTCACTAGTTTAGTTAACAGCTGAAGCTTCCATTATCAGGTGTGTGAATGTAAAGTGTGGCTGACGAGAACGCATTGCAAAGAGCATTCAAAACACTACGATCTTCAACAGGATATTAACAGTAAATGCTTTTGCATTTTATCTTTTAGCAATTCAAGTTTAATTGGTGCTATGATGGATTTAACTCCGGTGTGGACTTCTGGAGAAATGAAAGCTCAGTAAGAAACAGATATTGAAAATATAGAAACCAGTGTTAATGCTTTGAAAAAAGATGATGGTAAAGCCATGTAAAAATCTAGTCTGTGAACTATGAAGGAGACAAAATTAAAATCGTTTAAATTAGGAGATATTAACCTTCGGGTCAAAACTACCATAAAATGTAAATGGCACATTGTAACGAGCCACATCTATTTGATTAAACAGGGATACAAATCACTTGTGTGTTATCATGGTTCCACATTTACAGGTGAAAAACTGTCATTGATTCCTAGCAAGGAGATTTGCTGCCTTTCGAAAGAAAATGTAACACTTTCCAGCTAACCCAAAGGCCAGAAGAATAAGACATTTCAGAGATGTTCTGCAAGTTTTCTTGATAACCAAGCTTCAAGATGAGCCCTGCCACTCCCATTGTGTCAGCCCAAAGAAAGGACAATCTGGCAACACACAAAAAGGTTTCTTGGAAATGTAAGTAAAGAATCGATTATTGAGCATTAAAACATTTATTTTCAGCAATATTTAATACACTTGAACTAAACTCAATACACTCACAGGAAATCAAGACAGTGAGCTTTGAATGTGATCACTCGCTGGATAAAGTACTGGTCGAATTCTATAACCCAGATACCATGAATCGTATCTTACAGATGGCTGTCCCGTTACTTTCATTAGGGTTTGCGTGTACAGTGGATACCAAAGATGCAACAAACGTAATAGAAACATGCCAGCATTCTGCACGTTCACAGAATCAGAACAAGGATCACATCGATGCACACGACGTTACCTATCCTTTCCATCGAGTGTATGAAGATACGATTCTAAACTCTACAAACAGCCTCGATGCTCGATTATAACCATTACCACAACTACCAACACACACATGGACGCTGTGCTCCTGGAACACAAGAGGATCGTCTCATCTCTTTGAATTATTAGATCCTGTATTAGAATCCTCCCAAATCATATGTCTCCAGGAAACCTGGTTATCCCAGACACCCGTGTGTGATGGTTATATAACCGCTCTCAACCCAGCCATAAAAGGAATAAGGGGCCGACCATCAGCGGGCCTACTAACCCTAATAAAAATATCCCCTTCGTGGAAAGTTATCGAATCTGAAAACATCAACCCATGGACTCAACTTACCATCATAATAATCACGAAAGGTGTTGATTCAAATCCGTCAGCTCCAAACCAAATTCAAGCGTCGAGTATGATAGCAATTATTAATGCATATTGGAATCCAGTAGCAATAAATGATGCTAACTTTCTGGACGGCGTCTTTCTGACAATCGAAAGAACCGCCGTAAAATTTCCCAAAATCAGTTTTATCATCTGTGGAGACCTTAATATACATCTGTATACTGCAGAAGGGGTAAGGAGACAATCACATTTACTATCAAAAAGAGCTCTTCGCTGGTCAAAAGAGCATGAGGGATCTAGAACTAATAAATCAGCCCTATGATAAACAAAACTGCCTTCTGCCAACCTGGTAATCCAGAAAGACGACTGCAATTATTGATTACATATACCTGTCTTCAGATATAAACAATAAGTTAGTAGGATTGCAAGTATTCCCTACCATCAAAAGCGACCACTCAATGCTCAAGATCTCAGTGGCAGGAGGAATTGTAACATATGCGGCCCCCCCTCCTACCTTGCTGGAAATAACAGGAGCAACATCCAGATTAAGAATCAGCAATAACCAGTTGGCCGCCATCTCACAGCTCTTTCAACAAACAGAGATGCCAGACGAATTTAAAATAAACTACGACTGGATCCTGATTCCGTATCAAATGAAACAGAGCACTATAGAGAAACCAACTCACCGTCATTATTATAATCCAGAAATAGTAACAAAAAAAAAAACCTTCGACAAAACATTCGGAAGTGGTCAAAGGATCCCACCGCAGAAAATCTTAAGAAGATTAAGAATGCTAAGCAAGCCTATAGAAATTGGAATAAAACTAATGCGTTTAAGTTACAAGATGACGCAGAAGCTATGCTAGCTACACTGCGTAACAAAACTCTGAGATCCCTCTGGAACCAACTAAACAACAATGCAAGACAGCAGCATTTGATGGTAGCCAACGTCACAGAAAAGAACTGGATCGCACATTTTGCGAACCTCTATAAAGATCGAACCCAAAATGAACATCTGGATAAAATTCCCAGCACAAACAAATGGACCATTACCTGGGAAAAAGAGCAATTTGTAGAGATGATCCACAATCTAAATGTATCCAGATCCACAATCTAAATGTATCCAGAGCACCAGGTCCTGATGGATTATCTAATGCCGCCTTGAAACGAGATCCAGAGACTTGGGCGAACCTTCTGGACCACATTCTAAGTTTGGTCAACTCACTAAAGGTGCTACCCACCACCTGGTCTAAAGCGGTATTGATACCGATCTATAAACAGGGCAACAGAGATTATCCTGCCAACTTCAGACCCATTGCCCTGTTAGACCCTTTGGGCAAATTATTTGGAAGCTATCTCCTTAAAAAACTGTCGCCTGGGCTAAAGCGACCACCGCTTCGATTGTCGACAAACAGGATTCACTCCAAAAGTTGGGACGAACGTGAACCTGTTTATTCTAAATGTTCTAAAACATGAAGCATTAACATCTAAAACCGCTCTTTACGCTGCCTTCATAGATCTGCATATGGCCTTTGATGCCATAAACAGGAATATCTTGTGGAACAAGCTTGCGAGTTGGAAATGCCCTTCAGAGATATTGGAACCCATCAAGTTACTCTATTCCAATACTACAATTTCGATCAGACTAACGAAAGAAGGAACCACTACTGACTCTATAACAACTTGGCATGGTCTAAAACAGGGCTGCCCCCTCGTAGCAACGTTATATAACCTATATACAGCTGACTATTCTTCAAATATCAAATCACATCTTCTGAATCCACCGAAAATCAACTCAGTTCCGATCCCATATTTGATGTATGCTGATGACATAGTACTCCTTGATAAGACACCCTCAGGATTACAGGAAAATCTATGTATGACAGAAACATACATGAAAGCTAACGAATTACAGATCAACACAAAACAAAACAAAAAAACTATGGCATTAACTACCTATCAAAATACAAAGCATCGATATAGGACACCGAATCTCACACTGGATAACAATCTACTGGCCAGTGTAACTACCTTTAAATACCTAGGTGTTGTGCTGAACCAACATAAGGCAGAAATAGCCTGGGCAACTACAATGGAGACTAAAATTCAATTACTAGCCCGACAAGGGGTGATGCTACACAAGCGCTTTGGCAAATTTTCGCTCAAACCAATTGCAGCCTTTTATCGCCAGAAAGTCATCCCTATAATTATCTATGGGAGTGAAGCTATGATTACACCTACCCTCATAAACTGGCAAAAGCTCGAAGCTATTTTCTGGCGTAAGATCTTGCATCTCCCCAAGAACTTTCCTATGCCCAAAATTCGCTTTGAGGTAGCATTGCAATCTCTTGCCTCACTAGTTCTTTGGAAGCAGTTAGATTTCCTACGAAAAATCATAAATGGGGAACACACTCCAGCCTTACAAATTCTACATGAAATGCCTCAGGCGATGAATAATACAGTGTTGAAACAGTGGAAGTCACGACTTTTCTTGGCCATGGTAAAAGAAGACATTACTGTCGAAATGCTCATCAAACAGCCACAACGTGCAAAGATTAAGCTGCAACGCAATGATTGGCACAAAACAACAGAAGAGAAAACTAGGTATAACATGAACTTACTTTCTCCATTTGACATACGAGCCCTGAATGAACTTCCACAGTATCTGGCACTCTTTCCTGATCCTACTATCCGGACAATCTTCATAAAACTTCGCTTTAACATCCTGTTGACGCGACAAAGACTAGCCCACATCCACAAAGTACCAAAAGATGAACAATTCTGTTGATATTGCAAGGATATAGATGCCACAGAATCCCTCAAACATTTAATCATGGTTTGCCCTGCACTATCCGCCAAGAGAGCCCTCTACGGAGAAGCATTTAACATTGCCCAGCATCAAGAGGAGGGAGATAACAGATGGCTAAAGCTTCTTGGAGGCAAAAACAAAAAATTAATTTTCACAATCGTCCAATTCGTGGTTGACATTCTAGATTATAACCAATAATGAAGCATATAGCCAGCACTGTGAAATGTATTTATTTTGCTTTTTCCTTTTTCTAAATTTTGTAAACTAAGGATAAATGAAATGTGTATGATAATTTAAATGAAAAGTTTATATATAAACTATATCATTTTAATAAAAATAAAAAAAATACACTTGTACAACACATGGCAGATGCACTTTGAAAACTATTGGTCTACACAAATAGCATGTGGAGCTTTTTTGAAACCATTACATACATTTTTGAACTGCACTATAGGGAAGTATTAATGTATAACATGCATTTTGCCATTATCTTTTTTGTATACATCTTCTATTTTCTTTTGTATTAATTGCTACATTGGTCTAGGGCCAGCAGCTGCAATGTCATATGGTGGTGCATGCAGGAGTATTATACCAGACCCTGAAATTGTTGATTGGTGGGGGGTTTGCAACAAGAGCTGCACTTCATTTCAGAACAGAAGATTTGCTTTTCCAATGCTGTAAATTCCATGCACATCTCAAGAACTGAAAACATTTTAAAAGAACCGATAAACACTCACCTTGGTACTGAGGGATTCTATTTTTTCTTGGTCTAGTCGATGTTGTCTGTTGTATGCATCCACGGTCACCAGCACCCTTTCCACTTCTCGATTCAATACGCTGACTATTTTCTCGCAGGTCCCAGTCTTGTGTTCTAGGGACTCATACCTCTGAAATACTTCAGTCAACTTGGCAATGTCCGACTCTGAGGATAGAAGTGGTAAGGGTGGTCTGTCCTGAAGAGAGAGTGCTCCCAGCTGTGGGACAAGCTCTGTGTTTGCCCTCTTTAACTGAAGAACAAATTCCAGCAATTTGCTTAAGTGTTCATCCATGCACTTATTCTCATGTTCCATGGACTTCTCGTTCTCCACCTGGACGGTAAGCAAAGAGGACTCAAGTTATTCACTTAATGTTGTTCCATGTTTCCTGCAACCACATTTCGATACCACGGAAATCAAAGAGACCGAAGACTACAGTAACGATTAAAAGTCTAGCTTCAACCATTCAAATACAGATATGAATGAGAGGCTACACTTCCAAAGTCAATTTAATTAATTTTCACACGCTATTAATCGTCATTACAGAAAGAGGGCTTTCACTATGGAATCATGTGCAGGTAAATTTCCCTCCCTTTAAGGTGGCCTTGACTCAGGGGATTCCAATAACACCAATATATTCATCCCAGATCGTGTATTCCCCTCATGTTCCTCCATTACAGTTTCTACCATCCTTGGATCCCTCTCTGCCGCTGCCCATCGTAGCATATCCTTAGTCTCCCCTTTTAACAGAACGGGGCACATCGCTTCCACCGCATTGTCTTTGCCTTTGCCTTTTGGCCAACGTTAAGCCTAATAAAATAAACTTCATGTGTAATTTACAATTTTTCTTACTGGTTAAAAAGCCCAACAGGCATGTCTTTTTATTGTCATATGCAGAGCCCATACCTTAAACCTCCTCAGCATATCCAATGCCCCCTGCCACAATTGCTGAACCGGGGAACATTCCCACTACATATTTATAAAGGTGGCTTGGCTATTGGTGAATTTAGGGCACCTGACAAATACCTGCCAGGATATACTTTGTAGTTTGGCTGGCGATAAATTATTATTAACAACATTATTATTTTATTACTTAACACACCCATGGGCATCAGTGCGCACATAGAAGATAAACAATCCATTGAGAATGGCCAGGATCCAGAATCGGGAGGAGGCATTTTATTCCTTGGAGTTGAAGAAGTGGGTTTGAGAGGGATGAGATGGCACATACATTAAAGGGAAGGGAATTTCACAAAGCCTGGCGTGTATGCATCTAAGGCGGTGCCACCAACGTTTTCAATTTAAAACGAGGAGGAAGAAGTTTATGTTCCACTACTATGGTCAGGCGAGGTCAGGCAATTACTGACAATCCCTCACACCCGACTTCCATTAAACTTCACCACATAGATAATAGGCGGAGCACAATCTGAGCGAGGCAAAGCACACGAAGCAACAGCAGTTTCGAGGGTTCCTAGTAATAGCCTCGACATCCAAAGCATCGAATGCAAAAGGCTCGAAAAAAAAAATCATTGAAAAATTATTTTTTTAATGGGCGGGGGGATCCCGCAAACCCTGTTTTTTTACCCATTTTAATTTAAAAAAAACTTTACCTACAAAATAAATGCATTTTTTCGTGGCTTTTGCATTCAATGCTTTGTATTCGAGGGAATCACTGGATACCGTTTCATGTCGGCAGCTGAACGAGGGGAGAAAGATGGCCAACCAAGAAAGGTTTGCAAGGAAGGAAATACACTTGACCTTTTCGGCAGGAAACTGTTACTTTCAAGAAACTTTCAACAGTGAAAGCGTAAAGCCAGGAAACCAGACTGAATAATAGGGAATTGTGTGTCAGAGATACCGGAGGCCCTCCCTTGTAGCTGACCAGGGCAGGAAGGAGCAGCAGCTGCTGTGGTATCATACTTGGCTCCAAGAACAAAGCAGATCAACACAGCTGGTGAGTTGGGGAGACCGATGCAAGATCGGTCTGTGTTGAAGTTAAGATTGCAAGAAACAATATTGTAGAACGAGCGCTAGAATTAACATTGTTAAATGCGTGTGATGAAAGATGCGAGTAAAGCTACACTGCCGATCAATGTTTGAACTTGAGAAAGAAAGCTACAATACCGTTGACGGAGTGGTCTGGCAAGAACTTTGTGTGAAGTGAATCGAAATGGTCCTGCGATGGTTTAAGCAAATTTGCACATTCGAAAGTCTTTGATTTTGATATCAAAAGTGATCTGAGCCCTAACGAGTGACGAGTGAGATCCATGGTCCTAGCCCGAACAAGGGAGACCAAATGCGAATATTGTTCTAAAGCGATCCGAGCCCAAACGAGGGAGATCCATGGTGCAAGCCTGAACGAGAGCGACCAAATGTGAACATTGTGCTAAAGGGATCAGAGCCCGAACGAGGGAGATCCATGGTCCGAGCCGAATGAGGGAGACCAAATGTGAATATTGTGCTAAGGGGATCCAAGCCCAAACAAGGGAGATCCATGGTCCGAGCCCAAACTAGGGAGACAAAGTGTAAACATTGGGTAAAAAGGGGTCCAAGCCTGAAGCAGGGAGGCCCATGATGAACACTGGAAGCGAGAACTTGTACATGTGAAAATCCTGATGAGAATGGAACTTGGATGTTTGTTTGTTACGACAGGCCCTCCGCAGTAAGAGACTATTAATGGAAAGAGAGTTTGACAGAAGGCCCTGATACGTATGCTTTGAACCGTGTGTGCGAAGCTCGAATGTGCCTACTTGCCCTGTGCTAAAAACGTGGTAAAGGGAAGCCAACTGCTCAACTATCCTGACACATCATTTCATGAACACTTTCCTTTTTGTATACATTATTGTCCCACACCATTTGTATTTAGAAGTAAGGATTGGCAATAGGTTTATTAGTATAGGCCCTTTTATTTTGACAGAGACTCGACCAGGACTGTGTTATTATTTGATGGTCAGAGCTTGCTCCCATCCTTAGATTTAGATTTAGGTTTAGACAGGCGCTCAACCAACCCACTGAAGTTCAATAAACACCCTTGAACTTTGATCACTTGTGTCTGTCTTCCTTGTTTGATACATGCCTTCCTTACACCTGCAACACATACTGTAACTCCTGTACCTGAATGTACCAAGCTTCTAGCGCTGTGATACCGCCGGGCCTGGGCGATATCAGCAAGTAAAATAAATAAATAATCTGGTAAATCCAGAAAGCAATTAGTTTGAAAAATGTATTCCGTGTTTAAAGGTATTCAGAGATAGGCAATATGTATGAATATTAATACAGATAGTACACTGCATAACTGCACTAGCTTTAACGTAAGCTATAAAGGACCTATATTACCAAATAAAGGGGAACAGGTGCCATGTGCTTCCTTTGTGCAGAGAATACCAACAGCTTTTGTCCTGTGTTCTTAACTGGAAATACACTTACCTGCTAACGTGCATAAATTTAACAACGGACCACACCACTTGCCCTTGAAGTAAAGATTCCCAGTCTTGTTTCAAGAGCATATTTTTGCAAAAACGTTTCTATACAGTTTAGCCTGTACTATAAAACTACAGAAGTAAACCCAGGCCTAGTCTCTTAAATGCACTTGCATTGCAAAGAGGTGGCTCAACTAATGCCACCACATAAAGGACCAACAAGTCTCCAGCACCATTTTAAACAACAAAGTGCATTTTTGGTTGTGGGCAAGAGTTGAGGCCCAACCGAACCATTTCCCCGTAAATAGCTAAAAGAACCACACAAATGCCATTTAAAAAGGCACATGTAAGACAATATTGTAAAATCATCAGTGTCAACGATTTTAATGATGCTTATCTCATTAGACTTCAACATCTGCATATTATCCTGATGGGATTGCCACCCCTGTTCGTCTTCAATTTCTACCAATGCTTTCATCCCTAGGATGACTAACTATTTTGTCTCTTCTGATGATTCTCTTCTAACCGTCATCCCGAGTACAATCGCCTGCTCCTTGTGCCGTCTATCCCTATTCCTGTATATGCCACCCCTTACATACGCCTGTCCCCTGCTAAGGGTTTCCACCATACCATCTTTACAATAATGTCCTTCAAAATTCTATATTTATAAAAGGCATGCGACTTCTAAAGTGTATTTAATCATGTGAAACTGTCGTCTTCATGTGCACTTGGCCAATAGCAGAAGGCTATTGCACATTAATAAGTTAACTCTGGCTCTGGCTCAGGGGCAGCTTATATTCAAAAGGGCTTTAACAAAGATTTCTGCATCTTAATGCATGACAGTGTCAACTTATGAAGCTATTTTTAAATCCTAAAGAATGTGAACTGAGACCCTACGCGGCACTAATGTGGGAGACAGAACATGCTGTGAATATTCAGTGAGGTGGGAAAATGAAAACCTTGCCATAGAAAAACAAAACGATCCTTGATTTCTCAATGTTTCATCACCAACCTTCTTTACTTGTTCCTGAGCTGCAGAACGCCACGTGGCTTACTGCACAGCTGAAACTAAAACTCAGCTAAATTACTGCAGATACTAAAGCCATCCAGATGACTTCTGTCTGAAGACGCCAGTGCTGGATAATCCCGTTATCCCTCCATTTCCTCTGCAGGCATCTGCATCTCAAAGCGTGAAACGGGGCCCTGCTTATGTACAATATCTTCAATGGCATGTTCTGCAGTCTCTACATGGATCAATAAAGAACACTGTCCAGAGCAACAAAAAGGGAGATGGGGAAGGTGAATAAAAAATGTTTAAACAAAACGTTCAAAAGAGGAATAACTGATAAATTATTAGTAGGAAGCTATAAAACTCATGTGCAGCAGGAGGAGCTGGTAGCATTATATTGTAATGTGCATAACATTTTTCAGAAATAAATTGATATTTTGGGAAAAATCCACTTTAAAAGCAATTATTCCCAGATGCTGGTGAAGTTGTAGCATTGCAGGCTTCCCAATAATGGTATATCAACATGTTTAATGTATAGCATAATTTCATCAAAGCACTGCACAGTGTAGACTAAACGGCACATTAAAGGGATATGGCAAAATAGGCGCAAAGAAACGCAATCAGTGCTGGGCTAGACTTGAGAGAAGAGTTAAGAATTGAGGGGACCAAGTGCTCTAGAGACTATCAGCATAGAGTGGAACTTTAAACGGCACAAGAGGAGAGGTATGAATTCAAAAGCCATGAGATGACTAGAGAGCACAGGGATGTGATTGAAGGACAGTAGTGCAGCAATTAGGAGGAGCTAGGCAGTGAATGGAATACTATATAAAACATAAAACCCAGAATGTGGGACAAAAAGATAGAGTCGCCTCCTAATGATGACAGAGGTAGTGTGTGGAAGAACAGGTGAACATCTTTTTTCAAAATGTTTAACACTGCGACTCATGCGAGACAAAAGGTGCTACCTGCGACATAAGGAGGGAATGGCATAAGCCATCAGAGGTTCTACAGTAACTCCCCATGTCTCCCTCGCAACCTACCTGACAGCAATTAGTGTCTTCACAAAAAACACCACTGCTTGCATATAGAACGGATGTCTTATTTGTAATTATACATATGTTCATTGATTTCTTGGAGTATCAATTATTTGTTTTATTTGGCATCCGTAAGCTATAAGGGTGCTGGCTATTAACCTTACATTCCCCCATGTGCAAAGTAGCAAAAAAGTTTAATAAGCTTCCATTAAGAAATACAGGGTTAATAGCCTGCACCCCCAAGAACACACAGATGCCGAATACAACAAATGCATGATACTCTGAAATCAATAAACACATCTACATTTTACGACAAGGCTGCATTTCAAGGGAAAGGGCTAATTCCCTTAAAATCCCCCAAATTGCTAGTCACGCACAGCCATAAACTAGTGAAGCCCACACAAAGTGCCTAAGTAGCAAGCCTGTCATTGTACATACGTGGATCCCTTGCCTGAAAAGGTGAGCAGCAACCACAAACAGACCCTTTGTGAATATTTGTTGTGCCAATGCTATTCCTAAAAGAAGCACTTTGAACTGACATTGCAGTTTGCCCACTTTGAACTGTGGTGATCCTGGAACACAGATATGAAAGTATGCATCCTTCATGCCCAGGGTTGACATGTAGTCGCCTTTTTAATAGCAGAATTACCTCATGTAGGGTGGCCATCGAAAACATTTGAGGCTTTACAAAATTGTTTATAGGTCTTGGGTCTAGCACTGGCTTTACTGTCAGATCTTTTTCTGGAACTATACAATACACAGAATAGATATCCGTGTTCCATTTGAGTACTGGCACATCTTCGAATCCCCCCCTTGTCTAGTAGGGCGACACCCATGCTTGCAGCAGCCTATTATGATCCTGGAGTTAACATCAGTGTCTGAAAGGCGTATTGAGTGGCTTTGTTGTGAGCTTGATGAAATACCACTTGCACACTGTTTCGAACACTAACTTCTCAGTGGCAATGAGCCTCCATGCATGGGCGTATGTTGTTGTTCTGTCCCCTACCAAGGTAAGTAGGCCGTACCAAAGTATGTAGGCTGGAAGCCAAAACAGATAGTCAGTGCTTACAGGAAGCACCTGTTAGGGAGAATTCACAGTTTGCTAATTTCTCTCTACCTTAGAGACCCCCCAGCTCTTTTGCTGAACTTTGGGACTCTGTACTGTTTAATTCTGTTTGTCTTCTGTGTTTATTTTCTTTGGTTATGGAGTTTTAAACAACTCATAGGCATCATCTTCTTTATTTGTGTCACACAGCACCCTCAGTGCAGTGGCAAGGGAAGCCTTTCAGGCTGTCCCAAGGTTTAAATACCTCCTCTGAGATAAACTACTGTTTCCCAGAAAATGTAAAGGTAAATTGACTAGTCTTTTTAAATTCCTAGACCCAGCACACGCTATCTTCCTATAGAGTGATAAAGGGGGTACCAAGTATCCCCTATGTCTAGAAACTCATGTAGCAGTCAAATGCTACCATTTTCTATCGAAATGGCTGGTGGCAGTGGTTTTACAACAAACTACCATGATTTTTCCCGACCGCGAACACCGGTAGCTAAAAATCACGGGAGCCATGTTTTTCAATATGGCGCCTTAAGTCCCTTTGTTTAAACAGGTCCCGGTCTTCTTTTTTCGCCATTTCTTTTTAGAAAGGTCCTTCTAGTGTTTGTTTCCATGCCTTTGGCAGGCTTCAGGACTGAAGACCGCCTCTGGCGTCTGAGTGTCTGGGGTGGGCAGGAAGTGAGGGAGGTGCCCGAAAATCCCTGTGCTTAAGTCTCCTATGAGACCCAAATGCACTCTGGTGTGATTTGCTGGCTGACTGTCTGGCAAGGACAGCCACCGAGCTGGGTGAGTGGGAGCTAGGCTGGAATGAATGGGAGAAAACTGTTTAAAAGGTGAGTCTCTTGGACTGGAAAGCAGAGTCGACCACTGGAACGAAAGAACCCAAGACTAGCTGGAAGAGGACGGCTGCTGCAACTCCTGGACCGTTGGTTTGCCCGGTGAAGCCCAGCTGCAGGTCCGAATCGCCAAAGCGCCTTTCGACAGAGAAGCCCATTCAAGGACAATTTCTCCCTTTGAGTTGGTGGGACCAATCAACTCGTAAGCCACCTGGATACCATTCTCAGAGCTGGTTAGGATTAACCAGGGGGAAGGACACCAGCTTGTGTGCTTGATGAACAGCTACTTGAACTGAAGTGACTCCATTTTGTGAGCGTTTTCTGACGAACCCGTGCAGTGCGGGAGTCCCCTGACGTCCTCCCTCTTGTCCCCAGGACTGAGGCTCAGGAACAGTCAGATCTGCAGGAAATGCCAGGAACCAACGTCTTCAGCTGCATATTTTGCCTCATACTAAGGTACTGTGCCAACCCGATTGAGGGACCGCTTCTCTCGCGGTGAAAAATCATGGAACTTTCCCAACTTGCAGGCCTAATCAGCTTGTGAGCCAACAAATGATTCTTTTTCGTACAAACTACTTCTGTGAACTTTCGCAACGAATTTACCGTTTACTTCAAGAACTACTCTTTCCTATCCAAGACACTAGTCCATTGACTTTGACCTAGGCCTATTGAACTGAATCGAGTGCTCTAGTGAACTATAACTATTTGCACTGCCTAAGAAAGTAATTTGTTCAGAAACGTATTGGTTTGGTATTGAAGTGCGTTTGTGTATTATATTAAGTTGCCTCCTTCTAGTGAATGTTTTCTAAATGATTGTGTAATACATTAATGAGTGTTTTACAAGAAACCTTGAGAGTAAGTGTCTACTTGAACCACTGTGACTGTAAGACCTATGTGTAACCTCTTGTACTGCTCACATTCCCTCTTGAGATAAGCCTGGCTGCTCAGCTCGCCAGTACAAAACTGTGTAGTTCAGACTTATACATGTGGCGGTCCCAGAAGGTACTGCATGCAATTTTGCCTAACAGCACCCTTTACGAGTCTTCCTCTAACATGGGCTAACACTGGCGTCAGTACTGGGGCTGGTGGCAATCTCCCTGTATAAAACCTAGAGGGGTTTGTTCGTAGTTGTCTTGGGCTTTTAAAACTCCTGTTGGGGTGTTGTATATCCTTGTTGCGACCATTAAGGCCTCTGTGCAGATGCTGTACCATGGCAAGGGGGCATATAAAGCCTGTGAACTCGCCAAGAGATCTGAGTGTTTCAAAATTCTTTTAAAATACTCTTTGAGGCCACATCTGTCCGTTTTCCAAATAAGCTATGTATGTTGTGTAAGGTTTCTTGTAAACTATATATGCAACAATAAAATAAAATAAAAAGTTAAAATACTTTTTCTGAGACAAAGGTTTAGAACGGACAGAGAGAGATGGGGATAACGCCACAAGATTAAAACCACTGTTGACGTTCATCAGAGCTGGGCTCTGGCATGACCCCTGTCTCGGACCAGTGCCTGCCCAAAGCAGGGGCCGGCCACGAGCCCAACCAGTTGCTCGCCTGCTGTTTCCATTAAAAAAATAAAATATTAAATAAAAAAAGACAAACTAGTGTCTGCCTCTATTCCAGCCTGCCTGCCTGCCTGCCAGATGACAGAGCAGAGCTAGCCAGAGGGTGCGGCCGCACAAAGTCGTCTTTGACAGCAGCTCAGTGTCATGTATTTAAGCTTTCATGACAATGAGCAGCAGGCAAGGTCTGGCCCAGCGACTTTTCAAGAATCACGCCGAGCGCAGTGCTTAAACACAGTTTAAAGAACAGCAGGAGGCTCATTTCTGTTGTTCGGCTGATGTTCAGCAGTAAAACAGTACTGAGCCCCCAGCTGTTTTCATTCGTGGTAAGAGCGTCCAAATCTTGTGCTGGCAGACCTAGGTCGGGCACTGGAGCAGAGTCACGGATTTGCTGAAAGCAGGACCATAATGGAAAACCTTGAGTTAACTCGATTTTTCCTTGAGACCATTGTTCCGCCAGCCACTCTTGTATTGGACGCATGTTGAGATTAGCATGAGGGATGAAGATACATGGTGCCATTATGCCAAGGAGCTTCATTTCCTTTTTGTATGTTCTCTGGCAACAGGCTAACAGCCTCGTCCACTGCTTTTCCAAACAGAATAGACCCTTCAACTGGCTTGTCCAGTAAGCTTGCTTGTGTCTCTGGTTTAAATCCTGACCCACTGAGCCATGCGTGTCTTTTAATGATGGTGGGTCCTGCTAAAAGGCACACATCTGTATCGGCAGACTTCTCCTTTTATTTTATTTTTTTATTTTTACATCCACATTTGCATTTCACATCATTATATTACTAATTAAACATTTCGGTCCTCCCCCCTCCCGTCCCTTTAACTCGAGCCCCTACTTAAATGTCACTGTTTTACTCATCTCTAGGCGTGGCTACTTCGGTTGTCTCTTCCGCATCATCCTCGCTATGGTCGGCCTGGGAGGGCCCTATCATCGAGGCCACCAGTTGTCTCCATGCCATCAGGGGTCCCGCCTCCCCCACCCCCTCTTGCTGACTGCTTCATACCAAGCAGCTGTTTCTGCCTCTGCCCATTTCATGAGGTCCGCCCACCACATCTCAATTCTAGGCTGTCAGGCCGCCTTCCAGTTCTCTGTTTAGCCAGAATATAAGCCAGGTCTTTTATCTTACTGATGTGTTTCAAGTTACGTGGTCTGGTGAAAATCCCCAGCATGCATGCCCAAGCTGACTCCACCTCCAAAGCAATTCCCTTTTCCGCAAGGCGTGTCTTCAGCTCTATCCAAAACCTCCCCACCTCTGGGCAAGCCCAAAACACATGCAGCATCCCGCCCCCTCCTCCCCACACTGTGGGCATTTCTGTACTATCGGGCCTCCAAACTTGGCGATTTTACTAGGGGTCATGTATGCCCTATGAGTGACATACAATTGTATCTGCTGCAGCCTCATATTTCGGAACACCTTCTTATGATACCTTTGGGCTCTGACCCATTGCCCATCCGACATGGATTTTCCCACCTCCTCCTCCCAGTCACGCCTCAGTTGGAGTGGCTCCCTCCACACTCTAGTCCCCAGTAGCTCATATAGATGGGAATTTTGTGTCCACCCTCCGAGATATCATACATCGTCTCTATGGTTGCATCAGGTTGTTCCATGAGCACTGTCTCAGGCCAACATTCTCGCACCCTTCTAATTATCCTAGTATAAGTGATGTGTTGGCCTTTATGCACCCCAGTGTCCTCCAATAGCCTCTGAAAATCCAGTGCCACCCCCTCCTGCCATACATCCCCGAGGGTTGCCAGGCCCACCAGTTCCCAGTATCTATGGATCCCCTTTATCATTTGGGGGTCCACCCCACATAGCACCGCAAGCGGCGCCTGCATTGAGAGTGGGGTTGGGTTTCCCATCATTCGCCATGCCCTTTGCCACATTTCCCAGCCTAGCACCAGCAGCCTCTCCATTCCTAGCATCTTTGGTATCGCCAACCACACTGTCTCTCTGAGGAAGAAAGGGACCAGTGGGACTTCTCCTTTTCTTATACTTGCAATATATGTACCTAGGATCTGAATAAAAGGACTTAATTGACCTATCTGAGACTTCAGGTCTTCTTTACTATACTGGTCACAATTTGTCCTAAAGCAGGCCAGGAAACAAATCAAACATGCTATTAAGAAGCTGTGGTGGTGAGCAGCCAGAAGCAAAGACCCACCACCCCAAAAAGGAAGACTCACCACGAGGGAAGTCATCAAGAATGGTAAAGCACCATTAAGCAAAGTACTATTAATGTATTGAAGCACCAAGAGGAAAAAGGCGAGCATAGTGAAAAGAAGAGGGTTTTACTATTAAGTACATCAGAGCGGCAGCAGATGTTCGCTGGCAAACTAAACAAAATTGTAAACTGTTTAAGAAATGCCCGCTACATTGTGAAAGTAAAGCAGAAGCTGAGTGTGCAGAGTGGCAATAACAATAAGCGTCTAGGCACTAGATGGCTGGAAAGGAATCTGCAGAGAGAGTCAATGCTCAGCAGGCATGAGGAACATTAAAAGGGGTTCCCGTGCAGTGATCGCATCGATGTTAATGTTAAAGGTATTTATATAGCGCACCGTCACCAACAGAGTTCGTCTCACGGCGCTCTGGCGGATCTGTAAACAAGAAGGAGGGCGGGTACGGTTAGTCGGCAGGAGGGAGGAGGGGGGAATATGAGAGTGGGAGAAGTGGTGTGCTGTTGGCGGTTTCAGTTCGGTATACACTGTGCGCTGAGCTTTTGGTGCGAGTAACGGACCAGGCGAGACCATGTTTGGGTTTGTTTGTTGATTCAGTGTGGTAAAGTGCGTGCGGTTTGCTGGGCGAGAGATGGTTGTGTGAGGTTTTGGGTGGGTTGGGTGTGCAGAAATTTCAAAAATTGGGTTAGTTGGGTCAGTATCCTGGTTCAAATACATCTTCTTCCATTTGTGTTGTATTGATGTGGGTGGGGTTGTGCTGATTTCCTTAAATGGCCGTCTGACTGTGGTATGTGATGGCGCAGCGCACTCCCAGCTGTAGCCTAATGAGCAACATATAATGTGATTGGGTATGTCTATTTCGCGTTCTCTCCCTTTGGTGTAGGTGCTGAGGTTGGGTGCTCCCTATTCCCTTGCTATCTATCATGACATGGGTCTGTTGGAGCTTGGATGTGGTTCAGGGCCAGGGTGCTAACTGATAGATTGTCCTCGAACTTGCATCTTGGTCTCCTATGTATTCAGTTTTTAGTGTCCTCCTATCATGTCTATCTCTCAGTTAGTCATTCAGTAAGTCGTGGAGCGTCTTCCTTAAATTCTATGGTTTGGTTGGTTGCTTGTGTATGGTGGCGCTGCGCGCTCCCAGCTGTATCCTAATGAGTTTTGTCTAATGTGATTGGGTGTGTTCATTTCTCATCTTCTGGAGTCGGAGCAGAGGGTAGGGTGGTCCCTATTTCCTTGCTATGTATCGTGGCATGGGTCTGTTGGAGCTAGGGTGTGGTTAGGGTCAGGGGTGCTATTGATGGTTTGTCCTAGTAGTTCCATCTTGGTCTGGTTATGTTTACTGTCTTTAGTGTCCTATCTTGGTCAGTCGTTTGGTATGTCGTGGGGGGTCTTCCTTAGATTCTTTTTCAGTCAATTGCTTAGTGGGAATCGGGATCTGTGTTTTCAATTCATTGTTGTTTTAGTTACATATGTGCCCTTGTGGGCGGTCCTCTAGTTACGAATTGAAGAGCCAGGATTTGAGCAGTAAGCATGTGGTTTTGTTTATGAATACAATGAGAGGGTGCCAGAGCTCCATTCGCTCCGACTACTCATCCTCAATGACGTCATCCAGGAGGGGCGTGCCCAATACCGAGAAAGGCTGTAATGACTCTTCGGTCAATAGAAATAAAAATGACCATTGAGCGTGGGCATGCTCTGCCTGAACACTGCCTATAGGAGTGCTAGTGGGACACATGAAGAAAAGAAAGGATTATGAAATAGAAATGCGGCTACCAGGTTTTGAAAGCATGAAGGAGAGCTCGATGTCAGTGGGCAAATCATGTCGGTTTGGAATGAAGGTGAGGTCAGAAGTCGCTAGATCGACCTTGGAAGTGAACTATACATTCGTCAGCAAGATCTGAAGGCAGCAAATGTAATAGGTTTGGACAAAAAAATTGTAGGAATAGGATGTGTACTATGATTAAGGTTAAAGTAAAAGAAAAAAGGAAAATTAAAAGTGGAGTTTCTAGGGAAAATGTTACAGGCAGATATAAACTGCTTTTGGGAAACAATGAGAACATATGGTTTGTGATGGAACTATCACCACTTGGAGTCAGTGAGTAACGATAAGTGTTCCTTTATTTGGCAGCGGGACGGCAAAGGTCTCATCACACCAATCTCCCCCAGCCACTGATAAGCATCCTCCCCTCCAAGGTTCCACATTCTAGTTCCACACTCGCGGACAGTAACTAATACACAAAACAGTTTTCTAATAACTAAATGTGATAATATGCTTTATCTTAAAGATGAAATCAATGGCCTAAGTTAATTTTAATTATATGAAAGTTTAAACTGATTTGAGGAAGAATTATGATATGATATATGATATGATATGGCATTTATAGCGCGCCTATACACAGGTGTTTCAAGGCGCGACGAGGAAAGGGGGGGAACAAAGGGAGGACAGACAACAATCCTACTAGGCCAGGTATCTTTCAGATTGTGCAAGTGCATGGGATGGGGGAAGGGTGAAAGTGTGGGGGGAAGGGGCATTGCATTACATGGGAATAGAATAATAACAATAAGTAAAAGTAACGGCCAGCAGGTGGCAAGTGCAAAGGTAAGTGCAGACATCAAGTGCAGGTAGTGGGATTGTAGAGATACAGAAACAGTCTCCAAGTGCAGGGGTTGCCAGGCAGGCATTGCAGGTGTGTGTGACTGGCAGGGGAGGGACCTGGGCCCAAGATCAGAGGGTGGCCAGGTAACCAGTGTAGTTCCAGATTCAGCCAGGAGGTCAGCAGGGGAGAGGAGGAGAAAAAGCCGAAGCAATGAGAAAGGTTTTGAGATGCTTCCGGAACCGGAGATGGTTCTCTTCAGGTTTCAGGGAGGCAGGGAGACTGTTCCAGAAGGAGGCCCCAGCCGAAGAAAGAGATCTACCGCCAACTCGTTGCTTGGAGAAGCGACTGACCCTGAGGGAGTTGGAGGCAGATGAGCGAAGAGTTCGAGGAGGATGATATTTAGGAAGAGAGAGTTTAAGGTATTGAGGCCCCTGCCCCCAGAAGGACTTGTGGGCAATGCAAAGTGTTTTGAACATAATCCTCGCAACCACTGGGAGCCAGTGCAGAGATTTCAGTCCTGGAGAGATACGATCCCTGGGCTTGAGACCAAGGACAAGTCTCGCAGTCCTGTTCTGGAGGAGTTGCAGAGGGCAGAGAGAATAGGCAGGCAGATTTAGAAAGATGGTCAGAGTAACAATGAGACATAATACACATGTTACAAAGTGGTGTGTTTTAGTACAGCTGCATGTATGTTATAATTACAGATACATGAAATATGGCGCTACCAACAATGGCAGGATCGTTAGGTAACAAAGTTCCTTAGCATGATTTTACAACAGTCAGATATGATGGTATAAGCTTTAATGTAAGTGATAATAATGCATTAGTAATACCTTAAAGGTAAGGGTTGCGCACTTGGGTAGTATAGGTGGCAAAGGCTGCAAAGTAATACAAATTTGGGAAACAAAGTATACACCATATGTGATGTAGCAACAAAGGTTACATACAAGTTTATAAGTAACAATGGTTGAAAAATAATGATTAGAAAAAAAATGTATACTGACAAAGGTTGCACGTTGTATTTAAAGTGACAAAGGTTAAGTGTATATGTGAGCAACAAAGGTTGCAAAGTCTATCTTGGTATGAAGGATTGTGTCTCTTAAAGGAATGCTAGGGTGTAGTATGTCAGGAAAGGTTGTTGGCGAGTGGTGGTGTGCCACAAGTAAGGCGCGAGCGAGGACAAGATGATGTAAAGCAACAAAGGTTGTAATGTAAGAAGCAAAGGTTGCACATGGAAATAAAGTGATATGGGCCACACATGTAAGCAACAAAGGCTAAAGGGAAAAGGGATGTATGACAGGTATTGCTTTGACTGGAAGTGGTACCCCTGTACTCCAAGTGGTCTCCACAAAGGTAGATTTAAATTTAATTTGAATATTGAGAAAGGGTGCAAAGGGGATAATACCAGTGCTCCAGTGCATTTTCTCCAGAATAAGTAAATATGGGATGTGGTGTTATGGCACAGAGGTGCTGTAATTTGGTGACATTCAAATATCTTTACCACCGGACTTCCATGTTGCATGGATAGTTAGACTCTACTTTTGCTGATTGAGTGTTGTTCTGAATAGTCTGCATCTCTTCACTTAAGATTAGTGAGTCAGATGTCTACGTGGTCACAGTTCTCCTGTATTTGGTTGGCAAATCAGGCATTTTAGTTCGATTTGCGCCTTGTTTTTGATAAGGCAGCAGTGTGTCTGATGTGCTCTCGTTCTCCACCTCATTCTGTGCCTGTAGTAAAAGGCTTAGAAATGAGATTTTGAAGGTGTGTGTGCGATAAGAATGTGTTTTTGATAGAAAGCGAGGTATGTATTATCTGACCTCCCTCTCTATTCCTGTGTGTGAGACATGAATGTGTTTGGTAGAAAGGGAGGTGTGTAGTATCTTACTTCCCTCTCCATTCCCCTGCATATGAATATGTCTGTCTGTGTTATGTCAGAGAGATTGATGCTATTAACGCATGTAATAGAAGATTCCTACCAGTGTGTTCCACCAGTGACAGTTAGAAGGGTTACCTGGGTGGTGGGCACCAGTGGGTCTTCTCCTTTCCTTATGCTTACAATACACCTGAGATCTGAATACAAAAACTTAATTTAATTACCCGAGACTTGAGATCTTCATTACTACAGGTCCTTTTGTATCTAGCAATCAATGCTGTGGTTTTTAGCAATTCGTGAAGGATATGCTACAGAAATGGCTACTTTCTGTCCTAGGCACATATAGTTTTGCTTTCCTTTCTCAGTGGGTATTGTGACGACTCATGTGATCTCATCACTTCTCTCCAGAGGGGAGCCCTTCCTTATGATGCTAGGGAAGTGAGGCCACTACCCAACAGTCCTCCTAGGGGTGGTAAAAGTGGGAGGACTTCACAGAGAGACACAAATCGATTGTGGCAAGTGATTGAAGCTACGCGCAAAAATGAGCAAGAAGCTACTTGCAAAAATGTGCAAGACCGTGAAAAACCACACTCACCAAATTATAACCGGTCTGCTGTGTACTGTTGGTAGTGGTGTCCAGGTGGTAAATATTTCCATCTTGGATCATTTAAAATGACGCGTCACATTTAGATGTACTCACACAGTTAAATGATGTTCTAAAACAAATTAACTAGATGAATATGGTGCGTGCTGCAGTATAGAACAGCTAGGGTGACCAGATGTCCCGGTTTTGCAGGGACTGTCCCAGTATTTGGTGCTCTGTTCCCCTTTCTCAAGATTATGTTCCCATTGGAAACTGCAGTGGTCCCGGTTTTTTGTAGTAGGTCTTCATAGCTGGCAGGCATGCACGCACAATCTTGCACAGAAGAAAAGCTGCATTTCCCAACTTAAGATAGTGTTCTTTTGTGATAAATGAATTATAATATGTGTTTCTTTGAACAGTAACACTTAAACACCCTTCTCCTCCAAACGCTACTGAAGTGTAGTGCCTTGACAGTCACTTTCAAAAGTTAGTCCTACTTTTATGTTGGTTGCCCTGTCCTGGTTTTTTACTTTTTAAATCTGGTCACTCTAACAACAGCTAAACTCAATAGTATAATGCACAGTGTTAGAATGGTGATAGAAAGAAGATGCATATCTAGGACTATTGCTGGGGATGCAAAATATATAATGTACACATGAACTATCTTTACATTAATGGTGATGCATCAAAATGGGTATACAGGCCGTGTGTGAAGATTAACTACATAAATGCATGAGGTACGTGCTGTAATATGCAAAAGCCAAAATTGATAGTGCAGCATGGTGTTAAGACTGATGATAAATAACACATATACAAATGTTACTTTTGCTGAGGGTGCAGCATTCCAAAATAAAACAGTTTTAACGGCAATTCTGCCCCTCGCCTTTCTCCGTTCCTGTTCCTCACCTACTGGGGCTCCTCCGACGGCATTTCTAGCAGGAATCGGGTCCGCCGTGTGTGGTTTTCAGAGCAAGCCTTGGAGCGGCCTCCTCCTTCTCCACCATCCAGATCAGCGGTCCTCCCCTCCTGCCGTGACTCACCCGACACCTGCTGCAGCGCCTGGGACCTCCCTTCGGCCCCTTCCCATCCTGGTTCCTGACGGGGACAGGACAGCTCTGTGTGCCTCAACACTGCCTCCGGCACCCCTTCTTCGCCACCCGACGTCCTGGTGAGTCTGCAGTCGTCCGTGGAGCCAGCGTCTGGACCTGTCTGCTGCAGCTCCTGGGGCCTCCGTTCGGCTTTCACCCTTCTTGTGTCGCGGTGGAGACAGGGCGGCTCTGCGTGCCCCCGCAGCTGCTCCAGTGCACTCCGCTTTTACATCCACTCTCAGAGCCCTGGCGGGATCGCGGCGGTCTGGGGTGCTGCCATCTTGACATTGACCCGCTTCCTCCATTCCTCCGTGCACAGGTGCGGGTCCAACCTTCCTCTTTCTCCGGCCCCAGTCCTGTTCCTTCAGTGCTCCCCCCGGAGTACGGCTTTCTGTGTCCTGAGGTTTCTGCTGCAGTACGGGGTGCCGGCATATTTACTCCTCTGCTGCAGCCCTTGGTGCCTCCATTTGGTTTTCACCCTCCTGTGCCCTGAACACTCCGCCTCCGCACCAGCTCTCCGAGTCCTGGCGGGATCCCGGCGGCCTGAAGTCCCACCTTCCTTGTTTTGCCTGCCTCCTCCATTCCGCCTCGCAGAAGAGCGGATCTACCTGCCCCATTCTCCGCTCCAGCCCTGCTCCTATTGTCCTCTGTTCACTCGGCTCCGGATGAGGTCTGGATTTGGCTTCGCCCTCGCCTTTCTTCCTGCTTTGAGCTGCCTTGTCAACTGGGGCACTTACAGTCCCTGTGGGGTTGTGGCTGCATGGAGTACCTCCACTCTACCCTGGTGCCTCCTACAGCGACCCTGCCCACCTGAGCTTGATTGCTTACACCCAGGTACGCCTTCTTTAGCCCAGCTACTCCTGCATTCCACCTACATCGGTCCTGCCCGCCTGAGCTTGTTTACTCACATCCAGTCACTTACAGTCCGTGTAGGGTTGTGGCTGCCTGGGGTACCTCCATTCCACAGCCTCCCTGCCTTCGACCAACGTGGCTGACCGGGACCCCCTACTTCAACCATCTTCCTCTGCTGCTGCAAGTCCTCCTGCCGGTGCCTCCTTTCCATCTTCTGCGACAGCTGGCAATCCTCCACGCCCAGGGGTTGGTTGAGGTTACAGAGTATTGCTGCACCGGCCATCTAACTTGACTCTCTTACTTTTCTCCTCATACCTCCACTCTAATCCCGGACCCATTCCCTGCTGTCCCCTTGTCCTAACGTGACTCCAGCTTCCTTGGTTCCCTCTACCTCTCCGCACACCTTGCCTATGTGATTCCCTCCCCTGGCGCCTCCACACTGTACCTGGTGCCACTGCTGTCCTAACGTGCCTCCAGCTTCCTCGGATCCTTCTACCTCACTGCATACCATGGCTGCATGATTTCCTCCCCTGGCGCCACCACACTGTACCGGGTGCCACGGCTCTCCCCTTCTAATTGTGGATCCAGCTACCTAAGCCTCCTGCACTTTTACCATTCAGGTGCAGCAACCCAAAATTGCTACCTCATTTTCCTGCCTCAGGCACCTGGTCTCCTCCAACTACAGTTTTGAGTGCCTGCTCCCTCTGACTCTATTGGTTCCTGCCGGCCATCTCTCATCACTGGACCCGAGACCACCTTTGGTGCCATCCTGTACCTACTATCCTCTCCCCATACCACACTTGGTCCTACATTGCCCACTGCCTCCCCCCTTTCTGTAACTATCACACTGGTCTCTACCCTCTCCATTTCTAACTCCTACAACTACGGCCCTTCTCTACTCGTCCTTTCTCTATGTCTTTTGGTATGCGATCTTCCATAACTCCTTTCCACCTCGCTCTCCCCCCCTCTCTCCACCCTTCCACCTTCTCCTTTCCCTCCTAATCTCCTCTTTCCTCCTAATGCCTAGTCCTCTTCACTATCCTCACCCCCACTCCTCCAGTCACGCTCCTTCCTTCTCTCACCGCCCTAACCTTCTTTACCCCCCTACTGCCAGCCACTCTGCCCTCAACATTGCTCTATGGAATGCCAGATCCATCTGTAATAAAACCGCAGCTATTCTTGACTTACTCTTTTGCCTTAACCTTCATTTCCTCTGCCTAACTGAAACCTGGATCCCCCCTCATAACACCTCTGACCCTGCCTCCTTAACAACCTCCTCTTCCTCCTTCATTCACACCCCCCACCCCTCTGGCCGTGGTGCAGGCGTTGGTCTCCTCTACCACCCCAAATACATCTCCTCCTCCTCCTCCTCTTCCTCTCCAACTCTCCCTTCTTTCCCTTCCTTTGAATTCCTCTACAAGTCCTTCTCCTCTCCCCACCCTATTTCCTTCCTGGTCATCTATCGTTCCCCTCGCCCTCTCTCTTCCTTCTATGAAGACCTTGATCACCTCCTCTTACTTATCTCTCCCTCCCCCTCTCCTCTATCAGAACTTGGCGACTAATATTCATCTTCCTTCTCCCCCTCAATCCTCTCCCCTCTTCTCCATCCTTGACTCCTACCTCCTCTCCCCCCTTCCTTCATCTCCTACTTACTCCTCTGGCTCCACTCTTGACCTCATCTTCAATTCTTCCTATCCCTCTTCCCCTGTCTCTTCTCTTCCTGTTTATCTCTCTGACCATGCCTTACTCTCATTCTCCTCTCTCACACTCCACTACTGCTAATCCCTCCCCTCCAATCTACTCACGTTGTGACCTTCGTGACTTCGACACTACCCTATTTTTCCACACCTGCTCTTCTTCTCTTCCATCTCTCCAAGACTTTGCTTTATTCTCTGCGGACGATGCTCTATCTTCCCTTTCCTCTTCTATCTCCACTGCCCTTGATCAACTTTATCTCCTTTCTCTCTTCCATCCTACCCGGAAGCCTTCTCATCCCTGGCTTACTTCCCATCTCCGCTGTATGCGGCGCCTTCTCCGACGGTTAGAGAGACTCTGGCTCAAAACTCCCTCGCTTTCTAATCAAACCTCTTATTTCTATTACCACGCACTATAAAACTCTTGTCTTGCAGCGGCCAAATCGTCCTACTACTCTAACCTTCTCCAGTCTCAAGCCTCCCACCCTCGTCAGATTTTTCAAACTCTCTCTCGTCTTCTCTCTCCTCCTACTCCTGATCCCTCATCCAATTCCACACTTTCTCCTTTGGACTTTGCCAACTTCTTCTCCTCCAAAATCCTCACCCTCTGGCAAAAAATTAACTCCCTCTCTGACTCCCCCTCTCCTCCCTCTTCCTTCATGTCCATCTTCTCACCTGTTTCCCCTTCTGAAGTCTCCTCCCTTCTATCCAAAGCCCACCCCACGTCCGCCCCTTCTGACCCTCTCCCCTCTGCTCTTATCCCCAAGATCTACCCTCTTCTTATCCCTTACCTTACCACTTTCTTCAACTCCTGCCTCTCCTCATCAACCTTTCCCTCAGCTTTCAAACATGCAACGATTATTCCGATTCTAAAGAAACCCTCTGCGATCCACTTCTCACTGCTAACTACAGACCTATCTCTCTTCTACCTTTCCTTTTTAAGCTTCTTGAGCGCCTTGCCTATTTTCAACTCTCATCCTTTGTCACTACTTCCTCTCTCCATCCTTCCTTCCAATCTGGCTTCCGTCCCAAACATTACACTGAAACTGCTCTCAACTCTATCCTTAACTCCCTCCTCTCTGCTCGACATGCCAAGAAATCCTCTATCCTTATTCTCCTTGATCTCTCCGCAGCTTTTGACACTGTCGATCATCCACTCCTACTCTACACTCTTTCCTTCTTTGGGTTTAATGGCCCTGTTCTAAAATGGCTATCCTCTTACCTCTCCTCCCGTTCCTTCGCTGTATCATGGGGAGGCCAGACCTCTCCTTCCTTCCCTCGTATTTATGGTGTTCCTCAAGGTTCTGTACTTGGTCCTTTCCTCTTCTCTCTTTACACCACCCTCATTGCCCCTGTTATCTCCTCGTTTGGCATCTCCCACCATTTCTATGCTGACGATACTCAACTCTTTCTCTCTTTCTCCTCCTTCTCAACTGGCCTTCACCTTAAGCTCTCCTCCTGCCTCACTGCTATCAAGAACTGGATGTCCTCCCGCTTTCTCTCTCTTAACACCGATAAAACTGAAGTCCTTTTCTTCCCCTCTAATTCTCTTCCCCCTTCCCTCTCCTCCCCCTTTCATTCACTTTCCTCCCTCCAATCTCCCTATCTCTCCCCAGGCTCGTAATTTAGGCGTTCCCTTTGACTCCTCTCTCACCTTCTCGCAACACATTTCACTCACTTTTCGCACCCGCCGATACCATCTCTACAATATTCGCAAAATCCGTCCCTCCCTCACATTCCACGCCACAAAACTCCTAATTTCCTCTCTCATCTTTTCCCGCCTCTTCTACTGCTCCTCTCTACTCTTTGGACTTCCCGCATCTCATCCTGCCCCTCTTACATCCATATACCACTCTGCTGTTCGTACCCTTTGTCTCCTTACCTCCCGTAACTCCATCTTTTCCTCGCTCTCTTACCTTGGCTGGCTACCTTTCCACTTACAGCTAAAATTTCACTTTCTGTGCCTTGTCTTCAAATCCCTCCGAGGTCTTGCTCCTCCTTATCTCTCCTCCCTTCTCTCCTTCTACTCCCCCTCCCGTTTCCTTCGTTCCGCTGACCATTTCCTTCTCACTGTACCTCCATCCCCCTGCGCTTCCTCCTGTTTCCGCTCCTTCCAACTCCTTGCACCTCTGCACTGGAACTCGCTCCCTCTCACAATCCGCTCTACCACGACCTTCACCTCATTTCGCACTTCCCTTAAATCCCTCCTCCTCCATTCTCCTCCTTGAAAACTCCCCCTCTGCCCCCTCTACTCTCCCCCTCCCTTCATCTGATTTCTCTATCCCCTCTCCTGCTCCTCCTCTCTCTCCCTTCCATTTTCCCTTGTCCAATCCATCTCCACCCCCCCACACTTAGTCCCACTCCCCTCCCCCCTTCAGTGAATTGCTCTTTGCACTGTTTTGTCGAATGATTCATGATGTAATTTTGCTCCCACTGTTATTTGTTGTTATCTTGTATTATGTTGTTCCACTGTACAGCGCCTTGGTGTAAAGCGCTAAATAAATAAATAAATATGATATATGTACAGGCCCTATTTATTATAACAGTGGCATATCAAATTCATCATCAGTCAGGCCATGTGTGAATCTATGTAGTCTATGTATCCTTTGAAGCCCTACACGCAACATATTTTTGGCCATATTGCAATTAGTATAATGAGGCACAGTGTTTACTGTCCCCCAGCATATACTGTTCGCTGTGTGATTGTAATCAATAAAGTGCCTAACCAGGGGGCAGTAGGGATTTGGCAACAAATCCGAGATCTACGCGCTCCACTGAGGACATTGACTGCCTGGGCAGTTTTTCTCACGTATCTCAGTCCACAGGGAAACTCTATACAGTACATAGCTCCAGTGGTTCTGCAATTTGTCATTTGATGGAGATGGCAGTAAATAAGCAAACAGCACATGTGCCACAGGGAATGTGGCCTACTAAAGGGGCCATGTTCTATAATGATCTTTGTCTACTCATCTAGTGCTCATGCACATGTTTAGAGTGAACAAGTTGTTCATGTGGTTTACAGCCTCATTGGTAGCTTCTTTTCATGGTTGAATCTGAGTTGAATTACTGACCATTGTTTTTTGATGACTTGTTTTTATTTGGGTCGTATTTGGACTGTAACTAGTAAGAAAAACAAGTATGTCCTCAGTTGGAGCTTTTTTCGTAGAAGATGACAAGGTTTCCAGCAGGGTGTTATGTGCTCGTTTGTTGGAGCGCTGAATGAGTTTTGTGGGTTAACCCTTTTCCTGAAGGTGGTTGTTTAAGATGAGTGCCTGCTGATTAAAGTCAGCAATGTTACTGCCGTTTCGATAAAATTGTTCATCTGGAAGATTACCTCTTAAAGATCATGGGTGGTAGCTGGAATAGTGCAGCAGGGTATTTGTCTTCTTTCTAAAAATATTGCAACAAAGGTGGTAATCTATATTCTTAATGGTAATATCTACAAAACTGACAATATTATGGATTGATTCCTTTGTGAATTGAACATGCTGATTAAGGGCATTGAACCACTGATTAAATGGCTCCAAGTATTCACAATCTCCCTGCCAAATTAATATAACATCAATATATTGTTTCCAGACTTTAATTTGGCAGAGGAAGGGATTAGTCTCATTAAATAAGTGTTTTTATTCAAATCAGAATATGCATAGGATAGCCAAAGTTGGGGAAAATGACACACTGATGGCTGTCCCCTTTGTTTGTTGGTGGAAATCATTCTTAAATGGGAACAAAATATTTTCCAAACCTAAAGTAGTAAATTCCACAATAAACTTAGTTGGAGTGGGTCCATCGATGGAACAAGTTACTTACATGTAGCTGTTTTCTCCAGCATGGGTCGGGCATGGACTCACATGCTCATGAATAAGGAATACATAGCAGTACAACATACACAACCACGGGAGGTGGCAAAGTTCAACAGAAGCAATCATCCATACCGCCGAAACAGGCTCACATTCAAGCGAACAGGTTGTGTAGTAATGCTTGGCTGACCCTGCACTCCTCTCTGGAATCCCCGTCGATGCAGCAGAATCTTGTGAAGGTGTGCGTAGACCTCCACGTAGTAGCCCTGTAGATGTCCAGCAGGGGCACAGCAGACAGGAATGTAGTCATCGCAGCGATCACCCAGGTGGAATGGGCTCTCACACGGCGAGGCAGCGGTCGGTTTGCCAACCAGTGACAGTGCGCAATACAGCTGGAGAGCCACCTGGAAACCGAAGCCTTGGACAAAGCTTTCCCATGGTTCACAGGACCAAAGTTCACAAAAAGTTGAGACGTCTTCGGTAAACTCTTGGTGCGTGCTACATAGCACTTCAGAGAACACGCCACATCCAGCGAGTGCAAAGTCCTTTCAACTGGGGACAAAGGTGTCAGAAAAAACATAGGTAACACCAAAGGTTAGTTGAGATGGAATTCCAATGGAACCTTTGGCATGAAGGAGGGGTGCATCTGCAGCACCACCCTCGTTGTGTGGAAAGTCAGATAAGGCTGCTTGTAGGATAGGGCCTGGATCTCATCTACTCTCCTGGCTGAGGTGATAGCCATGAAAAAAGCCGCTTACCATGAAAGGAACTTGAGAGGAGCTTGATACATAGGCTCGAAGGGGCCCCCCCATGAGCCTCGTCAATACCACGTTGAGTTCCCACACCGGAACAGCAGCCTTCTCCGATGGGAACGATCAAAACAGTTCTTTGAGGAAATCCTTGACTAGATGGTGAGACCAAAGAGAAGACCGTCCCAGAGACCTGGTGGGGCGGGAGCTAGCCGCCAGATGCACTTTGATGGAGGCGTGTGGCAGCCCCGCCTTGGTGAACGACAATAAATAAGGAAGGACCTGAGGGGCTGCAACCCTCAAGGGGTTGATCTTATGTGCCCAGCAACAAGTCACGAAACGCTTCCACTTGTGCCTGTAGCATTTAAGAGACAACAGCGCTCTGGCCCTGGCCAGAACCGCCCTCCATTCCGCCGGTAACTCGTAACCACTGAACTCTAAGGCTGCAGGAGCCAGGCCTTCAGGTTCAACGATCCTGGGTCGTCATGGAGGATGTCGCCTCCTTCCCTGGCGACCACGGGAAGCTTGACCGGAGGTGATGTCGACATGCTTAGAAGGTCTGGATACTAAATCTGCCTCGCCCATGCCAGGGCGACTAGGATCATCCTGCATCGGCACCATATGAGTTGATTGATGACTCGCAGCAGGAGAGGCAACGCGTACAGGAACAGGCCTTCCCACAGGAAGGAGAACGCGCCCCCCATGCTCCCCGGCTGGTGGAACCTGCTGGTGAATCTCTGGCATTTGGAGTTTGTAGCCATCGCAAACAGATAGATCTGCGGTCTGCCCCACTTGAGGAAGAGACTGTCCACTTGATCCTGCCGGAGCTCCCACTCGTGGCAAGGATGCAGCTCCCTGCTGAGGGAGTCAGCGATGGTGTTCTTGACTCCCACCAGGTGCAACGGAATGAGAAACATCCCCTGGGCGACAGCCCAATGCCACAAGTCCTGCGCCTCTCTGGGGAGCGTTGGGCTACTGGTGCCTACCTGCTTCCTGATGTAGAACATCGTGGAAATATTGTCCGTGAAGACCCTCACAACCTTGCCCTTGAGGGACGGGAGGAGCGACTTGAGGGCCCAGAACACTGCTCACAGTTCCAGGACATTGATGTGGTGGTCTCTCTCCTCTGGTAGCCACAGGCCTCTGGCGTGGAGATGTCCGGTGTGGGCCCTGCAGCCCTCCAGGGAAGCGCCTGTGGTGACCGTCTCCTGGTGTTGGAGACTCTTGAAATCCGTGTCCCCGGCGATGTTGGAGTGCATGCCCCACCACTTTATCGCTCGATGGAACTCCTTGTTGAGAACAATCCTGTCTATGAAGCTTCCAGTCACCTGGACCCAATGAGTGTCCAGGAATTCCTGAAGGGGTCGCATCCGCAACCTGCAGAGCCTGACCAGGCAGATACATAACAACATCATGCCGAGCAGAGACTTGATGGTCCGTACCGTGGCGTTCTTCAGTGTCAACAGCCGTTGCACTTTGCCCAAAATTGCCGCTATCCACTCCTCCGAGGGGGGCGCCAGGCAGGAGACCGCGTTGAGCCTACACCCCAGGAACAGCGCATCCTGTGATGGAATCAAGCAGGATTTTGGATAGTTCTCTGAGAATCCCAGATCAGTCAGCAGCCGGACGGTCCTGTCTTGAATGATCTCCCTTGAGTTGGCCCGGATGATCCAGTCGTCAAGGTACAGGTACACATGTATCCCTTGTAGATGCATGTAGGCCGCCACTGGTGCCAGGCACTTCGTAAACACCCTGGGTGCTGACTTCATTCTGAAGGGGAGGGCATTGAATTGCTAGTGTTTGCCTTGCACGACAAAGCGCAGGAACTTCCGATGCTTCTCGTGAATGGGACGTGGGAGTAAATGTCCTCTAGGTCCAGCGACGTCAGGAGGTCCCCTTTCTCCAGTTGGCCGAGCATGTGCTGCAACGTGACCATCCTGAATTTTTGGGACTTCAGATCGAGAATGGGCCTCCAGCCGCCGGTCTTCTTTCTTACTAAGAAGTATCTGGAGTAGACTCGAGCCCCCCAGTCGCTTTGGAACCAGCTCTATCGCCCCTTTTCTCAGCATGGCCCATACTTCCTGCAGAAGCTGAGGGAAGTGCTGCTTCTCTGACACTTCTGCGGGGAACACTAGAGTGTGTCAGTGGATGAGAGCGTCCAGCACCCATTCGTCGGTGGAGATCTTTTCCCACTCGCTGATGAAGCCCGCCAGCCGGCCTCCCACTGGGGTGCATGGGTGGGGTCCTGGCTGGTTCAATTCTGCTTCAGGGCCTGTGTGCTGCCTTGGGGGCAACGACGATGACGGCCACCTCCAAACGGCTTGGAACCACCCTGATCAGCCTCCTGGGTTGTGGAACGGGAGGGTTGGCGGTATGAGGAGGATCCCCACCGAAACCCTTCAATGATATTCTGGATTTGCCTCCCGAGGCACGAAAGCAAGGCCGATGCTGCTGAAGCGTGCCTAGGGTCGGGGCCGTCTCTGTGTCCGTCTTGATAGCCTGCAACAACTCGTCAATGGCCTTCCCGAAGAGATTGTCGCAGTTGAAAGGCATGTCCAAGACCCTCGTCTGAACTTCCTGCCTAAAATTGGTGGCTTTCAACCCAACCAGCCACGACGACGGAGACAGACACCGTTACCCATCTGTCGGAACCCTGTGTCCGCGATGTCCAGGGACAAGGTAATGGCATGGTCCGATGCAACCTCGCCCTCCTGGAGAATTTTCAGCGTCTCAACCTGTTTGTCGTTGGGAAGAAATTACAGCAGCGGGGCCATCTTGTACCAGAGCTCCCTGTCGTAGCTGGCCAGGATAGCAAGAGCATTCACTGTCATCGCGGCCAAGTAGATGACCTTTCTACCTGTGGCGTCCAACTTCTTCCCCTCGCTGTCCGGGGGAACGGAGGTCGAAGATGATGGATTTGAGGACTACTTCCTCACAGCCGCTGAAACCACTGAGGCTGGGAAGGGCCGCGACCACAGGCACTTGGGTGCGGACTCAGGCACCCAGTATTTCTTTTCCAGCCTGTCTCTTTTCGCCGAGGCTAAGGCAGGATTCATCATCAGCGCTAGGTCCTCATCTTAGACGTCGTCCAGGAGAGGCACTTTCAGAATGGTCTTCCTCTTCACCTCCCGGCGCTGGTAAAGGAAACCTTCTTTCTTCGTCTCTTCTGGTGTCAGCTGGAAGAGCTGAGACATGCGGGCGACCATGGCATGGAACAATCCCACTTTGTCCGGAGGAAAAGCTCTCCACCGCCGTCATCGTCTGTGTCTGTCGTTGCTGTGTCTGTCCCCATATCCCTAGGGGAGATGGCATGTGAGGCGGTTGATGGGGAGGCATCGGGTGCCATTTCCTCTTTGCTGGCAGGGGGCCCGGTACCACTGGGGCTGGCAGTGCCATCCGCCTCCTCCTCTGGATCTCCGACACCAGCGTGTGGAGAGTTGACAGGATGTCCAGACACGTCCCTCGAAGGTGGAGGGGGAGTAGGCTTGCTGGGTCCAGCGCCTACGTCCTTGTTGGATCCGTCGCCATCGTCGTCCCCTCTATGATTTGTTCATCCTCAGCGTATCCGCCGTCGTCACGGTCGTTTCCCGGAGCAAAACTCGAGGACTCCCAACACTTGAATGTGCGGTAAAAATCTGAAGATGGCTTTCAGAGGAGGGAGAGGGCAGTCATTGCCTGGGGGCAGTATGACCCAGAGTTCAGTGATTGGTTTATAAGAGAAAGACAGTTTGTAAGTGAAAGTGAAACAGTTTTTTCTTTTACCGAGGATTCCCGGCCTGACGACAGGGAATATTCATGAGCATGTGAATCTATGCCAGACCCCATATTGGAGAAAGAGGTTTTCTGTAGATGGTCTCCAATACATTCCACTGCCTCCATTTGAGTAATAATAGTATATAATTCCTTGATGTTCATGGTATGAGTAGCATCCTTTATATAAGGTCCAGTGTTGGTGCTTAGAGGCTGCAAGAAGTGGTCCACAAAAGTGATGATTGGTTCTAAAACGAAGCCACAAGCGGAACCTATGGGGCAGACATGTGGCTTAGTCAGATGTTTGTGAATTTTAGGAAACATGAAAGACCAGCGTGTGTGGCATGCTCAGATTTAGATAGTCGAACTCATGATTAGTGGTCCAATTATGTTGTAAAGCAAAATGTGATTTCCGTAACTAGTGTTCATAGCCCAGGTGCTTTAAAAATATTTTATAATGGCTCTCAATGTAGGGCCACTTCCTCATATTGGTCAGAATGTATTATAACTATCCCAGATCCCATGTCAGCAGGTTTAATGACCATGTCAGAGTTTATCTGCATTGAATTCGCCTGAATTGAGATTATGAGGTATGTTTTTGAAATTTTGTTTATGTTGTAAAAGAGCTAGATCTCCAAAGACTAATGTTTGAATGTTAAGATTTCAACAGGAATTATCTTCTGATGGAATAAAGGTTGACTTACTTCTAAACGCCTTTGTCGGCATCAAGTTCTGTGC
Source organism: Ambystoma mexicanum (assembly GCF_040938575.1). Taxonomy (NCBI): domain Eukaryota; kingdom Metazoa; phylum Chordata; class Amphibia; order Caudata; family Ambystomatidae; genus Ambystoma; species Ambystoma mexicanum. The sequence goes on along the minus strand of NC_090929.1, from coordinate 334,392,595 downwards.
AAGGATGTTCGTTAAAGTAGATATTTAATTCATGTTTTCGAAAGAACAGTTATTTCAATATGCGTTTGAAACCAATTTGTTTGGTTAGTGGGGACAAATGATAAACCTTTATTGAATGACAGTTCAAGACTGGATAGAATATGTTGTGAGAGATTAAATATTGACTCTATGAGTGTGTCTTATCTCTGATAAGACACACTCTTCGGCGTGTTCGGATATGACTGGAGATCTCTGAAGTATCTTGTTTATTCAGAATCTTGGTTCCAGTGAGTGACCTCCAGAATAGCTCCAGATGCTCCCTTATGCAGGCAGGGGGCAGCACCAGCTCACCAATGGGAAGTATATGCCCTATTTATTCAGCCAACTGTATCACATCTGCCCAGAAACAGACATCTCCTCGGTGCAATGTGGATTGGGAACAGACGGTCCCAATCACAGTTTCAACTACTTCCAGGCACACAAAGCACTAAGTGCATTATTCTACATGGTAATGTATGGCTTCAAATGGCAGGAAGAGTGCCAAAAATCAAGATGTCTCAAAAGAAGGGACTTGTACCTCAGCCATTTTAAGTATATGGTACTGAAAATGGTGTTATCGAGATATAAAAAGATGGTGTATGATGATAAAAAATAAAAAACACTGTTCACTGCCATCAGCCTGTCTTGTGCACATGTAAAATGTAACCCAAATGTTGCCAGTCAAAAACAAAAAAGGAACATTTTTCCCTGTAATAGACCACCGAATGTGGCTTGGGTTACAAACTAATAACACAAGAAAAAATACTTTGAAGTCAAACTTTCCATGCACTGGCAGCCTTAGTGAACAAAAACAAGTGAGCTGAGCGGACCAGTGAGGCTAGAAAGACACCAGTCTTAGACAAGTATACAGGGAGTGCCATTGAAATCAATTGAGGGAAAGTTGCAAAAGGGAAGGAACACCCTAATAATTTCAAATGTGAGGTGTTACGAGGGCTGTTGAATCCTCACTCTCTTAGTTTACTACATATTAAACAGGTTACTCACCGTAGTGACCACCTTACTCCTAGTCCATAGCCCCCTTTCCACCATACTTATGGGACATTCCTCCGTCCTGTGGGACGGGACCGGAGCACTTTGTAAAAGCATCCAAAATTTTGCAAAAATGTTAGTCCTTCCCATCTTTCTACACGGGGCCCGGCACGCGGAAGTAGCCCCGCCCATCTCAGCTCCGTCCCACGCTTCGCCCATCAGTCCTTTTCTATCGCCAGGTCTGAGACCTTTACAATAACAGAGGAACCTTATTAGAGGGGACGGAGGGCGGGCGTATGGAGGAAAGGGGACTATGGACTAGGAGTAAGGTGGTCACTACGGTGAGTAACCTGGTTATACTCCTACGTCCCGTCCCCTTTCCTCCATACTTATGGGAGATTCCCAAGCACTCCTTACAGAAACTATGGGTGGATGGAAAAAAGACCCTTACTGAAACAGGTTCTTCAGCACAGCCTGACCAAACTGAGCATCAGATCTCGATTCAGGTCTAGACAGTAATGCTTGCAAAAAGCCGATCGGGAGGCCCAAGTAGCCGCCTTTGCGATGGTCTCCCAGGGGACATATTTTTGAAAGGCAACAGCGGCTGCCTTGCCCTGCAGCAGGTGTGCATGAATACCTTTAGGAGACTTCAGTCCTTGAAAAGTAGTGTAAGACTCTGTGATGCAGGCAGCAATCCATCAGGAGATAGTCGCCTTAGAGGCTTGCTTACCTTGTGGATTACCAAAAGTCACCAACAGTTGAGAAGAGCTCCTAAATTCGGATGTTCTGTCCAGATAGAATTTAAGAGCCCTTCTAACATCCAGGCAATGCAGAACCCTTCCGCCTCTGAAGCGGGGTTCGGAAAAAAGACCGGCAGGGAGATTGGCTGGTTCAGATGGAAATCAGAGACCACCTTCGGCCGGAAAGCAGGGTTTGTCCGTAGGACCACCTTATCCTTGTGAAAAACCAAGAAGGGATGCTCCACCGACAAAGCCTGGAGCTCACTCACACGCCTTGCTGAAGAAACAAGCAAACCAAAAAAGTTCAAAAGGTTTATGGCACAACGCCGACAGGACCACATTTAGATCCCACGACGGGTGCGGACTACGAATTGGAGGATAAATGCGCGTCAAGCTGTCGGTCTAGAAAAAAGGACACCTCTCACGATTGATGGCAAACGTATTTTGGTGGCCGAAGGCCAACCGTCTCTTGTACATAACGATAGAAATACAGGTTTCCGAGTTTGACCAATGAGCCGCCATTTTGATGTAACAAGGATCGCCATTTTGTTATCTAACGATTGCTCATTGCTTACTGTTCAAACTGCTTCGCAGCACATTTCTGCTTACTCTGCTCAACTGTTAACATTGTTGTCTGAACGTGAAAGGACAAGGCCGCAAAGCCGCGAGGCTAATAAGAGTTCGTTGAAACACAACTTAGGCAGCTCCGGAGAGGAATGCCCGGCTCCCTCCCGAATGTAGCCTTGAAGGAGAGCCGCAGGGCATTTAATCATTTCACAGCTGCCAGCCAGTCTCGTTATATGGTAGAATATGTTAGAATAAAGCAGCTAAAGGCTTGAATTATGCTCTTCTTACGGCCCCCCTTTCCCGAGCCCTGTAGAGCGTGTTGGCTCCCAGGACACGAATAGCACCTCATAGATAGCAAGGTCTGGAATGTGACTCTTCCCCTGTATGTAGCTCGCTTACAAGAACAGAAGCACTGTGTTCTGTTCAACAAAGAAAAGATGTCTCCACAGGTTGCATATTGTTGCTAGAATAAATATTTGAAGGTGTCGTATTCGTTGAAATTGTCCATCATCAAACCGAGTTCAAAGAAACCCAATAAAGGGGAGTGTTAAACATGTCACAGCTCATTGTATGATATGCATTTTGTATATATGTAACTGATGTACGTAATTCGCTCTCTTGCGTCCCTCAAGGTCTAGGATTACACGTAGCGGGGCGTGAGACTGAGTTGGCCAACTGAGACTATTTGCTTTGCAATAAACCCTAGCTTTGGGAATACAACCTCGTGTCTGGTGTATCTATCGTGTGTGGTGACTTGCCTTGTTTCAATAACGCGAGGGACCCCTAGGGGCCCCTTTCAAAGTCTGCAAAATGTCTCTTAACCACTGAATTAGACGGAGAGTAAGAGCATTGGTCCGTAAATAGGTAGGCGGAAACCACCGAAAGATAAGTTCTGCATGACAGAAAGTGAATTCCCGACTCTGCTAGGTGGGATACAAAGGATAGTACCTTGTCAATTGCAGCCGCCCTTGGGTCCAGCTGCTTGTTTAAACACCAATGACAGAACCTGAGCCATTTGCTTCTGTACTGGTACCTAGTCAAGGGTTTTCTGGCTGCCTGAATAATACGCATGTTATCCGCAGACAGGCTAAGATGTTCTAAAGACCTGAACTCAGACACCATGCCGCCAAGCTGAGCGATTGTGGGGAGGGGTGCCACAGTTGTTGCTCCCCCTGGTGAAGAAGATCGGGGGTCACCGGTAACCTGATCGGCGGATACACCGACAGGTGTTGAAGTTCTGTGAACCCAAACCTGGCCGGCCACCACGGGGCTATGAGTAGAAGGGAACAGTTCACTGTGTTCTTCAGTTTGCAAATCGTCCGATGAACGAGAGGCAGAGGCGGGAAAGCATAAGCCCTCATATTGTGCCATGGAATCTCGAGAGCAGCCCCCACAGAGGAGGCTCCCAGCCCGATTCTGGAGGCATAGATAGGAAGTTTCTTATTTGCCGCTGTCGCGAAGAGGTCCACTTCCAGAGTGCCCCAACGCAGGAAAATCCATGTGAGGATCTCTGTGTTCAATTCCCACTCGTAGCTGACCATCGTCCGCCGACTGAGGGCATCTGCCGTGACATTCAGCTGGCCCGGAATGTGTACTGCAACTAGCCAGACACCATGACGAACCACCCACTCCCAGATCTGGATGGACAGGTCCACGAGAGGGGGAGACTTGGTGCCCCCTTGCTTGTTGATGTAATACATTGACAACACATTGTCCGTGCGGATACGGACCACTTTGTTGGCAATGATCGGTCTGAACGCCTTGAGCGCTAGGAAGATCGCCAGAAACTCCAGATGATTTATGTGGAGGAGCTTGTCCTGAGACGACCAAAGATCCGATACCTGAAGAAGATCCAACGTCGCAGCACACCCTAGAAGGGAGGAGTCCGTTGTTACCGTCACCATAGGGGCTGGGTCCTGAAAACCCGCCCCCACTGACAGGTTGCTGAGAGATGACCACCACTCCAGGTCCGCTCTCATGGAAGTCGGAATAGTTATCAACTTGGAGTCCGGATCCACAGCCTGCAGCCAAGAACTCAGAAGAGCCATCTTAGTCCGCCTCATCTTGAGACGAGCAAGAGGAAGAGCCAACACGCACGAGGCCATGAGGCCCAGAAGCCTCTGGAACCACCAGGGTGACATGCTCTCCGACTGCGCAAACATCTGACAAGTGGCCAACAGATCCGCCATTCTGTCCCCGGTCAGGTACATTCTGCAGTCGATCGCGTTCCAGCGAAAACCCAGGAAAGTCAAGTCCTGAGAGACCGTCATGGAAGATTTCCGCCAGTTCACCGACAGCCCGAGGTGGAACAGGAGCTGGAGGAGAGACTGAAGATTGCAGGTGTAACGCTCACCTGATTCCCGTAGAGTCGCCGGTCTTGACTGGGCGTATACCGTATCTTCAAAGGTGATGTGTAACACACGGCTGGCTCTTTGGGCTGGACCTCTGTGCACTGTATGTCTGACTCGAAGGGTAAGATGTCTGCAGATAGAAAATATGGGATTAATGAACTGGGTTATTGAATGTCTCTCTCTTCTTCCCTTTCTCTTCTCCTGTAGAACCCAAAGGTTAACGCTCTCACCTTAGGTAAGTGAACGCCGTGCTCTCCAACTGCCTCGGGGCAGGGTGCTGTAACCAGTTTCTTCACTGGATAAGGCGAGCAGGCCTCTTGACTTCAGAGGACTGCTGTCCGTCGTTTACTGCACGAACGGTAAGTTTCGAGTAATTCTAATGTCTTTAAAAGTCTTTAGGAATGATGTCTCTTGTTTTGCAGGGTTCCGGCGATGGCGGATGACTGGCTGAAGTGAGTTGAAGATGGAGCCCGTGTGATGAATAGAAGCGCCTGGAAGCACGTAAGTAAGCGCTTGTTGCCTGCTTCACGATGCGCTCTAACTGTCTATTTATTTTGCAGGTACAAGTTCGGAGCGGCTGCAGGGTGCCGGAATACCCACTGGGTTGGATGTGGAAAGGAGTAATGGCACGTGAGTATTAAAGTTCCCCAATGTCTTTAAACGCACCTTGTTTTGTCTTTCAGATGCGGGATGCAGCGCCGAAGGCCTCCGGAGCGTGCGAAGAGTTGGTAAGCTTTTGTCTTTCAGATGCCGGAATGCAGTGTGAAGACCTCCGGAGCGCACGAAGAGTAGGTAAGCCTTTGTCTTTCAGATGCCGGAATGCAGCGCGAGGCGTTGGTGACAGCCGATGGACCAGGTAAGTGAAGAGCTGTCACTGAAGACCGTAATGCTAACCTGTTCTTTCTTGTCTTTATAGGTGTTGCTGAAGACTGGATTCAGGATGGTAAGCCTTTTTCCTTAGGTCCAGGATCAGATGCAGAAGACACGATGAGCGTTCTGCTGCAGAGGATGCAGAATAACGCAAAGCAAGATTCATCCATCGGGTGTGGTTTAAATAGCCTCCTGTAGTGCTTAGGTGTCTCCTTCCACAGCCATGCCTAGGTAAGAAAAGAGTTCCTGCTTTCCAGAAGAGTTCCAGTGTTCTGAATCTAGGGAGTGGCTCCTGCCCCACCCAACAGGAAAAGTAGTTCCAAACAGAAGAGGATCAGAGGCTCAACTGGCAGGCAAGTAAGCAGCATGGTCTGCTGCAGGTAAGTCCACCCAAGCATATTTATGAGCCTGGTGCCACTGGCGCCAGGACTGGGTCCAAAAGGTCCCAATTGGGACTGGTTGGCACTCGGAACCTGGGTTATGGATCTGCTTCCAAGGGAGTTGGGAAAACCCTGACCTTTTGGAAGCAGAGATCATGACAGTACCCCCCTCAAGGCCCCTCCCAAACCGGGCTTCTCCGGGGGTTTTGGCTTGTCAGGAAATGTTCGGTGAAATCTTTTGATTAGGCGAGGAGCGTGGACATATTCAGCAGGTTCCCAGGATCTCTCTTGGGGGCCGTAGCCTTTCCAGTCAATTAGGTAAAATAGTTTAGATTTGGAGATCTTGGAGTCCAGAATGCTTTTGACTTCAAACTCGAGTTCTCCATCAACTAGGATAGGTTTTGGAGATTTAGTTAGTCGGGTTTGAGGTTGCACGGGTTTTAATAGAGAGACGTGGAAGACCGGATGTATCTTCATGTGCGGGGGCAAGTCCAACTTGACCGCTACTGGGTTTACTATGGCAGTGATGGAATAGGGACCAAGGTATCTTGGGTTGAATGTGCGTGGCCCTTTTAGAGGTAGATATTTGGTGGATAACCAGACTTGATCCCCTACTTGATATTGAGGGGCTTCCTTCCGATGTTGATCTGCTCCTTTCTTGTATTGTTCTTTAGCCCTTTGAAGGTGAGAAACAGCTTCCTTAAAGGCTTGGGTGATTGTAGAATGCAGGTAGTCTACTGCTGGTGTTTCAAGATCTTGGAGGGGATCCAACTCCGAGGTTCGAGGGTGACTGCCGTACAAAAGAAAAAACGGGGTTTTCCCAGTTCCCGAATGGACAGAGTTATTGTAGGCATATTCGGCTATCCAAAGGATGTCTTTCCATGTTTTTTCAGTTTGTTGCAGCATGCAGCGTAAATACTGTTCCAGAGTTTGATTGGTCCTCTCGGTTTGTCTGTCGGTCTGAGGGTGGTGACTGGTCGATAGTCTCACATCAATTTGAGCCGACCGACAGCAACTTCGCCAAAAATGAGAAATAAATTGACTACCTCGATCCGAAATTAGAACCAAAGGAAAACCGTGCAGTCGGACGATGTTTTCGAGAAATTCTCGGGCCAGAGTTGCTGCTGTTGGCAAGCCTTTGAGCGGAATGAAATGCGCCATCTTGGAGAATAAGTCCACGATTACTAGAATCGTACTGTATCCAGAGCATGGAGGTAGATCGGTGATGAAGTCCATAGAAAGCGATGCCAAGGGCGAGGTGGGATGTCAATAGGGCGTAAGAGGCCTGCTGGTCTTTCCTTTTGACTCTTGTTTTGGGCGCATACTCCACAGGACATTATAAAGTCTCTGATATCTTTTTTCCAAGACGGCCACCAGAAGTAGCGCTTGATCTTTTCAGAGGTCTTGGCCATACCGGGATGTCCTTCCATTAAAGAATCGTGATAACAAGAGATTACTTTTTTCTGTAAATCTGTGCTGGGTAGGTATAATCGTTCTTGGAAATACAATAAGTTGTCCTTTACTGCAAAGTCCTTTCCCTGCAGATGCCAATTCTGTATGTCTGCTGGAGTTACAAGTTGCCTGGCTTTATCCTTAACTTCCTCTATGGATTCTGTGGCGATTACACCCAGAATTCTTTGTTCGGGAATGATTGGTACAGGTTTAGGGTTGATCAAGTGTTCTTCCACTCCCATCCGAGAAAGGGCATCAGCTTTACTGTTCTTTGTACCAGGTCGATAGGTAATTATGAAGTCAAACTCGGCAAAGAATAATGCCCAACGGAGTTGTCTAGAGGATTGGGCTTTTGCGGTTTTCAAATATTGCAGGTTTCGGTGATCCGTAATCACAGTAACGGTGTGTCGGGCCCCCAGCAGATAATGCCGCCAAGCCTTAAAGGCAGACTTGATAGCCAGAAGTTCCTTGTCAGTAATCGTGTAATTGATTTCAGGAGGCGAGAATTTGCGGGACCAAAATGCCACGGGATGCAACTGATTGGTTACCGGGTCCTTTTGTGATAGAACTGCCCCCATGGCAAGACTTGAAGCATCAGTTTCCACGATGTAGGGGAGTTCGGGGCAAGGGTGTTTTAAGATTGGTGCAGAGATAAATTTAGTCTTCAAATCCTGGAAAGCTTGTTCCGCCTCGGTAGACCATTCAAAACGTTTGTTTTTCTTTAACAAGGCAGTGATGGGCTGGACTATTCGAGAGAATTCGGGGATAAACCTGCGGTAAAAGTTAGCGAAGCCTAACATGCTTTGCACACCTTTTACGGAGGATGGTGATGGCCATTTGAGAACTGCATCGACCTTCCTTGAATCCATACGCACTCCGCCAGGTGATAATATGAATCCCAAGAATTCAACTTCAGTCACGTTGAAAACACATTTTTCCAACTTAGCGAAAAGTTTGTATTGACGCAATCTTTCGAGGACCATTTTCACGTGTTTCCGATGTTCAGATTCCGATGAAGAATAAACGAGGATGTCGTCAATGTAAACAACAACACACACATCTATGAGCTCTCTGAGGACATCGTTCATAAAATATTGAAAGGCGGCCGGGGCATTGCAAAGTCCGAAGGGCATGACCTGATATTCAAATAGCCCATACTTGGTGCGGAAGGCCGTCTTCCATTCATCGCCCTCTTTTACTCGCACCAAGTGGTAAGCTCCTCTAAGATCCAGCTTTGTATATATGCATGCTTTTCTGACTTGGTCCAGGAGTTCAGGGATCAAAGGTAACGGATATCTATTCTTAACGGTGATCTGGTTCAGGGAGCGATAATCTATACAAGTTCTAAGGTCTCCTTTCTTTTTTGGAACGAAGAACAAAGCTGAAGAAGCAGGGGACTTGGAAGGACGAATAAACCCATTTGCCAGGTATTGATCCAGGTATTGTCGAAGGTGAAGGTTCTCAGGCTCGGTGAGGGCATACATTCTACTACAAGGAGGAGTAGATCCAGGTATCAGGTCTATCTGGCAGTCATAAGACCTATGAGGAGGTAGAGAGTTAGCCTGATCCTTCCAAGAAACATCTTGGTATTCTAGGTATTCGGGAGGTAACTGGGGAGTCTCTGAAGAAATTGCTGCCAGTGCAACACCAGGTGGAGGGTGACAAGTAGAGACACATTCTGGAAACTGGACCGTTCTTGCTCGCCAATCGATCAGAGGATTGTGTTTCTCTAACCAAGGTATTCCTAGAATAATCTGAAACTGAGGGGCCTTGATCACATCGAACACGATCTTCTCATGGTGTCCATCTTGACTTACTAGCGTCACCTCTTGAGTGGTATGCGTTACTGGCCCGGAGGCTATCTCCGTACCATCCACCGTAGTAATGACGTCCTTTAGAGCCTTGGGACAAAGAGTTAGATTCATCCTCAAAACCATTTCATGATCCACATAATTGCCGATGGCACCGCTGTCGACGTAAGCTTCAATTGCATGTAATCGATCCGGATTATCAGGGCTAATGAGGACCATAGGTATCACGAAATGCGAGGTCACGGAACTGGTTTTCACGCTCGGCAAGAGGACCTCTATTCTTGTCAGGCGAGGTCGTTTCCCTGCTCAGAGTTTGTAACTTTGGTAACTGCAGCTCCTACTGCCTTCTTGGCAGGTTTCACCGGACAGTCTCGAAGAAAGTGCCCTGAGTTTCCGCAATAGAGGCATAATTGCAACAGTTTTCTCCTTTCCCGCTCCTTTTGTGTTAGAGGACCTTTCAGGCCCCCTATTTGCATGGGTTCCCCGGAGTCTACTCCTTTGGAAGGAGTTGGCGGTTTGGAAAATACTCGAGCATCAAACTTGGAACGATCGGCCTTCCTGTTCTGCAGTCTGTGATCTATTTGAACGACTAAGTCTATATAGTCCGAACAATCTTGTGGGGGATTCGCTACTTGGGCTAACACAACTTTGAGCTCTCCACGTAGACCTCTATAAAACAGCGTAATCCTTTTGTCCTCAGGCCATTGAGTTTCCACTATCAGTCTGTTGAAAGACGCAATATAAGCCAAAAGGTCTTGATTACCTTGTCGCAACGAAAGAAGCTCATTGTCCAAGGCCTGCCCCTGTGAATGTCTTGCGAACAGTTTTTCCATACTGAGCTGAAAAGCTTGAAAATCATGGAGGACCGGATCATCTTGATTTACTAGAGGGATCGACCAGTCTGCCGCATTGCCACTAAGGTACGAAAGCACGAAAACTACTTTAGCTTGATCAGTTGGAAAGGCTGCTGGCCGGCATGAGAAATGCAACCGGCACTGATTGATAAATACTGCAAACCTCTTTGGGTCACCAGAAAATCGTTCGGGCGGAGCCAGGGGTACATTCCCAGGTAGGTTGATCTGCACTGGATTCATAGAGGATGTAGAAGGAAGATTTCCCCCAGATGCGGGTAACGGGGTCTGTCCGGCTTGTGACTGTAGCAATTGTCTAGCGAGATCATCTGTTCGCTCCTTGGAAATAATCAGTTCCCTTCTTAGAGCGTTCGTTTCCTGACGGGCTGCATGCACTTCTGCCCTTAGTTCCCCAAGTAACTGGGCTAGCTGGTCGGTATCCGAGGTTTCCATAGCGCCTGGACGGGAGTTTTGCGGTAGGCTTTGCGTTCTGTAACGCTCACCTGATTCCCGTAGAGGCGCCGGTCTTGACTGGGCGTATACCGTATCTTCAAAGGTGATGTGTAACACACGGCTGGCTCTTTGGGCTGGACCTCTGTGCACTGTATGTCTGACTTGAAGGGTAAGATGTCTGCAGATAGAAAATATGGGATTAATGAACTGGGTTATTGAATGTCTCTCTCTTCTTCCCTTTCTCTTCTCCTGTAGAACCCAAAGGTTAACGCTCTCACCTTAGGTAAGTGAACGCCGTGCTCTCCATCTGCCTCGGGGCAGGGTGCTGTAACCAGTTTCTTCACTGGATAAGGGGAGCAGGCCTCTTGACTTCAGAGGACTGCTGTCCGTCGTTTACTGCACGAACGGTAAGTTTCGAGTAATTCTAATGTCTTTAAAAGTCTTTAGGAATGATGTCTCTTGTTTTGCAGGGTTCCGGTGATGGCGGATGACGTGCTGAAGTGAGTTGAAGATGGAGCCCGTGTGATGAATAGAAGCGCATGGAAGCACGTAAGTAAGCGCTTGTTGCCTGCTTCACGATGCGCTCTAACTGTCTTTTTATTTTGCAGGTACAAGTTCAGAGCGGCTGCAGGGTGCCGGAATACCCACTGGGTTGGATGTGGAAAGGAGTAATGGCACGTGAGTATTAAAGTTCCCCAATGTCTTTAAACGCACCTTGTTTTGTCTTTCAGATGCGGGATGCAGCGCCGAAGGCCTCCGGAGCGTGCGAAGAGTTGGTAAGCTTTTGTCTTTCAGATGCTGGAATGCAGTGTGAAGACCTCCGGAGCGCACGAAGAGTAGGTAAGCCTTTGTCTTTCAGATGCCGGAATGCAGCGCGAGGCGTTGGTGACAGCCGATGGACCAGGTAAGTGAAGAGCTGTCACTGAAGACCGTAATGCTAACCTGTTCTTTCTTGTCTTTATAGGTGTTGCTGAAGACTGGATTCAGGATGGTAAGCCTTTTTCCTTAGGCCCAGGATCAGATGCAGAAGACACGATGAGCGTTCTGCTGCAGAGGATGCAGAATAACGCAAAGCAAGATTCATCCATCGGGTGTGGTTTAAATAGCCTCCTGTAGTGCTTAGGTGTCTCCTTTCAACAGCCACGCCTAGGTAAGAAAAGAGTTCCTGCTTTCCAGAAGAGTTCCAGTGTTCTGAATCTAGGGAGTGGCTCCTGCCCCACCCAACAGGAAAAGTAGTTCCAAACAGAAGAGGATCAGAGGCTCAACTGGCAGGCAAGTAAGCAGCATGGTCTGCTGCAGGTAAGTCCACCCAAGCATTATGAGCCCGGCGCTTCCAGCGCTGAGACTGGGCATATTTATGAGCCTGGTGCCACTGGCGCCAGGACTGGGTCCAAAAGGTCCCAATTGGGACTGGTTGGCACTCGGAACCTGGGTTATGGATCTGCTTCCAAGGGAGTTGGGAAAACCCTGACCTTTTGGAAGCAGAGATCATGACAGCAGGCGGCTTTCAATGGGCAAGGGCTGCGTAAAAGCCAGTCGTCCAAATACGGATATACATGGATACCCTGCAGACGAACATAGGCCGCGATCACCGACATCATCTTCGTGACGCAGCGCCAAGCTGAGGCCAAAAGGAAGCACTCGAAACTGGAAGTGCGCCTCTCCCACAGAGAAACGGAGATATCTCCTGTGTGGATTCCAGATCAGAATATGCATGTACGCATCCTGAAGGTCCACCACGCTGAGCCAATCACCCATCTGCAAGGAAGACCATATCTGGCCGGGCGTGATCACCTTGAATTTCTCTTGGGGTAGGAAAAGATTGAACTGGGAAAGGTCTAGGATGGTGCGCATGCCAGCTTGGTTGGGTTTGGGCAGCGTAAACAGCCGGGAGTAGAAGCCCTCGCTTCGTTCCCCAAGGGGAACGGGTTCCACAGATATGAGGTGCAGAAGCTTCTGAACCTCGGCTTTCAGGGAGGATGACCCCGATTGCTGGAAAGGAGGGTTGAAGGGTAGGATAGGGGGTAAGGGTAAGCCCGAGCGACTGACAAGACCCACCTGTCCTCGGTGATGGTCTGCCACACCTCCCAATGAGACGCAATGCGTCCTCCCACCGGGGTCTCGTGCAAGCACGGATAACCCTCATTTAGCAGGCTTTTCGGTGGTGTTACCACCTGAACCTAAGGAGGAGGCTGAGGAGCGGGAGAAAAACCGAGTCCGTTGCTGCCTCCGGCGGGAATTACCCAAAGGGGTATCCACACTGTGGAATTTCCAGTCTAGAAACCCCCTGAAACCAGAGGAGGGCCGGCTTTGTGACAACGGTCTCTGGGTCCTAAAAGGAGTTTTAACCAGGACGCTGTCCTTCGTTTTGGTCAGCTCCACATCCGTTGTGGAATGGAAAAGCTCCTTACCGTCAAACGGCAGGTCCAACACCTTGTCCTGCACCTCCTTTGAGAACTTGGTGGCATGCAACCAGGCCTGTCGAGAGGCATCAACTCCCAGCTTAAGGTTCCGAGCCGAAGTGTCGACGTGATGGCATATCTCCCTAAAAAGACCCTTGAAATACTCTCTCATGGGATCGGTACGCATGAGCGTCTGAAATTTGCTGAAAAAGGTGTCCTCCGGAGACGGTTTTGGAACTGCCGGAGGAGGCCTCTCATGAGGAGGATAATTCTAGGGACGCAGAGGGGAGGGTTGCCACACAGGCCCATCCCCCGAAGTGTCCACAAAAATCAAGGGTGCCGAACCCATAGGCAACGAGACATTGTGCGGAAGGGGCATTCGAGCGTTCCAGTCGTAAACTGGATGAAACGGATACGCACAAGGAATTTTATGTTCACCCGCAGAACCAACTCCTACACCTGAGGTCGATGGCGTAGTTGTAGGGGAAGCGTCCAAAATGGCCGCCGTGGTTGTGGCAGGAACGGCCGCCATTTTGCCATCACCTGAAGGGAACTGCGGCACATGTGGAAGTGAGGCAGGCGTCCCCGTCGGTGGGTCAGGTGTCTTAATTTTAGCCTTTAAATAAAGAACCTCGGCCGAGCCGCTACTATGAGGCCTGGAATGTTTCTGCAACATACCAATAGCCAAATTATCCTTCACAGGAAGGACCTCGGCACTGCCGGTAAAGGAGGAACTTCCACTCATTGCCCCCTCAACAGTTCTGGCGTTGCCAGAAGAGCGGGAACGGTGAGAAACAACTTTCACCGATAAGGCCTTGTCAGGCCTCTCAGAAATGTTGGTTACTTTAGCCTCTGTACAAGGGACCTCGGACCCAGGTCCGGTAACAGCCTTACTAGCGCAGGCCTCGAACATTCGTTTGGTAACACCAAGCCCAACCAAGGCCTCGGGGCGCAACCCAGTACTTTTGAGGGAAGCCGATAAAGAGGCCTTCGAGCGAGCTCCGGTACCCCACGACTCAGTAGAACTGGGTTGTCATGATGCCTATCCCCGGGGACCCAGACCAAGTCCAGCAACCCCGGAAGCAGGCATCAAGTCATTCCAAGCAAGCCCAACAACCCCTGCTAGGGGCTATTTGGGTGCAGTCCTGGCGTCTATGGCGCCAGGCTCATATGGAGAGTCAGTCCTGGCGCCATAGGCGCCAGGCTCATAGATTAAAACTTACCTGATGCAGACCATGCTGCAAGAGCTCCAAGCCAAAAGAGGCTGGGAAGGGACTACCTTACTTAGGGACTATTTTTTTACTCAGGTGGGGCTGGCGAGGAATACTTACCTGGGACTACTTTGGAGGCTATTTAAACCACACCCGAAGAGCAGCACACGCTTCACGTTATTCTGCATCCAGCAGCGTAACGCTCACCGTGCCTGCAAGTCTGCATCCAGTCTTCTGCCACGCCCGCCTCGAGTCTGGAGCTCCTAGAAAAAGGGAGAAAGAAGGAGAAAAGGTTAGAACAAGAGCAATACCTTTGATCCTTACCTGAATTCCCAATCCATCGTGTCTTCGAGCTGGAAGAAAGAAGTTATTTTATGCGCGTCGCCCCGCCTGCTGCAGCGCCACGCTGAACTCACCGGCCTTCGCAGCATCTTCACATTCCTCCGCATCCTTCTGCATGTTCCCGCCGCACTCCGGCACCTAAGGGGAAGACAAGAACAGCAAGATGAGCCAAGGGAATACACAGCGGCAATATTAGTTACCCCCCATAGACTTACCTGATTTTACCACCGGGGGTACGATTCCTCTTCACGGGTCTGCGCAGCTTCCACTGCATCCTCGCCGAATCCCGGCCCCTAAGGGGAAACAAAAGGACAGCAAGGTGAAACAAAGGGACAAACAAGGGGAAACCTCCTCACCACAATAGACTTACCTGATTTTACCGCTAGAGGCATTATTCCTGAGACTTCATACTTTCTCTCAGCGCCTGAATAAGGGAGAAAGCAACAGGTTACATATTGACATTATTTTATCGAACTGTGTTGGATAATACAAATCCTTACCTGAATATTAACGGTTGCCACGAGGGTCAAGCTGCAACCTGCAAGGAATCGGACAAGAGTGAAAGTAAGACATTTGAACTCTTATGAACTACATACTTACGGCTTCTTGCTGGGAATTTCAGAGCCAATATTGTTCTGGAACTCACCAATTCCTTCGAGCCAGTGAAGTAACTGGTTATCTACACGCCCCTGCACTCAATGCAGGATGGAGAGCTCATCTTTCCGAACCATCAGGTGAGACTATAAGAGGGTACATCAAAGGTGATCAGTGGGGAGAACAGCGGGAGTGGGGGGGGGGGTTAACGCTCAACTCCACGGGTGGTTAATTCCCTTTCCCCATTTGCAGAAGAATATTCCTACGGGCCAAGCAAACGAAGCTGGGTGGGCCAGTCCAGTCCGTCATCTCAGCACTAAACGTCACATTGGTGGAGACCGCAGCTGTCCAGTTCAGATCGACGCCCTTGTGGGAGCCAGGTGAGCGTAACATGGGTCTACAAGCAGCCCATGCAGGAGGGGCCTCAGAGCGTACTCCGGTATCCACAGGCCCCTTACAGAGACCCTCAGAGAAATCTCTGGTACAATTATTAGGCCCAGAAGGCACCTTGGGGCAATCCCCGGTGATCGAGCGATTGACGCTCCTCCCAGTCCGGGAAGAGCCCAGAAAGTTCTCTCCCGGCCGGGGTGCTCTGAAAAGTAAAGAATTTACCGGGCGTTTCTTCTTTTCGTCGATAAAAGATTGAAAATGTGAAGGAGGAGTATGTCGAAACACCTCCTCCCACCACTCCAATCGACGCTGAAGTGCCTGGACCGAAAGGGAATCGCAATAAAAACAGAAGTCCCAATGGTGGTACGGACCCAAACACTCTAAACAAAGAGGATGGGGATCCACCCTCGCAAAGCATCGATGACACGATGAACAATCTGGAAAGTCTAGTTTGAACGTCATAGACTGACTAGTACACGATCGCTAGCGAGAGCCAGAGAGGAGGAAAAAGGAAGAAATCTTCCGTGGATGCAAGTGCGTCCAGTCTCGAACGAGCGGAGAAAAGGGCTGATGGACGATGCGCGGGGTGGAGCCGAGATGGGCAGGGCTACGGCCGCATGCCGGACCCCACGTAGAAAGAGAGGAAGGACTAAAATGTTTGCAAAATTTGGGATGCTTTTACAAAGTGCTCCGGTCCCGTCCCACAGGACAGAGGAATGTCCCTTAAGTATGGAGGAAAGGGAACGGACATAGGAGTAATTGATGTTTCTGTCATCTTACCAGTATGCCAGGTCAGTGTCAAGGGTCCTATTTTGGCTCACCCACAGGCAATCTCCTTTTTGGGAGCCTTACCTCAGAGGACAGAGGCACAAAATTCAGCTAATCCATAACTGTATGTGTGAGAAACTTACACAAAGGGCAGCCCAAGTCCTTCAACATGTTCAAAATCTTCCCTTACCTAAACCAGTCTGTTCGCTTCAACCTCCAGTCACCTTCTCAGACATCAAATGCCTGATCCCAACCTTCAAAACTGTCACTGGTCCAATCTTGCATCACTCTGCCGTATCCAGGCAACCCATATTTCTCTGTTACACAACCACTGGAAACCACCCTACCCTCCACGTTCAAGCGGCCCCCACTGCAGTTTAGGCAGGTTGGTGTGAGGTGTCAGTAATGCGAGGCTGACAACTGCTTGCAGTTTTCTCAAAGTAAGACATTTTATTAAATGAAAAAGTTGCAAATAAAGCCTTGCTTGCCCTACTCGAACGAAGAATTCCCTACCAATTCTAAAGGCTAAGGGAACAATCTCTAGCATGGGTAAACTGGCCCCTACTCTAAACAACAAACATTCCAAGTAGATGATGAGCAACACAAGATAATAAGCAATGATTAAACAATATTTGGATGACCTTCACCTGTCCTGGGAAAAATCCTTTCCCCAGGTTTCAAGGTCAGCTTCAAAATGTTCAAAGGAAAAGAAAAGTCTTGAACCAGTTCTCATCAGTTCCAAGTCAAAACAAAAGTTCAGCAACCAAAACATCCACTGGTAACAGTTCTCGGGTTTGGTTAAAAAGATCCCCTTCCAATCTCCATCAAAGAAAATAGCAGCAATGGTAATCCTGAATGTTGTCTCTTCAGCCTGATTACCTGATACGGCGTCTGCAGGTTGATCAGAACTCGGCCGCCCGCCTCTCCACCGGCAACCTTTTCCGGGAGCATATTTCTCCTGTTCCGAGTTCTCTTCATTGGCTGCCGGTGACCAAGCGTGTCCATTTTAACTCCCTGTGCCTAGTACATCAACCATTTTATGGTATCGGCCCGGAGTATCTACAGCAAAAGTTTCAGCCATACGTTCCCGCCTGCACCTTACGATCCGGTGGTCATTTTCTTTCGGCTATCCCCAGGGTACATCGTGCGAAGAAACTGGTGGTCGCTCGTTTTCGATTGGAGCCGCTGCTCTGTGGGATGCTCTTCCTATCACTTTGCATATGGTTTTGGTACATCTTCAATTTAGGAAGACCCTTAAAACTTTCTTGTTTTCGGTCTTCTTGCTTCTTCGACTTGACCCGTTAGTTCTGCTTTGGCGCCAAGTTGCCTTCTGGTGTTGGTTGCGCTATACCCTTTGGGGTGTGAAAAAATATTTTAAAAAATATAAAAGATGGTTTGCCACAGTTAAAAAAATAGGTACATGACTTCTCCAGCTACAACTTTACAATGGGGTAAGACTTCTGCAATACATACATTTGGTATATTTGTCAGGATGCTTCTTCTTTGGGTTGCTACTACCTTTTAGCAACTACGCTTCTACTGTTGTTACTATGAATACAGTTACTTTTGTTTCACAGTATGAATCCATTCCAAAACCCTAATCAGAGGGGCATACAAGAGTTATAAAAGTTACAAGTGAGAATTGCACTAAGGGAAGGAAGGTTGCGTGTGAGCAATGATGGTTCCAGAGGAAAGTAGATGTTAACTGTGATACTACACAGGCAGGTGGGTGTGAGTTCAACAATGGATGTAAAGATCTTTTATTTCTCACGCAAACACTGCAGCTTTCAGAGTAAGCGTGCATGTTACATTTCCATTGTTACAAGTCAACTGGATACTAATGAACAACTTCTACTTGCTTTTAATTATATGCAATCCACTTTGTAGCTGGTTACAGTTACTGGCAAGGGTTGTAAAGTGAATCTGAACGTTGTGCTTCACTCACCGGTTTCAGGGATGTTACGGGTTGTTTCGCTTCCCCCGACTTCCTTGACTTCTGCTACTACTTTGGGGTCACTTGGGATGCACACCATTCTCCAGCATGTGCGTCTCCGGTCCGGCCACCTTAATTGGGAGTCTCTTCCACTCCAGAAACCCTTGGCTTGCCTTCTGCCTCTGGCCTTTGGTTGCTGCACACAACTCTACAACCACAGCGACTTGGCTAACATGTGGAAAACTTTACTTCTAGCACGAAGTTTCTCTGCCATACAGGTCTTCAGAACAAAGGACCCTCGTAGAATGTGCAGGTGAAATCTGCTATCTCCATGTCCCGGCACCCTTTCTGCGCTCCCACTTACTCATGAATTGCCAGCTCGTGCTTCTCCTCTTCTACTCGTGCTCCACCTCCTTCCTCCTCTCCTTTCCTGTTGGGGTCTTTTATGCCCCACAGATTTGACAATCGGATTCAGGTGTGAGACATCAGTCAGTCTCAATTGCCTGACTCGTGCAATTAGGCTTAATTGCCAGACTACCTCTTCAGCACTCTTCCTGGTCTCAGTCCCTCTAGGATTATCGGACATGTAGTTTGTTTCAAAGTTCGTTTTTCCTGCTTTTTGATTACTTATAAAGATACATTTTATTCCCTTCATATTTTTAACAGAGGGGCTGTGGGTTTTACCTTTTATTGAGGTATATGGTTTAACATTTCCACATTCCTTTTTAGTGCACCTCTGGAATTCAGGAGGGTATTTAGTTTTAACTACCAAAAAGGACATTTCTTTTGGTATAGGATGCTTTGAGGGTTCACAACCTTAGACTTAATAGAAGGTTGAGCGACATTGAAATGACAATAAGCCATAACCTCTTTTGGCACAGTGGTAAGAACCTCCCTGTCAGAGGAAAAATACTGTGCCTCATCCCACAGAATCTCCTCACTACCTACCCTGGGCCCTGTCTCTACCCAGGTGATCCTCCCATAGTACACCACCCGCAAGATTGGGATCTGGAAGAGTCTTCGCTCCCCATGCCAACTGGGAGGATACTTGAGGCAGGTTTCAGTGAGGGATCCGCAGGATTCTTCACAATGGCCAATGAAAAACACAGTTGAAATGTCATTCTCCCAGTTCTCAGAAGTCAGAAAAGGTTAACCCCCTTGTCATCCAGGTCACAGCTCAACACTTGTAAGCCTTTAATGGGCAAAACAAAAGATGGTGGCTGGTCCCAAAATAACAGGGAGAGGATATTGGGATGCCCAAAGAAACAAAGGCATAACATGTCTAAATGTTTCCCTTTTTTGCTAAATAAAGGTTTGTATCAAGAATTTCGTGAAAAAACAAGAAACGCTGAAAAATGTTTTTGAAACAAGTAAATAGGGGAATAACCAGTGACTAGAGGCTTCTATACCAAGGGCGTCTCAAGGGATGCACATAGTTCCATTCATCAGGAAAGGTAAAGTAATGGAAGGGAGAGACCAGGGAGCAGATGCAGAGCAGGGGAAGGGAGAAGCCGCCCCCACCAGCTCTCACCTGGTGCCCAGTGTACCCACCAGCCTACCGGTGGTGCCCTATGATCTGCCCCCCATCCCCCGGCACCAAAAGCTTCCTCTGCCACTGCCAGGGAGGGTTTAGTACAGATATAGACCTGGGACAAGTAGGCAAGAAAGTGAGGTGAAAGTGACTGAGTCTAGGATTGGGTAGGATGACAAAAAGGAGGGCAGGAGTCAAAGCATAAGTAAATGGCATGGATAGGGAGGTTTCAGGGGTTCTAATCATTTAAGAAACCATCTAAAAATAAACACAGAAAAGGTTTAAAGTGAACAATAACTACCATGCAACGGAAGACAGTAAAGCACCATTACAAACAGCATTTTCTGTCTAAATCACAGAAGCAAATCCATACAATGAAAACAAAAAACACATGACAATTCAAAAGGAAAATACCATTATGAAGAGAGTGAAGAGGTAAGAGAGAACAGTGAGTTAGGCCAATAAAGAAAGAGGGATATGAGATGAGACAAAATAAGGGAATTCGTGCTGAAGGCATGAATACTAAAAGCTCTGCAAACGATTACTCTGCCAGAAACTAAACAGTTGACCAAACCAAACATACTCTGGAAAGTGCAATTCAAGTGGACACTGCAAGGAACGGTTCACATATACAGGGTTTAAGAAAATAATTAAGGGCTTTATAGGTATTGCTGATTCAATAGCCTGCTCAAATTAAGCGTAGCATTTCCAATCTCAAATAGATAATGGCAGGCAGGTGAACGTTGGCGATTTAGGTGGTTCAAGGAGTGGAAATTGTAATGTTTCCAAACCGGTGAAGTTGTATTAACTACAATGTGACAAATATACAGCCTCGCAATCAAACAATAACTAGTGTATTTACCTCAGGATTTTGAGTTTCGTCATGTCACTTTGAAAGTAACTGCCCTTTGCTAGACTTCAGAAGTTTCCAATGAAAATACATGGGATAACGGACAGGTTACAGAAATAAACCACCACTCAGTTATGTGTGACTCCCATCATGCACAAGGAAGCCTAGCCTATAAAGGAGAGCACCACCATGACAGCAGAATGCAGACATTCATTATGCAGGTGTCAGCTTGCAACTCTGTGCCTACATGAGGAAAGAACCCTCCACCCCTTTGCAGCACCAAGCCGGAGTTTAAGACATGGAGAAACGGCCTCTCAGATCACAAAGGTTTGGCTGATGGGGTAGATCAATGTTGGATCCCAAAAGGAACAAGATGGAAACAACGAGACACAAGGAAATACTGTAGGAGTTACTGCATTTCTTTAGATGTTTGGCCTTGTGAATAGCTTTTGAAAATGATTTCCTTGAGTGGCACTGCTGACACTAGAGGAGCAGTGCACTAAGCTAAAAGAACAAGTTACTTACCAGGGGACATGCTCATATATTTAAATCTAAAGGCCTAGTAACTGTACTTGAACATCTATTGATTGGTACTCGTCAGGAGACCTGGTGTATTGATAAAATTCAATTCGATGGCCGTTGCACCATAGCCGAAAAGGGGTTGAAAGGAAGACCAGAGGGAGGGCTAATGATTACTGCGAGATCCCAATGGTCAGTGACTAGGCTCGACGACTCCACCCCTTATGTATTGGCTGCTATGTTATCCTGTCAGCATGTAGTAATAATATTGGTGAATGTGTATGATCCTCCTAACATGGAAGCGACCAAAGGAAACGTCAAGGTGGTTGATCATATCCTCAAGCAATATGGGCATAAATACCCTGTATGGATCGTGGGAGACTTAAATGCTATAATTGGCATGAGGGATAGCGAGAGTGCTGGTATATCTATGCATAAATCCACACCATAAGTCCATACCATTCACTAAGGGGGATATTAACAGACAAGGGCAAGAATGGAAATATTAAGAGTGATGCACTACAGGCATACACACAGGTAGACAGCTGCTCTGCCTTTTTCGATTATGTAATTGCCAACAATAGAGGACTTGAATATATTCTCGATATGGGCATCGTTAGCCGGGACGAAAGCAACCATTTCCCTTTATGTGCCTCATTGACTCTCCCTTTAGATAGTAATGTGCCTGTTAAAAATGATATGAATGGACACATTTTTGTTAATGAAGGAGGAAATCGTATTATGTGGCACCAAACTAATTTAGATAAAGCTAATCTCCTGGCTATACAAATGATACCCGAGTATATAATAGAGGCATGCTTAACAGGAGTAGTAGTTCTACTGATATTATATCTCAGTGTATTATTATGGTGGAAAAAATCAGTCAATCAGTGCAGGAAAATAGAACTTATAAATACGCCATTGAAAAAAACAATAAAGTGAGGTATAACAACAAAGGTAATGACAAATGTATTAGTAGAGCCAAAAAGGTTATAGACTTCACATTAGGACATAAAGAAAATCCTGGTAATATCTTTCCACTCCCTGTCCATAGATGATGCTTTAAGGCAGCTGTCTTGGCTATTACTGACATAATTGCACATCTAAATAATTTGCGGGCGGCAGGCCCGGATGGGGTGTGCAATAGTTTATTAAAATTGTCCCCTGAATTATGGGCTATCACCCTGCACATGTTATTTAGTGAAATACAGGCTGCATTCCTAATTCTTGGAAAGTTAGCCACATCCTTACTGTATACAAAAAAGGAGCTTGGGATGATCCCAGCAATTTCAGAATGCTGGCTATGCTTGATGTACCATCTAAGATATTCGCAAGAGTCCTTCTTCTGGAACTCAACAAATGGAAAAGTGTTAATTCCATTTTGCCCCCAAACCAAATTTTTGTTTTAGAAAAAAGGAAAGCACTGTGCATAATTTGGTTTTATTGACATCAGGGATTGAATATGCCTGGAAACGGAGAGAGTCTAACATCTACTGTGCCTTTATCGACTTCACAGAGGCGTTCAACTCAGTCCTGAGAAACCGGCTGTGGAAAAGGTTAAATGATTGGAAAATCCCACTGGGTCTTTTAAAGATGTTAATTTTACTGTATTCCGAAACCTCCGTACATATCAGACTAGATGCAAAAGGGAAACTGTCAGGTTTGATTCCAACCTGTTGCGGTGTAAAACAGGGTTGCATGATGGATGGCAGCAACCTTTTTTAATTCATATTTAGCTAATATGCAACAAGCCTTCTCATTGCTAGCAACTTACCCCATTAAATTTGGTAGTGCCTTTGTGGGCTGGTTAGCATACGATGATGATTTGCTGTTGTTGGATTACACCCCTGTAGGCCTACAAAAAATGCTGACCGCACTAGCAGAGTACACTAAAGGGAATGGGCTTACGATTAATATTGGTAAAAGTAAAGTCATGACTTTCCCAATAATAAAATCCAAATTGTGTAACAAGATCTGGCCTATGAATAATGAGAAGTTGGAACATGTGCACCAATATAATTACTTGGGCGTGATAATTGAAGATACATTGAGATGGGAGAGTCAATGACCTTCCATTCGTAGTAAATGTAGTGTCTCGGCATGTGCAATCAGTACTTTCATTGGCAGAAGTAATGGATATTCGGTTAGCACTGTACTGATGTTGTATACATCTAAAATCCGTGCAATGCTCATGTATGCTATTGAGATCTGGGGCCGCAAATCATCAAACAATTTAAGAAATTTGAAGCAATGATATTGCGCAAACTATTGAGGCTTCCTAAATGCACTTCTGTGGAATATTTATATTTAGAATTTGATGTTAAATGCATAGAGTATGAGTTAATAAGAAGACTGGCAATGTGCTATTTTAATCTTATTAATTTAACAAACAACTCTATTGTCGTCACATACATGGAAGTATTTGTCCAACTTGAGAAAAGCAAACAAATAGGTATTTTGGGTAAAATTCAAACATTATATCTATGATGGAGGGCTCAGTACAATCAAATTTCAGAACAACGTGGGGTTCAACACTTTAAAGGCTGGTTAAGGAAGAATGTGACTGCACTAGGTTATGAATGCAGTGTTATTGAACTTGCAACGAAATCTAATAGTAGTGCCTTCTGACAATATTAGTTTGAGCGTGTCTTGATGCCTAAATATATTATAGCATATCGCAGCCTAAACATACTTCACTATTATTTGTTGATGAAGTTTAATAATAGTGAAGCATTGGAAACTAAAAGGTATACAGTTAGCTTGCCTAGATCTATGCGTATGTGCCGCTTATGCGGCAATGAGGTAGTGGAGGCCCTTAAAATTTGATGTTGCAATGTGAGAGCCTTTTGGAACTGTTATTAAAATATCTAAAGTGATTTGATAACAAGACATATTAATAATCTTTCCAATATATGGCAACATGTTATGAATGGTAATGATTGTAATTTGATTTATTTTATGGTATTTACTTACGTATTGTAAATATTTTAAATGTTCTTACTAGGTGAAAATGTGTTTCAATGATTTTGCTGTATTTTAGGGTAAGTGAATGTTGAAATGTTATCATGTAACTTTTAGGACAAATAATCAATACCATTTAATTGTGAGTAACCACCGCCTAAAATTGATATAGCAACCTTGTTTAACTCTGGGGTGTACTGAAGTTTCATGGAACTTCGCATTGCAATACAGTTTTGCATACATCTAAAATTGTATGGAAATGTTTTTTTTAAGATTTATGTTGTCTTTGTAATGTTTTAATGTTGTACATACAAAGCCTATATGGCTATTAAGTATACTAATAATAAAACTGAAACTGTTACTTACCCCTACTAACTTCTTTCAATTGGATGTTCCTCCCACATATTCCTCATCTTTTAATATTTTGTTTCCAGCTTCAGATGCTTTGGAAAAGAAATTCCTTGACAGAGGGCGCTGTGCACTGGTCCTGTCGGTTCGATGTCCCTTGTGGGCCTCTGTGCGATGGTTGACGTCATCACCAGAGCCTCATGAGAGGGGGGTATTCATGTCTATCCCTACCTAGACGATTGGCTGATCAGGGCACGTTCACCCGAACAAGTCCTGGAACATCGCAGTATTACCAGCCACTCTCTCTTGGGCTTCTCCCTCAATTACAAAAAGTTCCACATGATACCATCCGTAAGACTCCAGTCCATCGGAGCAGTCCTGGATACAACCTTGGGAAAAGCCTTGCCACCCGAGGTGAGGGCTCAGCACATTCAGATGGTCGCCAAATTCCAAAGTGCCCAGCATCTTCCGGTTTTTTATTTTAATTTTTTTAAGTTGCTTGGCATCCTGCATTTTGAGCTCCAGCTGCTTCGGAAAAATGTTTTCCTCGACAGAGGGTGGTGTGCGCTGGTCCCGTCAGCTCGATGTCCCGTGAGGGCCTTCGTCCGATGGTCGTTGTCCTCACCAGTATTTGTAGCACATGCAGTGCCCGTTGGCTTCAGATCTGTTTTTTCCCTTTTTAGAGGAATTACTAGCAATAGTATTTAACCGTAGTAGACTCTAAAAGAGTGTGAAGTGTAAAAACACTAATTCTACAGTGGGGTAAGTTGAGAGGGGCGATGAGAAATATGTGGGAGGAACATCCAATCGAAAGAACGTTACCAGGTGTAAGTAACTTGTTCTTCGAATGGATTGTGTCCTCCCACGTATTCCTGATCTTTTGATAGACTCCCAAAGCAGTATGGGTCTTGGAGGCAGCGGTAAGAATTTAGATCTGTCCTTAACATTTATCATGGACAGAATGAAGGACTGCCTTCCCAAATCCTCCTTCCTGAGTGGAAGTTGAGTCCAGACAGTGTTTTACAAAAGTATGGATGGTAGACCACGTGGCTGCTGCACAGATGTCCTTAATTGGCACCCCTCTCTGTAGAGCAGAAGATGTTGCCATACCCCTTGTAGAATGGGCCCTCAGACCCTCCGGAGGATCTTTACCAGCCAGTCTATGACATTCCCCAATAGCCCAAATAACACACCTGGATAGGTTTGTTTTGTAACTGCCAAACCCAACTTATGACCTGTATAACTAATAAATAATTGATTATCTTGGCATATTTTAGACATTTGTGAGATATAGAAACTGAGAGCCTTTATTGGGTCCAGTCTATGCAACCTCTCCTCCTCCTTTCCAGGATTAGGAGGCAGGTAAAAAGTTGGTTAAACCAGTCAGAGACTATCTTTGGCAGAAAAGAAGGTTTCACTTATAGAATATAGTGAATGGAGGTTTACTAGAACGTGCCAGCAACTCGCTCACCCTGCAGGCTGATGTTATTGTCCCTAGCTAAATGGTTTTCAATGTTTGCAGTCTTAATAGACGTGAATGCAGAGGTTCAAAAGGAATGCATGTTAGAAATGTTAGTACAAGATTTAACCTAAAGAGTAGGTGGAAACACATTAGTGAGTGCCTTAAGAAATTGTATGAATAATGGGATTTTAAAGAATGAAGTTTCTTCCGATAAGTGCTTGAAAATTGAAAGCGCTGCCAAATAACCCTTTAGGGTTCCAATTTGGAGCCCCAGATGATTTAAGTATAACACAAAGGATAACACCATAGGTGTATTGCACTATACGAACGTGTCTCCTAGAATTCCTCTTGGGGGAAATTCCCTGTAGCAAAACAGTGCGCTCTTCCGGTTGACCCTGGTTGCGAACAGATCCACTTGAGGGGTTCCCCAAAGGGTGAGGTTCTCTTGAAGGACTTCCTGAGCTAGTTCCGACTTGTGGGAGACTGCTCTGCCTACTCAGAGCATCCGCCACAGTGTTCTCCTTTCCGGCTAAGTGAACGGCCCAAAGGGGTATTCCTTCTAGAAATGCTCAGCACCAGAGCTGCAATGACTCTCTGCACAGAGGTAGTGACCCTACACCACCTCTCTTGTTGAGGTAGTACATGGCCACTGTGTTGTCTGTCATTATCAGGACATTCTTTCCCCGTACAGAGAGCAGAAAGGCCTTCAGCGCTAGTCTGGTTGGCCTCAGCTCTAAAAGGTTGATGTGTAGTTTAGACTCCGATGGAGACCAATGACCGCTGATGGTCAGATTGTTGGCGTGGGATCCCCACTCCATGAGTGAAGCATTCGTCACTACAATTATGTCTAGCCATGGTTGCCAAATAGGTTCTCCCTTCAGAATATTGTCCTTGCAGGCCCACTACAGGAGATCCTGTGCGACCCTGAAGTAGGTCTGACATCTTGCCCGAGAACTGAGACCACTGTGTCCTGAGAGCCCATTGAAGGGATCTCATTCTCAAGCGAGCCTCTGGCACCAGAAAAATGCAGGATGCCAGGAGGCCAAGCAACCTCAAAATGTGAAAGACCAGAAGACGCTGGGCACTTTGGAATTTGGTGACCATATGCAGAACGTGCTGTGCCCTCACCTCGGGCGGCAAGGCGTTTCCCAAGGTTGTATCCAGGATTGCTTCCATGAACTGGAGTCTTAGAGATGGTATCATGTGGGACTTCTTATAATTGAAGTAGTAGCCCAGTCTGTGGAGAGAGTGGCAGGTGATGCTGAGATTTTCCAGGACTTGTTCGGGTGAACGTGCCCTGATCAGCCAATCCTCTATGTAGGGGTAAACTTCAATCCCCCCCATCTCCTCAGACTCGCTGCCACCACAGCCATTAATTTGGTGAAGACCCTCAGGGCAGAGGTCAGCCCAAATGGCAGAACTTCGAAACTGAAAGTGAGAGCCAACAACTGTGAACCTCAGGTACTTTCTGTGCTTGTGATGGATAGGCACATGAAAGTAAACATACTGAAGGTCCAATGATACCATCCATTCTTGGAGTTGGAGGACCTAACAGATCTGCGACAGGGTAACCATGGGCGTAATTATAGGGGGGTTGGGGGGTTTTGTCATCCCCCAACTTATGTGTCATGTCTTTCTGCCCCCCCCATCTTTTGGCAGGAGGTCCGGAGGCCGCACCGTGACTCCGGGCACCGGGTGAGCTGAATTACATTTTATTTTCTGTTTCTGCATGGGCGAACGGGGCGGGCCGGGCAAGTTTCTGCATTGTAGCCTTTATTTCCAGATAGTAACAGTATACGATATTTCATTCTCTGTTTGTCAGACAATGAAATTCGTTATGTGTGATGTGATGACGGGCACTATTATGCGCGTGGGTGGCAACATTCTAGAGTGTTCTTGTGGAGGCGAGCTCTGAGGCACCCTGGTCCCTGAGAGGCACGTGCACAGACAGTTTTCCCCACTGTGACTGACTGTTGGTGTGGGCCTTCTGTTCTGCCTTGCCTATGTTGCAGCCTTGCGGGAACCCAAACGAAGGAAGATTCGATCATCAATCGCACATGACAGCAGGTAAGATGTCACCCCCTCCGACCGATTGAGGTGGACATGCACAGGGTGTGCTATAGATAGCTTTTGGCTTGCACTGGTCAGAATGTGTGATGATGCTTTTGGGGTTTTTAAAATTAGAGGTTGGATGCATGTGTGTGAAATGTAGGTCCTTTCAAACTCTGGAACTCACTCCCCTATCATCTTCCTATGCTAAATAACCTTCTGGATTTTATCAGAGATAAAATTCAGCACCTTATTTAGCATAGGAAGATGATAAATTATCGCTAGCGCTTAGATACCTCAGTCGTAGGCACTTTCCAAATAAATGTACTACACAATATACTGCGGACAACTTTGAAGCTTCGTTACTCTTGAGTGTAAACTAGGCAAAAAGCTTTGCACATGCACGCTTTGCTAGACTGCAGTATGGCTCTGTGTGTTCATTATTTATGCGGTGCCCACCAAGGGCTGCACTGTCCCTTTGCTCCCTCATGGAACAGTCAGTTACAAGCAATGGTTCTTAGCAACAGAAAAGTCAAATTAATGCTAGACTACAACTTTCAGTGGTCAGGAGAGCTTGCCTGGGCATGGTACGCGTTTATTGCTTTGCTTTATCTACATAAGGGTCTAGAGCCACAGCAGATAATGTTATATGAAATCCTTCTGCACTTCTGCACACTCTTTAACAGTTCAAATAAGCCATTGATGTACAAAGGTCATATGTCCCATTTCGGTAAAGCAAGCTCTGGCATCGCCAATAGTTTTGTATAGGCATTATATCATGTGTCTGCTTAGGTGTGGGATGTTGGACTACATGCTGGGTGTGGGCATATGTGCAGTGTGAAGGGGTGTGTGGTTATATGTTAAATCTGAGCATATATGTGTATTATTAACATGCATGTGCAGTGTGAGGGTGGATTTGCATTATAAGGGTGTATGTGTGTATATGCGTAGTGAGCTTGTGCAGTGTTTTGTACAGAGCTTGTAAATTGGTTGGGTGTATGTACAGTGTGCAGATTTAAGCATAGTACTGTGACCATGTTGTGTGTGTATGCGCCTTGTGGATTCATCTGAATCGTGAGGGTGCATGTGTAGTGTGATGTGTGAACCCCTCTCCCCAGACCGCAGTCTAGAGTAAGGATAAACCTAACAATAGAGACAAGATACATTGGCCCTCATTACGACCCTGGCGGTAAGTGAAAAACGATGCCGGTAAAGAATAACCGGCATCGTTTACCGCTCCGGCCGATTCTGACCCGACAAAGCGCTATTAGCGGCACCGTAATTAAATGTGCCGCTAAAAGCGCCAGGGGCGCGAGCACGCGACCTCCCATGCCGTAAATACCGGCATGGCGCAAAGTGGGGAACATTACGAGTCGCGCGTACATGCAATTAACGCCCTTGTGAAGGCCGTAAAGTACCTTACCGCCATGGTGCAAATACCGCCATCGCGGACCAACCGTAAGCGGCCATGTGCAGTGTTCCCACAATCAGCACAGGTGGAGGCAATACAGACTGGGCAAGCACAAAAGGAGCACACCCCACCCCTTCCCACACCCAGTCACACTCCACAATGATTCCAATACTACTAGCAATGTTGGGGCTGGAGGACCTGATTGCAGTGGAAGTGCTACAACAACAACAACAACAACAGGCAGCACAGAGGAGACACAGGAGAAGAAGGAGGGTGTGGCAGGGCCAGCATGCCCCACCAGCACAGCCAGTGGCACCACGCAGGCAGCCCCCAATCCCACGCATCAGAGCCAATCCATTCAACCTAACCGCTGAGCAGATCCACACCCTGTACCGTCTGGACCGGGACACCATCACCACCCTTGTGGACATAATACATGACGACATTGTCAGCCTGATTGAAACACGCAACGCCATCCCACCCCTACTGAAGGTAGTGTGTGTGCTCCACTTCCTGGCCACAGGCACCTACCAGCACACAGTGGGGCACTTGCATGGCATTTCACAACCATTATTCTCACACACGCTGAACCAAGTGCTTGATGCCGTCCTCAAGCACACAGACGACCACATTTCCTTACCACGGTCTGCCCAGGAGATCTCAAACACCAAAGTAGGTTTCCATTCACTGGCCGGCATACCTGGTTGCATTGGCGGCATCGACTGCACCCATGTGGAATTGGTGGTCCCACATGCCATGGAGGTAGCGTACCACAACCGTAAACTATACCACTCAATCAACGTACAAATGGTATGTGTCTCGAACAGGATCATCACACATTGTTGTGCCCGATTCCCCGGATCAACCCATGATTCAATGGTCCTGCGGAACTCCACGATACCACGCTACATGGAGCGACATGCAGGGCAGAGATCCTGGCTTCTCGGTGAGTCGCATGTTATGCCCATGGAAATGTGATGTGGGTAGGTGATTGGAGTATTGACGCATACTTCATCTGGCTGAGATGGGGGGGGGGAGATGCATACTTCACCTGGATGAGATGGGGGGGGAGAGATGCATACTTCACCTGGCTGAGATGGGGGGGAGAGAGATGCATACTTCACCTGGCTGAGATGGGGGGGGGGGGAGATGCATACTTCACCTGGCTGAGATGGGGGGGGGGAGATGCATACTTCACCTGGCTGCGAGTGCCAGAGGGAATGGAGCATGCTCATACCCCAAAGCAGCCCAGACTGGAGCTGACACCTGACCACATAATTCAAGATGTAAGCAGCCCTACCATGTAAATGAAGCAGTGTCACAACCACTCCACGGCCATCTGCATGTGCACTGTACCAAATCAGACCGCACCCCACCTCAACAAAATGCACCTACAAGCAATGACTATAGCCAACACACAGCACCAAACATCATCAACTGAAAGGACAGTCCCCCATTACTGCATACAAAGGAGTCATATGAGGGTAAAATACATCAATACACCACTACACTGACACAGAGGCCCAACTGAATTGCATGACACCATTTGTTGTGCGTAGTGCGATCATCATTTGGCTGACATCAATTGTGCCAGGATGAAAGCATACAAATTACTGGACATCTGCCAGATCACAGAAACAACCGCTATGGACTAACACAGTGCATGGGCACTCACAAGGAACTGGACCCCCCTGCGCCCAGTAGTTGATGACATGCAAACCAGTCCATAAGAGGAATATACACATAGCAGTCACATCGTGTGTCTCCATTCATGCATAGAAATGGGGTTGAAATTAAGAAATAAATGCATGCCATGGTGTCACTTAATGAGGTCATATATGATGTGATAACTTACACATACATTGTTGCCCACATGCAGGTGATGCAGGCTATCCCTTGAAGAGGGGGCTCCTTACCCCAGTCCGGAACCCACAGAACAATCACGAGGAGGACTATAATCGTGCCCATACACGAACCCGTGTGGTGATTGAGCAGACATTTGGCCTCTTGAAGGCACGGTTTCGCTGCCTCAGCAGGTCTGGTGGGGCACTCCTGTAACGCCATGAGAAGGTGGCAAAGATCGTCATGGCATGTGTCAATATGTGTATCAGACGGAATGTGCCCCTGCCCCCTGACTCTGAACTGCAACCACCTGACGAAGAGGACGAGGAGGGTGGGGATGGGGCAGCACCTCAGGGAGGAAGCGATGCACAGCAGGGACGTGCCATGCGTCAGACTCTAATCAACCAATGTTTCTAGCACACATGGACGGGGGGTGTTACATGGAATGGCACTCGGGGCACTGGGTGTGTCAGGGACATGGACACTGTAGACTGTTAACCAATAAAGCACACGTACGCAATAAGCAATGTCCACACATGTGAATTATGAGTAACCAAAATGTGTATTGAAGAAGCATAACTAAGTGAACAAGCCCTCCACCCCACACACCCACTCCCCCCTCAACTCCCCAACACAGCCACTCCCCCCTTCCCCCTCAACTCCCCAACACACCCACTCGCTTCTCCCCCCTCAACTCCACCACACACCCACTCTACCCTGCCCCCTTAACTCCCCAACACAACCACTCCCCCCTCAACTCCCCAACACATGGTGTGCAGTACTGTCCACCAGTGGACCACATGGCACCAGTACGCAAGGCTGTGCCTACTGGCATCCACCTCTTCCAGCTCCAGGTGCCCCCCTGTCTGATCGCCGTAGGTTCCTGCCAGACCTGCGCACAGGGCTGGTCCTGGTGGAACTAGCAGCTGAGTATGTACTTGGTTGCTCGGATGGACGCATGTCCCGCATTGTTGCCACCATCTCAGACAGTACGTGCCGCACTGCGGCCAGTTCTGCGCATATGTCCTTTGAGCTCGACTCTATTGCTGACTTCAGGGAAGCAGCACATTCACGGATGTCCTCCCTCACACTACCACATTCAGTAATGTGCTGTGTCAAGAGGAAAGTGAGCTGCTGCTGGCGCCTTACAATGTCCTGGATACCCTCTTGGGTGTTTGGGGCTGGGGTGGATGTCTGAGGGGTGCCCGAAATACTGTGTTCCTCGTGCACAGTTGTGTTGGGCTGGGAGTTGCCGGCCATGAGTTAGCCAGAGACAGCCCGTGCATGCTGGTGTCAGGCAGGCTGCATGGGGACACGTGTGGGGAATGCAGAGGGCCAGTGGGGGCAGTTGCAACATGCAGCACATCCCCTTCCTCATCATCGGAGATTGCTGCTGTGGCAGCTGTTTCGCAAATTGTGCTGCTTGCAGCCGATGCAGTCCCTTCTGCCGCCGACACTTGGGTGATGCTGGCTGTTGTGGGCGCCATAGTGGGGGACGTAGAGCACATTGGTGCTGTGGCCTGTGGTGTGCTCTGATGTCATAGCGGTTGGCCTATGCCCCTTGAAGTGGAGGGCCGGTGTTGTCCCTCCTCTGCCCTGGCCTTTTTCCCTGGTGTGGCACCGGTGTCCTCATCAGCGCTGTCCAATTGTGTGCCTGTGGGGGACCAAAGGAGGGAGAGGGTTAGTGATGGGTCTACGGGCATTGAGCATGCATTGGGGTGGCTGCATTGATATGGATTGGTAGATGAGTCACATTGGGGGGAGTGACATACAGGTTGTCTCACTCTTGGGTGGGTGATGCATGGAGGCATTTGGGTTGCAACACAAATGGGGTGCATCATGCATGTAGACAAGGTGATGCTATGCACTGCCTGTAGGCAGTCTTGTGCTTATGTGTCTGGTGGACCCTGATATACATCATTGCACTGTCAGTTCATCTGGACATCATCGTGGTGGTATTGGCATTGTTAGATTTGAGACACCTACCCGCATCTGCTGATGACGGGGCTCCTCTCTCCATGTCCCCGACTCCCTCTATTGACTCGGTGCCTATGGTGGAGGCACATATCTCCTCCCATGGTTGGAGTTTTAGGGGCGACTCTGCGAGACTCTGGAGAAGCGCTCCTGGCGCAGCCGATCTCCAGTTTTTTTTCAAAACTTTTGGCACCCTAAATTCAGACAGGTGGTGGTTGAGGTGTGTGAGAGTTCTGGGGGTCAGATGGCTCCTGGTTGTGGTGGATGGCAATGGATTGTGTTTTTAAAGATGGCCGCCGTGCTCATTCCCGTTCGTGTGCGATGACGCTACTTCCGGATCCGCTTATTTACGGTCACCGCTAATAGTGGTTGCCGCTATTTGAGGTGACCGCTATTAGCGGTGACCGCTAATGCCGATGGCTAGGATGCCGGAGGTGCTATTTCCACTGCATACAATGCCGGAAAGGGGGATTTTTCGGCCTTTAGCGGCATGGCGGTGAGTTCATTACCGGCATGGGGCAAAGCTTGTGCCCGCGAACTCGTAATGGGCCGCTTTTAGCGGTCTATTGCCAACATGGACACAGTAATTGCGCCATGCCGATAATGACCGGCACTTACTGCCAGGGTCGTAATGAGGGCCATTGACACGAATTGGAGGGGTGTCAGTATCTGCATAATGTAAAATGGGAAAATGTTCTTATTTGGGTGTATGTTTAATGTCGTTTGAGGAGAGGATGTCAATTATTGATCAAACCTATGCCACTACAGAGCTGTGGCACACTTTACATATTTTACTTGATAATGAATGCGTAATTTGAGATGCGTGCGTGTGAACGTGTTCTTTATAAATGTATTGTTAGGAAGCTTTAGAAAGCAGATTATAAATCGCAGTGCGCTGCTTGTTTTTTTCCTTCATTGTATGTAATTGAGTCAGGTGCCTTGCTGGAGGATTAAAAAGTAGAACCACTTCTGTACAGATGCGTTCTAAATTACTTATCATACCATATCAATTAAAATAGCGGCAATGTATTGCATACTGCTTCGAGATCGGTCGCTGCTTGTGTGCATGTTACTGGTGAAGCATCGGTCCTGAGTTTTATGATTAATACGGAAACAAATTGGTGTTCCTTGCAGAGAAAAATGGCGAGGGGACAGGGGAGCGCGTTTTCCATACTACTCGTGACAAACCCTAATCGGGGAAAAAATAAGTTTGTGCTTGTTGGCCCTCTTTGCGCAACAACTGCACTCCATAAAGAAAGTTGCTCCAAACAATCAGTTTTACCCACTGAAGACTGGGAACAAAAGAATAGCTAGGTAAGGGGGGTATGAGGTTCAACGTGGTAGGGGAGACCAGGGGATGGTGAGGTAATGGGAGTGCAATGAGAAGCAGGCACTTGTCCAGAGGGGTGGCGTTGGAGGGGATACCAGAGGTAGTGACAGC
Organism: Ambystoma mexicanum; assembly: GCF_040938575.1. Lineage (NCBI taxonomy): Eukaryota > Metazoa > Chordata > Amphibia > Caudata > Ambystomatidae > Ambystoma > Ambystoma mexicanum. The sequence goes on along the minus strand of NC_090929.1, from coordinate 334,358,084 downwards.
AGCGTAGTTAGAAGCGGACAACGGATGTAATGTGCCACGTCGGAGGGGATACCAGGGCTAGGTGAGGTGATGGGAGACAGGCAGCAGCAGTGAGAAGGTGTCATGAGCCGCGCAACACCGCCCACCTCCCAACGCATAACACCGCCCGCCTCCCAGCGACACCCTACATGCGGCGGTGGTCCTTCCCGGGTGCGCCCCTTCAGAGGCCGTGGCGCCGGGCTCCCCGGGTGACCCAGTGAAGAAGCGATCACGTGACCCAAGCACCGGCTCAAAAGTACACTGAAGCCGAGCTTCCGCGCTTCTCAGCTGTTTTCAGCATTACGAGTGGCGTTGTGTTTTTCCTGGATCTTGACCTTATGGCTTTTTAACCCTGGTTTCTGGTGATTTTGGACTGTCTTGCCTGCTCCTTGGATTTGGTTGCCCGGACTTTGCCTTGTGGATTTTTGACTTTCTGGTTTGCATCATTGGACCTGCTTCTTACGGATTTCGGACTTGGCTTTTGGAACTTTCGAGTTTTGCCTTCCTCAGATCTTGGAAACTTTGGCTTTGGACATTTTGGAACTGCTTCTGGAACTCCCCTTTGGCTCAAGGTTGTTTTGAACTTCGGCTCAACACCACGTCAAGCCCCAAGTGAGGGGGTTCTGACCCCCCAGCGCCCCCGGCTGTCTCCCCTGGTTCTTCTCCCATGCTAGGTAGGTCCCAATCCATTTTCTTGATTATTGTTAATTCCCAGGTTACTGGAAGCAAATGAGTGGGCACCACGGGAGTATAAACCTGTTTAGTGTCCTTAAAGGTCTCTAATGTGATGAGTCTTTTTAAAGAAATATGGTTCAATGTACAGGAGCCGGCTGAAAAAGGTTTGGAGACACCCAAGCCCAAAAACAGTAGAAGCAAAAGATTAGGTAAAATACCCATTCATAGAGCCGCTCTCTGAAATCCCAATCTGGGTTTTATGTTAGTCGAAATTTTTCTAAATGCAGTTAACATTGAAAACTACAACAAGTTTGAATTTTTTCTTGAATCAGCTGTAATGGTCACACTAACTGCATTTAGAAAAATTTCGACTAACATAAAACCCAGATTGGGATTTCAGAGAGCGGCTGTATGAATGTGTATTTTACCTAATCTTTTGCTTCTACTGTTTTTGGGCTTGGGTGTCTCCAAACCTTTTTCAGCCGGCTCCTGTACATTGAACCATATTTCTTTAAAAAGACTCATCACATTAGAGACCTTTAAGGACACTAAACAGGTTCATACTCCTGTGGTGCCCACTCCTTTGCTTCCTGCTTTTTTTCCCTCCGTTTGGTGAGACACACAGCAGTGGTGGCACACATTTTCAAGAAATTTACTTAACACAACGAAGAATATGTCATTTGAGGACATTGAAGGTTTATCTAACAAATGTGCTGAAACCCTCGGTTTCTCATCTGAGGAAGCATCTGCCATTCTCGGACTCATTAGCGAAACCTCTATTGGTGCTCATGGTACCACACAAAAGGATCCAGCTAAACGGATTAAAAAATTAGAATATCTCATACGCAAAGAGATAAACAGGAAACTACATGCCATTACCCTCGGACGGTACTACAAAAATCAGCGCATCCCTAGGGGGCTTCGCATTCAGCTCCGACCAACCTTGTGCAAAGAGAGTAAAGAATTTGTTCGGAGGTGGGAAGCGATATTGAGCAAGTGTTCATTGGATCTCATCCTGCTAACTATCCAGGAATTATCAAAAAATCTAACGACCCTTAGTACAGAAATCGAGGAGATCGAGAAAGAGTTAGTTGGTACACTTGGAAGAGAAGAATATGATACCATACTACTAGAGATCAACACTAAACTTGAAGCTTATAAGTCTGAGCTTGAGCAAAAGAAGGTTAAGAAATTTAAACGTGATACTTAGGACTACATTAACGTGAAGTATACACCTGGATGGACAGATACGGCCCAGTAGCACCTAAGAAACTTTTCAAATATACATCGGACAATACTTCCAATTCTGACTCAGAGGCCCAAAGAGAGTCTGAGACTCCAGTCGAACAACCCACCGACAACCACAGATGACAAACCCATCAGCACAAGCTCCGTCCACTTCTTTTCTAGGGGCCCGCCGAAAAGAACCCGCAGAGGGAGGAGGCAGCGTAAGAAACAAAACTCAGACCAGATTGCAGCAGAAGAAAAGCTAGTCATAAATATATCTGAGAGGAGACTGAACAAGGCGGAGGAAGAGACTCTACAAAAGGGTCTGAGTTTCGTACCTACTTACGGAACCACTTTGTTTGACACGAAGATTGAACTATACAAGTTTGTTCGCAAACTCAAACTTAAAGTCTTTTTCAAGGAACTGGAGACACAAGAAAGTCCGATTAAGATTCCAGACTATCAAGAATTTAGAACCAAAAGTGGGTTTGTTCCACCTATCAAGGTACCATCTATAGAAATTTTCCGAAAACTGGTCACCATGGACCTTGAACGCATCAGCTATAAGAATCCTCCTCACAGGAACCTAAAACCTCACGAGATGAAGTTAGTTAGGGACCTGTATAGTGACAAGAGTATTACCATCCGTCCAGAGGACAAGGGAGGAGCCTTAGTCATTCAGAATACGGTTGACTATGACGCTGAATGTAAAAGACAGCTCCAAGATCATACTACATATGCAACCCTGGACCATGATCCTACTCTTACAATCAAACAGAATCTGGAGAATCTTTTGGCTAAAGCACACGAATTGGAGTGGATCAATGAGCATACACAAAAATTTCTCTTGAAAGAACATCCTAGAATACCTAATTTCTACACGTTACCGAAGATCCAAAAAGATGCTACAAAACCACCAGGTAGACCAATTGTTGCAGGTATAAAAAGCATTAACCAACCTCTAGGCATCTACATTGACTTCTTCCTACAGCCGCTATTACAAGAAACCAGTACCTACACTAGGGATACCACCCATTTCCTACAGAAACTTAACTCCTTGACACCTCTGCCAGAAGATTTGATGTTCACTATAGACGTCAAAAGCTTGTACACCTCTATGCCCCACGATTTAGGGATAGAAGCTGTAGAGTGGCTTTTACTGAAAGCACCAGAGATACGTGCCCAGAAAGAATTCATACTGGTACTGTTACAATTTATTGCAGAGAATTCCTACTTTCAATATGGCAACCAGTTTTTTCTACAGACTGCAGGAACATCAATGGGGGCCACCATGGCACCCTCATATGCCAACAACTTTATGCATAAATTTGAGACAGATTTTGTACTGGATAGACATGAATGGAATAAGGATATCCGTATATGGACGAGATACATAGATGACATCTTTGGGGTTTGGAAGGGGACCAGAGAGTCCTTTGAGACATTTTTTGAATATCTTAACAACATTGACCAAAGGATACAGTTCACTAGAGAGCTCTCGTATGACACTATAACTTTCCTGGATGTCCAAGTTAGGAAGTAACTGACCAACTACAGTACCTCACTGTTTTGGAAAACAACGGATCGCAATAATCTCCTGCACCGTCTCAGCTTCCACCAGCCGAGCCTACTTAAGAACCTGCCATACAGTCAATTACTAAGGGTCAAAAAGATAGTGAGTGACCCTGAAACTATAGAATGCAACAGATGGAGATGAAAGGAAAATTTCTGGCCCGTGGATACAAACAAAATGAACTGGACCTAGCATCCGACAAAGTTGATGCCTTGTCACGAGAGACTCTATTGTCAGGACAGAATCCTAAGGACAAGAGAGAGCTTAAGTCACCGGTATATGTGTCCAAGTTTTCCACGCAAAGTGATAAAATCAAGAGAACCATCATGAAACACTGGGAGATCTTTAAGAATGACGTCCGAGTACAAGATCTATTCAGCAAGAAACCTGTCTTTGCTTACCAACGCAGTAGGAACCTCAGAGACGAACTGGTGCAAACCAAACCCACAACAAAAGAACTCATGACACAGCGTACTGGGACTTATCCTTGTCTTCATTGTGTCAACTGCAACTTTGTTATCAAAGGGAACATCATTAACCATCCAAGAACAGGGCAGAAAATTATGCTTAAAACTTTTGGCACGTGTGACAGCAGAAACGTCATCTATGGTATTAAATGCCCATGTGGGAAATTCTATGTTGGACAGTCGACACAAACAGCTAAGTTGAAGTGGGGTGAACACCGGTCCTGTATTCGTAATGCAAACACTAATTCTGCCGTGGCACGTCATTGGATGGCCAATGGACATAACGTGTCACAGATAAGATTTGTGATTTTGGAAGTGCTAACTAAGAATAGTCCTCATGAGGATTTATGCCAACGTTTGAACCTCAGAGAAACATACTGGATTGACAAACTTGCCAGTTTGGTACCTAATGAACTAAATGAGGAGATTAACCTTCACCGTTTCCTCTAAATGTTTTCTCTGATTGTATGTTGCAATCTTTTGTTTTCTCTTAGTGTATGTCACAATCTTCTGTTTGGATCAGATGGCACCTAGGTGCAGATGGCACCACTACACACATGACCTGAATGTTGATGGTCATTTGGAATGGATATAACTTCTCACATACACATGTAAATGATTCTCATACAGTGACCTACAGGCTGCGCATCCTGGAGTCTCTTCCAAGGCCCAAGTTGCCATCTTCACGGACGACAGCCATAAGCAGGATGAAGGGACACGCATATATTGCATAATATAGCCACGAGGTTTGGTTTTAAGGGGTGGTTGATTGTATAATGACATTTAAGCACACATAAATACTGTGCTACATTTCCTCCCGACCTGTGTTCATCGAACAACAATTACTGTTAACATTTTATTTTATTCTATTTTTTTTCCCTCTGATTATCCCCATTAATTTTGATGTCCCCATTGATTAACCGGAATGGTAATTTTTGGTATTTTTTCTATTTCCATGAATTATGCATTTTTCTTTGCTTTTCATTTTTTGTGATTACTTTTTCTATAATATGCCCAGGATGTCCCATCATTATTTGTTTTCATGATTTTCAAGCCCATTGGCTTGCTTGCAGACACGGATCGTGGCTCACGCTCTCTAGCGAGGAGCCGCAATCACGTGTCACATCAAATGAGGTTGCTCGGCAACGCGCCGATGCAACAAGGACAGTCTGCTTTCGGCAGACACGGAGAGAACAGCTCTGCACCGTTTCCTTTAAGCAGTAAGGCAGTTTCCACGCTTGCCACTACTCGATGCGTTACTATATGCTTGAAAGGCTCCTTATGCACACCTTCTTGTTTGCAGCCACTGCTCATCGAGCCTGGTGCTGCTGTCTGTTTTTTGAAGCTTAGAAAACGCCACTATTTACCTACACAAGGTAATGGACCATTTTCCCTTCTTAATTGGTTACTTGACACCACTTCTAACCGTGGTACTGATCTGTATTCTGTATTTTCTTTATTTTTCCGTCATTTCCTGCCTTCTGATTCTGCATACGATACTACCGGGTATGTGCAATCTTTCACATGTTATTTTATGTTATTTTATTTAACCATTTGAATGATGACTGTTCATGTTCATGTTTACATACACATGCTTTGTTGGATATGGGATTGATTATATATGGACACTATCTATGTTATGGCTGGCACGATTTCATGCATATATTATGTTTAAATGGATTAGACTTGCCCTGATGAAGGAATTGTTTTATTCCGAAATGCATTGGCACAATATAAGTTTACAGATAGAGTGACTTATGCCAAATTCCTCCTCACTAAGGACAATATTAGTGATTATTCGTTACTTTTTTACAAAAAACTTTGGTTTGAAGGATAAAACCAACATTGAAAACTACAACAAGTTTGAATTTTTTCTTGAATCAGCTGTAATGGTCACACTAACTGCATTTAGAAAAATTTCGACTAACATAAAACCCAGATTGGCATTCCCAGGATGCTGCCTTATACTCACACTCACCTGCTTTTCCCTTGCAGCACCTGGTACCCATGTCCTGACCCTTTACACCTGTGGCCTCAATAACTGTTGAGGGAGTATATTATTCTCTCCTTTACTGGTGCTTGGGGACGGAGGTACCCATAGACATCGCAGAGGTTTCGTTGTGACAGACTGAGAAGCCTTCTCTGCCTTGGCTATGGATGCCGCCGCCGCGGACCAGGTGGCTGCTCTAGTACAGGCCATTACGGTTCTCAGAGCGGATATGTCTGCTGCCACGGCCGCTATCCATCAGCGACTTGACACTATACAAAGCGAACGCCATGCACTCCCTCCTGATCCTGAATTCGGGGATAGCACTTCTCAGATGAGCCCACCAGCCCCTGTTCCGACTCCTGCCCCGGTCTACGTTCCCACGCCGTTCCCCTTGGCCCCTCCCAAAAAGTTTCAAGGAGATCCCAGCAAATTCCGTACTTTCATTAATCAGTGCAAACTTCATTTTTTATGCCGCCCCCTAGCTTTTCCCGATTCCACAACGAAGGCGGCATTCACACTCTTGCACCTGGGAGGCATAGCAGCCGCCTGGGCCAACCTATTGCTAGAAACAAACAGCCCCGTACTATACGATTTCGATTTGCTAATCGCAGAAATGACGAGAGTGTTTGATACCAGACACAAAGCACAGACACGGGATCTAGAATTGTTAGAATTGGCTCAAGGTAAGAGTCCACTGGTGGATTACATTACTCGCTTCAACCAATTGTCAGTGGAGACAGCATGGCCGGAGAATAAAAAGGCTGTGGTGTTTTATCGTGGTCTAAATGAGGCTATGAAAGATGCACTGGCAGTTGTACCTTTGCTGCCGGCACAATATCCCAAACTCGTGGATCTGGCACTACAGGTCGATGCCCGAAGGGCTGAGAGAAGAGTTGAGGCTAAAAAATCTGTTCCCTTTTCGAACCCAAGCATCAGCGATTCCACTACTGAGCCTATGCAAATCGGCTGGGTCCGTAGCCCTATCATGGCTACCGAAAGGGAACGCCGTAGAGCCTCCAACGCATGTTTTTACTGCGGGTTGAACGGCCATTACGTCCGGGAATGTCCTCGACGTCCTAAACCTAAAGCGGAGGTTTTCGGAAAGCCCGTCCCTAAGTGAGGGGGTTCGGACGGGTCCTCCCTTTCCTTCCTCCTCACCTTCAACATTAGTGGGACCCATGCATATTCAGGCCCTTCTATTTTCCCCCGGCAACACTCCACATCAGGTTCACTTGGCGATCGATTCAGGGGCCACCGGGAACTACGTTGACATAGCACTAGCCGCCTCACTTAAGTTACCCATTTTGAACAAACGACGACCGGAACCTGTGCAAGCTGTTGACGGTTCATCGCTCGTCTCAGGCCCAATCAAGCAACAGACAGCACCATTGACCCTTGTCATCCACGAAAAACACAAAGAAACCCTGTCATTTGATCTTATCACGACACCACAATTTGGTCTCATCTTGCGTCTTCCGTGGTTGTGAACCCACAATCCAATCGTTGATTGGGCCCAGAGTAAGGTGCTATTCGAATCCCCCTATTGTCAAAATCATTGCCTGGTATACCCTGAGCCGGTGACCTCCCCTTCTCAAGTGTTGGGCGCTTTGGCCCATTTGCAGCTCACGGATGAGCAGGATTTGGAGTCTGATCCTCCTAACCATGTCGTGGGGGTCACCGCTTCTGGCATACCTGCAGATTACAGGGTTTACCTGGATGTTTTTGACAAAAGAAAGGCTGAAGATCTCCCGCCACACAGACCTTATTACTGCCCCATCGACCTCGTCCCTGATGCCGTAATCCCTTGTGGTCGGATCTATTCCTTGTCTCCCACGGAAGATCAGGCCCTTAAGGACTACCTACAGACCGCCTTAAGAATAGGCAACATTCGCCCATCACAGTACCCTGCTGCCAGTCCCATCTTTTTCGTCCCCAAAAGGGAAGGAGACTTACGTCCCTGTGTAGACTACCGCCGTCTCAACCAAATCACCATAAAGAACCGATACCCGATTCCCTTAATAAACCCCCTTCTAGACAATCTTACTCATGCTGTACTTTTTACTAAACTTGACCTCAGGGGGGCCTACAATCTTATTCGAATAAGACAGGGGGATGAGTGGAAAACTGCCTTCTGTACCCGACATGGACTCTTTGAATATACCGTCATGCCTTTCGGACTCTGCAATGCCCCTGCGACATTTCAGAGATTCATGAATGACATCTTCCATGATATCCTAGATATATTCGTCATAGTCTATCTAGACGATATTCTGATATATTCCTCTTCGTTCTCATCACACGTAACTCATGTTAGAGAGGTACTCCACAGGCTTAGGACCAACGTCCTGTTTGCCAAGCCTGAAAAATGCCTCTTTCATGTTACAGAGGTGGATTTCTTGGGGTTTCACATCACTCCTAAAGGTCTGTCCATGAATGCGGCCAAGGTTGATGTTGTTCTGAACTGGCCAGTACCCACGACAATTAAGGCTTTGCAATCATTTCTCGGGTTCGCAAATTTCTATAGAAGGTTTATTGCAGGGTTTTCCTCCATAGCTGCACCGCTTACTCGCCTGACCAGTCCCTGAGAACCATATGTTTGGACGAAAGCACAGGATCTGGCTTTCGAAACATTAAAGGCGCCCTTCACTTCCGCTCCTATTCTGCAACACCCAAACCCTGATTTACCTTTTATAGTGGAAGCATATGCCTCATCATTTGCATTAGGGGCTGTGTTGTCGCAACATTGTCCTGCCTCAGGGATGCTGCACCCCGTCGCCCATCATTCCCGCAAGTTCACCGCTGCAGAACAACATTACACTGTAACCAAAAAGGAGTTACTCGCTGTTAAGGACGCATTTCAGGTTTGGAGACACCACTTGTTGGGAGCAAAAATCAAATCGTCGTTTATTCTGACCACCGCAACCTACAAGACCTGGCGAACCTGAAATGCGTAAACAGTCGACAAGTCCGTTGGCACCTGTTCTTCTCCACCTATGACTTTGTCATACGACATCGTCCTGGCACCGGTCATGGTAAAGCAGATGCTCTTTCACGTTTACAGGGTGGAGAGTCTCTTCCTGTGTTCCCTGAACACCTCCTGGACAAAAGTCATGTTATCTGTCTATGCACTCCTTCAACCGACCTGGTCAGTTCTGTCTGCAGTTGGGCTTCTACACATTCCAATGACATGAGTGAATGGGATTTAGTGTATCACGAAGGATTACCCTTTATGCAAGGCCTACTGTTCCTCCCCACCACGGACACGCGTATTCAGGCTCTCAAGTGGTCTCATGACGCTCCAGTTAAAGGGCATCCGGGGCAACAAAAAACCCTCGCATTATTAAAGAGATGGTGGTGGTGGCCGTCCATGCGCAGAGATGTAACTAACTATATTTCAAACTGCCCAATTTGTGCTCAATGTAAAAATACTAAAGGACGTCCGTTGGGTCTGCTTCAACCATTGGCCATTCCTCCCCGCCCCTGGCACACAGTAACAATGGACTTTATAACCGATTTGCCGAAGGTCCAGGGTCATGATACCATATAGGTCGTGGTGGATGCATTCACCAAGATGGCACGCTTCGTCCCATGCACCGACATTCCTTCAGCACCGACACTAGCCAGATTGTTTTTTCAATCGGTATTCTGTCTCTTCGGATTACCTTCGGTGATCATTTCCGATAGGGGTTCCCAGATCACCTCTAAGTTTTGGCGCTCCCTCACTCGTCTCTTGGGCATAGATGCTCGTTTCTCGTCTTCATATCACCCCGAGACTGACGGCCAGACCGAACGTTGCAAACAGACACTAGAACAGTATCTTTGCTGTCTCTCTCTTCAACATCAATATACCTGGTTCCAAGTTCTGCACCTTGCAGAATTCGCATATAACAACGCACCTCATTCTGCCACCGGTTTCTCTCCGTTTTATTCCATGTATGGACAACATCCCAGAGTCTTTCCCGTTCCTGACTTCTCCACTACATTGACTCCTGCGGCAGCCGACTGCATTAGGGATCTGAAGGGCGTACATGCTCAGACCCTGGTGCATTTGAAGGATGCCCAGACCGCCATGTGCCGTGCGGCCAATAGACATCGTGCCCCGGCCCCTTGCTACTCGGTTGGGGATAAGGTCTGGTTGTCCACCCGCCACCTACGGATACCAGGTTGCCATAAGCTCCTTCCCCGTTTTGTTGGCCCGTACTGAATTTCGAGGGTCATTAACCAAGTGGCCTTCCGTCTGACCATACCCTCCTCATGGCGCATACACCCAGTGTTTCACACTTCCCTGTTAAAACCCTGTCGGCCCCTCACAAGGCCACTGCTGCCGCCGGATCCTCTTGTGCAAGGGTCCTCAGATGAGTATGAGGTGAGGGACATATTGGGATCTCGTCTTCGTAATGGGGTCTTGTACTACCTGATTGATTGGGCCGGCTTCGGCCCGGAAGAGAGGTCATGGGAGCCTGCATCTAATGTTCACGCCCCCCTTTTAGTGTCACGATTCCATCGGGAGCATCCGCCCTGCCCACGTGGACGTGAGCCTTTAGGTGGGGGTTCTGTCACGAGCCGCGCAACACCGCCCACCTCCCAACGCATAACACCGCCCGCCTCCCAGCGACACCCTACCTGCGGCGGAGGTCCTTCCCGGGCGCGCCCCTTCAGAGGCCGTGGCGCCGGGCTCCCCGTATGGGGGAGGCGGCGCACAACGTCATGGAAACTGTGGCCGCGGTGGCGCTGGGGTGGATCGGTCCTCACCACCCCGGCTTCCTGGTCACGTGGTCAACGCCAACGTGATGCTGAAGGAGCGGCCCGCCCAGCCAATCCTGTTGCCGCTTCCCGGTTGCAAGGGTCACATGATACGCGACGCCACTCACGTGACTCAGTAAGGAAGCGATCACGTGACCCAAGCACCGGCTCAAAAGTACACTGAAGCGGAGCTTCCGCGCTTCTCAGCTGTTTTCAGCATTACGAGTGGCGTTGTGTTTTTCCTGGATCTTGACCTTCTGGCTTTTGAACACTGGTTTCTGGTGATTTTGGACTGTCTTGCCTGCTCCTTGGATTTGGTTGCCCGGACTTTGCCTTGTGGATTTTGGACTTTCTGGTTTGCATCATTGGACCTGCTTCTTACGGATTTCGGACTTGGCTTTTGGAACTTTCGAGTTTTGCCTTCCTCGGATCTTGGACACTTTGGCTTTGGACATTTTGGAACTGCTTTTGGAACTCCCCTTTGGCTCAAGGTTGTTTTGGACTTCGGCTCAACACCACGTCAAGCCCCAAGTGAGGGGGTTCTGACCCCCAGCTGTCTCCCCTGGTTCTTCTCCCATGCTAGGTAGGTCCCACTCCATTTTCTTGATTATTGGTCATTCCCAGGTTACTGCCTCATACTCACACTCACCTGCTTTTCCCTTACAGCACCTGGTACCCGTGTCCTGACCCTTTACACCTGTGGCCTCAATAACTGGTGAGGGAGTATATTATTCTCTCCTTCACTGGTGCTTGGGGACAGAGGTATCCATAGACATCGCAGAGGTTTCGTTGTGACAGAAGGCGACAAGTGGGGGCGGGGGAGGTGCCGTGTGGAAGGGGTAAACAGGTGAATATGAGTTGATGGGAGACTTGTCCAGGGGGATGTGAGGTGCGCCACATGAGAGGGGAGACCAGGGGTAGATAGGTAAGTAAGGTGATGGAAGAGGGGCTTCGTGAGGGGGGACGAGCCATGGCTAGGAAAGTGTGGGGTACTGAGAAGTCGAGGTGCTGGATGAAGTGTAAGTTCAAATTTGGAATGACGTGGTGGAGCTGCGATGGGGAGTAGGCATATACATAAGAGAATCTGAGATGGGGGAAGACAGGTACTTTAAGGTTAGGGACATTCTATGGGGCATGTAAGGGGATAAGAGAAGGGCAGTGATAAGCAGAACAGGAAAGCCCAGAGAAAACTAGTGGGCGAGGGTCTAGCAACACCTAAGGATTCAGCCCTAACTCCCATAATCCTCGAGGTATTTAAAGAGGCATATGAGAAAGGAACAAGTTACTTACCTGCAACTGTTGTTCTCCAGCATGGGTCTGGCATGGATTCACATGCTCATGAATATTCCACGTCGTCAGGCTGGGAATCCTCTGTACAGAAAAAAAAATCAGTATCAGTTTTGTTTCTGATCTGTCTTTCCTAGTAGTAACCAATCACTGATCTCTGGATCATACTGCCCACAGCCAATGACTGCCCTCTCCCTAAGCCCCGCCTCCGGCAGCCATCCTCAGATTTGGTAGCATGTAAAGTGGCAGTATGACCAAGTGAAGAGCCGCAGAGGGGTAGGCGGGAGGGTTCGCATGTGAATCCATGCCAGACCCATGCTGGAGAACAACAGTTACAGGTAAGTAACTTGTTCCTTCTCCAGGTTGGGGTCTGGCATGGATTCACATGCTCATGAATATAAGATTACATAGCAGTACACACATGCACAACCACGGGAGGTGGCAAAAGGCTCAACATTAAGCAATACATAAACTCAACATTACACAACTCTTACCTCCTCACCAGGCCCTTCAGGTGAACAAGTTGCGCAGCACTGCTTGGTTGACCCTGGACTCCTCCCTGGAATCCTGATCGACGCAGTAGAATTTCGTGAAGGTGTGCGTCGACCTCCACGTAGCAGCCCTGCAGATGTCCAGCAGGGGCACACCAGACAAGAACGCCGTGGTAGCAGCGATCGCTCTGGTCGAATGGGCTCTCGGACGGCCGGGCAGCGGTCGGTTTGCCAACCGGTGACAGTGCATGATACAGCCGGAGAGCCATCTGGAAATGGAAGCCTTCGAGAGAGCCTTCCCTTAATTCACAGGCCCAAAGTTCACAAAAAGCTGTGACGTCTTCCGAAAACTCTTTGTGCGGTCCACGTAGAACTTCAGCGCTCTAGCTACATCCAGCGAGTGCAAAGTCCTCTCGGCTGGCGACGAAGGCGACGGGAAGAAAACTGGTAACACCAAGGGCTCGGTGAGGTGGAAGTCCGACGGCACCTTAGGCATGAAGGAGGGATGCGTCCTGAGCACCACCCTTGTGTCGTGAAAAGTCAAGTATGGAGGCTTGCAAGATAGGGACTGAATCTCTCCCACGCGTAGTGCGTAGGTGATGGCCACAAGAAAAGCTGTTTTCCACGATAGGAACTTCAATGGTGCTGTATGCATGGGCTCGAAAGGAGCCCCCATGAGCCTAGTCAGCAACACGTTGAGCTCCCACGCCAGGGCTGGGGACTTCACCGGCGGGAACGAGCGGAATAGTCCCAGGCGATGAGACTACAAGGACACCCGTCCTGTTGTCCTGGTGCATCTGGAGATGGCAGCCAGATGTATCTTGATGGAGGCGTGAGCTAGTCCAGCCTTGGCCAACGACAGTAGGTATGGCAGTACTTGCGGGCCGGTAATCCGTAGAGGGTTAATCTTCTGTGCCCAGAACCAGACAGAGAACCTCTTCCATTTGTGTCCTTAACACTTGAGAGTTGAGGACGCTCTGGCCTTCGCAAGAACCTCTCTGCAGTGTCGTATCCCCCAAACTGTAGTGCTGCAGGTGTCAGGCCTGCAAGTTCAGCGACTTTGGGTCATGATGAAGAATGGCACCTCCTTCTCTGGAGAGAAGATCCGCGTCCACGGGCACTCCGATTAGTGGGGACGCCGATAAGTACAGAAGGTCCGGGAACCAGATCTGTCTCGGCCACGCCAGTGCAACGAGGATCATCCTGCACCGGGACCTCTTGAGCTGGTTAACGAGCCGGAGTAGCAGTGGCCACGGCGGGAAAGCATAGAGGAACAGGTTGTCCCAGGGGAACGAGAAAGCATCTCCCATGCTCCTCGGTTGGGGGAACTTGCTGGCAAACGTCTGACACTTGGAGTTCGTCGCCGTCGCTAAGAGATCGACCTGGGGTCTGCCCCACAGCCTGAAGAGTCGATCCACTTGATCCTGGCGTAGCTCCCACTCGTGAGTCGGCGATGGTGTTCTTTATCCCTGCCAGTTGAAAGGGTACCAGAAATATCCCCTGGTCGACGGCCCAGTGCCACAGATCCTGGGCTTTCTTGGACATGGCTGGGGATCTGGTTCCACCCTGCTTCCTGATGTAGAACATCGTGGTGGTGTTGTCGGTGAAGATTCTCACCACCTTGCCCTTGAGGGACGGAAGAAAAGACCTGAGGGCCCAAAACACTGTGCGGAGCTCCAGAATGTTGATATGAAGCTGTTTTTCCGCCGGGAGCCAAAGGCCTCTCGCGTGGAGATCTCCGGTATGCGCTCCCCCCACCCTTCCAGGGAGGCATCCGTCGTCACCGTTACCTGGTGAGCTGGGGTCTGAAAGTCTGCACCCGCCGTCAGATGAGTGCGGGTGCCCCACCACCGGGTCGCTCTTCGGAAGGTCTCGTTGAGCAGTATCCTGTCCTCGAAGCTGCCCCTCGCCTGGATCCAGCGTGCGTCGAGGAACTCTTGCAGTGGACGCATTCGAAGTCTGCACAGGCGTACCAGATAGATGCAGGAGGACATCATCCCGAGAAGGTATTTGATGGATCTTAACCTGGCTACGTCCATGGATAGCAGGCGTTGCACCTTGCCCAGGATGGCTTTCGTCCTTTCGTCGGACAGCGAGGCCAGCCGTGCCACTGTGTCGAGCTTGGCTCCCAAAAACAGGGCGACCTGCGAAGGGACCAGATGGGATTTGAGGAAGTTGATGGAGAACCCCAGGTCCGTGAGTAGCTGGACGGTCTTCGCTGTGTGTTCTACAGCGAGCTCCCTTGTCCTTGCTCGGATGAGCCATTTGTCCAGGTAGGGATAGACGTGGATCCCTTGCAGGCGTAGCCACGCAGCCACCGGTGCTAGGCACTTGGTGAATACCCTGGGAGCCGACTTTAATCCGAACGGGAGGGCCTTGAACTAGTAGTGCTGTCCTTGGACCATGAACCTGAGGAACATCTGGTGTCCTTTTAGAATGGGGATGTGGAAGTAGGCATCCTCCAAGTCCAACGACGACAGGAAATCGTCCTCCTCCAGCTGTCCCAGCACGTGCTGGAGGGTGACCATCCGGAACTTCTGAGCCTTGATGTACTTGTTCAGTCGCCGCAGGTCCAGGATGGGACGCCAACCTCCCGTCTTCTTCTTTACCAGAAAGTATCTTGAGTAGACCCCGGAGCCCTAAAGTCTCTTTGGGACTAGCTTGATGGCACCTTTCTTGAGCATCGCCCTTACCTCCAGCAGCAGCTGGGGTACGTGGCTTTCCTTCCTGGCCACGGGTGGCACGCGAGGGCACTTCTTTAGAAACTCGAGGGCGTGCCCCAGGGCCAGGGTTTCCAGCACCCAACGGTCGGTGGAGATGGACTCCCACACGCTGATGAACTTCGCCAGCCAGCCTCCCACCGGGGTGCTTCGGTGGGGGTCCGACACCACGGTCGGTTCAGTCCTGTTTCGAGGCCGCCTAGCCGCCTTGACCTCCCTGGCGATGACGGTGGGAACCTCCAGACTGGCCCCGTCCACTATAGGCCTCCTGCGACGAGGAATGGGCCGCTTGACGGTAGGTAGAGGAGCTGCTGCCGGAACCTTTGAAGGCCCCTTGCTTGCCTCCGGTGTTCCGAAAGGACGGCCGTCGTTGCTGGAGAACTCCCAGGGCCCGGGCTGTCTCCGTGTCCGTTTTGATGGCTTGCAGGGACTCATCGACTGTCTTCCCAAACAGGTTGTTCCCGTCGAAGGGCATGTCCAACACTTTGGCTTGTACGTCCTGGCGGAAATCCGTCGCCTTAAGCAATCCGCGCCGTCTGAGGCAAACATTGTTGCCCAACTGGCCGAAACCGGTGTCAGCGATGTCCGTCGCCACCGTTATGGCGTGGTCCGACGATTTCCAGGGCTTCTGCCCACTTGTCGTCCGGTAGGAAGTCCAACAAGGGAGCGATTTTATACCAAAGTTCCCTTTCGTAATGGGCAACGATAGCCAGGGCGTTGGCCGCCTTAATCGTCGACGCCGCCGACGTGATGACTTGTCGTCTCATCGCGTCGAGCTTCTTTCCCTTGCCGTCCGACGGTGAAGTTGATGTCGATGCCGATGCCCCCCCCGCCTTCTTCCTGGCCGCCGCCGAGAAGACTGAATCCGGGGTCGGCTGTGCTCTAAGGCATAGAGGGGCCGCATACGGGAACCCGGTACTTCTTTTCGTATCGGTCCCTTTTTGCCGGCGTCGTGGACGGGTTCTTGAGGAGGGAGAGCCCCTCGTCCCAGATGTCATCCAGTAGAGGTACCGCGAGGACCGTCTTCCTCTTGGTCTCTTGACGTTGATAGAGGAACCCCTCCTTCTTCTTTTCTTTGGGGCAGAGCTGGAAAAGCTTGGATGCCCTGGAGATCATCGCATGGAAGGATCCAATCTCATCGGGCGGGGAAGCCCGGGGATGGGGGGACGACGGGAGGTCCACCCCGCCATCGCCGCCCTCATAGTCCGTGCCCGTCGTGGCCTTGTCCGTGCCCATGTCTTCCCTGCGGACCGTGGACGGGGAGGAGGGTTGAGCAGGCCTCAAGGGCTGGAAGGGTGTAGCAGGATGTGTTCTTCTCCTCTTGGGTGATGGACTTCCCGACAGGCCTGCCCCTGGCTCCTCCGTCGGGCCTTGCTCCGGCTCCTCCGTTGGGGGTAAAGGCAATCTAGTCCCTATTTCAGAGCATAAGGATTGAATTGCCATCAAAATGGCCACCGAGTTGTCCTGCGGCACTGGCTGCGACGGGCGCGACGGTTGGTCTGGGGTCCCGTCGGCACCGCCGTCGCTTCCGTCGTCCCCCTCATCGGGATGCCTCTCGATGGGCTGGTCCTCCTCCATGCCCGCGTCGTGGCTCTCAGGGACTTCGACAAGTTCCACGATGGCCACTGCCCCCCCCCCCCCTCTTTCTCCGCCGGGGGCTTTGTGGGGGTTCTTTCGATGGGCTTGAAAGATGCCTCCCTCCGAGGTGGCAGGGAGACTTTGGGCCCGAGGCCGCTACCACAGGTGTAACCTCTGCAGGCTGCGCCAGGGTTGCCGCGACCTCCTCGATAGAGGCCTTGGCTGGGTGAATCAAGGCCTTAGTCACCGACTGCGTGCTTGTGGCCTTCACCTTGGGGAGGGCTCCCTGCCTCGCTCCCCATCAGCCGAAATCTTCGAGATAGACCGGGGCCTCTCCAGAAGCTTGGCCGGGTTCTAGGATTTCCTCTTACCCGAGCCAGAGCGTTAGCTCATGGTCGATGGCGCCGGCGAGGATGCGCCCTGCCTGGCAGCCGAGGAGCCCGACCGTTCGGCAATCCCAGTGCCCGCGGACTCGCAGTGCTTAACCTTCTGTTGGGCCCCCGTTGCCGGGGCGCCCTCACAGGACTTAGAAGACCGCTCGGATTTCCTCTTTTTCTTCTCACCCGACGGGCTCTTTCCCTCCAGCCAGTTGGTGAGACGAAGATGGCGGTCCCTTATGGTCAGCTCCGACATGTTCCCGCAAAACGCATAGTCCTCCTGCGTTTTGTCCTCGTGAAGACAGTAGAGGCATAAGGCATGCTCGCCTTCCTTGAACACGTTTTGCAGCTGGCATCCAGGGCAGGCCCTGAACAGCTTCCCGGGCGTCAAGCTCTCTTTCTCCTGGGCCATGTCCGGGGTAGGCCTCAGAAACTTCTGGAATCCTCCAAAAGCGTCGTTCGACGAAATCTTCACCCTTGAGGCGCGTAGAAACTTCCGAAATGGGTCCCTGTTGATCGGATGTAAAGACGGTGGAGCTTGAGGCTCAATTTAACCGAAAAATGAGAAATTCTCTTTGAAAAAGCACGAAAGCGCAGCAAAAGCTCAAGAGCTGTAGCACGAGGACTCCCAACACTTGAACGGGCAGTAAAAATCTGAGGATGGCTGCCGGAGGCGGGGCTTAGGGAGAGGGCAGTCATTGGCTGTGGGCAGTATGACCCAGAGATCAGTGATTGGTTACTACTAGGAAAGACAGATCAGAAACAAAACTGATACTGATTTTTTTTTCTGTACCGAGGATTCCCAGCCTGACGACAGGGAATATTCATGAGCATGTGAATCCATGCCGGAACCCCTTGCTGGAGAAGAAATACTACCGGGAAGTATGAGGGACTCGTATAGGCCACTAGCAATACTAAATTATGATATTAAGATCCTTACCACTATACTGACCAAGCGGCTAACCAAGGTTATTGGAAATTTGGTACACAACGACCAGAACGGTTTCATTCCTGGGTGCAACACAGCATTAAATCTGCGCAGGCTACAATACGTACTAGCGCAAACAGCAGACTCACAGGCACACTATGCCATAATTTCGCTGGATGCCATAAAAGCCTTTGACTCGCTATACTGGGAATGGCTGTTGGCAGTGTTGGAAGAATTTGGGTTCGGAGAACAATTTGTTAAATGGGTACGAATACTACAAGCCTGCGGCAAGGGTTAAATCTGGGAGGGTGGTGTCGCCGGTCTGGGACATTGAAAGAGGCACCAGGCAGGAATGCCCGCTATTACCCATGTTATATATACTAGGGCTTGAGCCGATGGCCATTTATTTGCAGAAGCAGTTTCCAGAGGCTGGCGTCTGGGCAGGGGGAGTTAACCACCTCGCCCCACCATTCCCGCACAAAGGTGTTGCCAGTTTTGCTTGATTCTTCTACCCTGTTCCTCCATCACCCACCTCAAGCCTACTTCTGCAGGAGCCTGTCCTGATAAATTCTGGTTTCACCATCACTGTCTTGTGGCCAATGATGGATTTGACTTTTATGGACTTCATTCATTCATGGTGCGTCACCCTTTCTCAACTCTCATGTTGAACTTCCTTTGCATCTTGTACTGGTGCCCATGAATCATGCTGTTCCCATCTTCATCTTGTATTCTGGCTTGCAACATTATGTGTTACTACTGACTTCTGCAATTATATTCACTCTCCCCTCTTGCTTCTCCACTCTTTTGACTGCTAACTCTCTGTTCTCTCCTCCTTTCCCTTCTCCCTTTTCCCATCTCCTCCCCTTACTTTCTTCTATGCACTTACTCTATCAGAATTGTCCCTGGACCTAGTATGATAGCAACCTCGTATGTCTCCTCCCCCCTCCCATTACTGGATTTTTTCCTCCCCACCCTCCCCTCCAGCACTATCTGAAATGTCATCAGGCCTAGTATGATAGTTGCATGTTTTATTCCTCCCCTACCTTTCTGCACCCCTCTCCCTCACCTTTTGTTTTTCTCCGGCTCTACCAGAAATGTCGTCAGGCCTAGTACGGTAGTCGCCTGTCTGTTTCCATTTCCTTCCCACTCTCTCCCTCGCTTCCTTATCTTAGCTCTTGCACTATCTGAAATGTCGTCAGGCCGAGTACGATAGTTAATTTCACATCCTTACTGTTCATGGCCTGTAAGAATGTCATTGTATTCTCCCTTGTTCCCTCCCTTGCCTTGAAGCGCTTTGAAACACATTGTGTATAGGCGCTATATAAATAAACTATCATATCACCTGGTTTCGCTATACGCAGACGACGTGTTACTGTACCTGAGGGATCCTCACCTCAATGTCCCAACGATACTCGATGTCCTAGATAATTATGCTAAGGTGTCTGGGATTCGCTTCAGCAAAGAAAAATCTTGAATTTTTCCGATAGCGGTCCTAAAGGGGAAGGGGTGAACCACCGGAAATAGGGCTCAGATGGGAACTGGAAACATTTAAATACTTGAGGGTGAGCATTAGACATACGCCAGAAGAGATCCATGAGAGCAACACAGCAACAGTAATACAGGGTCTGCGGAACTCCATGAAATTCAGGTCCAAACTGCCGTTATCTGTAATGGATAGGGTGGCCATCACCAAAATGATTATCTTACCAAGATTCCTGTATTATTTTCACAATGTCTATTATTACATCAAGGCCTCTTTCTTCCGCTTATTAGATGTACTCCTGCGCAACATCTTGTGGGGTACTGCCCGCCACAAACTGTCACTTGTCACACTATGTCTGCCCTATAAAGAGGGCGGGGGGCAGCTGCCGCATCTTGAGAAATACTATCTTGCAGCCCAGCTCAGCTTCGTAGCTAAGTGGCTGTCCAACGAAGCCACATCGGAAACAGAGCTTCTACGATGTCTGGTGGCGCTAACACGCTTAAAAGAAATATTATGGGTGCATTTAGGTTGCTTGGGGAACGTTCCCATGTTGGTGGCACTGGGCAGAAGGGTATGGAATAGGGCTATGACATTGCTAAAAATTGTGCACCCCTACTGTCCTGAGACCCCGATTGCAGCTAATGTCTGTAAGCACACCACAGACGTGGTAGTGGTGAGACACTGGGAGAAGTGGGGTATTTACACCTGGGGTGACCTGTATAAAGATGGAACCTTCAGAGAGTTTGAATCCCTAAAGAGAAAGAGGGGCTACCTGGGGGGCAGTTCCTGTGGTACTAGAGAGCCTGGAAGGTGGCTAGGGAGAAATGGGATGGATGGCCGGAAGAGCTGACACCAAACCCCTTGCTAGTACTAATGCACAATCTGGGATACAACTGGAGACAAGTGTCCAGACTGTATACCTCAATAACAGATGGGCCAAACCCCAGAGGCACACTGCTGAAAGAGAAATGGAAAAAGGATCTAAGAACTGATATCACAGAAAAGGAATGGGAGAGGATATTGATATATCCCAAGTAAGTGTCAAGGAACTCCCGTTTCAGGCTGATACAACTGAACGTACTGTACCGTACGTACAAGACTCCGCACAGGATAGCTACATTCAGCAATACTACATGGCCACCATGTCCCTGGTTTTCACTGGGTGATGCAAACCTGATACACATGTTCTGGGGCTGTGTACGAGTGCAAAAGTTCTGGGCAGAGACAGAACAAGACTGCAGGAAGGCTAGGATAGTGAGATATGAATGGATGCTGAAACAATGCTGGTTAGGCGCATACCCCAGAAACAGTAAACACAAGCATGTAGTCAGGTTTATGTATATGGCGTGCATACTGGCCAAAAGATCAATTGCAGTGGCCTGGAAATCAGCTAGAGGCCCACTGTATGTCTGCTGGTATCGAGAATTTGAACGCTGGGCAGAGGCTGAGACTAGAGTTTGGTTGGAGGGGGCGCACAAAACTGGCGCAGATGGAAGCGACGGGTGCGCAGCGTGGAAACTGTTGGTCTGGGACATGTTTCACCTGTCAGACAACAAACTCCCTTGAACACTACCATGCCCTCTATCTGCGAATACCATCACTGGATTGAATATGACTGTTGGGTAATTAGAGGAAACTAGGAGGTCACTGCTAAAATGTTGATACTATCCACAACTACTGGGCCTCTTGCCACACTGCACGTGCACAAAAAAGATATGTACTAAAATGACTGATAAGTGAAGAAAGTTGTCTGGTATCTTGTTTATCATTAATATTGGAATGTTGCTATGAGAATATGGACACACTTGCTATGATGTAAGTAATTGATATGCGAACAACTGTACTTTATAAATGTCAATAAAAACACGTTTAAAAAAAGAAAAACCAAAATAAAAACGAACAACACCTAAGGGGTCATTCTGAAGGGGAGGGGGATGATAAGGCGGGTATAGAGTTAGCAGAGGAGGCCTGCTCATGGTCTAGTGAGTTAGTGGGGCAGGGGTTGGGTGAGCTGGGGGAATTGCACGGCACAGAAAATGTGAGGTGGCACAGCTGAGAAAGCTGGTGGGGAGTCATGCGCAAGGCAAGGAAAGGTGTTGCATGATAGACAGGGCGAGGAGGAACATGCCAGTGCATGGGAGCGTGTGGGGGGGTAAGGTCGGAGACGGCACATTAAGTGATGTAAGAGGGTGTAGGCTGACCAGAAAGGGCAGGCAGGCTGATGTTGGAGGGTCTGGGTGAAAAGCAGGGAGTCTCTAAATTCACAAGTGTCTGTATTTAATGACCCCGCCCCGAGACTGAGGGAGCTGTAATACTTGTTGTGTGTTGCCGTTTAAGTTGTTGGAGTTTCCATAAGTATATTGCGCCTGTTGCGGCTCTCTTCCCCCCCACCGAAAAACACCCCTCCCCGCCGGCCTGGCCAATGTCCCGAATTTGAGAGTTCTCATTTGGCAGACATGGGATGCGTGTATGCATGGGGGTTAGGGGCAGAGGGCGTGTGTGGGGGAATCATGGGATTTGTGTGTGGGGAGAGTATGCATGTATGTATGTATTCGTTTTAATACAGCATGAACTTAGCCAGTGGTACAGATCATATACATGTTATGGATAAAAACTATAAAATGGGTGGGTGGGGTAGTGCGTGTGGGAGTGCAGGTAAGGCCAGTCCATGTAAAGCACTGGGTGAATGACGATTACCACCTGTTACTGCCCGTTGCCTTGGGGATTTGTCCCAAATTGTACAGTTATTCTTAAGATTATGACCTCCATCACGATTGTTTCCTGGATCGGCACCTTGATTAGGAAAGTAGAGTTCATTGTCTGTCACCATGCAGACAGTAGCAAATGGCAAATCAATGCAGTGATATGTTTGCAGCAATGATTTGTGCACTGCACAAGTCACCACCCAGTTGGTTAATGGCATCTATGTGGTGCTCCCTTATGTAACAACACATATACCTGTTTTTGTCTGATGTGCCCAATGTCCGTACAAGAGCACACTGGAATGTTTTGTGTATATGACTGACGAACATGCCATACTGTGCCCACACTTAAACACCTAAAGCAAAGAAGTTGCCTCAAATTGTAAATCCACTAGGCCAAACACCCTTTCTACACTGCTGCACCATGATTTTCACTAGCTGCAGGCCAGCACTAATAAGCGATGCTAATGCCAGCTCTGTTAGATAAAGCATGGGCCTGCTCTTTTTTGCCGAAATAACCCCTGAGGCCTGCGTAATAGTGAGGAGGTAGTGGCTGAGGAACTGTGGACCCTTTACCATGCATTCAAAGCCAGTTTTGTTTAAAACTTTTCATCAGCTTATTAATGGTCAGGCTAAAGTTTGAAAAAGCTACAAGCCTTTCTGTGCATTGTTTATTGGGTCCCTCTTGTGCAGTATCCTGCCCTGTAAGTAGATATGCTTCCCTGTAGATGTTTCTGTATTGGGGTTGGGCAGGCCCACACTGAGACTTAGTGGCCCCTCCTCTAAAATTCTTCAGAAACAATAAGCAAAAGAGCTCTTGTACCCCATTTGAGTAGCTGATGTTGCAGTCATTTTATACGCGCATCCAAAAACATAAGCTGTCCAAATGAGCATGTATGGTTCATGGTTACAAACATTTTAAGGTTAGGGTATTGTGAACTGTGATGTATGCACCAAGCCATGCATCAATTATGAATTTAGAGATTCACACATACAATGCTTTTATCACAGATCTCTGATCACTGTTGTAGTCCTGAAATGCCGTGATTTAATGCAAAGCATACATGAATCCTCATTGGTGCTATTTGTCCCCTTTCCCACTCTCAGAGAGGTATTTTGAAAGAGTACAATAAGAGTGCACCAGACTCTCCATCTTGGAATGATAACCTTTTATCAGAAAATAATTCATATGGTTGGTTTTGGATCCTGCGCTTTGAATCAAAGGCAGAGTCTAAGCAACTGAGCACAACTCCCACCCCCTGCCATCTGCAAATCCGGAATTAAAATTTGTATTGAAATACATTTGGATCACATGCACTAAAGTAGCTATTTTCTTAATAATCTTTAGGTGAGGAGGATGGAATGAGTGCTTGAAGCAGTCCTTCCGGCACCACTTTGTGCACATTCAAGGACATCCTTCTTGAACAAGAAAGAGATCAGGGCAGAGAAATGAGACACAGGTAAGGCAGAAGCTGAGCTAAGTGAGATAAGAACAGCCCTGAGCCATAACCTGCTCTGTGTATCCTTTAGTGTATTCTTGGCTTGAGGATGCCCAGATCTCTACTCACATTGTACAGATTTATAATTCTAAAATGTACTTTCTGAGCGTGTCTGTTTTTGATAGAACAGTGTATGACTAGTTAGCAATACAAATTATGCTACATATCTACATTTCAGAGCAATTCACTACATCCATCCAAACCAGAAAGAGTGAAGATGAAGCACCAAAGGGACAGCCAGCATACCATTGAAGCATTTTTCAAAAGACCAGGCGTTAACCCTGAAGAGCGTACTAAAACTTCTTCAATTCGTGCAACTCATGAAGAAATGCATACTGAGTGTAACGATGAGCATGAATCAGAAGCTCAAGTTGAATCACAGTCACAACCAACAAACTTGGCTGGTGATGACATTGCTACAACAAGTTCTTGCACACCAAATAGAACACTGTGTCAGTCTCCAGGTGACCATGTAACGCAGATGTCAATCATTACTTTGCAAGAGCCCTTTCATCCAGCTACTGAGGAGATACCTCGACAAATCTGTGGTCAAAGAAGTCAGCGATTTGAAAGTGCCTGGTACAAAGAATCTGAGTGGCTGCATTTCAGCCCTGAATTGAAGGCAGTGCTGGGTTTCACTTGCGCAAAAAGTGAAAAAATGGGTTTGCTTGCCTTTTCAAAGAGGCGTGAGCCAACATTTTCTTCAGTAGGATTTTCCAACTGGAAGAAGGCACGTGAAAAGTTTGCATCTCACCAGTCATCTGAAACTCACCAGCATGCGTCTTGGAAAATGGTAATACCCCAACATTGACAAAGCATTGATGCTACTCTGAAAGATAAGTCAAGGAACCAGAACTTTCAAGGAAGTACTTATATAAGCTTGTCATCGCTTTGCGCGATCTGATCAGACAAGGAGTGCCACTCCGGGGTCATCAACTGGATGAGGGAAATTACAATGAGTTACTAAAAATGTTCAGCGGCTGTGAAGGAAATGAAACTTTCAAAATGTGGCTACAGGGAAAGCAAGACTACACCAGTCGAGCAACACAGAATAAAATTATCTGTTCAATGAGCCATGAAATAATCTGTTCCATCATAGCCGACATTAACTGCAGCTCACTGTATTATTCTATTATTGTTGATGGAACTCAGGACTGCTCAGGAAAGGAACAAGAAAGCAGATGTCTTCGTTATGTGGACTCCAACATGAATCCTCATGAAGAGTTTACTGGCTTCTATGAGCCCAAGGATACGACAGGGGATTCTATTCACAACCTAATTCTTGATGATGTGCTCGGTCATCTTCCTCTTCCTGTTGCTCTCCTCCAAGGTATGGCATTTGATGGTGCCGATAACATGTCTGGGGCATATCGCGGAGCTCAGGCTTTCATCAAGGAGAAACAGCCACTAACCTTATTTGTGCACTGTGGTGCACATTGTGTGAACCTAGTAGTGAAAGAAAGCTGTGTCGCGAGCCCCTTGCTACGAAACGCCCTAAATTGGGTAAATGAGCTAGGGAATTTATTTGGTGAATCCCTGAAGTTCAGAACAATGTTTTCAGCTATTGCCCACCCGGAAAATGCATCAGTCAACAACATAAGAAAATAGAGACCTCTTTGCCCTACCCAGTGGACAGCCCGACAATCTGCAATTTAAGCTGTCCTAGGACAGTATGAACTTGGCATCCAAAGCCTACAAGGAACGGAGGAAAGTACTGGAGAAGTAGCTGCAAGGGCAAGTGGTCTCCTCCTGGAGCACTTTCTGAAAGGAAATACTATTCTTAGTTTAACACTAATACAATCATTAATGGAACCACTCACAATACTAAATAAAGGTTTGCAAGAGCGGAATTGCACTTCATCAGGCATGCTGAAAAAAGTTAATCTCAAACAAGAAAATCTAACGAGGCTCAGAGATGAGTCACGTCTTCTCTTGTTTTTTTCAGCAAGCAGGGGCAATAGTTCAGAAGCTGGATTTAGAACCAATCGCCCCTCCACGACTTAGAAGATTGCCAGTATGGTTAGCTGTTAATGGAGAACAATACACTGCTAAAACAGCTGAACAGTTTTTAAAAATAGAGTATTTCAAAATCATCAATATGGCCCTTTCACAGCTACAACACTGGTTTAGTCAACTACAATGACACAAACTCGCTTGAACAGTGTTGCTGTTTGCCATGTGCATCAAAGTCGCCTAGATCAGGTGTCTTTAGACAAGGCTATTCAGCAATTCATTCAAGGAAATGAACGCAGTCAAGCTACAAGTGCACACTATTTCAGAAGATTGCATCTTCAAACAGGGTTCAGTCTTGGGTAAGCTTCTGTTTTCTCTCTTTACGATTCCTCCATGTCTTGCTTTTGCTCCTTTTCCTTACTGGCCCTTAAACATTGGAATGCACTCCTCTCCTTCACTCTCGCTCCTCTTTTCCACACTTCCCTTCTCATCTCAAAGCACATTTGCTTGCTTGCTGATTTGATTGTTTCATTTATTTCCAACTGAATTGTACAGTTTCTTTTACTTGTTAAACACTTTGGTATTTACTTCTCTATACATAAAATAAAATGCAAATAATCTGGGATGCACTATATTTGTGTAAACTGTCGCTACATCTAAAAAAATCAAATAAAAGATGTTGCAAGTAATTAATGAAATCAGAATAAGCCACATAATGCGCTGTTTTTAAATCTTGCAGGCATCCATTTTATATTAGGTCTATATGCTTGTTTGAATCAGTGCCCTGGTGGCAATAATCAAACACTAGCTCCCTTC
Source organism: Ambystoma mexicanum (assembly GCF_040938575.1). Lineage (NCBI taxonomy): Eukaryota > Metazoa > Chordata > Amphibia > Caudata > Ambystomatidae > Ambystoma > Ambystoma mexicanum. The sequence continues at coordinate 334,331,557 of NC_090929.1, read as the reverse complement.
AGCCTGCTTGCAGGCCCTCTCTAGGTAGAAGGGGAGCAGGTTGTTTAACTATTGTCAATGCAGTGAATTCTAAGGACGAACTGAGGTGTTATAAGTTTCAGAAGACTGGTGTGTCTTTAGAATTGAATTTTAAAGATACCCATCAGTCGTATGAAATTTATATTAGGTCTATATGCTTGTTTGAATCAGTGCCCTGGTGGCAATAATCAAACACTAGCTCCCTTCAGCCTGCTTGCAGGCCCTCTCTAGGTAGAAGGGGAGCAGGTTGTTTAACTATTGTCAATGCAGTGAATTCTAAGGACGAACTGAGGTGTTATAAGTTTCAGAAGACTGGTGTGTCTTTAGAATTGAATTTTAAAGATACCCATCAGTCGTATGAAATTTATAACCAAGCGCGTCGGCAATGGACTATTGTTGTGTAGTAGTTTAGTCTTATCCCTCAGTGCCAACATCCGCCCACTCCACCCCGCCTCTTTCTTTCAGTTGTCATGATGTCCCCACCAAAATGTTCAGCAAAGTTACTCCTCTGAGGGTAACCATCTTGAACTTGTTCTTCCCGAGGAACTAGTTCAGGTTTCCTAAGTCCAAGATGGGTCTCAATCCTCGTTCCTTCTTGGGAACTAAGCGCTTTGGCGTAAAGCGCTATATAAACTTAAGAAATACAAATACAAGTTAGAAAATAAGTACCAAACCTTGTACCAAACCTTGTTCCGATCCGCTACAGGAACCTTTCTCTAGCAGGGTCAAATTTTCCTGCACACGGAGCGGATCTGGAATTCTGTAAGAGTTGTGCCCCGATGGATGACCCCAAGGCCTTCCTAGAAAGGGAAGACAGTAACCTGGGCCCATACATCTGAATTAATGCCCCGCCATTCTTTCAGATGCTGCGAGAGTCTGCCTCCCAATGGGGTCTTGTGGGTTAAGGCCTCACAGAGGTTTTGAGGCGGCTGAAGCAGGGGCTGAGGGCAAATTAGTTGCTTGGGCAGACTTAGTACCTCTCCTTCAGTTACGATGAGGGAATCTTTTCTGGACTCTATAAATAGCCTGTTTTCTCTCTCTCTTCCAACTGAGGAGTAGAAACAAAATGACTTACCCCTCCAAGATGATGTATTATGGTAAGAATGTTGAGGTTGTCTGATTGTGGCCCTGAGAGGCTTTGCTGCCGCTTTAAAGGCCTGCAGCTTCCCCAGGCTTCCCTCAGCCTTGCTGCCAAACAGCCGAGAGCCGTCAAAAGGCATATTGAGAAACCTGGACTGCACGTCCGGTGCAAACCCTGACTTTCTCAACCACGCAAATCTGCGTAGAACGGTACTTGTGGCCATGGATCTGATAATGCTGTCTGCAGTATCCAGACCTGACTGTAGGCACTCACACATTGCCTCATTTCCATCTTTAATGAAAGCCAGGAAGCAGTCTCTTTCCTCTCCTTCGGGAATGTGTCAGCCGTCATTGCTACACAATTCCACAGTGTGAACGTGAACTTTGACAAGGCACAAGAGGCATTTGCAGACTTTAAGGCCATGCTCCCTGCTGTGAAGATCTTCTGCGCCATAGCGTCTAAACGCTTGCCATCCTTCTCTGATATAATAGTAGGGTATGCAGACTGTTTAGTGGACTTTGCCACTTGGACTACCAGACTTTCTAGTGTAGAACGTTTGGTCAAAAATTCAGGGTCACTGCTGGATGGTCTATACTTCTTGGAGAAGTTTCTGTTAACTGCAGGAATAGTTTCTGGAGTTTCCCAGTTTAATCTAATCCTTTTTTGCAGAGCAATATGAAATGGCAAAGATGGGATCTCTCTGTGCACCTTGGTCCAGTATGTCTGTTAAATCATCTTGCTCAAAAGGAGGAACAGGCCTGCTCCATCCTAAACATTCAACTTCTTTACTCATTAACTGCCTATATGATACTTCAGCATGATCAGAAGGGTTGGGTTTCCAAACTCCAACTCAGGTGATGTATCCACACGACTGACTGTCTGAAGATTATCATAAATCATCACTTCTTGACTGCTCTGATATTAAGGCATCTGGGACATTTGGGGCCCCATATTGTAAGCCAAAAGGAGGCATATTGTCATCAAAAGGCCCATGAACCTCATAAAATGAGGTTAATGACTTAAAGAAATCCTTCTTCGGCAAAGATTTAAAGATCTTTTCCTATGCCGAAGGTAGCTTTGACACTGTCATCAATGGTTTCGAGATCAATGATGCCAAAGTTTTCGACACAGGCGTCTACGGCTCCGAAGTTGTCCATGGTGTATACCCTGTTATTGTCAAAGTTGTCGACTTCTGTTTCTTCAATAATACCTTTGAAGGGCTGGATTCCTGACTTGTTGAAGTCATCAACTATTTCTCGTCGGTTCGAGGCCTTGATGGCTCGAATGGAGAATCTGGCTTGTGTCCCGGGCGCACAAATTTAGCCTTAGACTTCCCTTTGTCATCTTTATGCAGAGCGACTGGGGCATGGCTTTCCTTCTTTCCCTTTGAGGGGTCGGGGCCTCCTTATCAAATATTTTCATCAGCTCTCTCCGAAACCCATCCCAATGAGCCGGAGTGGAGAATTTGGTTGGGCATGCAATCCTCTCAGGAGAGGAATCACTCGAGGTTGAAGGAGATCTATAATGTCTCTTCTTTGCCTTTCTAAGACTAAGAGTGACGTGATAGACTCCTGGATTGAGATTTCTTGGTTTTCTTACATCGAGGCGAATCTCACAATTCGTCAGGGCTTACCGTTTTCTGGATTTATTACCAGGGGATTTCAAAGGGATCCTACCCACCACTATTTTACCCTTACGCTCCCTTAGAGTCTTGTCGGTCATAGACTGACAAGACTTGCAATCCGTTGTGCGATGTTCCCTGCCAAGGCACTATAAACAGATGCAGTGGGGAGCGGTAATCGAAATTATTGCCCCACAGTCTTGAAATCTTTTTTAAACCCGTCTTAGACGTCGATGAAGTCGACCGTGAAGACAAGCACGCCCCACTAAAAAATAAGTTAGTCAGGAAAAATAACAATCACTGCAAATGGTACAATGATGAAATAAACAAATTGAAACAAGAGAAACGTGCCAAAGAAAGAACATGGCTTCGGAACCAATCACTAGAGAATAGAAATGACTGGAAACGCAAGTACCTAGAGTACAGAAAGGCAGTCAAAGAAGCCAAACTCAACTACTACAACAGAGAAATAGAGTCAGCCGCTAACTCAACGAGTAAACTCTTCGAAATCCTCAAGTCAATTGAAAAGCCAAAGGCACTCTCAGTACCACATAACCCATCTAAAGACGATTGCGAGAAAGTACAAGAAGCTTTTGCAGCCAAAATTTTAAAAGCCAGAACTAATATAATTCAGGCAAGGGAATCCGCCAGTATCGAAACTTGCACCACAGTAGAGCCCAGACCAGGAAATAGGGACAGTTTTCAGTTCAAAGCCATAACAGAGGAAGATTTCTGCCAGGTACTATCTAAAATGAAACCAGCATCCTGTGCAGAGAACATCCTGCCCACAAAAAGTATTCTGGATAATAAAGAGCTCTTTGCACCAATTCTCACTAAAATAATTAACACCTCGTTTTCCGAAGGGAAAATTCCCATCATCATCAAAAAAGTTACCATAACCCCTCTGGTCAAAAAGCCGGGCTTAGATCCAAAAGATCCTAGCAACTTACGGCCAATAACAAACTCCAATTTAGTATTGAAGATTCTGGACAAAACTGCCACAAATCAGCTACAACAACAGATGGAAGCACAGGAGATGCTACACACACAGCAATCAGGCTTTAGAACAGCCCACAGTACAGAGTCAGCTATGCTCGACCTACAATCCCACATGTTAGAGCTGATAGAACAGGGCAAGTCGGGGATGCTCATGCTGCTGGATCTTAGTGCAGCGTTCGACCTAGTGGACCATCAACTACTACAAGAGGCTCTAGATAAAACTATAGGTTGCTCTCCAACAGCACTGGCCTTGATAGCATCCTTCTTAAGTGATAGGAGGGCACGCATTCACTGGGGAGACACTTTCTCAGAAGCAGCTCTCATCCTATTTGGAGTACCGCAGGGAGCCAGTCTGTCCCCTCTGCTTTTCAACGTCTACATGCGTAGGTTGTGTGAATTATTGGAAAGCATCGGAGTGTTTTTCACTAACTATGCTGATGATACGCAGCTGGTTTTTGAAATGACGGGAGACTATACACTAGATAGTGCGAAAGTAGAAGAAGTATATAAAATCATTGATATCTGGATGCAGAAGCATTGGATGTGCCTCAACAATAGCAAGACTGAGCTCATGATCTTTGGAGCTCAGCATGCAAGAACCAAATTAGGAGATCAATATAAGGTTTTCAAAATAAAAGATGCCAAAATCCCACTTCTATCCCAAGTCAAAACACTTGGGATGTTGGTAGAAGCCTCAGTGGGGGCCGAAGCACAAGTAAACTATCTACACAAAAACAACACATATTACTTGCGCTTGTTGAGAGCCATTAGACCTTACATAAGTGAAGCAAACGTGGCAAATATCGCAAGAGCGATCATACTATCCCGTCTTGACTATGGCAATGCACTATTGGTGGGGGCCACCATGAAAGAGCTGCATCGTTGCCAGGTCATGCAAAATGAGGCAGTTCGCATTGTTAAGAAAATTAAATTTGGAAACCACATATCGGCTGCAAGGAAAGATCTTCACTGGCTCAGAATTGAAGAAAGAGTCTACTTTAAGGCCATGACGATCGTTCACAGATGCCTATATGGCACGGCGCCAGGATACTTCAAAGAGAAATTTGCACTCTACACACCTAGGAGAAACCTGAGATCAGCCGACACAGGCCTCTTGGTTATCCCCAGGGTGAAACGAGCAGCAGGGGGGGGCAGAGCCTTTCCATTTAAAGCAGCCAAATTTTGGAACAACCTCCCAGGGAATCTAAGATTAGAAGGAAACTATGGTAATTTCAGGAAACTACTGAAAACCCACCTTTTCCAATAGCCTCTGGACTTTTCAGGATCTCCCACTGGTATACATATGATTACCAGCCCTTTCCTGAACTGTTTTCAGTTCCTACTGTTTTCAACAAGACTCTTTTCTCAGGTGTTCTCCGCGCCCTGATGCCCGCGGGCTGTCGGCGCGTTATAAACACATAGACATAGACATAGACATAATAAATTCAAATTCGTAGAAGAACCGAAGCGCACCGTAACACTCTCCAAGCGAAAGCTGCATTGGAAAAAACAGACCTGAAGCATGCTACATATACTGGTGATGACATTGCCCATTGGACGTAGGCCCTCGAGGGACATCGAGTCGACGGGACCAGCGCACATAGCACCTTCCATCGAGGAAAGCTCTGAAGCAGCTGAAGCTTGAAAGGAAACATCAAAAGATGAGGAATACGTGGGAGGACAATGTAGTTGAAGAAATTGTAGCAGTCTGCATTGAGGTGACGGACCCATGTAAATGCTGCATGATTACAATGGTGTAAAGCCTTGAGTCAGGAGCATGCCCAGCGTGTGTGGAAATAGATGTCCAACAAGAGAATTGTATGCGTGCCTGTGAAGCAAACGTGTGCACTCCCCCCGCATCCTCCCTTCACCCCCAACATAAGAGAATTTTGTATGACCTGGCTAAAACTGCAGACCCAATTTATGAGAAGGTTAAGAGAAACAATGTCGATATGAGTTTGTCCTTATGTAAAAAGAAAGACGACTGCTACGATCAGCAACGTATGTTAAGACAGGGGTGGAGTAATTTCTTAGCAGGGCGAGTTATAAAATTTGACCTCAATAAGTGTGCAGGCTGTGAACGAGGTGATGCAGGGGGAAAACAGCAGTGAGAAGATTGACTACGGACAGACAGACTGAAAATATTGTATGCATATATTCTGTATGTGTACAGAGATATGCTTGTGAAAGGATGATGACATGATTCCACAGGATATATATGTAAACTAAACTTTCTTTGCAAGTTCCACATCAGGAAGGTTGGTGATGCTTTCAAATGCAATGGTATTCACAATTGTAAAAGAAAAATCGATTAAATAAATGAACAGCAAGAAAGGAGAGGGACTTACCATTTCTGCACAGCCCACAACATGGAATCTGCAGGGAACTTTACATTTGCCACATGCCTTGACATGGTCCTGAAACTGAGATAGAAATAGAAACATTAAACAAACTGTGATAACATGTTATCTTCCTACAGTCGAACATCCTGTCTAAAACGACAACTTCATCTACAATGTCTCTGCTTTCAGTAGTCGGGTCTTGTCGAAGCAAGTCTTTATTTGCCAGTCTGTTCTCCTAGTCAGGTTTCAGAGGCACTAACCTCTGTAAAATATGTGCCTCGGACCACCAAAAAATACTTATTTTATGTTTGGCTATATTTATGGCCCTAACTGCGGTCAAGGCGGCTTTGTTGCACATCGGATATAAAGGAAATGGGTACAGATAGTTGATTGTTCTCAGGCCTCGGAAGCAATTCAGATCAGCAAGTGCAAGGGACAGAGGAGAGGGCAACCGCAACAAAAACAAATGCATAGTACGGGGAAAAAAGATACCTGCATTGTGCCATACCTACTTCTCGGAGACAGATCGATGCACTAGGTCACAATCCTGAGCAGGAGTCAAGATGTTTGGATGATGCATAAAGCCATGAAATCGATACAGGCAGAAACAGGAAACCAGGTGAGATGTGAATCAGAGATTGTAAATGGATAATATATCTGGCTGCCTTGTTCTGAATAATCTACAGCTGATGCCTTAGCAATTTGGGCAACCCCAAGAACAGGCTATTTCAATAGTCGAGTCTGGATAAAACCAAGGCTGTTGTCACACGTATTCTCTGTGGAAGGCTTAGGAAACGGAGCATGTCTTTGAGGTCATGTAAGAGGAAACAGGATTTTCCGACAATCTCAATTGGCATAGGGAATGACAAACTGTCAAATATTACTCCCAGGGTTTTTGCAGAATTGGTTAAAGCAGGAAGGACACTCAGGGCAGCAGGAAGAGTAAGTGAAATTGAAGAGCCTTCAAGATTAGGTCTGTTTGAGGCAGGAGGCAGTTGACAATTATCCAGTCATGCATCTTTAAGATTCATGTAAGCTGTGATATGATGTTGCTAGATACTTAAGTCACAGAGACTGAAGACAATATGCAGGTCATTGGATATGTTTGGAAAGTGATTGTGAAGGGGATGATGAGCTCTGCTAGAGGTTTGAGGTATGTGTTGAATAACCAAGGAGAGAGGGTTATCATCAAGGGACTCTACAGGTGAGGGTAGTAAGATGAGCCAGGTAGGCCTGTCCCGACTAAAAGCTCCCTTTCAGAGAGAAAGGATGAAATCTATTTAGGAGCAATTCCCTCAATGTCAAAGGAAGCATGGATGCAGTCGAATAGGTTGGAATGATGGACTGTGTCAAAGGCTGCAGAGAGATGTAGTAGGTTAAGGGTGGCTGGGTAGCTTGGGGCTAGTGATTTTAGGAGTACATCCCTTGTGTGCATGAGAGCTGTTTCAGTTCCTCTGGATAGCCTGAAGTCTGATTATTGTCCAGGTGTAGGTGAGGTTCACTGTAGGCTTAAAGTTGTTGGGTTACAACATTTATAGAATGTTTGCCAAGATCCTAAGAAAGGTGTTAACAATGGGCGATAGAATGCTAGAGTCTTTTTCTCTAGTAGGGACGAGATTCAGGTTTTCTTCAGAGGGGTTAGACAATTCCAGTTTCAAGTGAATTCGCGTAAAAAGTGATTGTAGGTGCCAGAGTGACACCGCTTATCTTTGATAGCCTTCAATGGCAAGGGACTACCTGTTCAGAGAAGGATTTCATTTTTCCTGTTATCGCAATAGTAGGGAAAAACTTAAACATTGTCAAGAATAGGTGGGATGGCTGAAGATCTGGCATGTACACAGATAGAGTCTTTAATGGCTAGGGTCATTTCACATAATAAAAGAGTATAAGAGGTTTGCATGGCTTGAGAAACTGGGCAGGCAACACGTTTCTGGTGGGAGGGAGGGTGCATTTCTTGAAAGGTTCTGCTGACGGGTTGCTGGTTTGTACAATGTGGTCATGCAGGTACCATTTCTTCTTCCTTGTAATGGTGGCAGAATATGTCTTAAGTTGGCACTAACAGGCCTGGTTGTCCTCTTGGTCATTTGTCTTACGCCATCGCCTGTCTCTAAGATTCTGCTGATCTCTTGAGAAAGGCCAGCTCAGAGGCTAACACATGGTTTGTTTTGGCAGCAGATTAAGGTTTCTTGGTAGAAAGATGGGCTAGGTTATCCAGGGTTTTGTACACTTTGTGGTGGCCAGTGAGCAAGGTGTTAAGAGAATCGGACTGCTTGGAGGGGCTTATGAAGTTAGCAAAGAAATGTTCAGGCAAGACCTGCTAGATGGGTTTAGTTTACACACATCCCAGATTAGTGTAGTGATACTCATTCCACGGCTCTATTGGTTTTGACTACTTTTGGTTGAACTAGTCTGTGGACCGCCCATGAAGCGGAGTGACCTGATGGGAAGGCAAAATGAAGTGAGGATAGTATGGCAGCCAAGGTATTCCTACGGTGTGATGAAGGGAAAGGGATGCTTTTTAATCGCAAAAACAGCACAGAAATGAGAGAAAGCCAGCATTGACTGCTTGGAAGGAAAATCTGACCAGGAGATTAAGGCAGCCAAGGACAATGATACAGCTGGAGACTGGGGATTGGCAATATAATCAAGCTTTACATCTAGGAAGCAGGCGGTCTGTAGAAAGTTATTCCCTTAAGGCATGTATTCTGATTAAGAAGGCATTTATACAGAATACTTCCAAAGAGAGAGCAATTGGTAATGGTGATCCTAGTGGCAGCAAAAAGAGATTGGTAAATCAATGTTACACCACACCCAGGCTTGTTCAGTCAGTAATTGACCAATATCATGAAACTAGGTGGGATGCAGGTGTTAAAATCCCACAGAAGCACGTTTCAGTGAGGGCAAGAAAGTCAATGTCAAGCTCTTCTGTCAGATCATTAATGGCCATGTTTATTGGTGGATCTAGAGTTGTGGCAGTGGTTAAGAGGGGTTTTTGATAGCATGACCTCACAGGAGAATGTATTATTATTATTATTATAATGGTATTTATTGAGTGCGTACCTAGCTTTGAGAAGCAAAGGAGAGCTTTACAGAGGTATACAACAATACAGATGCATAACAGAGTGCTTTTCTGAGGTAAAAACATAACAGATATACAGTGGGGTAAAATACAGAGGAGGGGTACAGTGGTGGCGGGGATGAGTACAAGTTCCAATATGGGATTTGTGATGAGACAAATCTGTGAAAACTCAGGCTGAGTGAGGGCGGAGTAGGGGAGGAGTCTCCCATAAAACAAGCAAACTGGCCTGCCAAGAGAGAAAGCTGTATATAGGATGGAAGATCGAAGAAGGAAAGAGAGCAAGAATAAGAGACAAAGATGGAGATTTGTATAATTGCCTTGAACCGTAGAGGTGCTGTTAATTAATATACACACTTGACTACCAATTTGGTGATTGGTTTGGATCAGTGTTGAACATGCCATCTTTCACTCCCATATTATCTCCACATACCCAGTGGAAGAGTGCTAATCTGGTATGAGAATACCCTGATGGGTCTTGGAAATAAATTAGGATATCAGTGACTTGCTCTTCTGATGTTAACTTAATAAGTAGGACTGGATTGCTGTTGAGGCGGTTCATTTTTAGCTCTTTCTCAGGCACACAGATGTGCAACGGGATGGATATGTCAAAGGAACTGTTTTTTAAAATGCAGCATGCTAAGGTGCATCTTGTTGATAGTACCTAGAATACCAAACATCTCCAAGCAGTCCTGCAGGTTAATCAGTTGCATGAAATGCTACCTTTTCGGGATTCAGGCCAATAAGGTCAGTGATTTGAGGGTGCAATAAAAAATGAGATACTTCTGTCTAACAAGGAAGGGCTTGAGAAATACAAGTTTGAAGTGCAGCTGAATGGACTTTTCTAGCGTATCATTAAACCAGTGCTGGCAAGGCCACTCTGGAGCTAGGCGTGCATTTTTTGCAGTCAATCCTCAGGAGTCTTCCAATATCAGAATCAGTGGAATGGGTATAAAAGTGTAAAGATATCTTCCTAACCAGGGCATCAAAAAAGGAAACTCCTTCTGAGGGGTAATGAAAGAATCTGCTTGCGAACTGGTCGCATGTTTGATTTTCAAGGCTTTGGAAAGGTATTTATTTCCATCTGTCCTGAGCATCCTTAATTAAGTGAGGGATTGTCACACATATTGCTAATTAGTAGGAAACCTTGCAGCACCACTAATAACTTGCTGTTCGAGTATGCTTATGTGCTGATCAACCTACTTTTACCTGCCGTCCTTGTAAGTGTACTCCGCAGATGAAGATTGAAGCATCTGTCACTGCCGTGCAAGTTGGTCTTGGTTACTGAAAAGGCAATTCTGCTGTTAGATTGGCAATGTATTTCCAACATCCAGAAACATGGGCCTATTCACCCGGACTTTTTCTCAGTCTCTGCTGATCTCAGTGCACTGTGCATTCAGAAATTCTTGAATTTGTCTCATTTGTAGCCTGCTTCAATTGACTACACCTAAGCATGAAGACATTACCTCCAAGATAGACTTGTAATGCATAACATAGCACATGGTTTTCAGCGTAATTAGATCAAGAGTTATTCAATATCTTTCCACGCCCGTCTTGGGCTAAGCAAACACTGGAAATCATATCCAGTTCTGCTAAAATAAAACACTGCTTTTATTGACGGCCGAAGCTGCGATTTCTGAAGGTTGACAATCAACCACAAGTGTCTGAATAAGGAGAGGTGTTGGTTATGACTGTTTCCTTCACCTGTTGTTCCTAATGACCACTTTGTAGACAGGGATCGAGGGAAGGATATACCACTATGCAGGTACTCGGCCACCGGGCTATGCACTTAGTAAATACTCCCAGTGCAGATTTCAACCCGGACAGAAGAATCTTGAATTGATCATTATTTTCTTCCACTATGAATCACAAGAACTTTTTCTGGAACCTGTGGTCAGGGAAATGGAAATAGGCACCACCCATGTCTATCGTGGCCAAGAAATCTCCCTTCTTCAGGTGCAGAAGCCTCCTGAAGGATTGTTTTTTATGAACTAGTTTATATCTCTTCAAGTATCTGAAATAGACTAAGGCCGCCAATTGTTTCATCAAAATTCTAGAAGGCTTTGTTCTTGCTATTAGAGAATAGTTTCTTAGAAGACATTCGGCCCAAAAAGTCTAAAGCTAGTTCATTTCATCTATCCTTCCCATGAACTAGCTGGTGAAATCCTGTATCTGCTGCGTCGACAGGCGCATCAATTTCCTGATTAGAGGCCAGATCCCCTTCCTTAACTATGTGCCTTGCTTCAGCCTGTCTTCTGGCAGGAACTGGACCATGTCGGCCATCTAGAAGCATATCTCCATGTCATATTTGGTTGCAATGATGCATGCATTAGCTGCTTCGTCAGAGAAGCTGTGGACATATTTTCTTTCCCAAGGAATCACATTTTCTCCCTATACTATCTATAAGTATTGCAATAGATGCGTCTGGATTAGTGGATCACATGCTTATAGTTCCAATTACCACAGAGTCCGGTTTGGTATGGCCCCTCAAAGAGATTGGCTGACTCAACCTTGATTCATTTTCTGGCCTTTTATCTTCTCGGGTAAGGGAGTTATTGCTTCAATACTACCGGAAACCTTTTATATGAACTCATGGAAAGACGTAATATCATCAGAGGATGAGGTGGAAGGTTCCAGAGGGGTCTCCTCTTGTTTCTCATTTGTCATACTCTTCCAGTGGTAATTCACCATCATTCAGGGGCATTGGGGTCACGTTGGTCATATACGTCACCTCCTATTGTCCTCTTCCTGAGGGTACATGTTGCTTCCTTGGACAAGAAATCATATTTTGGCTGAGGCCCATATGTTTCTTTAAGGTCTTTTTCAGGATTATTACAGGCTTTTGTTCAGTTGAAATGGATGGCTTGGGAAGTTCATATGAGGCTGATGTTCTTCAGAGTAAGATGCCTCTCCCAGGTATTTAGCCGTGGGCCTGACCTATGCCCGATAGCTTGCACGGTTTCTCACAATTTCTGTACTCTTACTATTCTTTGCAATAAATCAGAAGGGTGTTTTATGGTCCTCATCCTCTGATAAAAGTTTAAATCTCCCTTGGTGATTGAGGTGGTGTTAATGCTTCCCCTCACATAACAATGTTAGGCAGTGCAGGCATATCCTTAATAGGACTAATATCCAAAGGTGTGGCTAAAGGTTGTCCTATAGGACCATAAACCTTCTTCGAGTTATTCATGTTCTCAGATTATCCTGTGCTCTGCATTGTTTTGGAGTGCCATTTGTAGCTTCTTTTTTTGTCCATCGTTGATGAGGGGTAGTCATAACCGTGAACGTGATCTTTGTGGATGGGCTTGCCACCTGCATCATTAATTGATTAATTATTTAATTGGTGAACCTCTGCTGGTGGCCATTCCCGGTAGGTTGACGGCAGTAATGTTCTGTCATAGCTTGCGGATGGCACATTTAACAGGGATTTAAAAGGAGTCATGTATGTGTCCTTCCCTTGCGTAGTTATCGGATTGATCACCTTTATCCTGGACTTTATCAGTGCCCTTGCATGTAAGAGACCTAGGTTATCTTTTAGTGCTTCTTTCCTCTGCATGTGCCTTTTTATGGCCATTTCTCACATTTACTGGAGGTAGCAGGCAGAGCCACCAAAGACATCACCTCTCCTTCACTTATTTGCAACAGCAAAATTCTATGCTGGTCCTGGTCCGACAGCCTGCAGATGTCACACTCTTTTGGCATGTGGTCATGATGAAAGCAATAGATTTTTACCCCAGATTCTGCAGATCTTGAACACTGACTGTATACATTTGGTTGCAGAGTAGATGTCTCTGTGTTGGGCCATGCTGGGAAATAAATTACCAGAGGGCACAGTAAAACACCCAATCCAACTCCCTGCCAGACCCGAGAACCGTGTCTTCCAACTCGATTCACACAAATCACTTGATAACTTCCCAAATTCGTTGAATAAACTGGAAATGAAGTGGAGGATTACCCTCAGTAAAGCAGTTCAAAAATCTGGAGGAAGCCCACAAGGGTTATTAGCCAGTCAACCTCATTGGTGGCAGCGTGTTCAGACAAAAGTAGGCTAACTGGATATAAATGTTTTGTTCTTATTGCGAATATGTATATGGATATATGTAACCAAGGGTTCCAGGTCTGACAATGAGGAAGAATTCTAAACATGGAAATATGTACAAGAGCTGATGCTGGGGTAGTTTATTTTTTTTAACAGTGGTACAGTGGGAGCATCATAGATGAATAGTGTGTCACAGTTGGATATACTATTGGTGAGGCCACCAACGAGCAGTGCAGGAGGAGGGTAGGAAGAGAAAAGATGAAGGAATATAAGCTGGCAGTAGAAGGGAGCCTAGTCCACTGAAAATGTTGGGATCTCGGGGGGGAAGCAAAAGATAGTTCTAGGGTTTTAATTAGATTTTCGTGGGCCCTAGGGCTGTCCCTGTCTCGCTTGTCTAAAAAGTACAAATCCACCATAGACCAGATGTCCCTACTCCCAATGTTGGTATGTACCAGAGCCTCCACCCTACTGTTTGAAGTTCTTACTGATATTAGAGGTGAAGACCTAAAGGTAGAACACTTTCTCTGTCTAAACTCCCTCAGGGACATCCTAGACTCTCCCCCACACTATCCAGTGGTTAATAATCTATAAGGGTATTTGATTGTGCGTTACAGACACTCTGTCTGATTCAGTCTTCTTTCATACATGTCCATGTACTCCTCTCCCTTCTTTCTATCATGCCCACGTACTCCTCTCCCTCTCACTTCCTGATGTCCTTCTCTCACTACTCCTTCCAACTCCACCCACCTTTAGTCTTTCTACTCCTTGCGTCTTCTTCCTCTATCCCTCCTATGTCTCTCAATCCTTCTAAGCCTCAACTCCACCCTTTGATGGTACTACTTTCTCCACTCCACTACCACTCAATCCGCCACTCTCCTACTCTCAACTTCTTCTACACAAACACCCTACTTTTGCTCACAATTACTTCACATTCACACCCTACACTGCCTCTCCAAAACACACTTGCCCCCCTTTAACACACACTCACAATGCAGTACTACTTGAAAGCAAAAACACATTTCTCACCTGCTCCAAATAATCACATCCACAGTCCACTCCACTGTCCTTTCTTCTTTTGGTGTCTTGGGTCTGCTACCTCCACTAACAACACTTCCGCAACTCTCAACTCCCTGCTTCCTAATACACTCTTTAGGCCTCCTTCTGTTGGGTCATTTGCCCTGAGCAATCTAACCCTTTCTTCCGAACCCAGGAGGTGTTAAAGATTTTAAATCGCAGTTAAAGCCCCGCCCTTTCCTCTGTACGGAACCACCAAGACGTAGTAATGGCAGTGTGCATTTCATTATCTCCAAGTTTCTGTTAGGAGGCCCTGGAGGTCTCCCTCTCAAGGTAGGTGTGTTCATATTTAGGTGTGCTGGCTCCTTGTTAAATCCCTACGGGTCTAGGGCTCTTGTAGCATCTTTGCTGCATCACATGCCAGCGCTGGGCAGTAGTGCACAGCTTTCGCTGCAGCCAGAGTTCCATTGTGTTCTCTTTGCTGCCTCCCTCTCCTTCTGCCGGTTTGCGATCCCAACATTGCGATGAAGCTAACATGGGGTGCTACTAGTTCTTGTCCTTGTGTGCAGTTGCTGCTCGAGTTTGTGTTTCTAAAATAACAAAAAATGATTCTGCCAGCATAAGGAGGGCAGAACAGGGCGGGTCACAGGCATGGGGTGATGCAAAGAAGTACTGCCCAAGTATGAATTGGCATATGTGGAGGGGACAAGAATTAGGGCCTTCCCAATTGACGCCGTCCCCCTCTGGGGTAGGATTAGCTCTGGCTTCCTCTCTGGTAGGAATCCCCATGCTGAGAGGGGATCCCATTGCCTCCTGACAAGCTCAGCTTACTGACCCTGACACACAAAGGAGCAAGATAGCATTAGACATAGAGAGCATGGCAGTTAGAACAGAAGTGGCTTGAAGGATAAAAGGAGGAGGGTGTAAAGGGAAGGTAAGAGGCATGGGCAGAGGACCCAGCGTTTGGTTAATGAATGAAGAGGTTACAGAGGAGAAAACAAGAAGCAAGATTGAGGCAGCTAATGGGGAACAGTAAAGCAGAGGGTTCAAGAACCAGAAAGTCAAATGGATGTGAGAAATGTGGTTGAGAGCAAGGTTGCTGGGCCTTCACGGGAACAAGAATAGAAGGGGAAAGAAAGCAAGCGGTGCACATGTGTGCAACAATGGTCCTGGAACAGGAGACTAAAGGGAAAGCCAGAGAAAGCAGGATGGCAAAGGTGTTAGTTTGATAGAATAGCAAATCAGTGGTGGGGTGGAAGATTAAATGCAAGGCGGTGCACAGAGGAAAGGGAAAAAGCTGGAAGAGCAGTAGATAAGTGAGGAATGTGAAAAGGCCCAAGGAGATCGGTAAGGTGAAAAAACAGGAGAGAGGTCAGGAGACAGAGGCTCATACCGCGAGAGCACAGGAACCAGGTGAGAGAGGCAAGGCAACAAAACAGCTTCCAGAAACCATTCAGAAATCTTTCACTGTAATAGAGATCAAACATCTGAGGATTACAACTACAATCAATGGGTGTAAGTGGCCAGCACGGTACTTATAATTCCACTGTTACAGTGCAAAAATAAACCCTAGCACTCTGTAGTCACCTATAAAAGGAAAGCTTGTTACCACCCACACTCTAACTTACCCTATATCAAAGCACTCTCCAAACATGGCTACACCTTCTGAGCCCAGATTTCTATACAACCTCACCTATCCGCCAACCCACCCAGGCGAGGGGTGTACAACCATCTAACCTAATGTCAGAACAACAAATCTGATGAAAGGGGAAGCCAGGTAGTAGCAATGGCAGAGCAGTCAGGCTTTAGGTCAGGAGGGAAAGAGGGCTGTTAGCTCAGTTAGTCTACACAGTTAACCAAAGAAAACACGGAACACTGGCATACTTAAAAAATGAAAAACTACCTTCATGGTGATTCAGGTGTCTTAATCCAAGCTCTCCCTCCTTCACAAATTGTTGGGAACACCTGGATTAGCAGGCGGGCTGGAAAAGCTGGCTGCAAAAGATAGCTGTCCCTTTAAGAAATTTAAAATCTTAGGGCCTACGTGACTTGAGCGTCCCACTGCGCCCCGGGCCCTCACCTTACCCCTATGTCACCAACGTTCCACGCCCAGTTCCGGTGGTTCCGCTGATGGTGGTAGAATTTTAAGTGTATGCTTACTATAGGGGATGGCTGGGTGGGTGTTGTGAAGGAGGGGGAGCCTGGACTAAGAGAACCTGAATCAACATAAAGGTAATTCTTCATTTCTCCTACGTCCTGGCCCTCACTCCTTCCCAACTGGTTAGGAGCAGACTAAAAAGCCTTAGAAAAGGGTGGAGGGGACAGCATGTACGGAATTCAGGCAAACAAGTTGCGGAGCACCTCTTGGACGAATTTTGCATCATTTCTAGAGGATGTATCCATAGCATAGTGCTTGCAAAAGACAAGCGGGGTAGCCCAGGTAGCAGCTCTACAGATTTCTACAATGGGAACATGCCTGGTGAAGGCTATGGATGCTGCCTTGGCTCTTGTGGAATGAGCCTGAAGTGTCTGCAGAGTCGCGAGCCCTTTCATATAAGTCTTGGTGATACAGGATACAACCCATCTGGCAATGGAAGTTTTAGCTGCTTTATTGCCAGAGATGGGCTGCTTTCCTGAATGGTTTGGTCCTTTCTAGAAACAACTTTTAGAGTTCTTACAAAGTGTAGGTTATGTCATTTCTCTTCTGCCGCAGAAGCATGCAGCCTAGGAAGAAAAACAGGAAGACATATTTCTTCATTCAAATGAAAATAGGAAACCACCTTTGGTAAAAAGGAGGGGACTGTACGGAGGACTACTTTATCCTTTTATGGAAAACTATAGAAGGTTCCTTAGAGGAGAGAGTCTGCAGTTCTCCAATTCTTCTAGAGTTCTAATTCGCAGGATGCCATAGGCTCGAATGGTTTTTGCATTAGGGCTGACAAAACTATGTTGAGATCCCACTGAGGTGGAGGTTCACGAACAGAGGGATGTAAACGTAAAAGGCCCTCAAAGTACCTATGAATGGCTTTGTTTGAAAGAGAGAAAGACGTATGTTCTCTGTTTAGGTATGCTCCAATAGCCGATAAGTAGCGTTTGCAAGTGTCTACTTTGACACCTGTGGAAACTAGATGAGATATGAAGGACATGACATTATCAATAGAAACCTCTAGAGGGTTAAGGTTGCGGTCTAAGGGTCAGTGACAGAACCGTAACAATTTGCTACAACATTGCTTCTTAGTGGAAGCTTTTCTGGAAGTTGACATGATGGTTAGAATTTGCTCTGACAATTGTAAGTGGGAGAAAGCTAGTTTTTTAAGAACCAGGCCTTCAAGTTCAGCAATTGAGGGGAGGGATGAAGCACCTGCCCTTTCTGTTCAGTCAACAGATCCCTCGATGATGGGAGATCTAATTAGAAGTCCCGCTTATTCCAGTAGGTCTGGAAATCAAATCCGTTGAGGCCAAAACGGAGCTATAAGAATCATTGTTATATTCTGTGACATTATGAATTTGAGCAATGTTTTTTGTATTAATGGGAGATGTGGAAAAGCGTAACGTGCTACTTTCGAACAATCCAGGTGTAGAGCATCTCCCAGGGACCTTGCCTTGACGCAAACTGAGGACACAGAGAATTTTGCCGGTTGGCAAAGAGGTCTAGTTATTCATACCCCCACTTCTGAAATATCGTCATTGCTACTGATGGTTTCAGCACCCACAGGGGAAGGGAGCAAGCCCGCCCCCCTTCTGCTTGTTGATATAGAACATTGCAGTGGTATTGCCTGTGAGCATTTTCACCACCTTTCCATGACGTGAGAGAAGAAATGATTTTAGAGCGAGAAATATGGCTCTTAGTTCCAGGACATTTATGTGGTGCCTCTTTTCTTGAGAAGACCAAATGCCATGTGCTGTTAGACTTAGACAATGGGCTCCTCAACCATACTCGGATGAGTCTGTTGTAATAACTATTTGGTAAAGAGAAGGCTGAAAAGGAGACCCGATTAATAGGTTCTCTGGGGAGGTCCAAAAGATTAGTGAGTCCTGAACTTGCTTTGGAATTTGAATTTTCATTTACTGAGAATGCAACAGTTGGTTCCAGGTGCAGCAAAGATGCCACTGAACTGTTCTCATACGGAGTCTCGCAAAGGGAACTAGGTTTATAAAAGGGGCCATTGGAACCACCAAGCTGTAAGAACACGATGTGTTTTGAACTTCAAGATGGCTTGTTGAATTGCTTCCACGCTTTCCGGGGGAGGGAAGGCTCTGTGTAGAGTAGTAGCTATAACTGCTCCTAGAAATGGGATCCTTTGGGAAGGGATGAATTTGGATTTTGTCACATTTATGGAAAACCCTAGGTTGAAAAGTGTGTAGCATGTAATGTGCATCTTTTGAAGCAATTCCACCGGAGACTGGGCCTGGATTAGTCAGTAGTCTAGGTAAGGCTATAGCTGTACTGTCCTTAACCTAAGGACACTTCCACTGTTCCCAAAACTTTTGTGAAACCCAGGGAGCAGAATTGAGTCCGAAGGGCAGACATGTGAAATAATAATAAGACCTTCCTATGGAGAACATCAGGAACCAACAGTGATCTTTGAAGATGGGAATGTGAAAATAAGCATCCTGTATATCTTTAGATGCCATCCAATTGTTCAGATGGAGAGGCTAGAATCTGAGGAATGGTCACCATATGGAAGGTCTCGATTAACAGAAACTGGTTGAGTTCTGAGAGGTCTAGAATTGGCCGGATCCTGCTAGTTTTCTGTGGGATCAGAAAGTAACGGGAATAAAACCCCCAACCTAATTCCTCTTGAGGGACCAATTCTATCGCTCCTAAGGAAGGGCGTTTTGGGATCTCTTCCTGGAGTTCTGGGGAAGATTTTAGGATCTTCGGAGCAGAGGATGGCAGAATAGCTGGAAGGGCAAGATGGTAACCATGTCCGTAACCATCTCGAATAATATTCAAGACCCATTCCTCCTGAGTAATGCTTTCCCAATGGGGAAGAAAGTTGGGCACCCTCCTTGCTAGCGGGGATGTATGCTCCTTGATGATAGTAGGAGCGGAAGATATGTACGTACCCAGAAGGAAGTCAAATAGACTTCTTTTGGTCTTGTGAAGAATTTGACGAAGGGGAAGGCCCAGACTTAGATTTAGGTCTATATCTTCTCTTCTTAGAGGAGTAATAAGATTTTGTGGAAGTGGCAGGACCACTATTTCCTTAAGGACGTGGTTTGAATGATAAAGTTTTGGTGATACAGTTGTTTCACCTACATTGAGGTGAGGATTTTAGCGGCAGCGACACTGGCTTTTCATTTTTGAAGGACCTCATCAGTACAAGGATCAAAAAGTGTTTTGCCATGAAAAGAAATGCCAAGAACGTTCTCTTGAATATCCTGGTGAAGAGAAGAGGCTGAGAAGTACGCGTGTCTACACATGAAGACTGCATTAGTGACTGCTCTTGCTGTTTTATCAGTGAGGTCCTGAACCACTTGAAGCAGTTGGATAGCTGCCTCTCTACCTTCTGAAATCCAAAAGGAAAACTCATCAGCGGCTTCCTAGGGGAACATGTCTGTAAAGCGTTCCAGGTTCTCCAAATTAAGGATATAACATCCTGCTAAAACTGTAGCAATGTTTACTTGTCTGAGTTGTAAGGTAGCACTAGTGTAGGACCTTTAACTTGAGCCTCCCATGCTTTTGCATTCTTATCATCAAGAACTGGAGAAGGACCTTTTCCATTGGAAAGATTGTGGCAAAATTTGAGGTGAATTCACTCACAGGAGTGCTGAATAATTGTTCCAGAGTGCTAAAACATTTTTAAGCATCAAAGTCTTCAGAGTCAGAAACTAGACTTGCACTTCCTTGGAGAAGTCTGTACCGGACTGGAACTCGAGCGAGAATGTTTATGCCTCCTGTGAGAGGACTTATGTGACTTCTTCAGAACCGAGGAGCTTGAGGGCTCAACTGCGGTTACCGGGGATAAGATGTTGTCCTTCGGTACCGAAGTACAGGAAGTTTTAAATAATGCAGCCGACTTGGCTGTAGCAGATACGAGGGAATCGGAAGGTACTGAGTCAACCTCAGAGGCGTGCGCCTCTTCGAAGGAACCCTTGCCTGTTTGGTTTACCGAGGCAATAGAGGGTTTCCCCGGTACCGTAATAATTTTGTCTGGTGTAAATAATTCTTCTGGTACCGGGAGATCTTCTCAGACCCTTTCCCACCTGGAGGTACTAGCGTTTTCCCACCCAGAGGTACTCTCAGGTGAACACACCCAGGGTTTCCCTCTTAATGGTCCTGTGAAGACCCCAGAACTGAGGAGGTGGTCTTACCATGGGTACTGAAGGCCGGTGCCAAAACAAGTACCTCACCTGAAGGTACGGTCCTCCTCTTACCGTTGTCGGCCTCCCTCCTGTTCCGTACAAAGTCTTCGGTCATCTTCGGTACCGGTCCCAGCTGTGACATGGAGAGAAGACGAGACCGCAGAGACCTCGGGTGAATCCCACAGCAAAAGACAGGTACTCACTCACCGGGTGATGTATACCCAAACACCGAACAGAGGCATGATGGGGATCGGCCACCGAGAAATGCTTCCGACAATGGATGCATTGCTTGAATCCCGTCGCATGCGGCATCCGTAGAGGGAGGCAACACGAATTGCTTAAAAATTAACAACCAATCACTAAGAAAAAAGGGATGGTCAGTAAAAAGTAACGCCCCAAAAAGGAGGGAGTCGTAGCACAGCAAAATTCCAACCCGCCCAGTAGGCGGATAAACATGAACTGGGTCTGGGACGTTGGTGACATAGGGGTAAGGTGTGGGCCTGGTGCGCGGAGGGGCACATGCAGGACGTAGGCCCTACACCTTCAAATTCCCATAAAGGTACATTGGGCTACCAATGCAGCAAATAAGGTTACACACGGTACGTGTGAGAAACCTGAAGGTGACTCCCCCGGGACACAGCCACTACTATTGGATCCAGCTCCTGGGAGTTGACCAGTGACCGTAGATGGGGGGTCCTTTGGGAGTGGGACACAGACGGGTGAGACACAGTATCCCCCTTATTTCAACACCTTTTCCCCATCCTATCACGTAGGATATTCCAAAATACTGCCCCGCTTTTCCGACACAAACACTTTTGCACAACACAAAAGATAACGGACTAACACCAGAGCTGTTTACCTGACATGTCCCAATACAATGGTCAGGCAAAGTCAGACAATTGAGCAGAACCAAAGACACCTGACAGCTCTTTTCCGTCCCCACAGGGATAAAAGGTGGAGCACGAGAGCACAGTATGAGCAAGGCAAACCGCACGACATGCGAGCTAACTCAGCACAGCAGTTCAAGAGCGAAAGATGGCGAATACCAAGAGGGTGGAAAGTAGAGACGTGACCTTGCCCTTTCCAATCCAGGCCCGCGAAACCTCTGCAATCCGAAACATAAGACCACAAACAAAGGCCAGCGTGTGTTGCAGCAGATGTCTACGGTACACAAGACCCTCCTCTGCTGATAACCAAGCCAGGGACAGACACTTGTATCAGAAGTACCAACCTTGACTCGAAAGAGAAGAAAGCCAAGCGGTTCATTACAGCCAGCGAGTCGATGGGAGAGTCGATAAGAAACCAAACTGTGTTGAACGAAAAGTAGCAAGAGTGGATTTGAACTTTGAAAGGAACTATTGAGAGAAGAGAGGCGACAGGCACCACATGGGTGCTCACGCAGGAAACTCTGGGTGATTACCTGCTGATAAGAGACTACCATAACCAGAAGGCCTTGGGACGAGGCGGAGATAGGTCGAAGTGGTCATAGAGGGGTCTTGTAGAATCCTCTGCACCATCAAAAGTCTTTGACTGACAGATGATTGTGAAAGAAAGGGAAACGAATCCCACATGTTGAAAACTATTAGATGAACTGTTTGATAAAAGTTGTCAAGAGTGAACCTGGCGGAGGGATGCTAATGAGACGGGACAAAGTCTGAAGTCCCATAGTGATCTGTTTGTTAGAAGTTAGCGAGAGTGAACACGGCAGAGGGAAGCCGACAATCAGAGGTGAAGCCTGAAGAACTGTTTAAAAGGACATTAAGACTTGAGAAAGTAAGAAGCACTGGAAGACCAGGGGAAGTGAATGGTCCCCCTTGTCAAGTGGGTCCAAACCCGGTTGACGGAGATTGATGGGTGAAAAGTCCTCCGCCAAAGTCTATTAAGAAAGGGACTTTTGTTTATTTTGTTGTTTACTACATCAGACCCTCGAAGGCAAGAGACTATCTACTGAAAAGAGACTTATCCATCGATGAGTCTGATAGTTGGAATGGAACTGTTAGCAGGTACTGACAAAACTCGAGCATGTGCTGTGCTCCAAGGTCGCACCTTGTCCTGTGCTGAAAACGCGGGGAAGGGAGACCCTGGCAATCACATCCTGACTTATTTGTACACATTTCTTTCTTTATTGATCCTTTGTCCCACACCCTTTGTGTAATTAGTTGTAAGGAATTGTTGATATGTTTTTCTTAGTAGAGGCCCTTTTATTTTGACACAAGGCCACAAGGAGTGCCTTATTTTTCATTTGATGATCAACGCAGCAGTGTAGGACTTCTATATGTTTGTTGATTTGTTTTGTTTTGTGTAAAGCGCCCTGATGCCCTCGGGCTGCCGGCGCTATAGAAGCAGACACATACATACATACATACATACAACGCTTGCTCCCATCTTAGGTTTAGATTAGGCGTTTTTCCACACTACATTTACAGTTTAATGAACACCCTTGAACTGTGATCACTTATGTCTGTCTTTACTGCTGCCACCATTAATTCCTTACAGAAGGTGAAGCTAAAACTAAAGTACAGCTGCCATCAGCCTACTACCCAAAACCAATGTAGGGTAATATAATAATCCCTGGGGCAACTTTGTGGTGCATCCCTGTCCAAGCAGCAATATGGGCTGCAATTGGTCAATTTACTAACAAAAGACAGGGAGAATTATACACAAGTCGCTCTGACTACAAAAAGAGGTAAACAAAGATAAAATAAAAGCTGGAGAAAGCAGAAAGCTTTGGGGTCATAAAAAGACAGCAGAATAACTTCTTTCCTAACACCTGCACAGGCAGCACACCAATTGTTCAACGATTCAGTATGCATCTCCACTGTATACAATCATAACAAGCAATTCAAAGGTGATTTTCAACATCAGGCAGCATATATATAGCAGAGTGCCCTTTAGAGGTCACAATTATGCAGTGATTGGTTTTATCCTAATTCTGTTTATGATTGTTTGTGCTTTATTAAATAATGCATATAATGCAGTGAGGGTCTCCCTTATGAAGATCAAAAATATAAATGGTGCCGTGCAGCTCCGTTTCCATTTCGAAACCACTCGAATACCACAACAGTGTCAGTGCTGCATTATTTTATTATAATGATGGATTAAAGTTCCATAATATCAAACATGTAGCACACGATCTTACTGGATGTCCAAGTCACAATAAGGATAGCATTTACAGGTGTATGACAATGCATTACTCACCGTAAAAGCATTTCTGGTGATTGTATCTGCTTAGAGATTCACATGCTGTGCTGTGCATAGGTCCGACATCCAGTGGTCACTGCGGAGTATTGCATCTTGTTTTTCGTAGTCGAAAAGGGACGTCGACCGGGCGTGTCTGAAATACTATCCCTATAGTGACGTGTGCTGTACCCACAATCCCTCACGCGTCGATGTCCCTCTGTTTGTATTTTTCTGCCCTGAGGGAGCCTTCTAGACGTGAGTGAGTACAGAAAAGAGAGATATAAAAGGAAGTCTATGTTCCTTCCATCCGAGCGGGGAGGAAGGGGGGGCGCATGTGAATCTAAGCAGATACAATCATCAGAAATGCTTTTACGGTGAGTAATGCATTGTCTTCTGATGCTTGTTAATCTGCTTAGAATCACATGCTGTGCATAGACTAGCGAGCAGTACCCGGAGTTGGCGGTGGGTTATGAGAAGGAACAGTAGAGAAAAGATGTCTTAGTACTGCCTGACCCACC
Organism: Ambystoma mexicanum; assembly: GCF_040938575.1. NCBI lineage: Eukaryota > Metazoa > Chordata > Amphibia > Caudata > Ambystomatidae > Ambystoma > Ambystoma mexicanum. The sequence goes on along the minus strand of NC_090929.1, from coordinate 334,307,360 downwards.
AGGGAGTCAGATCTCGAGTGTGCATCTAGACAGTAGTGTTTTGTAAAGGTGTGCACAGAACTCCAGGTAGCCGCTTTGCAGATGGACTCAAGGGGAACATTTACAATGAATGCTATGGACGCCCCCGTGCCTCGAGTAGAGTGTGCTCTAGGCTTAAAGGGCAGTTCTCTCTTAGCAAGAGTATAGCAGAGAGTGATGCATTGAACAATCCATCTAGAAATAGTGGACTTTGAAACTGCATCCCCTTCTCTTCCTGCTGCCACCGAGACGAAGAACTGATTAGTCTTCCTCAGTGGTCTGGTTCTTTCCATGTAGAACATGACCGCTCTGCGCACATCTAGTGTATGCAGAGTTTTTTCTCCCAAGTTGGAAGGATTTTGAAAGAACGTTGGCAGTTCTATAGACTTGTTTACGTGGAATTTCGATATGAACTTCGGAGCAAACCTTGGGTGCGTGCGTAGAACCACCTTATCTCTGTGAACTGTAACGAAGGGGTCTAGAACAGAAAGAGCCTGTAGTTCACTTACCCTCCTGATGGAGGTGATAGCTATTAAAAAAGCAGTCTTAAGAGTGAGGTCTTTAAGAGATGCTTTGTGCATGGGTTCGAAAGGTGAGCCCATGAGTCTGGTAAGTACCACGTTAAGGTCCCATCCGGGAGCTGGGTCAGCTATCGGGGGGTGTATTCTCTTTATTCCCACCATGAAGGCCTTTATAACAGGGATCTTCCACCACGACACCTTGAGTTGGGAAGTGGTGTATGCAGAAAGTGCCGCTAGGTGGACTTTAATGGAATTGAACACTAGACCTGAATCCATCAAGTGGGTCAGGTATAGAACAATATGTGTGGGAGAGCAGTCAATTGGGTTGATGCCTTCCCCTCTGCACCAGATGACAAATCTCCTCCACTTGCTAGAGTAGCAGTGGCGAGTGTTAGGTTTTCTGGCTTCCCTGAGAATGTCCATACATCTCTGCGGGAGCAGTAGATGTCCGAATTCTATGATCTCAGGAGCCAAGCTGCTAAGTTCATGTTCTGGGGGCATGGATGCAGAGTCCTGCCCTTGTCTTGTGACAGCATGTTGTACGGGCAGGGGAGTTTCACTGGGGGAGATAGAGACATCTCCATCAAGTGAGCGAACCATGGCTGTCGGGCCCACGTTGGGGCCACCAGTATCATGGTTACTTGTTCCTGGTGCATCTTGTGCACCACCTTGTTGAGAAGGGGAGTCGGGGGAAAAGCGTAAACAAATTTCCCTGACCATTGCATCGACAGACCGTTCCCCTTGGATTGGTTCTGGGGGTACCTGGAGGCGTAACTTAGGCATTGTGAGTTCTCCAGGGTTGCGAATAGGTCTATTTCTGGGAATCCCCATTGTGTGAAGACGTCGAAGACGATGTCTTCGTGTAGTCACCATTCGTACTCTTCGGGCAGGGGGAAATCTCTGCTGAGTTTGTCTGCCAGCAGATTGAGTTCCCCTGGTACATGTTCTGACAGTAGGAACATGTTTTGTTTGAGAGCCCACTTCCATATATTTTGGGCCAGTTTGGACAGTCCTGGAGAGTGGGTGCCCCCCTGCTTGTTGATGTAGTACATGGCTGTGGTGCTGTCTGTAAGGACCAACACCGTTTTGCCCTGTAGGTGTTCCTGGAAGGCTTTTAGCGCCTTGAACACAGCTAGTAGCTCCAGTAGATTTATGTGTTTGGATGCTACGTTCGGAGTCCACACTCCGTGAGCAGTCTGATGGGATAGGTGAGCCCCCCATCCTGTTAGGGATGCGTCTGTGGTTAGAGTGGCTTCCGCCGCGGGTGTGGCAAAGGGTTTCCCTTTTTCCAGGTTTTCCTTTGTCCACCATCGTAGCGAGAGAACTAAGGCCTGCGAGACCACCACTGGATCGTCCCATAATCCGCTGGCCTGACACCACTGGCTGTTGAGCCACTCTTGCATAGGGCGCATGCGCAGGCGCGCGTGAGGTACCAAATAAATACACGACGCCATCATGCCTAGCAAGCGCATTGCTTTGCGTACCGTCACCTCTCGACCGGTCACATATTGAGGGATCTGAAACAGCATGTTTTGGACCCTCTCGTTGGAGGGGAAGACAAGGCCGTCCTTTGTTTGAATTAGAGCCCCTAGGAATTGTTTGATTTGGCTGGGGTCTAGGCTGGACTTCTTTTCGTTAATGGAGAAGCCCAACTGGAACAAAAGGTCTACAGTCTTTTGGGTATTGGAGAAGCATGTTTCGTAAGAATCCCCTGTTATGAGCCAGTCGTCGAGGTAAGGGTAAACTGGGATGGACAACCTGCGCAGGTGGGCCGCTGCCACTGCCAGTACCTTCGTGAATACCCTTGGTGCTGATGCTATGCCGAACGGTAGCACTCTGAACTGGTAGTGTTTGCCCTCTATCATAAACCTGAGATACCTTCTGTGCGCTGGCAACATTAAAATATGAAAGTATGCATCTTTCATGTCCAATGTTGTCATGTAATCTCCCTGTGATAGCAGTGGGATCACTTCCTGTAAGGTTACCATACGAAACTTCTGGGGTTTGATAAACTTGTTCGCTGGGCGCAGATCTAATACAGGGCGCATGGTTAGATCCTTTTTGGGTACAAGGAAGTACACTGAATAAATACCTTCCGTTACCTGAGATAGAGGCACAACCTCTATGGCTCCTTTTTCCAGCAGTAGTTGTACTTCTTGGAGAAGGATGGCAAGGTATTCCGGTGTCATGCGTCGTCCCCTCGGGGGTCTGTATGTTGGGGAACTGTTGAATTCGATGCAGTATCCGTGGGCTACGGTGGAAAGTACCCAGCGGTCTGATGTTATTCCCTCCCATGCTGGAAGAAAGGATGTTATCCGGCCCCCGACCGGTGTTGCATGGGAGGGGACGCGAATCTTCGTGTCACTTGGTGTTGTTGGGGGCTTGGGAGCCTCTGGGAGTGGACCCCCGCCCTCTCCCCTTGCCCCTGCGCTGTCCTCTTTGGCTGTACTGCCCACTATTGGTCTGGTAACTGGTGGCAGGGTACTGTTGCTGCTGATTCTGCTTTTGGCGTTGGCCACGAAAAAAGCGTGTGTTGCCATAGCCGCGTCTGGTAGTGGGCTTAGAGATCTGGTCAAGAGTTTTGATAGTATCGAACTCTTTTTTAGCCATTTCCAGAGCCTCATCCACCGCCTTCCCGAAGAGGTTTGCGTCTTCAACAGGTTTATTTATTAAAGACGCCTGTGTCTCCGGTTTGAACCCTGAGTTGCGCAGTCATACATGGCGTTTTAGGAGTATTCCCTGAACCAGGGAACGTCCCGCTGTCTCAGCAGCATCCAGAGAGTTCTTTACAATACTCTGGTTGACCTGGGTTCCTTCGCCAATAGTTGAAAGCAGGCGTGTACGTAATGGTTCCGGCGCTTCTTCGGCGTCCTTGCGCAGTTTGGCCCACTGCGCGTCCGCGTAGCTAGCTAGCAAAGAATTGTTGTTCGCAATTCTTGCCGAAAAGGCAGCCAAGGATGTGACTCTTTTAGCAATGGCATATAACCTCTTGCTCTCCTTGTCAGGTGGTGCCTCACTGGTGGACAGCGGCACCCCTGCCCTCTTCCTTGCATTAGTTACTACAAGGGAATCCGGAATGGAATGTCCCCTTATGTACAGCGGGTCTGAGGGTGAAGGAGTGAAAAGTTTTTCAATCCTTGGATTAACTCCTCTGATTAGTGCGGGTGTGGATAGCGAAGGGGTGATTCTTCTCTTCACTGAAGCGAGGAGGGGAATGGTCTGGCTGACTGGGGGTTTCTCCTTAATTACTCTTTCCACAAAGTCTATATCCGGAGAGATCTCCCCAGTGTCCAGTTCGAAATGTGCTGCTGCTCTGCGCAACAGGGCATTGAATGTGGGCTGATCGTCAATGGGAGACGTGTTTCTAACAGGTGAATTGTCTGGAGGATCTAGGTTTAGGACATCAGTGTCCGAATATCCTGATGGGGATTGCCAGGGATGAGAAGGTCCTTCTTCTGGATTTTCTCCGAAGCCTTCTCCTACCATGTCTGGGCTGTCTTCCAGACCTTCCTCTTGGTTCTGCCCTTCTCCATTGTCCACAAAATCATCCTCCTCTTCTAAGTATTGTTCCTCACCAGTGAGGTCATACACATTATGGAAGTCTAAGGCTGTGTCCTGCCTCGGGTATTTGGGCCTGGGGTCCTCCTGAGGCCCTTCTCTTGTTCTCTTGGGAGTGGGAGGGTTCTGGGTGTTCATAAACCTCTCCATTCTCTCCATGCAGAGATGGAGCCTTTCCATGGTTTCATGGGGTACCCCTGAGCGGTCTAGCGGGGGAAAATTAATGTTTTCTTGCTGAAAACGGCTCGACCTCTCCCACAACGTCGAGGAAAGTGTCCCGTCGCCCTCCGAAAAGCCTTCCGGTGTGCTGGGGGTCCCCCCGACTGAAGGGGGTAGTCCCTGTTTTTCTTCTGGCTTTTTCGGCGTGTCTTTCGACCTTTGCGTAGCGCTCGACGTGTCTTTCGGCATACGCTTCTGGGCGTCGGCTACAACGATCCTCGCCAAGCTCTCTGTGACTCGTTTGTCAGCAGAGGGCTGTGGTTTCGACGTTACGGGTGTCGAACGTTCTACGGCGGCGTGCGCTCTCTGTTGGTGCGCGCCGGCCGATGGTTTGGGGGCGGCGCCCTTATTTGCCGAAAGCCCAGTCGCTGGTCGCGGCTGCGGTTGCGAGAGGGGCTTCGAACCCGAACGGTCCGAGGAGGCCGCCGGTGTAACCTGCGTCTCCTTGGGCGCTGATGCTTTCTTCGTCTTCGACGAAGAAGAGCTATGGGTTGTGTGTTTATGTGTTGTATCGTGTGCGTCAGTGTCGCCGGGGTGTTCATCCCCATAAGCAGGGCGTGAGCCGAGCCCGTCGGGGCCGGGGACAGACGACGAAGAGCGCGAGCGCTCTTTAGAGGGGTGTACGACTTCCGTAGCGGAGGTCGTGTTATCACGTTCCTCGTCACTGTCGGTGGTAGCAGCGGCGGGTGAAGACCCGGCCTTCGACATAGCGTAGGCCGCCCACCTCTTGACCCTACAGTCTTTTAGAGTCTTTGGCTTTAGAAGCCGACAAGCCGAGCAACCCTCCTCTACGTGATCGAGGGGCAAGCAGCGGTTACACCGTGAATGCTTGTCCTTCCAAGTAAACTTGCCCTTACAAAGTGGGCAAAACCTAAAGGGTGTCCTCTCCATAGCCGAGGCAATAAAGCGTGATAACTACCCCAAGGGAAAGGAAGGGGAAAAGGAAAGGCATTCTCAGAAAAAGAATCAGAGATGTCCCACGACCCTACTCTCCCTACTGTATTTGGCCTGCGAGGCCAGGCCACGTGTTCGGCAACGCCGACGGATCTCCTCCGCTCGTCCCCTCCGTCGAAGATCTTGCTCGGCGGAGACAGCTTCACCACTGCGTCGAGGGAGGGATCGATCTATTAAATCTTTAAACAGGAAAAAACGACCAAAGGTCGAGGAGATGGAATCTGCAATGTCTCTCGAGGAGCTCCGCGTAAAGGCGACCAGTAGCTGGGCGGAAAAAAACAATCTGAGGGACATCGACGCGTGAGGGATTGTGGGTACAACACACGTCACTATGGGGATAGTATTTCAGACACGCCCGGTCGACGTCCCTTTTCGACTACGAAAAACAAGATGCAATACTCCGCAGTGACCACTGGATGTCGGACCTATGCACAGCACAGCATGTGATTCTAAGCAGATTAACAAGCATCAGAAGTATAGTTATTACAGTCATACAAAACTTAGAAGGTGTGTTTACCCTCCTTTCTCTGGGGAGCGTACTGCTAAGCTCTGAAGCCCATATTGCTGCTGGGACAGGGGTGCACCGCAATCTTTCTTGCCCCTGGGATATTTTACCCTACATTGGTTTTGGGTAGTAGGCTGATGGCAGCTGTAATTTAGTTTTAGCTTCACCTTCTGTAAGGAACTCATGGTGGCAGACAGACTGATTTAAGCTAAATAGAAGACTTTTCACCAGGCAGTGTTGGTTTCCAATGAGAAATACAAAGTATAACTTGTGCACTAGCAGGTAAGCATTTTGCAAGCTACTGTTCCACAGGTGCTTTCTAAGTGAAAAGAATTAGCACATGGCCGCAAATAACCATTTGTGTTTCATAACAATCTTATTCACATCACTCCAATCTAGAATAGGATGAAAGTTTTTGTCATGGTCTAAAATTAGATTGAATAGCGTAATCTCCCTGCAACCTCCAGGAAGACAGTTCTGCTTTTTCTGTTCTATAAAAAGGGAGCCAAATTACTTTTTGCAGGAGATGTCTCGTAAATCCTGCATCTGGAAAATGTTAATTGCTTGTTACTTTTTTTGTTGTGAAGCTTTAGTTTTACAATTGGTAGAAAACTTTTGTCACAATTCATTCCATGTCATCTCATGATAATTAGGAAAATGGCATCAAACAATGGAAAAAAAGGAGAGAAAAATGGCAAGAGTGAAGGCAGAAGAAACTCGATCTGAAAATGATGTTTTCATTAAAGGAATAATGCGCTCAAAAATATTATTGTCCCGAGGGTTCGGGCATGTGTTTTTAAGCATACGGTGATCGATCATACAAACATTTCCTATGCACCTTACCGTAGTTTTCCTCTTTTTTACACATGCAAAATCAGGTAGCAGAGCATGGCCATCTTGTGCTAATCTTATCCGTTGCTGCATCGTCGAAGGTGGACTGCCCTGGCGGCAGTAATCATATCCCCCGCCCCTGAGGCTGACATCACCAAACCAAGTGATATTCTCCACCTATATCCATGACGTTACTGGGCAGCGTAGCCAAACGCGCCCAGTCATCACCTACGTGTTAACGTTAGTTGACGCAGAACCCGGAATATCAACGCACATCATCTTACAACACAGCATGTCCCAATTTTGAATATGAAACTGTACTTTTAAAGGAAATAGCAAAACTGTACAATTTGTAAAGTACTTTTATTTCACAATAAACGATCCGAGAACATCCAGCGATTGCCATATTCAAGCAAATGGGTAATTGTTTTCTTTATTCTCGATCCACAAATGTTTATCGTGAGTCACGCGGTGTTCCGTTTGGGTATAAGAGGCGCATTGGACACACCGTGAATCGCAAGGCTTGGGCATCAGCTTGGTGCTAGGCCACCGTAAAATATGTCAGGTTGCTCCTTATCGTTGGTACCGCGTAAGGGCATATCGGCCCGTGGCGATCGTCCCAAAAAAGCATCATTGTGATCCAGCCATTCAAGTCTATCTGCAGCTGCTGGTTAAAAAACCCTGTCAGTTGGTATCTGGAATTAATGACAATCGAAGAAAGGCAGGATGTAGCTGTTTGAAAAACATAACAGAAATGTGTCTCAGTAGCCGATCTTTATTACAATTTATCATTTTACCCATTAATTCGGCCCGCGTTAAAACTAATGATGAACACAGACGTGAAACAATGGGAACACAGAGAAAACAACGTGGAAAGTAGTCTACAATTTGCTTTAGAGGTTAGTGCTATGGAGTATGTTCAGCTCAAAATGGGATGCAGAACTGACCCTACAATTCGAAGAACACAGACAGCATTTTAATTAAATATTAGCGTTGAACCTGGGGGAACCCAGTGGTGGACTACATGCATCTCAATGCTGGACTGCCCATGTCCCCGGGACAAAGACAAGTACACACACAGGTTGTATTTGCGTGTCGTTGCAATATGCCACAAAGAACAACCAGTACAATGTAAGCCAGCAATAACGGTCGGCTAATGATAAATTGACTCGTTGGTCTATAAAATCGTCGAAAGTCAAACAAATAATATTCGCCATTTCCATTCTCTCTGTGTAACGCAGAGACTCCATTCAGATCAACGATTTTTCATAAAATGAAATTACATGTTCCTTTGTCCAGTTTTGGAATGGTGAACCTTATCATATTTGACGGTATTACACCCCTCCCTTCATTCATTCCTTTCGGAATCATCCCTTTCTTTCAAGGTTGAAAAAACAATTGAACCTTATCCTGTGTACGATGCGTCGGTTCGCTCAGCTCGCAAGCAAAAAATTAAAGCCGCTCACCTTCACTCAGAATGGGAGCCAATAGCCCTCCAGACCACAGTGGCATTAGAAATATTTTTAAAAAACATATGAATTGTTTGCTGCCATCAGCAATTCCCAGCAAAATTTCTAGTGTTTTACGTGGTTCCTCTGGAGAACTTCGCACTCTCCCAGCTACCCCCACAGCCAGCCCACACCACCTGTCAGCTCAGCCCATCTCGTGTTCACACGGCAAATCACGCAAACATTTTTCGCAAGGAGCAAGTCTCGAACCCTAACAAAATGTGCTTGTACGAGAATGTCCGAGCAAGCCCTGCTGCAACCCCCTCCTGCCAGGCCACGGCCCCCTGACGGCATGACCGCAGTTATATATCAGAGGCCGATAAATTGCACACGTGTGTTTGTATTATCCCACTTTGGGTCACTAGCGAGGTGAAGGGTGTGGGAGTCTTTCCACTGAGGCGACCAGCGGGGGTCGGTATTGATAGCCGACAGGTCTGGCACATCAGAGCTAGAAAGGGGATGGAGTGATGCATGTTAGTTTAGGACAGAATATACTGTGAATGGGTTCTTTTTTTATTGGGAGGCACTCTGTGGTGGTCAGCAAGGAAGGGTTACACTTCTGGTACATGAAAAGAATAGCTTTGGAGGGGCATAAGGTTGAACAAGCAGTCATTTTCCAGCAGTGGGGGCGAGAGGTGCAGGAGAACATTTGTTGAGATGGATGAACAACTACAAGTCATGGTTTGGCCCTCACACACTCAGGACAGTGATCTCAGAGGAAGAATTACATTTATACATTCTTTGTTCGCAACATCTTGTCTCGGCACATCCATGAGAAAGGGACTTGGGAGGCACAGGCGCAGGAGGAAAAAGGAGGGTGCTGTCAGTGCTCGCTGTTCCTGGCGCTGCTGAGGGGGAGGGGAAAATTCGCAATGCCAGAATGCGGCCTCATCCAAAGTTGGATTCAAGGGTACACAAAATGGAGTCCAAGTTTGTTTAGCAATAGGCAATGTCAGGCTCTGCCTATGTCAGGGCCTTCTTCCCCATGGTTGCAGAAGGGCAAAGGAGGCGTCCCCCACGAGTGCAAGAGCAGGGTGTCACTTTCACGTTTAATGTATGGGCGCTGGGGGCTCAACCGACCCATTCCTTCCTTACATTAGCAACGACCCCCAACACATGCCCCCATGAATATATTGGTCAGAGTGCAACTATTTCTCACCAACAACCCACTTTGATGCGCTGCTTTGCTCACAGTCAGTAGTTTTTGCGTGAAGAGTATCTAATCTAGCCTAGGTCTCATCCCTTTTGTGGGACAAGTAGTTATTCAGCTATTTGGGCAAATGTTTAAGGCAACTTCAGAAACGCAAAGTTGCTTTCATGCTGTTATCCATCTGGCCCTCCCACGATCAATGAAGGTCCCACAGTAGCTCGACGAAACTGGAAAGTGTGAAAGCACAGCGTTACATTGTATGGCATTCGTAAAAATGGTACTTGTTGAAAAAAAAAATGAACAAAGGATAGATTTCAAAAGACAAATTGGATGCTTTATTTGGACAATTTATATAAACTTTGTTAATCAAAAAAACAGATGGTAATCATTTGTAGCTGGAAATGAACTATTCCACAAGCTCTGCTTTAGGTGGACAGGGCACGTTTGCAATGGTTTCTGTCAATGTATGTGTCCTCGGAATAAAATTGCGTGTGATTTCGTGAGTATGTATGTCCAAGACAGTCATGATAAGATCTTTCAAAAAATCGTATTCCATTTCCGTGTATATTGGCTTGACCACCCATTTTTTGCTTCTTTTCATAAAGGCCATTGTGCAGCGAAGCATCCCAAAGTTTCCCACAGTCCATGATTGTTCACACCCTACATTCTCGTTATGTGCTAATACTCCAAGTAAAGTCCTATACTGCATCCCGTCTATGCCAAAATGTCTTGGGCCTGTACTTTAGGCACATATTGTGGAACACCTTCAAATCTCCCGTGTGACAGAATTCTGTGAGTCCCTTCAAATCTCTTGATAGAGTTTTATCAAACACAATCTTCTCAAAAGCTTTGTGAGGAGGTGAAGATAAAATCAACCACTTCTTCCGTTCCTGCTCCGGCAACTAAGGGCCATGTGCACATTGGTGGAAATGTTGGTTTTCTGTCCAAGAGTGAACGTTGGAACAGTGGTACATTAGTGACCGCCATTTTTCTGGTAGAATGTCCACAAACCCATCACAAGTTTTGGAGCTCCACCAAAGATGGTTGCTGAAAGACTGGGACCATTGTAAAATATTTTCAGAACCTTTTTTTTTCCTGCAGCTGAGATTTTTTTATTGATTGATTTGGCAACGTGCCACACATCAAATTGATGGCCAATATTTCAAAACTGCTCTCTCATTGTCTTGGCTATTGAAACGTGTCTGTCTGTGGCTATGAGGTCGATTTGCATTCCCCTCGATTGGAGATCTTCCAGGGATTTTATAAAACCAAGTTTCTCCATGGCCACTGAGGAACTCACAATTTATTTAGTTTCCATGTCCTGAAAGTGGTATGTGCAGTACTTTGCTGAAAAATCGGGGCTGTCACACTGTCCATCGCCAGCTAGCCTGAACCATTTTTCGGAGAATGTACTTTGAATAGACATTTGTTCAATTTTCCAAGCTTCACTAATAGCAGGGAATAGATATTGATGTTGATATTTGTAGTACTGCGTTTTAGAAAGGAACTGGAGTCCCACAAATTGACAGAAACTGGACAACTTACTGAAACTAGAGCCACTGAAAAGTAAAGCAGCAGCACACAGTAGATTTCCAGCTCGCAGTTTCCGCAGCATCGGTTGAGCGGACCATGAACATTTTGCATGGGGCATTTCATGGGTGGCTTGTATTTTGAGGTTACTGCCTTGTGATACACGAGTCACATTCACCAATGGCTTCCCGCATACTTCCCCTCTCACTGGATGCACACATTTCAGCATCATTATAATCTCCATCAAGCAGCTGTCGAATACAATGTATTTGGACTCCTTTACTAGACTGCATGAATGTTGTTTCTGACTCAACTGTGGTTGACGTATCAGCCCAACTGGACAAACTGTAGTCGAGATCTTTGGCTAGTTCCTCGGTCATTTGTGTTGATGCTTCCGTCTCTGTTATATCAGCTTCTGTTACTTGAACACGAATCTGAGAAAACATCAATGTCGATTGTTTTTTGGGTGGCCTTTTTTGGCGGTTGTCTATTTTATCAAGTGGTCTGCGTCTAATTCTAAAGCATCTTCATTACATTCAGTTTCATCTTCATCTGGTGGAGCTCTCGCATTGTAGCAATGGTCCAACAACACTTTACTGGCTTCGCCGGTCACATTCAATTAATTTTCGGGCCATTGGGCAAAAGCATCTCGAGTCTGCTTATTGATTTGAACACGCTGCGCCTCAAATAATAGTTGCTCCATGGAAAAATCAGTTTGGCAAGCAGCATCTCGGATTAGCTGTCTGTGTCTGCATAGTTCGTACACCTTCGGTCTTCTAGAAGACGGGTTGGAAAACATGTTCAATGTAAATCCAACATATAGTATATGGCACTTTAGATTTTTTAAAAAAGCATGTTATGAAGGCAACAGCACAAAACACTGTTTAAAAATGAAATTGTTTGTTAGTTACCCTCGCTTTCTTGGTTTTCTGTGAAACCTTCTTCACTGTAACGACTGTACCAGAAAGCTGGCCTGCCAACTCAGATCAAAGTGCCTCCTCTTCTATGTCCAGATCTTGTATACATCCCTAGAAAAGAGTATTCATAAAAAATAAGTAATTTGTATTTGAAATTAAATTATTCCATAGCACACATGGCTTACACAGATACCCTCGTACACCGTGTACGTCACTTAGTCAAAATATACATTTCGAATTTCACCTGATTGATGGCTAGTTTACTCGATCAAAGATGACTGTGCGAAACCCACTGAATGAAATGTTGCACTGAAGCAATTTGCAAAAGTTGCTCGTTTATAATAATGTCAATGTCAATGTCTAATGGTATCAGATCTAGGACCAACTTACTTTCAGTCGAGGGAACTGTCAGTATGCATACCTCTGGCATTGTATCAGCTTCGAAGGATGATGTAATTGTAGTCGAACTACCAGCATCACCATGTAAAACAGTACTTGTTTTAGTATGGATGAAAAAAAGTGAAATTGAACACACAATGTGATGCAGACAATGGTACATATCAATAAAAACCCATAAATGAAACATTATGTAAACAAACGACAGGATACGTAAATTTGATCATATTATCTCAAATTCCATGCATAAAACATTTCCGGAACTGAATAGCCAAATAAAACTACCTGATGCGCGTTCGAAGTTGTTGTTGACTCCAGAAAGACATGGATGCAGAATCTTGCTCCTTCATATTCAGTGCATTGTCATGTAGTTGTACAGGGAAAATTAGATTTGATTTAGAAATGCTAACCTAAAAAATTGACATGTAACGCAACCGATTACGAAAAGATTATGCTTATTTCCAAGGGCACTATAGCATCGTTATCTGTGCAAATAAATCGTTTTCTATGATGCTCCTAAAACCAAGGACAGATGTTTAGCAAAATGGGGTTTAGTTATAAAGCAATACAATCTTGTAAATATGAAAAGTATTACCTAAAGCACCAATCCGTCCATGTAGTAACCTGTTCAGTACCGCAAGGCCTACAGGTAAATTAGGAACCATGACTCACCTGAGGCAGCATGTGCATGAATAGAGTCGGAATAGCATTTGGAAGCAATTTACGAAATGTTCTGAGTCGATACTTCTTTGTGTACTGCGATTGGTCGTACATATTCATGGCAAAGTGCAGGCTGCAGATGCGGAATCGATCATCCTTCGAGTCCCCCAAGACTTCTTGGGCTCTACTTTCAAGCTCTTGCGGCGCAAATCTGCGATATCTGACCCATCCTCTTATTAGATCTATATTCCTCAGGAATACATGCATTGTAGTGCCTTTAGGTTTGTTATGGGTCTTAGAGCGGCAACCGTAAACCGTACATGCAGGCATTGTTGGAAATTCTGTAAAAGAAAAACGTCAACATTGTTAGAAAATTACTTTGCATAAAAGCGTGGGAAAGATGGAGTTATAGCATACATTTTTCTATGCAACCTATGATTGGGTCACCGAAGCAAAACCTGTGTAGCGTAGCCAGCTGTATTATAGGATAACTTTCATACACAATTCACTGATGTGACGCAAATTGTGACATGTTACTCGTCCCTGGAATGTACTATTGTGCATCAAAAGGAAACATGCTTATAGTCACGGTCGGCGAAGGATGCAATTCGATCCCAATTGACACTGATGACAATTGCTATATATCAATAACAAAACAAATTAAACTCAAGTCAATGGCAATGAGATGAATGAACATTACTGTCATGATCTCTGCTTCCAAAAGGTCAGGGTTTTCCCAACTCCCTTGGAAGCAGATCCATAACCCAGGTTCCGAGTGCCAACCAGTCCCAATTGGGACCTTTTGGACCCAGTCCTGGCGCCAGTGGCACCAGGCTCATAAATATGCCCAGTCCCAGCGCTGGAAGCGCCGGGCTCATAATGCTTGGGTGGACTTACCTGCAGCAGACCATGCTGCTTACTTGCCTGCCAGTTGAGCCTCTGATCCTCTTCTGTTTGGAACTACTTTTCCTGTTGGGTGGGGCTGGAGCCACTCCCTAGATTCAGAACACTGGAACTCTTCTGGAAGGCAGGAACTCTTTTCTTACCAGGAACTCTTTTCTTACTTAGGCGTGGCTGTGGAAGGAGACACCTAAGCACTACAGGAGGCTATTTAAACCACACCCGGTGGATGAATCTTGCTTTGCGTTATTCTGCACCCTCTGCAGCAGAACGCTCATCGTGTCTTCTGCATCCGGTCCTGGGCCTAAGGAAAAAGGCTTACCATCCTGAATCCAGTCTTCAGCAACACCTATAAAGACAAGAAAGAACAGGTTAGCATTCCGGCATCTGAAAGGCAAAGGCTTACCTACTCTTCGTGCTCTCCGGAGGTCTTCACACTGCATTCCGGCATCTGAAAGGCAAAGGCTTACCTACTCTTCGTGCGCTCCGGAGGTCTTCATACTGCATTCCGGCATCTGAAAGACAAAAGCTTACCAACTCTTCGCACGCTCCGGAGGCCTTCAGCGCTGCATCCCGCATCTGAAAGACAAAACAAGGTGCGTTTAAAGACATTGGGGAACTTTAATACTCACGTGCCATTACTCCTTTCCACATCTAATCCAGTGGGTATTCCGGCACCCTGCAGCCGCTCCGAACTCGTACCTGCAAAATAAAAAGACAGTTAGAGCGCATCGTGAAGCAGGCAACAAGCGCTTACTTACGTGCTTCCAGGCGCTTCTATTCATCACACGGGCTCCATCTTCAACTCACTTCAGCCCATCATCCGCCATCGCCGGAACCCTGCAAAACAAGAGACATCATTACTAAAGACTTTAAAGACATTTGAATGACTCGAAACTTACCGTTCGTGCAGTAAACGACGGACAGCAGTCCTCTGAAGTCAAGAGGCCTGCGCTACCTATCCAGTGAAGAAACTGGTTACAGCACCCTGCCCCGAGGCAGATGGAGAGCTCGGCATTCACTTACCTAAGGTGAGAGCGTTAACCTTTGGGGGTCTACAGGAGAGGAGAGGAGAGGAGGAAAGAGATAGGGACACCCCAATAACCCCAGTTCATTAACCCCATATTTTCTATCTGCAGACATCTTACTCTACACGTCAGGCATACAGTGCACAGAGGTCCAGCCCAAAGAGGCAACCGGGTGCTACACATCACCTTTGAAGATACGGTAGTCGCCCAGTCAAGACCGGCGCCTCTGCGAGAATCAGGTGAGCGTTACAGAACGCAAAGCCTACCACAAAACTCTCGCCCAGGCGCTATGGAAACCTCGGATACTGACCCCCTAGCCCGGTTACTTGGGGAACTAAGGGCAGAAGTGCATGCAGCTCGTCAGGAAACGAATGCTCTAAGAAGGGAACTAATTATTTCCAAGGAGAGAACAGACAATCTTGCTAGACAAGTGCTACAGTCACAAGCCGGACAGATCCCGTTACCCTTATCAGGGGCAAATCTTCCTTCAACATCCTCTATGAATCCAGTGCAGATCAACCTACCTGGGAATGTACCTCTGGCTCCGCCCGAACGATTTTCTGGTGACCCAAAGAGGTTTGCAGTATTTATCAATCAGTGCCGGTTGCACTTCTTATGCCGGCCAGCAGCCTTTCCAAATGATCAAGCTAAAGTAGCTTTTGTACTTTCGTACCTTAGTGGCAATGCGGCAGACTGGTCGATCCCTCTAGTTCATCAAGATGATCCGGTTCTCCATGATTTTCAAGCCTTTCAGCTTAGTATGGAAAAACTGTTCGCAAGACATTCACAGGGGCAGGCCTTGGACAATGAGCTTCTTTCGTTGCGACAGGGTAATCAAGACCTTTTGGCTTATATTGCATCTTTCAATAGACTAATAGTGGAAACTCAATGGCCTGAGGACAAAAGGATTACGCTGTTTTATAGAGGTCTACGTGGAGAGCTCAAAGACGTTTTAGCCCAAGTAGTGAATCCCCCACAAGACTGTTCGGATTATATAGACTTGGTCGTTCAAATAGATCACAGGCTGCAGAACAGGAAGGCCGATCGTTCCAAGTTTGATGCTCGAGTATTTTCCAAACCGCCAACTCCTTCCAAAGGAGTAGACTCCGGGGAACCCATGCAAATAGGGGGTCTGAAAGGTCCTCTAACACAGAGGGAGCGGGAAAGGAGGAAACAGTTGCAATTATGCCTATATTGCGGAAACTCAGGGCACTTTCTTCGAGACTGTCTGGTGAAACCTGCCAAGAAGGCAGTAGGAGCTGCAGTTACCAAAGTTACAAACTCTGAGCAGGGAAACGACCTCGCCCGACAAGAATAGAGGTCCTCTTGCCGAGCGTGAAAACCAGTTCCGTGACCTCGCATTTCGTGATACCTATGGTCCTCATTAGCCCTGATAATCCGGATCGATTACATGCAATTGAAGCTTACGTCGACAGCGGTGCCATCGGCAATTATGTGGATCATGAAATGGTTTTGAGGATGAATCTAACTCTTTGTCCCAAGGCTGTAAAGGACGTCATTACTACGGTGGATGGTACGGAGATAGCCTCCGGGCCAGTAACGCATACCACTCAAGAGGTGACGCTAGTAAGTCAAGATGGACACCATGAGAAGATCGTGTTCGATGTGATCAAGGCCCCTCAGTTTCAGATTATTCTAGGAATACCTTGGTTAGAGAAACACAATCCTCTGATCGATTGGCGAGCAAGAACGGTCCAGTTTCCAGAATGTGTCTCTACTTGTCACCCTCCACCTGGTGTTGCACTGGCAGCAATTTCTTCAGAGACTCCCCAGTTACCTCCCGAATACCTAGAATACCAAGATGTTTTCCGGAAGGATCAGGCTAACTCTCTACCTCCTCATAGGTCTTATGACTGCCAGATAGACCTGATACCTGGATCTACTCCTCCTTGTAGTAGAATTTATGCCCTCACCGAGCCCGAGAACCTTCACCTTCGACAATACCTGGATCAATACCTGGCAAATGGGTTTATTCGTCCTTCCAAGTCCCCTGCTTCTTCAGCTTTGTTCTTCGTTCCAAAAAAGGAAGGAGACCTTAGAACTTGTATCGATTATCGCTCCCTGAACCAGATCACCGTTAAGAATAGATATCCGTTACCTTTGATCCCTGAACTCCTGGACCAAGTCAGAAAAGCATGCATATATACAAAGCTGGATCTTAGAGGAGCTTACCACTTGGCACGAGTAAAAGAGGGCGATGAATGGAAGACGGCCTTCCGCACCAAGTATGGGCTATTTGAATATCAGGTCATGCCCTTCGGACTTTGCAATGCCCCGGCCGCCTTTCAATATTTTATGAACGATGTCCTCAGAGAGCTCATAGATGTATGTGTTGTTGTTTACATTGACGACATCCTCGTTTATTCTTCATCGGAATCTGAACATCGGAAACACGTGAAAATGGTCCTCGAAAGATTGCGTCAACACAAACTTTTCGCTAAGTTGGAAAAATGTGTTTTCAACGTGACTGAAGTTGAATTCTTGGGATTCATATTATCACCTGGCGGAGTGCGTATGGATTCAAAGAAGGTCGATGCAGTTCTCAAATGGCCATCACCATCCTCCGTAAAAGGTGTGCAAAGCATGTTAGGCTTCGCTAACTTTTACCGCAGGTTTATCCCCGAGTTCTCTCGAATAGTCCAGCCCATCACTGCCTTGTTAAAGAAAAACAAACGTTTTGAATGGTCTACCGAGGCGGAACAAGCTTTCCAGGATTTGAAGACTAAATTTATCTCTGCACCAATCTTAAAACACCCTCGCCCCGAACTCCCCTACATCGTGGAAACTGATGCTTCAAGCCTTGCCATGGGGGCAGTTCTATCACAAAAGGACCCGGTAACCAATCAGTTGCATCCCGTGGCATTTTGGTCCCGCAAATTCTCGCCTCCTGAAGTCAATTACACGATTACTGACAAGGAACTTCTGGCTATCAAGTCTGCCTTTAAGGCTTGGCGGCATTATCTGCTGGGGGCCCGACACACCGTTACTGTGATTACGGATCACCGAAACCTGCAATATTTGAAAACCGCAAAAGCCCAATCCTCTAGACAACTCCGTTGGGTATTATTCTTTGCCGAGTTTGACTTCATAATTACCTATCGACCTGGTACAAAGAACGGTAAAGCCGATGCCCTTTCTCGGATGGGAGTGGAAGAACACTTGATCAACCCTAAACCTGTACCAATCATTCCCGAACAAAGAATTCTGGGTGTAATCGCCACAGAATCCATAGAGGAAGTTAAGGATAAAGCCAGGCAACTTGTAACTCCAGCAGACATACAGAATTGGCATCTGCAGGGAAAGGACTTTGCAGTAAAGGACAACTTATTGTATTTCCAAGAACGATTATACCTACCCAGCACAGATTTACAGAAAAAAGTAATCTCTTGTTATCACGACTCTTTAATGGAAGGTCATCCCGGTATAGCCAAGACCTCAGAAAAGATCAAGCGCTACTTCTGGTGGCCGTCTTGGAAAAAAGATATCAGAGACTTTATAATGTCCTGTGGAGTATGCGCCCAAAACAAGAGTCAAAAGGAAAGACCAGCAGGCCTCTTACGCCCTATTGACATCCCACCTCGCCCTTGGCATACGCTTTCTATGGACTTCATCACCGATCTACCTCCATGCTCCGGATACAATACGATTCTAGTAATCGTGGACTTATTCTCCAAGATGGCGCATTTCATTCCGCTCAAAGGCTTGCCAACAGCAGCAACTCTGGCCCGAGAATTTCTCGAAAACATCGTCCGACTGCACGGTTTTCCTTCGGTTCTAATTTCGGATCGAGGTAGTCAATTTATTTCTCATTTTTGGCGAAGTTGCTGTCGGTCGGCTCAAATTGATGTGAGACTATCGACCAGTCACCACCCTCAGACCGACGGACAAACCGAGAGGACCAATCAAACTCTGGAACAGTATTTACGCTGCATGCTGCAACAAACTGAAAAAACTTGGAAAGATATCCTTTGGATAGCCGAGTATGCCTACAATAACTCTGTCCATTCGGGAACTGGGAAAACCCCGTTTTTTCTTTTGTACGGCAGTCACCCTCGAACCTCGGAGTTGGATCCCCTCCAAGATCTTGAAACACCAGCAGTAGACTACCTGCATTCTACAATCACCCAAGCCTTTAAGGAAGCTGTTTCTCACCTTCAAAGGGCTAAAGAACAATACAAGAAAGGAGCAGATCAACATCGGAAGGAAGCCCCTCACTATCAAGTAGGGGATCAAGTCTGGTTATCCACCAAATATCTATCTCTAAAAGGGCCACGCACATTCAACCCAAGATACCTTGGTCCCTATTCCATCACTACCATAGTAAACCCAGTAGCGGTCAAGTTGGACTTGCCCCCGCACATGAAGATACATCCGGTCTTCCACGTTTCTCTATTAAAACCCGTGCAACCTCAAACCCGACTAACCAAATCTCCAAAACCTATCCTAGTGGATGGAGAACTCGAGTTTGAAGTCAAAAGCATTCTGGACTCCAAGATCTCCAAATCTAAACTATTCTACCTAATTGACTGGAAAGGCTACGGCCCCCAAGAGAGATCCTGGGAACCTGCTGAATATGTCCACGCTCCTCGCCTAATCAAAAGATTTCACCGAACATTTCCTGACAAGCCAAAACCCCCGGAGAAGCCTGGTTTGGGAGGGGCCTTGAGGGGGGTACTGTCATGATCTCTGCTTCCAAAAGGTCAGGGTTTTCCCAACTCCCTTGGAAGCATATCCATAACCCAGGTTCCGAGTGCCAACCAGTCCCAATTGGGCGCCAGTGGCACCAGGCTCATAAATATGCCCAGTCCCAGCGCTGGAAGCGCCAGGCTCATAATGCTTGGGTGGACTTACCTGCAGCAGACCATGCTGCTTACTTGCCTGCCAGTTGAGCCTCTGATCCTCTTCTGTTTGGAACTACTTTTCCTGTTGGGTGGGGCTGGAGCCACTCCCTAGATTCAGAACACTGGAACTCTTCTGGAAGGCAGGAACTCTTTTCTTACCAGGAACTCTTTTCTTACTTAGGCGTGGCTGTGGAAGGAGACACCTAAGCACTACAGGAGGCTATTTAAACCACACCCGGTGGATGAATCTTGCTTTGCGTTATTCTGCACCCTCTGCAGCAGAACGCTCATCGTGTCTTCTGCATCCGGTCCTGGGCCTAAGGAAAAAGGCTTACCATCCTGAATCCAGTCTTCAGCAACACCTATAAAGACAAGAAAGAACAGGTTAGCATTCCGGCATCTGAAAGGCAAAGGCTTACCTACTCTTCGTGCTCTCCGGAGGTCTTCACACTGCATTCCGGCATCTGAAAGACAAAAGCTTACCAACTCTTTGCACGCTCCGGAGGCCTTCGGCGCTGCATCCCGCATCTGAAAGACAAAACAAGGTGCGTTTAAAGACATTGGGGAACTTTAATACTCACGTGCCATTACTCCTTTCCACATCTAATCCAGTGGGTATTCCGGCACCCTGCAGCCGCTCCGAACTCGTACCTGCAAAATAAAAAGACAGTTAGAGCGCATCGTGAAGCAGGCAACAAGCGCTTACTTACGTGCTTCCAGGCGCTTCTATTCATCACACGGGCTCATCTTCAACTCACTTCAGCCCGTCATCCGCCATCGCCGGAACCCTGCAAAACAAGAGACATCATTACTAAAGACTTTAAAGACATTTGAATGACTCGAAACTTACAGTTCGTGCAGTAAACGACGGACAGCAGTCCTCTGAAGTCAAGAGGCCTGCGCTACCTATCCAGTGAAGAAACTGGTTACAGCACCCTGCCCCGAGGCAGATGGAGAGCTCGGCATTCACTTACCTAAGGTGAGAGCGTTAACCTTTGGGGGTCTACAGGAGAGGAGAAGAGGAAAGAGATAGGGACACCCCAATAACCCCAGTTCATTAACCCCATATTTTCTATCTGCAGACATCTTACTCTACACGTCAGGCATACAGTGCACAGAGGTCCAGCCCAAAGAGCCAACCGGGTGCTACACATCACCTTTGAAGATACGGTAGTCGCCCAGTCAAGACCGGCGCCTCTGCGAGAATCAGGTGAGCGTTACAATTACACTACTGGGTACGTTCATTCGAAATAGATAGAAATTTAAAGATCAAGGAGATATGATTAGGTGACCTGCCCTTACCTTAACCAACAAACAGTTAGATTCAGCAAGCAGGGTAGTTAGTAGCAGGAGAACAGGGAGATGTTCACAGATAGCACAATGACGAGCTGCCTCGCAGTGGTCACAGAAGTTCTCAGGTAGCACGTTCACGAGTTCACTTGCAGTGCTCAAAGATGTTCTCATGATAAATATCAAGTGGTTTATAAAGAATTAGAAAAGTGGGTGTGCATGTGAATGAATGACATGTATATGGCGTGGTCTTATGTGGATAGCAGGGGCGCGGCCTGCTTCAAGGGGAGCCTGCCTGGAGACACTGGGTCTGAGGAGGGCATGTGAACAATGACCCCTGCGCGTAAGAAATCTTTGAAGTGTACATGTTGTATGGCACCTTGGCCGTTCCAACCCCTGCCAGCCCCCTTTGGCAGCGCACATCCACTGGTGCCAACTGCCTTTGATAATGGAAGGGGGATGGATGGGCATGAGGTGTGCAGACAAGGCCCAGAACACTGCTGAATGGAGACACACTTGATTCACTGAAAAATTGAAACAACCATTGATAAAAGTTCTGTTGTGTTTTATTTTGTTAGTGATGGCACAAATGTACTACACATTAAAAACTTCAGGTCGCAGCATAGTGTGGGAAAATCCCTTGTACTGACCGCTGTCACTGGGGAAAGTTTCTCTAATGGCACCAACGACACAGGCGGGTATTACTCGTCGAACGCGGTGTCCAAACCTCCCATGAAGCCACCATGTAAACGAAAGATAGGCCACCAGACTGTACCACCTGTGAAAGAGAAAGATCCAAACTGTTTTTAAATTAACAAGATAAGTGTATTAAACCTAAGTTGAAAATGCAATCTTGTATCCAATGGCATTGTTGCCAATACAAATGTTACTTAGGCACTGTACAATATTGAATGACTATGCATTGGATTGCGAGGGCGAACTGTTGCTCGAAGTTTGTGCATAAGCACCATCATAATCCTCAACGTCATTAGCTGAAGCGCAGAGAATGTTGACAAGATGTGCATTGGCGTTGTGAAATAGGCGGTAAGCATCTAGTGATCTCAGCCTCAGGGGCGGTGGATATGATTTTGTGCCGCCAGGGTAGTCCACCTTCGGCGATGCGGCAACGGATAAGATTAGCACAAGATGGCCGCGCCCTGCTGCCTGATTTCGCATGTGTAAAAAAAAAAAGAGGAAAACTACCGTAAGGTGCATAGGAAATGTTTGTATGATCGATCAACGTATGCTTAAAAACACATGCCCGAAACCTCGGGACAATAATATTTTTGAGCGCACTATTCCTTTAAGTTCATTATCCTTTTACATATGCACTGGTGCCTTGTTGTCGATATCCAAGTCCTCATCTTTAAGTAGATTTTCTAAAAAGTGTATTGCAGCGCATGTGAATCGATGGTTCACTTCCCAAGGCAAAAAACTCCCACCATTCCTCTGCACTTTTTGTTTTAAAAGGCTCTGTAGAACTGTGAAAATGTTGATATCTTAGACCTTCAACTGCCTCACAATCCATTACAAGGTGAAAAGTCGATTCAATCTGATTCTCTCTGACAGAATCTGCAAGTTCTTCCATTGGTTCCTCCATTTCCTGTCCGATGTTTGTATTCGTTGGTTGGATAGACCCCCAATCATATTTTCATTAACCTTTCTCTGTGGTATTTAGAGGGGAATTGTGTCAGGTACTCAGGCAGCACATTTCTTTTTCTGAGCTTGTTGGACATGTTTTTATTGTTCTTTAATCGAAGTTTTGCTTCTCTAGTTTTAATCCAATCCAATCCTTCCTGCATTATTTTTTCATTTGGATTGGTTATCAACTCCTCCATTGAGGACTCCAAGTCTTGGAATACCTTCAACCATTCCTCTTTCCATGTCTTTAGTATTGACGAGCTTTTTCCTACGCCATTGATTGCAAGAATTTTGTATCCTTCTGCTGGTAGCTCTTTGTTAAGTTTTCTTAAGAGCGCTAAGGATTTCCATTTCATTTTTGATTCAAGTGACTCGAGTCCCAGCTCTGCCCTTATAGCCACAATCTGTGTATTCCTGGGCAATTTCAGAATTGATTTCCAAAAGATGCTTTCTAATTTCACCCATATGCTCCAGGTCAGGTTCAAACCGGCCTCACTCCCATAGGTCAACGTTGGTACTACTTTTTGTGTGTAGAACTTCTATACTGGTAACAAAGAGAATTTCCTGAATCGCCCATTTAAAACAGAGCCTTCGGAAATTAGCGTCCTTGCTTGAAAGAAAAGCTCGCCCTCCCAGCTTTTTTCGATGTTTGAGGTGTTAAAACGTATCCCCAGATATCTTATCTCTATAACGGACTCTAACGTTTCACCTCCAATTTGCCATTTGAAGCTTTTCACAGATCGTTTTTTGCTGCCTCCGATGGAAACGATTTTTTCGATTTGTTGAAATTTATTACCAAATCATTTGTTGTCATATAGATTCGTAGTTTGTTTAATAGGCGCTGAAGGCCGATTCGAGTTTCGTCAAGAATGACTTTGTCGTCTCCATAGCAGATCATTGACACTTCATGGTCGCTGATCTGTGGGGGGAAGTGCCTTGTGTCACTCGTTATCTCAGGGAGGTCTGCTATATAGAGCTTAAAAAGGGTTGCTGCTAAACGGCATCCCTGTTTGACCCCTTTTTTAATGGGTAATTCGGTTGCTAAGGCACCCTCGTTTGTTATCCGAATCTGCGTTGAGGTGTTTTGATGCAAGGCTCTTATGGGGTTTAGGAGCTTGTCTGGACAATTCCATTTTGTTAATTTAGTCCATAGCTTGCTCCTATTTACGCTATCAAAGGCTTGGCTTAGATCTATAAAAGCCAAGTGGAGTTCTTGGTTGTGACTGTTCGCGTTGGCCTTTAGCATTGACAGTATAAAAAGGTTTAATTCCGCGCCAGTTGTCTTGGTAAACCCGATTTGTCAGGGATTAATGATGTTATTCTTTTCTGCCCAATTAGAGAGACTATTTTGAAGATCTGATGCAATTCCCAATTGTTGCAAGTAAAGATATTGGACGATAATTAGTTGGATCGTCAAGTTTTCCTTTCTTATATATGGGCACCGTTATGCTTTAGTTCCAAGGAATTGTTTCTTTATTAGACTGAATAGTCAGTCAGTCAGTCAAACATGTTTATTTGAATTTTAAAAAAAATCATCAATCAGTTAATAAACAAATACATACAATCAATAAAAATGTGCAATTCCTAAAAACGAATACTTATGAGGTTAAAATGAGACAAACAGATAAAATTGACCAATAACAAGTTCACATTTATTAATTCGTAGGATCCTAATTAAGCAGGGGCACAATAAAAATCAGTATGCAAAGTATATCCACTATATAGATGGGTCATAATTTGCTTTCGTCTTCCTGGGGCCTAAGCAAATTTTTCCTAAAGTACATTGCCTTTTTGAAAAATGTAAGCAATGCACATGCTGTAAAAACACAGTCAGCACTAAGTAAAAAAATAAGTGCAGCTTTGTGGTGACGTATCTTCGTTTTCCTTAGGGCAGGTAGCAGAGTTGCCCTTCGAATACCTGCGTCCCCCGGGCAAAAAAACATAAAATGAACTAAATCTTCCAGCTGATGTCCACAAACCAGACAGCCGGCCCCGTCTTTGGATCCCTTCCACGCAGCTGTAATTGCTTGCAGGCGAAGTGAGTCAAAACGTGCCCTTGTAATAAGCCACCTATCCTTTTTATAAGGGCTCCATATTAAATAGGGTTGGATCCCCGAGGGCCTACTAATCATAGAGTGGTATTCATCACATTTGTTGCCGTTTTCCCGAAGTGTTCTTTTCCTAACTATGGCCTCTCTGACCACAGTTTTGTAATAAGACCCCTCACTCTTGGTTATGAGTGAGACTGGTGGGAAAAGATCACTAAGGTTGGTCTCCCCGAGAGCATTGGAAATATATGCAAGTAGAGGAATTTTTTTCCAACTCACTTTGCCCACCATGGTTCGAATAATAAAGTGGCACAGGGATGCAAATTCGTTGGCCCACAACCGGATCCGAAATAGGATTGGAGCCAACGCCCATTGATCCTCCCAGAACTCCATTCCCAGTTCTCTATGTATGGAGATGCACGCTGCTGAGTTCGGGAGCCCCAGCATTTGTCTGAAGAATTTATTTTCCTTTACTTGTATTTCCCCAACCTTTGTAAAGCCTCATATGGGGGCACCATACATGGTGACGGCCAATGTTTGAGCACCATAAATCTTAGTAATTACTTCTAAGGGCTGGCCCTTACATCTCAGCATAAAACGAAAGATTACCCCAATTTGTTGGCTCATTTTGGCCGCTTGTTTATCCACATGGGTTCTACCATTCAGGGCTTCAGAAAAACTGATACCCAGGTAGTCAACAGCCTTAAAGCGTGGTATAATTTCTCCGGCACAAAGCATTGATTTCATCGCCACTGGCCGTTTTCTACCCGAACAGACCATCACTGCCGATTTTTTGGAATTGATTTTTAGACTTAAATTACACATAAAGGTTGTGTATGCGTTAATCAAGGCCTGTAACGCTCTGGGGGTTCTTGCTAACAGGACGGTATCGTCCGCATGAGCTAAGACTGGGAAAACCTGGCCCCCCCAACACCAAAAAGTCAGCCAAAATAGTGATGAGTTCAGGTGATAGACCATTAATATAGAGGAAAAAACAGATAGGTGCTAGCACGCAGCCCTGCCGGACACCACACCCCACCCTAAAGCAGGCCGTGCAGTGTCCCCCTAGGCCACTGCGTACACACGCCTCGTTATCAGTGTGTAGCTCGACCAATACCTTCAAGATGTCCCCCGGGCATCCCATGGATCCGAGCACGGCCCACAATTTCGCCCTATCTACCTTATCAAAGGCAGTGCTCAGGTCCATAAAGGCCAGATAAACAACCTCTCCACTGCAAAAAACCGAATTGGCCACTAAAAGATAAAGATTCAGGCTCTGTTCCATTGTGCTGACCCCTGCGCGGAAACCAAATTGAATGTCGGAAAGGATCGTAGCCTCTCCTAACCAAGAATCAATACGGGCCAATAAGATTCTCCTGAAGATCTTAAAGGAAGAGTCTAATAGGGAGATTGGTCTATAGGCACTTGGACTGCCCATATCTCCTTTTTTAAAGATTGGGAAGATAATAGCCCTTTTCCACGACGGTGGATAATTCCCTGATAGCATGCATGCGTTAAATACTACCATGAGTAATGGTGCCCACAAGTCTAAAGAGTCTTTATAAACAAATCCGAGGGGATCATATCCGGTCCCGGAGCCCTATTATGGGCTTGCAGTTTAATAGCCTTTCTGACCTCCTCGATCTCAAATTTTAGGCCCAAAGTACCTAGTTCGGCACCAGCTTCTATAACTCCTGCCCCAAACAGGCTGCCAAAATATTTTAACTAGGCCCCCTCCTCCACATAAATCCCTCTGCCCTGATTAGTCCTACACCCCACAGAATCACCCTTTACAAATTCCCAGAATGCTTTCTGATCTCCACTCAGCTCAGCACAGCAAATAGGAAGCCCTCCCAGGCCGCCCCGTCAATTTCCTGTTTTCTTCTTGTTATTTCTCCTTTATATGTGGATCTTGCAAGAGCTATCGCCTTTCTGCTAGATGTAGGGTCCTTAAGTCTCGACAGTAGAGTTTGTTTGGCCTCTTGACAGGCCCAATCGAACCATCCCTTCTTGGACATTCTTCCCTTAGCCTTAAAAGTGGTTGTGAATTCTGCTGTAAAGGCGGCCACCAGTTCTACAAATTTGGCGACCACCACCCCAGCTGGTAAGTTGTTCCCCAATATATCCAACAATAGGGGTTCCTTTCCCCTTATTTCCTTAACATGTAGATCTTCTTCTAGTATGGTCCCCCATTTGATTCTACGAGAGCCAACAGCAGTACCCAATGATGGACACGGGGCAATGACCTTAGGAACCCCCACCCCCAGCAAGCCATTTAAGGACAGGCAAATAGGGTGGTGATCGCTATGAACATCAGCGATCACCTCAAAGCTTACTATGCGCTCCCAGAGTCTTACAGATATGCAGAAGCCTAGTGATTGTTAAAGATAACCTCCCCCGGTATATCCGGAGCTAGACGACCGTTAACAGGACGTAGGCCCCATTCATTCAACCACATGCTCAGCTTCAGGTCCTTAGGGCACAATCTCACATCTCTCATACAGGGTGACGGGATGTTCACTACCCAGTCCTCCCATGGGTCTGAAGCGACCTTGGAGGTTCCCACTCTCATTTTGACATTAAAATCACCACCTCATACGTATGATGTGTTGGTGTTACTTTCTTGGGACATTAAGTCCTCCATAAATGCCTTAACATTTGGTAGTTTATTTGTCTCCGAGATATGCGGGCTGTTGTAGAAATTAATTACGCATATTGTTTCACCCTTTGTTGAGGACAGAGAAACCACCTGTAAGAAGTCCATTCCTGTGGGTATCCCCTTGATCCTACATTTAAGTGAGGATTTGATTAGGGTGCAGAGGACTGAATAGTATGTTAATCATTTCTGCCCATGTACTGGTGTCTTTTTTGAGGTGAATATTTGTTAGGCTGTCGGGACATGCCACAGTAGAATTTAATTTGCATATTGCGGCTTCATTTTGTTTTTCATCCATCATGTATTCCCATGATTTATTCGGAGCATCCGACGTCTGTTCTGTTGGATCGTCCTTTGCGTCAAATACTTGTGAGTAATGTTTGACCCACTCAGCTTCCGAGACACCACTTATGAGCCGCTTTTGTTGGTTGACTGTTGTTTTATTGATAATGTCCCACATTTCTCTTGTGTTTGTGTTCTGTAATGTAGCCAGCATTGTCTCTCCTTGCTCCTGATCTCTTCGTTGATGAAACTCGGTGAGACAGTTTTTATAACGCTGTTGGACTTGTTTGATTTGCCCTTAAATGGAGTTTCCATTGCTGCTCTTTTTAATTGGTCTTATTTCTCGCCGTACTTCCTTTCTTTTCTCAACCAGTTGTACGCTGTATTGATGTTTGAATTGCAGGGCGTCTGGTTTTGTTCGAGTTTTTGAATTCATAAACCTTCAGTAGTGATTCATAATCTAGCTGAGGATTCAAACTGCTTGTTTTCTTTTGGTATCGTCCTGTTATTGTCTTAATGTCCTTCTTAGTTATGTGCAGAATTTAATTCCACATTGTTGATTGGGTTGCATTTCGTCTATTTTACTTGTCTGTTTTCGGTTTGTGAAGTTATTTTGATAATATTGTGGTCACAATCTGATTGTTGTAGGACTTTAAAACTTATGATCTTGTGTACATAAGCATATGACACCCAGATGTAATCTATTATTGAGTTTGCAACACCGTTTGACAATGTTGGATTGCTCGGTGGGTCGCCATGTGTTTGCCCGTTAAGCATGTGTAAGTTCTTTTCAAAAGCCATTTGTACCCATTTTGCTGCATTTGACGACCCCATACTCAGTTGATCCAGAATTGGAATGCCTTGTTTATTCAGACATTTAATATTCAGATCTCCACATACTATGATATTTAGCTCAGGGTATTCAGTTTTTTTAATCTTAATTATTTCTATTATTTTGTTTATTAATGTGCCTGTGCTTATTCCAACTGGATTCTAATAGACGTTCAACACCAGAGATTTATCTTGAGGATCCAAGCCTCTTTGTTTTCTTTCCCATAAGACCCATTCTATGTAATGATTGGGATTTGCTTTTTTTATAATTTGAATGCCTCTTCCTTGTTTGATCAGTGTAATAAGACCTGCAGAGGGACGTACATTTTTTCCTTTTTTTGCTGAGTTGATGTGAATTTCGTGGTTTTCGCATATTGGCATATCTTGTAGCAACATTTCTTGCAAGCATATTATGGATGCTTGATTAAGGTGAGCGTTTATTTTGTTCACTAAGTGTTTATAACACCTCGTGTTCCACAAAATCACACTCTCTTGTTCATCATCCTCACTCTGGGTCTGCTAATTCTTCCTGGTCCATGAGGACAAAGATTTAGGCAACCACAACCAATCACAAGGCTTTTTATTCCTGTTGTTTAGTTCCTTTCTTTTGGATGATTCCTCCTCTGGGCTGTGATTAACAAATGTTATTTTAAATTTTTCTTTGTTGTTTGATTGGCTTTTTGGACCCTTAATCCTGTGATCCTCGAGCTCCCAATTTGGGCTAATTCTTGGGATCATTTCCTCTTGTTTGCTCGTTCTCCGATTGTCGAAGTCCAGCAATTCATATCCTCATTTTGTTAATTTGGAACCTTCCTTCAATAACAGTTCTTTTACTTTTTTTTTATTTAAGTGTAGTATCACACGATATACACATTTTTCATCCATATATCCTACTACTGCAATGTCATTGGTTTTGATGTTCCTACGTTGGGGAACGCAATGTAATAACTGTATCACATTCAAACGGTTTAAGTTAATTTCCTTGTTTCCTGAGAGAATACTCTCTATTCCTATTTTCAACTTGTCTTTTTCTTTGCAGCCTTCTATTAGAGTTTCTGTCTTTCATAATTCTTTTCCCCATGCAACCCCAGCTGGTTTTATTGGATTCCAATCTATTTTAGTCAAAACCGTATACTCTTCTTTCTTTTTCTGGGTGATCGGTGGTTCTCTTGTAGGATGCTGATAATTTCTTTTTTGGTCCATCGTGAGGAATTCAGCGCCTTCATCGTCAAAGTCGTCTATGGATGCGTCGTACTGGCTTTCATTTTCTCCATGCTCCGTCAATGAATTATTGGTTCCCCAGAATCAATTGACTCCTGCTCTATTTGGTCGGCCTCATTAATTGTGATGTATTCTCGACCTCTTCAATATAAAATGATACGTTGTCTATCGAATCTTGTGCGGTGATGTCTCCATCATTGTCACTTTTACACTCACTGTCATCCACAAGTACTGTTTATTTATTTATTTATTTAATTTATTTCAATTTAGGGAGCGCAGAGCGGCATTGTGGCGCTGTTACAGAATATTCACTTGGATACAGTTTTAACAGGTTGGTACAGTGTAGCCTTAAGAAAGGTTAACAGTATAAATGCAAGTTAGGAAGGTTCCATGGTTACAGAGGAACAAACAATAATGTAGCAGTCTAGTTGAAAAGCTTGATTTTTTGGGCCTTTCTGAATGCCATGATAGAGTTTTCTTTGCTAAGTTTGGGTGGTAGGGCGTTCCAGGATTTTGGTGCTAACACTTGGAAGCTGGTACCGCCGGCTTTGGCTTTGTTGGCGGCAGGGACTGAGAGTACTGGTCTCTTTTTGGTCTGTGAGAGGGCCTCTGATGAATTTGTTCCACTAGATAGGAGGGGGCAGATAGAGACAGGCATCTGTGTGCGATGGTTAAAGCTTTGAACAGTATGCACTCTTTAATCGGGAGCCAATGGGCGTCTCATCTGGCCTGAGAGATATGCTCTCTCCTAGGGATACTTGGAGCCGCTCTGAGAGTATTGTTTTGCGAGATTTGCAGTATAAAGTCTTTGGATAATTTACGTAGGGGTGAGGACATTACAGTAGTCCGGCTTAGCGCCAATAGTGGCTCTAGCAATGTTGAGGCAATTTTTTGATGATAGATGTGGTTTTACTGCATTAATGATTTTAGTCGTGAGTGCATCTGAGGATGAAATGGCTCTGACTTGTCTTTCAATTGATAGGGTGGAATCCAGGTATACCCCTAAGGTCTTTACTGAAGCAGAGACTGTGATTGCAGTATTCTCACTGAAAAAGGCACTGTATTTGTTGTCAAATTTTTTCAGGGATTCTTTAGCGCCTACCAGTAAGATTTCTGTTTATTGCCTGTTGAGACATAGCCCATTAGACGCCATGCAGGCCTGGATGAATGCATATGTCTTCTGGAGAGTGTGGATATCTTGCTCATAGTCACCAATTAGTGGGAGCAGAACTTGTGTGTCGTCAGCATAGTTGGTAAATGCTATGCCGAACTCTTCTAGGTCATAGAACAACGGTAGAGTGAAGAGATTATAGAGAGTGGGGAGGTGCAAGACCCTTGTGGGACTCCACAGTCGATGGGGGATGGAGTGGCTCATCTAGTCGGAGAAAACCCTCATGGCTCAACCCTCCAAGAATGACGTTATCCAGGTGTTGGCATCTTGGGAAAAGTGAGCGGTTCCGTAAGGTGTTTGCACATAATTTTATGGTCAACCAGGTCAAAGGCGGCCGAGAGGTCGAGGAGTAGGAGAAGCGATGATTCGCCCTTGTCTACGTTTTCCTGGAGCTGATTCTTGAGGTCTAGCAAAGCTGACTCAGTGCTGCGGCGAGGACGAAAGCCAGATTGCGTTTTCCCGAGAATGTTGTGTGCTTCGAGGTAGGACTGAATTTGCAGATATGCTGCCTTGTCCAGAATTTCCAACAAGAGTGGAAAAGTGGTGATTGGTCTATAGTTATTGGGAGAGTCTGGATCAAGGGTTGGTTTCTTTAGCAACGGCCAAACCCATGCTTCCTTGAGGGAAGATGGGACAATACCTGAGGCAAAGGAGGCATTAATAAATGGGATGTTCCTCCGATGTATACCACATCTATGACAGATTATGTTCACAGCTGTGCTGCTTCGGAAAATTTTCGGCAGAGGGCGTCCTGCATCAATGCCGTCGATCCGTTTTCCCTCGAGGGCCTCCGTCGAGGGTTGACGTCACCGCATATTATATATAGGACGCACGGCGCCCGTAGCCTCAGTTATAGTTTTTCCCCAGAACGTGTGGCACCAATCTCCTGCCAGTATGACTGTAGAAAGCCTTGCGGAAACGTAAGCTACAACCGCATATGAAATTCAGTAGAGGGGCATCAAAAGAACGTTACCAGATATGGTAAGTAACTTGTTCTTCGTATTCCACATCTATGACAGACTCCCAAAGCAGTACCAACTTATGGAGGTGGGAAAAGAATTTACAAATTAGAATTTTAGAATGCCCAATCAAATTGCTGAATAAAGGACTGCCTTACCAAAGGCGAAGTCCTGCACATGGATGGAGTCCAAGGAATAGTGTCTCACAAAAGTATGTACAGAGGCTCATGTGGCTGCTTCGCAAATATTGCAAATCGGAACACCCCTCTGTAGAGCAGAGGAGGCAGCCACACCCCTAGTAGCGTGAGCCCATAAGCCTACTGGAGGGTCCTTTCCCGCCAAACGGTAACACTCAGAGATCGCCAAAATGATCCATCTAGACAAGGTCTGTTTGGAAACAGCCTGACCCTAGCGCCTTCCAGCATAACCAACAAAGACCAACAATCGTCCACTCTGACCCGGGACATCCATGAGAGATAGAAACTCAAAGCTCTTCTAGGATCCAACCTATGGAGACTCTCCTCTTCCTGACCAGGATGTGGAGGAGGATAAAACGCCGGAAGAATCACCTTATGGCTCGAATGGAATTCCAACACAACCTTCGGAAGAAAAGAAGGCTGCACCCGCAGGACAACCCTGTCCTTATGGAACACAGTAAAGGTTGGCTTGGCAGAAAGTACCTGCAACTCACTCACTCTGCGTGCGGAAGTAACGGCAACTAAAAATACAGTTTTAAAGGACAACAGTCGCAACGGACACGTAAGGGCTCAAACGGAGCTCCCATTAGGAACTTTAAAACCAAATTCAAATCCCATCACGGCACCTGGAAAGGCGATGGTGGAAACACATTAGTTAGCCCTTTTAGAAACTGAGAAATCAAAGGGATCTTAAAGTAAGACCATTCCTCAGGCGAGCGCTTAAATATGGACAGCGCTGCCAGGTAACCCTTAATGATACCCACTTGCAGGCCCTTGTGGGCTAAGGGAAGCAAAAAAGACAAAACCAAAGGAATGGAACATTGGAAAGGATCCATATTCTGTACCCTGCCCCAGTCACAGAACCTTCTCTGGCAACGGTACAGGGATTTTGTTGCGGGTGTTAGGCAGAAACCTGTGCAATTCCCTTAGGGACCACTGCGAAAGGCTTAAGACTACAGGTGTTGGCAGTAAACCCAATTGGTAGCAGTCTGTACCACCCAGATTTACCCGGTAGCTGTGGCTGAGCAGCCAGACTTCTCTCAAGAAGAGTTAGACAGTATATAGAGTATACAAGATAGGTACTAAAATACAGTAGCACAAGCAAACACTGACCAGAGCTTTGGCATCAAGTATATCAGTATTTATTTGAACACACACTTAGAAACACTCTAGCACTATTATTATAAGTAAGTTCCAAAACACTGTCACTATTAGCATATGTACATCCCTTATTCCTTATTAGACAAGTCTTAGTTAACACCACTTATTTCCAGACAGAGGTGAGCGCTTAACTAAAGATGGCACTCCAATAAGTTTAAGAAAAAGGGAGGGAAGAGGCAGAAATTAGGAACAGCACACAACACAATCCTTCAGAAGCACTTAGCAAGGCAGGAAAGTCAAAGTCTACTTGTGAGCAAAAGGTTCAGAGGCCAGGCTCCCTCTTGGAGAGAGTAGGACACCAATGCGCCCGAGATCACACAGTTTAAAAGGCTTGGAGAGTCTTGCAGAGAGTTCCGAAAGGAATCAGTTCAGTTTAGAAAAGTTCAGTTAGCCAGCCTAGGGCCAACCCAGTTGCTAAGTTGACGCTTTAAGAGTCACCCCACACAGACAGTTGCGAGGGAGGCCAGGCGGACACAGTACCTTTAAAGTGGAGAGGATCCTCCAGCGGGGGCAGTTGTTCCTGGCAGCGGGTGCAAGTCGCGGCGTCGTCCAGAGGAAGAGATGATTTCGACGTGGAGGAAGGCTGAAGGTTGTTGCACTGCCAGGGAAGAAACCAGCCGCGAAGTTCTCCGGTTAAAAGGTACTAGCCTTTTATTCACGGTAGTGGAGAAAACGTGATATCCCAGTTGCCGGGGTGCTTGGCACAGGCAAGGCGGCCATGAGATGATCCGGGAAGGCGAAAAGGCGGGCAAACTGGTTATCCCCACCAGTAAATGGAAGAAGACTCTTCGGATTGAAGATCTCCTCTGTCGTCGGGAAAAGTGGTGAGACGGTTCAGCAGGGCTCCACCGGTGGTGTCGTCGTTGCAGGTCGGCTCAGCTTCTCCCTCTTCGGATTCTTTGGTCCTGTGGCGACGTCTGAAGTCCCAGTCCCCAAAGCCCTGCTTTTATGCAGAAAACCCCCATTCATCAGTCCTAGCTGTCACTCAAACATGCTAAGTGGTGAGCCGGGCGGCTCACCACTGGGCCAATCACACAAGAGTGTGACTTGAGTTGACGAGGCAACTCAGTCTAGGGTGCCTAAACCCCCTCCCACACCCCCTGTGGTACCCAGACAGAGTGGCACCACTTTTGGAGGCTTCTGTGGAGAAGCCTGCCAAAAAGTGGAACAAAGGGCTCGACTTGGGTTGGAGTCACAGAAGCGAACACAAATGCCATTTTGGAACCGAGTTTCGGCAAAAAATACCAACCGGTGAATTTATATTAATTTAATAAACCGGCGGTATGTTTGAGGCTATATTAAAAAGTGGTAGCCTCGAACAATGGGAAAATCCTTTAGGAATATATTTGCGGTCGAATATAAAAAGTAGTATCCACTGCCACCAGCCAAAACTCGGTCGGGGGGGACTGGACAGTGCACCCTCGAACAACAGACCCCGGGGCAATAGAATCGCCCCGACCAGTACATCCACAATATGATGGTTTGTACTGGTTCTGTTCACAATTTAAGACTAATAAAGCCAATGGTGACTTTACATGCCCTGAGAGACAGTAGTCAGCTCCAGGGTATGGAGTCTATGTTTGGGGGTCGCTACGACACCCCTGGGTTACTGCACGGAGGGTGTTGTGTAACCCACATACCAAAAACACATGAAGCCCTATGGGGTAAAGGACCCCATAGCCCATAAAACACATACAAAAGTCAAAGGAACACCTCAAATCATGTCTAAGAGTGGGAGAAAAAGAGTCTCACTCTTAGCAGGAGAAAAAAATAAACCCCAAAAATCCAGCAAAGCTGCTGGGGGACTCACTAGGTTTGGGAAATTAGCCTTTACAGAGAATTCTCCCTAACAGCGGGCCTTCTGGCTGAAAGTAACACCTCCATCACGTCTTCGGGAAGGTCCCAATCCTTATACCTCAACCTTTCAGATACCAAGCATGAAGGCTGGGAGACTTCACCTCTGAATGGAGAACCCGACCCCCTTCCCGTGAGAGCAGATCGTCTCGGTAGGGAAGACGGCGTGGAGGGCAGATGGAATGTCTAGAAGGTCCGCCTACTACACTCTCGTGGCCAATGCCGGCGCAATGAGGATCATCTGGGAACCGAACCTCTGTAACCTCTGCAACACTTGCAGAATGTCAAGGACAGGAGGAAACGCGTACAGCAGTGGGAAGGACCACTCCACTACGAACACGTCCCCTAAGGCTCCTCTTGGAGGAAATTCCGGCCAGCAGAATCTTTCGCACTTCCGGTTGACACTGGTGGCGAAGAGATCCACTTGTGGGGTTCCCCAAAGGGCGAAGATCTCCAAAAGAACTTCCTGAGCTAGCTCCCACTCGTGAGAGACCGTGCTCTGCCTGCTCAGTGCGTCCGCCGCCGCGTTTTCGTCTCCAGCCAGATGAACTGCCGAGATTGAAATTTCCTGCTGGATGGTCCAGAACCAGAGCTGCATCGCCTCCCTGCACAACGGAAGTGACCCTGCACCCCCACCCCCTTTTTTGTTAAGGTAGTGCAAGGCCACTGTATTGTCCGCCATAATCATGACATTCCTCCCCCGCACAGATGGCAGAAAATCCTTCAGGGCTAGGCTGACGGCCCTCAGCTCTAACAGATTGATGTGGAGTCTGGACTCCGACGGAGACCAATATCCGCTGAGTGTCAACTCGTTGGCATGAGCTCCTCAACCTGTGAGGGATGTGTCCGTCACGATTGTCACCTACGGCCATGGCTGCCAAAATGCTGTTCCCTTCATCAGATTGCGTTTGTCCGCCCACCATAGAAGATCCTGGGCGACCAAGGTCGGAATCTGAATGGGATCCGACATCCTGCCGGAGAACTGCGACCACTGCATCTTGAGAGCCCACTGCAGAGATCTCAGCCGCAGCGTGGCCTCTGCCACAAGGAAAATGCAGGATGCCATGAGGCCGAGCAACCTCAAGAATTCGAACGCAGGCAGACTCTGGGCACGTTGAAACTTGTCCACCATCTGCAGAATGTGATGAGCCTCACCTGGGGAGGCAAACACTTCCCCAGGGATGTGTCGAGCACTGCTCCGATGTACTGGAGCCGCTGGCTAGGCGTCAAATGGGACTTCTTTAAATTGAGGGAGAAGCTCAGCTTGTGAAGGAAGTGGCAGGTGACGGACAGATGATCTGGGGCTTGATCGGGAGAGCGCGCCCTGATCAACCAATCGTCCAGGTAGGGGTAGACGTGAATTCCCCCTTTCCTGAGATACGCTGCCACCACCACGATCAGCTTGGTGAAGATCCTCGGGCGGAGGCCAATCCGAACGTCAGGACCCTAAACTGAAAATGCGAGTCGCCAACCACGAACCTCAGGTACTTCCTGTGCTTTGGATGAATCGGCACATGAAAGTAAGCATCCTTGAGGTCTAGAGACACCAAACCAATCTTGAAGTTGAAGGGCCTGGAGGACTTTAGAAAGATTTACCATCTTGGACTTGTCCTTCCTGAGGAGCTTGTTCAACCAACGCAAGTCCATGATGGGTCTCAATCCCCCGTCTTTTTTCGGGATAAAAAAAAATAAATACCATCCCTTGTTCCCCTCCGCTACATGCACCAGTTCTATGGCGCCTTTCTGTAGCAGGTATAGGATTTCCTGCGCAAGGAGCGGATCTGGATGCTTCAAAGAGAGCTTCCCCAGTGGATTGTCGTGAGGCCTTTGCCGGAAAGGAAGACAGTAGCTGTGGGCTATGATCTCCAGAACCCACACATCTGAAGTAATGGCCCGCCATTCTCCAAGAAGCTGCGTAAGTCTTCCCCCAACCGGCGAACCCTGGGTCATGGCTTCATGACTGAGCGGACACGGCTGCGGCAGTGCCTGAGGGCAAAGAGGCAACTGCCCAAGCGGCTTTTGCACCCCAAGTACCTTGCTTTCCACCCCGGGTACTCCTACGGTGGCCCCTTTGACTGTCAGCTCCTCTCAATCTACCAAAGGAAGAGTAGTACCGAAAGGAACCTCCCCTCCATTGCTGTCCTCTAGGACGAAAAGGCGGAGGTTGATGTACTGCAGCGCTCAAAGTCTTCGCTGCAGCTTTGGAGGTCTGCAACCTCTCAGGGCTCTCGTTAGCCTTGCTGCCAAACAGATGAACACCATCAAAAGGCATGTTAAGAAGACGGGATTGCACATCAGGAGCAAACCCCGACTTCCATTATCACGCAAACCTGCGTATCACGGTGCTCGCAGCCATGGACCGGCTGACACAGTCTGCCGTGTCCAAACCCGACTGAAGGAACTAGAACTAGAAAACCCTTCCATTCCTCCCCTTTGGGAATATGCTCAGCTGCCAAAGACGCACAGTTCCACAGAGTGTGAGTGAACCTCGCCAAGGGACAAGTGGAGTTGGCCGCCTTCAAGGCCATACCCCCAGGGGAAAATACCTTCCTTGCCCAACCATCAAAGTGCTTATTGTCCCTATCAGGAGGGATGGTAGGGTACGCAGCCTGCTTCGAGGAGGCTGTAGTCAC
Source organism: Ambystoma mexicanum (assembly GCF_040938575.1). NCBI lineage: Eukaryota > Metazoa > Chordata > Amphibia > Caudata > Ambystomatidae > Ambystoma > Ambystoma mexicanum. Next base: position 334,269,859 of record NC_090929.1, on the reverse strand, counting down.
CTGCGCCAACAAACTCTCCAGAGTAGGGTGCGTCGATAAGTAGCAGGGGTCACCACTGGATGGGCGGTATTTTTTCAGAAGCGACTTATTAACTGCCGGAAGACTCTCCGAAGCAGTCCAAGCTGCCGCCACCCTTCTTTGCAAAGCCATGTAAAACGGCAACACCGGGTCAGTTGGTGGACCTTGATCCAGGATGTTCGTCAAATCATCCTGAGCAAAATCAACAGGTGGAGCAGACCACCCCAAGTATTCTGTCACCCTTGACATGAGATGCCGATAGGAGGACTCCGCATGCGCCCCAGGCTCAGGTCGGCCAAACTCCACCTCCGGAGAGGTGACCAGGCCACTAGCGTCATGCAATGACTGACGGAGTTCCTCCATCTGACTATGCCCAGACAAAAGATCATCAGGGACATCAGGAGGCACAACCATCTCCTCATCAGACAGTTCCTCAACCTCTGAAATATCTTGCAAAGGTTGGAAAAACTCCAATCTAGGAGTAGGAACAGAATAGGGCTAAAAAACAGGCCTCACAGATTTACTGAGAGCCTTCCTCAGAAGTTCCACAGCCCTCCGGGGCACCTCCGGCAAATCCTCCACAAATGGCGTTGAGGGCGCCGAGGGAATCAGCGTCGACCGAGGCACCGACGGCGTCAACAACTTCTTCGAGGGCGGAGCCCCGAGAGTGTCCCTCGACGGACACGGCGCCGATGGCTTCACAGGTTCCGACGGTCTTGATGGCGTCGAGGGCCGGGACCTGGACCTGGCACGGCTATGGCGATCTCCCATGTCCGAATGAGACCTTGACGGCTCCAGATGAACGCGCCGACTGCCCGAGCCTGAAGGTGAGCGAATGGTGGACTGAGCCCGTTCCTTGCCGGCTTCTTTCGAAGGCGCAGACGAAACTGTGCCTTGCGACTCGAAAATTGCTAACATCTGCTGGCGGAATGATTCCCAATCGGCCAGCGACAAAGACTTGGTGGGACAAGTCAACCGTCTGGCGGAGTCCTCCTCTGACGAGGACGGGGAAGGCGACTACTGACAGCGCTTTCTAGAATACCTCGACGAGGCAGAGGAATGGCGGGAACCACTCCTAGACCAAGACCCCCTGGATTTTCGCCGACACGGAGAGTCGCCCCTCGAGTCATCGGTCGAAAGCCCAGCAGACTTCAATTTATGGGGCTTAGACACCCTACCTACCTTCAATTTCTTCTTACGTTGCCGCAAGGCCTTAGACATCAGGGACTGGCCATCCTCGCAGTCGTCGGTAGCGTGGCTTTCGCCGAGGCACCAGAGACATATGTCGTGCGGGTCCATGATGGACATCTTCGAACCGCAGTCCCGACATTTTTTAAAGCCCGACTTCGGGGTAGTAGAAGAAAACAAAGACATCGCTTTCGAAGAGAAGAATCGAGCACGCCAAGATTCGGAAGCAAACACGTTTGCGGAAAAAGCAGAACTGAGGCTACAGGTGCCGTGCGTCCTATATATAACATTCGGTGACGTTGACCCTCGAAGGAGGCCCTCGAGGGACAACGGATCGACACCATCGACGCAGGACACCCTCTGGCGAAATGTTTCTGAAGCAGCACAGCTGTGGACATTACCAGTCATAGATGTGGAATACGTCAGAGGACACAATCCCCTCAAAGATGGTAGTCAGTACATGGACGTGGAGTGTTGGAAATGATGTCAACTGCACAGTTGTGGTTGGCTATCCAGTCCAATATGCGACCTTTGATGTGAGTTGGACCTTTGATGTGGGTTGGGTTGTTAACTAGCTGGATAAAGCCTAGCTCAAGGAGGGCTTTGGCGAAGGCTTTACTTTTCTTATCTTTGGGGTCTTTGAAGCCAAGGTTTAGATCTCCTAGAAGGATGGCTCTTGTATTAGTTTTCAAGGCTGTCACCCAAGAGGTGTGTGATGTTAGCCTTGAAATCGAGAGGGGGGCCTGGAGGATGGTAGACTATATGTAGTGTCATCGAGTCGCTGGGTGAGAGTGAGATTTTCAGTGAGAGCGCATCAAAATTGTGTGCAGTGGCAGATTTTATTTGTCTAACGTTGAGGGCGTCCTTAATAATTAGGGCAACCCCTCCTCCTTTGTTAGAGGTTCTATCTTGGTGGAAAATTATGTAGCCTGGAGGTAGGGTTTGGCATATGGCTGGTCCAGAGGCTTCATGTAGCCAGGTTTCAGTGATGGCTATAGCGTCTAGATCCAAATCCGTGATAAGGTTGTGAATCTCTGTGACGTGGGCTGGCATGGAGCGTGCGTTGATGAGTGCGCATTGGATTTGGGAGGTGGGGGTGTTCCCTATTTTGGTTTTAGTAGGCTTACTGGTGTTCTTTGTATTGTGGCTTGGGATTAATGGCCTGAGGGTGGTGGCTAGTGAGGGTGAGTGGTGGGGTTGCTTACCTGGGTACTTTGTATGCGTGGATGAGATGTGGGCAAAGCGGATGCCTGCCCTTGAGTTTCTCAGGTGGATAGGTATGGGGCGTGTGGGTGCCTGTATTGTTGGAGATGGCTTAGGCGTCGTAGTGATATGACTGGGTGCAGAACTGGGGGCTATGGCGGCTAATATAGTATGTAGAGTTGGCGTGTTTAGGAGGAGTGGAGGAAGGAAAGGTGTAGGTGGTATCAGATGGGAGCAGGGCAGTGGGCATTATGGGCTGCATGTTATGGGGTGTGGGCTGCTAGTAAGAATGACCAAGCATGCATAGGGGCTGGCACAAGCATGAACCAGGCAGTGCTAAAACAATTACGGCGGGCTAGCACAATCAATGGACAGAGGCAGTGCTAAATCGATTGCGGCGGGCTGGCACAGGCATGAATTTAGGCAATGTTCAAACAATTACGGCGGGCTGGCACAGGCATGAACAGAGTCAGTGTTAAAACAATTACGGTGGGGCTGGCAGAGGCATGAACTGCTGCAGTATTGAATCACCTCCAAACATGAGCTGGAGCAGTGGCAGTTCAATATAGCGTGGGGCTAATGCAGACGTGCATTGAGACAATGTTAAGCCGTTTACCGTGGGGCTAGCGATACGCTGAACAAGGAGCGTAGTGTTCAGGATTATACAAGCGTTTCAAATGGTTTCGAAGTGAGAAGATTGCTACATTCGAGCATCGGGTTAGGAGCATGGCGTGATACATTTTGGTAGTAAGAATGGGCCGACATACCTAAATGCATTGATCAGAGATATATATGCTAACAATTTGCAATGGGTACAAGCAAAATATGTGCTCCTCAAAAGAGCCCAACAAGTAACCTTTGGCACTAAGTTATGTGTCTTCGTGACTTACATGCAGGCGCTGGCTGATAGGCAGGGCCAGAGCGCCAAGGTTTCGGTGGAAGTAAAGGGATAGTCAGGTGCTGGGAGCAGGAGGCCACCATAGAGTGGGGGTGTGTTGCGCTACTGTTTGTGAGACTAATTTGGAGGGGGCAGACTGACTGGGAGATGGCCATGCACGGAAAGGCAGACAGGCCTGTGCCTTGGAGGAGTGCCTTCGAGGGAGGGCCCGGCCAATGCCTTCCGGTCGTGAACTTTCCCAGAAATGGGAGCGTTGGGCCTATGGTATGCAGGGCTCATCCTGCAAGGTTGCTAGGCAACCAAATAAACAATCATGGCTGTGGCCATTTTGGTTGCTTCCTCATGTGTTTCTTCAGGACGTCAGTGCCATGCAATCACGGTTCAGTGGAACAGCGCCCAAATGGAAGGGGCTTTGACTTTTGAAAGTGGTGGTGCGGGGCAGAGAGAGCAGGATGCTCTTGCTCATCCACTTACCCTCCTGTGCTCTGTGTGTTGATGGTGGCTTGCTGCTTTTCTCGTGCTGCGAGTGGCGATGCAGGCTGGGCTCCTGCCCACCTGAGGACACAAAGGGGAATGGGGCACAGACAGGTCTGCGTCTTTCTGGGATGGAATAATTGCTGTTTGTCTTTGACTTTTCTTTTCCCTCAACGCTCTCTTTTTTTAAAATCTCGTTTTGCGGATTTAGTTGAGTTGGAAAGAAAGTCCTTGCACTTGCTCCACGATTCCGCTGTACACCTTTCATGTTATTTTGGGAGCTTTTGAATTTTTTGATCACTTGTGATGATCCATCTGAATCTATGCTTTTCTTATGTCTTCCAACCTCAGGTTTTCCTTTATCAGCCCTGGACCTGGCACAAAGACTAGATACATATGTTAATTATTGGTGGATTTAGAGTTTTTCTGAGTCGCCCCTTTTTTATTCATGCCAACACTGTCCTGCATTTCTGCTTGTCTGTGCTCCTGTGTCAATGTCCTTGTTTGATGTTTTCCTTTTTCCAGCAGTTTTTCTGGATCATTCCTAGTAGCTTGTTGGTTACTTTGAGGGATGTTTGTTGCTGTTTTCTCTATTCTAGTGGCCATCTTATTTTTTTTTCTTTAGCTTTTTCATGACAGTTACCATCTTTCTTGATGCTAACTTTTAGCACTACTCCTGAGTTATTTGGTTGTCTGTTGGATTTAACGGGTGTGAGCATGTTTCATTTGCAAGTGAGGTGAGTTCTCTTTGTTCAGGAGGTTTGTAATTTTCTTGAGCAGTTGCGACCTGTATCTCTCGTTCTCTTTTTTTGACAGTTTTCCTCATCCAATTGAGCAAGTCTAACAGTGCATGTGTCAGTGTTTCTTTTTTGTCTTTTTCCCCACTGGTTATATCGTATAGCCTCCTTTGCCAGGCGGCTGAAGTTTCCTCTTCTTGGTTTAGTCTCGCTTCCAGTTTTACTGAGGTAATTTCCTGTGCCGCAAGTTTTGTATGCATCAGTGCTAGTAGTGTGTTATTGTCTTTTAAACTGTTGCTTATTAATTCATATAGTTTCATGTAAGGAGTCAGCGAGATAGATAATGCTGCCATGACATTGTTATGAATCTGCATACCGCCGCGATGGAAAGATGTTTTTTTCCAGATGCATTTATTGGGTCTTCGACACTAGAATCCTTATCTCTGCTGTTTATTTTATTGGTCCTCTCTATTTCCTGATCGCATAAGCCGTCCTCTTTCTTTTTCTCTATTTCTGTTCCTTTTTCTTTGGAGCTGATAATTGTTTGGGATGTTTGTGTGGCAACCGATTTTTCGCCCAATCGTTGAAGGGATATTACGCCCAAAAGGTCTTGAAGTAACGGATTTGGAACTTGTCAACAAAAAGGTTGGTTGCAGACTCGTTTTGTTGTGTGTTGAAGTTTTTATTTTTCCAACTTCCTCTATGCTTTGCGTGGATTCATTTCCTTTGGAATGAGTTTTCTATCATGTTCTTGTGTAAAAGTATTTCCTGATCCAAGTCAGCTCTTTCGTTCCTGCAGTAACAATGAATCACCCCTGTGCGTATCATCTGATAACTTTGTAATTACAGGGGTAAGGAATTGCCCATTCTGAGAGATAGCCAGAGTCTGTTTGTTGGACTCAATATACTTTGCGTGTGCATCTGAGCATATGTTCGATGGGTTTTGAGCCTTTTGGCCTGTAAAGTGATTCAGCATTTGTTTTTGTGTAGTGTGGTATGTTTGGCTTTTTGCCATGTTCTTTTGCGTGGTTGCCTCACCAGCTTCTGGTGTTTCCACACTTTCCAGAGGATTCAAGCTCATTTCGAGGCTGTCTCTTCCAATGCTGACTTTGTGCCCTATTAGGGGGGTGGTTAGGGGGCCTGTGTCACAGGGTCTTTTGTTTTGTTTAGGACAAACCTTGTAGATTTCTTGAATTTCTAGGTTTCCTAGGTTATTCTCCCGGTTTACCACCTCACAGGGTTTTTTTTTTATGTAACATTAGTTTGATCAAAAGAAAGACAACTTTAAGTTACAGATTTCTGTCTTCTAGTATCCACACATACTCAATCACGGAAACCGAGGGATGCTCAACCCTCAGACCAGGCCCTCCAGGTTGGATAAATCTAAGGAGTCCAGAAAGTTTATGGTGGCACAAATTAACCGGGTGTTAAAACCACCAATCAAATAGTGCCACCATGCATCCATGTTTCCAGATAAAGGGGCAAAATGGATTAAATGCAGATTGCGCTGCTCAGAAATCGCCTCACAAGCAGTGATTAAGTGCCGTAATGATTCTGTTGCTTGATTACAGAAACGGCATCGAGCCCCCGATGGAGATATCTCACGCCGCAGTATAAGGATCTCTTTGGTTTTATAGAGATTGAGGCGTAATCGAAGGAACATGTTCCTATGGTAGTTTGATGGAAATCTGTCCAGGAATTTTGGCAAAACGTCCAATTTGTTCAAGGCACTTCCAATGTCTAAGGACGAAGCCATTTTGTTTCTAGCCTCCTCGTTTACAATCCAATTGTGTTGGCGCAATTTTTTTTTTGCCACTTGCGGTCTCAGGATTACGGTCTCGAGAGAAATGTCAGCATTATGTAAAATGCTAACCAGCTTGGCCTTCCACTTGTTTATCAAACCAGCAGAAGGGTGCGCTGAGACTGTCTGCAAAATTTCGTATGGTCTTGAGGCATGTACCAGCAGCATTTTTCTCAGAGTGGAGATGGATTTCCACAGGACTGTACCGTAGAGTGACTCAGTACATAATTTGTAACGTATCGCTGTCATTGACATGTATTTTGGCAGCCTTAGGACTTTCCACCAAAAGTTTCCCTCTAGCTTATTCCACAAAACCTGAGGTATGTTCCAGCCTGATTCACTTCCAAAGGTTATCGCAGGCGTCACTTTTTGTAGGTAGAATGTTATAATTGGCTTGAAGGAAAATTTGCCATATGCCGCGTGCAATTTGGCCCTTTGCAGTGCAAACATTTGCATACGGGCCACCAGATCTTGTGTCCAATCCCACTCACGAATCGAATTGTTAAATTGCACGCCTAAATATCTTATGCTGTTTGATATTTCCAGTTGTTTATCCATTATTTGCCAGCGAAGTCTATGAAGGCGTGCATTCGAACCACATCCAATCACTATTATCTTCGACTTGTTGGAATTGATTAGTAGGTCGTTTAGCAGGCAGTAATTTTGAAACGCATTCAATAGTCTCTGGAGCCCAATTGGAGTGGAGTCCATAAGCACGATGTCATCAGCGTAAATGACCCAGCTTATTTGTTGGCCGTTTGCTAATGGCGGAAAAATCCTTTGACCCTTAAATGCCAGAGATAAGTCTGAAATGAAAAGTTTAAAGAGTAGAGCAGCAAGCGGGCAACCTTGCTTCACACCCCTTTTTGTGACTATTTCGTCTGACAAGTCAACCTGCTGATTTAACCTTACTCTGAAGGACGTCTTTGAGTGGAGGGCAATCAAAGGCTCCAATAAATCTTTTGGACAATTCCAGTCATTTAGTTTTTTCCATAAGAGGTTACGATTTATGCTGTCAAATGCCTGACTCAAATCTATGAAGGCAAAATACAGCATTTTCTTTCTCTTCATGGCATCAAGTTTTAAACAGTTTAGGAGGACCAGATTTAGTTCAACTCCTACTCCTTTGGTAAACCCTGTTTGCCTGGGATCACACACGGCAGCTTCAGTTGCCCAATTAGATAACCGCTTTTGCAGGAAGGCACCAAAGACCTTACCGATTGTGTCCAAAAGGGCAATCGGGCGATAGTTGTTAGGATCGTCCCGATTGCCCTTTTTGAATATTGGGACCACCACTGCTCTTAACCAAGACACCGGCAGAGCTTTTTCGTGCGAGATTCGTTCAAACAAGGAACTCATCATATTGGCCCATAGGGTTTTGTGAGATTTTAACATCACATTTGAAATGCCGTCAGGGCCTGCAGCCCTGGATGCCTTTAACTTCGAGATTGCCCGTTCAATGTCTTCTGCGGAATCAGCTACATTCCACCTTGTAGAAGAGATTATTAGCGAGGGTATAGCGATGCACTTGCAATCATCGAAAACAGCGGAAAAGTGAGCGACCCAGCTGGCTCCATTCACTCCATTCGCCATTGAATAAGTTTTATTCAAGCAGCCGTTATTGATTATTTCCCAAATGTGTCTACTGTCCTTCATAATAATCAATTTTAACATCTGTTCAGCTTGGGACTGCAATCGCATGGTATTGAAGGATTTGATCCAATTGCGATATTTCTGGCTTTTATTTTGATGGTAGCATTTCTTGGATCGATTTTTTTCAGGAGCCTTATATCATCCCGTAGCTTTTTCTTTTCCCGGCTTATTGCTGCATTGAAAGGATGTTTTACTTCAGATGCAGAACCTTTGTGGATTGTATTCCTCCCTTTAGAGTAGTGTATTAACAAGGGGTAATTTATCCTTGAGGATATTGAAGGCGCTTTTTCCAGGTTGTTTGTCAACATTAGCAACTGAGGTACACTCATTCGCAATCTGTTTGCTCTGTTATTTATTGTTATATTCTCAAGATACTTAGTTGGGGCGGCTTTTGTAGTTTTTTCCCAACTTAGCAGCATTGCACTATGGTCACTCTTATCAGTCTTTTTTATTTCGAATGACAAGGTTGTTGCTAGAAGATTTTTAGACACCCAAATATAATCAAGCGTCTTTTTGCTCACGCCACTTATCCAAGTAAAGCCAGGTGGAATATCGCCACGGGTCACTCCGTTCAGCATTGTGCACTCTCTTAATGCCATTTCTTTTTTCCATCTGACACCTCGATCCTGCAGATTACCATTGAACATACTGCCATCTTCCTTGCATTTAGATGTTGGCATATTTAACCAGGCATAGTTGAAGTCACCACATATTATGATTTCCGGATCATCCTCTGCTAGAACACACTTGTCAATTTCCACCAATACAGCCCCAATGAATTTTGCTTGCGATATCATTGCAGTGTTCCAATATATATTGACAATCAATAGCACTTTATTCCTAAGAGGATAAGATCGTTTAATCAGAATATTTGTTGCTTGTACGAACATATTCAAGTTTTCCGAAGATATCATCATCCACTCATTATTGTTCTTGATCATTGTAACCAAGCCAGCGAAGGGACGGCCGAAAAGGTTTTTTCCAGCAGGATTCAGAAGGACAGTGTACCCATCACAGCCAGGGCACTCTCGCAACCATGTTTCTTGTAAGCATATGATTGACAAATCCATCGGAAATTGCCACTTTCCGTCAAACAAATGTTTAAAGCCGCGAGTATTCCAGGATAGCAGCTGGTAATTTTCTTCGCTGCTATCCACTCTTAGCTAATAATCTTGTTGTTTTGCTGTTTTTATGCAAGGTGAATATTTAATGCTCATGTGGTCCCACAGAACTTTCCTTCTTTTTTCATTTTCTGTTTGTTCCACTGATGATTGGTATAGACTGACCTTATCACCAGCATCAACATTTATTATTTCGAAGCCGAAAAACAGGAAGTCATCCGCGGCATCCAATATGGCCACCTTGAGGGCACTAGACTGTAGGTGTAAATTTACCCAGTCCGAGAAATCCTCAGACATGTATTCGACAACTGCGATGTCTTCTGATCTTGTAGCACGCAGCGTTGGGATACACTGAAGCAGATTTAAGATGTTCCTTCTGTTTAGATTTACCTCCTTCTGCTCTGGCAGAGCATTTTTAATTTGGATTTTCCATAGGCTTTTTCGAATTCTGTCAGGTCGATTTTTGTTAGACCTGTCTGATGTTTTATCAAGTTTTTCGAATTGTGCAATTGTCATTTTTGGATTTAATTTTCCCGTCAGGGGATTAGGGAGGGCATCCGCCCCTCTTTTAATTACAATCGACTCTGAGCTCTCGTCGTTGGCAATTGGTGTGAGAGGAGCTTTTGCGGGTATCTTAGGGACCTGCACAGCAAGGCTAGATGAAGTCATAAGTGACTCGCTTGGCCGCTTCCTGAGATCTTTACCAGTTCTTTCAGCAATTGACTTTGGTACTACAGCAATGTCAACACTCTCGTTGGTGTCATCATCGTCTATCGAGTAGGTTGAGTACTCACATAACTCCAAGGAAGACTTGAATCATTGTCATTACTGGAGGCGACTCTAGCTCTTTTGGCATTTGGCTGAGATGGTAACTTTTTCACCAGAGCTGGTTTGGGTTTTGATTGCCCATCCAATCCTTTCTCCGGCCGCTTAAATAGGGGCAGAGCTGGCGGAGTTGATAAGTTTCGAATAAATTTGTTCCTACAAGATGTACAGGCACGTTTGGCTACTTGTTTCTGAGATGTATGAGTCCGAGAACCTTTTGTGCCACAAGACTTTTTTTGCTGGGTTTGCTTTTCGTTCACCTTTGTCAATACTGTGGATGGTTTGAAAATCCCAAAGGAGAGTTTTTCTGTTAAGTTCCTTTGGTCTTGTGCTTCAGTGCCTTTTTCTACCTGAGTCACCACATCAAGCATGGCAGGCGGGGCAGCACCATTGGTAGAAGTGTCTTTATGAGCTTGCTGCGGCATATGCGTATTATCCCCATCAGGCAGCACACTGTCGTTTTTGCCGCACTCCACCAAACTCTTAGCCTGCCCACAAGGGGTTCCTTTTATTTTACAGTGTGAACATCCCACATTGGTACAGCATGCAGTACCACCCAAGGTCGACAGATCCTTCTGTAAAACCTGGCCGTCCTCCAAGGGTTGATCCTTCATCAAGTTGGTTTGACAGCATGGAGCATGAGGATAATCACAGACTGAACTCCTGGCAGTGGAGGTATTGTGTCGCATCCACTTTGTGCCCTCAATTACTGCGTCCATTAATGCGAAATTCTCACTGTGTGACTGGCGCGCTAAGTCACTTAATCTTGTTTGCCATTTTAAGGAGTTTTCCGCTTCAATGTCCAATCTAGCGGCTATAACATTCGAGAAACTTTCTAAACTTTTCACTTTTACATTGATGTCCGCTAGCAAGGTCATTTGATCGGTAATGGCATCATGTATAGATTCATAAAGCTTCATGAATGGAAGTAAAGCGACTGATGTTGCAGCTAATACGTTGTTATGTATTTGGATTCCTGCCGCAGTAGATATGGAGCTTTTAGATGGTTGGTCAGTTTTAATCGTCTCAGGGACAGTTTTTATCGACCTAGAAGATGCAGTAATCTTCTTATTCAAGTCGTCCACAGGTAGAATATTCGTTACAGCTCTTTTTTCTACATCGTCTGTACCAAATACCTCAGGGTTTTCATGTAATGATTGATGGAAGGAGTCGTTTGAACTGGACAGTAACGAAGTTTCAGATCTTTCAGTGCAGTTGTGTGTTTCGCTCACAGAACAACTTTTTTTCTGATTTTGAAACTTGCATTTCTTTATGGACTGATTTTTCAAGAAACTGGTATTCAGACGTTCGTATGTGGCTAGAAAGTCTGCTTTCAAACGAGCAGTCAGATGAGCTTCACGAGCCGAAAGATCCATAGAGTTTTGCTTTGTTACTGGCACAGATACTAAAAACGATTCTGAAGGAGCCCCCAAGCCAGATTCCGTGTTCCAATCTGGGTCCTTACGAATGTCATTTGTGGGGCTATGGGCAACGCAGGTATTCACGCCTTCAGTAGACGGTAAGAAAAGCGGGGGTGTGTCAGCCTTTCTAGACTTTTCGGCGGGATGGAAATTTCCCAGTAAGGGTTTTGCCCGACCCGCATCCTGCGGTAAAACAATTGGTAGGTTGATTCCCATCAGGTCTGAGTCGGGTATTTCAAATGGAGATGTCTGCACAACATCACACGCATCAACATACACTGAAGGAGAAAAAGCCCGGGACAATTCCACCATGCTAAGATCGGGGCTTGGCCTTTGAGTACCTGTGTTGCTAAGACAATCAGTCAGCTTTCTCAGGGGGGCCAACGATGTTTGTGCCAGTGTGGCTAGTGACGGCACCGAACCTTTGCCCAAGCAAGTAACCACCTCCAATCCGCTCTCAATGGCATACTCAATTAGATCTGCATGGGATTTTAACTCCACCGGGTGAACTGGGCCTACCTCCTTTGGGAGACTTGAAATCGCTTTTCTTCTGTAGATCAAGGATTTCTGGCGAGTCTGAGGGCCATCCTTCGTCGTCATCATCATGTCAATCACAATTTCTTGCGCTCCCGGCACTTCAGGGAAGGAGTCCAAAAGCTAAAGACCTGTGACCACGCCCCTCCACCGCCGAACAGCCGCACAACAGCCGGTGGGCTTTACTCCGAAGGGCTTCACGCCGCAAGGGTACACTCGCCCTGATTTTGATGGCAGGCGGTGTCACGTGATCAGTCACGTGTGCGGTACGAAGCTCCTCCCCCTCCAGGAAATGAGTGTCGATGTAGCGAGAGTCAAGGAAACTCCCAACGCAGGTACAATTTTTACTTCCTTTTCGGAACAGGTTCTCTGATGCTGCCTGGGAATTGAGAAGGAGCCTTTATTTGTTGAAGGTTGTTATTTGGAGTCAGAATATATTGAATCATCCAAATTAGTTGTTGTGGTGTTCACCCCTTCATCTCCGGTTTCTTCTATAATTATTACCAGGGTGGCTCGTGTAATAACTTGTGTAATAACTTTGTTTGCCTCATCATTTGTACAGATGCTGTCGGACATGTAGGTCTCAGCTGTTTCATCACAGATACCATTCCTCATATTAGATAAGTCCTGAGTGAGGCTCCCTGTCTAGGCTACATTTTTATGCTCGTTGATTTGTTGGGATAGATTATGTTCCAACTCAATATGAAGCCCAAACTCATTGAGCTCTGCGTCAGTCACATTTAGAGTACTTAGTTCAACTGCCTCAGAGTTTCCACTCAGTACGTCTGTTTTCGATGCTATTAGCTTTGAAGTAGCCATCGGAGTTAGTCATGGGCATATTACAGACGCTCTTCCTTTCACCCTTACTTTCCTGTGGGTTTGTTCTGGATATTCCGCTTTGAGGTAGGAGATATTCAGTCTGTGAGGTGTGGGTTGGGTGACTAGGGTGAGCGGGGTGGATCGAGCTATGTTCGTTCCTACGTTCAATAGCTTCAATACTACAGTTCGCATTCAAGTCAGCCACCCCCTCGCTCTCACTCGCTAGGAGCCCTCGTGCACACACCTTACCTTTACTTTTACTTGCAGCTAGTGAAGGCAGCTGCGACTCCTGGTGTTGTGGCAGACGCAGCTTTCCTCTCATATTTGGTCTATCGGATGTTGCTGATGTTGTGCTGGACGCCATTAATCTGGCCACCCTGGCGATGACTGGGCTAAGACTGGACTCGCCTCAGACGCACGTGCGGGTGCTACGTGCCAGCAGGCAGCTTTTGTAGGTTGTCCTTCAAATTAAAGCACCAGTGTTTGTTTTCCAGCCAAAAGCAAAAATGCACAATCTCCGTGTTCGCAGCAATATTTCACAGTGGGTTCTGGGCTAAGATTGGACTCGCCTCGGACTCACGCGTCTGTAACTGCAGTTCTACAGCAGTGATATCTTTCATGGTTGCTTTGAATATTCCGTTCTCAGGGCTAGCAATCTTGGGTTAAAATTTACATTAGCAGTAAGAGTAAAGAAAAGACTGCAGTCTCATCTGCAGCCTATCAATCTACTTTGGTCTATCTGCCCCCTCAGTCACTGAGGTAGAAAGGCTCCAAACCCGGCCCCTACAAACAACCCCCAATTTGAACCTCTGAGTTTCGTAAGAAAGTGCGTTGCATGTGAACAATGAAAGATACCATGCTGGAGAATGGTTTTTGCCTGTAACTAATGCTCCACACACCATAAATCTCCCTCTCTGGAGCCCCGTCTCTACATCCTTGCTCCCCCTGTCTATCTCAGATCCTCTACTACCCTTTCAATCTTAATAGTAACGTCCCTTGGTGTATCCCCTATGTACAGCATTCTGTTGACTCCCAGCTAGGTAAAGACTGTGAATTCCATACATATACATGTAACATTTACCTTCTCCAGCATTGGACCTTCCGCAGATTCCTATGCTTTGAAAAAAGTCTTAACTGAAGGACATAGGTAAGCTTAATATGCCACAAGCGTAGGTAGGCGGGAACCGAGGCTCATTTTACTGGAAAAGGTATTGCAGCACTGCTTATCCAAACTCTGCACCTCTCTGCAACTGTATGTGCATACAATAGTGCTTCATGAAGGGGTAGGGGCAGAGGGTGCTGCCCACATTGCCACCTGCACAAGTCTTTCATCGGACTGAAGTCATAATTTCTGTGGTCAAGGCTTCTGATTTCATGGAACGCACTCAAGCTTTGGAACAAAGATCAGCTTTTGAGGGGGAGCTAGCGAGCCCAGCCAAGATAGCCGCAGGTCCATGAGCTCCTGAGCACCCCAGTCACTCTGGAAAGTATCCTGCTGTAGCACGACTCGCCACCATCATTTAAGGCACATTGGCTGTGTGATTGCTGAGGGCACCACCTGGGAAAGTTTGGTAATCTTAAAGTACATGCCTGCGGAACTGGAAACGTGATCTACCAGTAGTCTTCTACTTGATAGAGGTGTGAGCAACGCAGCAGCCTGCGTGAGGCAGCGAGAGGGACACAGAGACCAGTCCCCCGCAGGCCTTCCATAGTGTGGGGAACCACTGCCTCAATAATCTGAGACCCAAGTAAGAATAAGCAGGGGAAATAAAGAGAAAATAATGCCTGCAGGGGTGGAGACAAGGCGAGCGATATATACATGGAGCCACGGCCAGAACACAGATCCGGTTGCCCGTTAGTGCAGAACACCCTGGCAATCTCTCATGGGGACACGTGTGGGTAACTACCAACCTTTAAAGGAAAGCTGGTAAGAGGAGCGGACTGTTCCGGAGACACGGCTTGGCGCTCCTGGTGATTGCAAAGGACTGGACGTGTGGAGAAAGGGGGTGGGGGTGCCACTGGGACTCCTGGCAGCATATGCAATCCCAGACTCCCGCGTGGCAAGCGTGTTAGAGGCAGGCGGCAGTAGCACATCGAGCTGCCTCTTGACACCGGTACTTGATCTATCCGACCCCAGGAGCCCTGAACGGGTGGCAGCATTACACATTCAGAGTGGGATACTGTGGATTGGAGAGAAACCGTTGCAGTGATATACACCATAGTTTGGCCATGCTCTGCCTTTGATTAAATTGTGGCACGATAGCCAAGTTGATTCAGGAAGCACCCGGGTCCAGTGCACGTCTGATCAGTGGCTCTCTGCCTCTGTGTCGGAGAGAGTGTGTGCTGTTTCATCTATTCACAGAAGTGATATGAAGGCGGTCGTTTGGGCACAGCAGCAACTGAAAGAGGAGGGAGAGATGGGGAATGAGACTATGAATGCCCATACATTGAGAGTTCTGAAGCAGATGACATGGGGATTGTACAGGAAGCCACTCTACCCCTCATGGCGTCTACCTCAACAGAGGGCATATGGCTAAAGAACAAGTTACTTACCATATCTGGTAACGTTTTTTCGATGGGATGTTCCTCCGACATATTCCACATCTATGACAGTTAATGTCCACAGCTTTGCTGCTTCGGAAAATTTTCGGCAGAGGGCCTCGATCTGTTGTCCCTCGAGGGCCTCTGTCGAGCGTCGACGTCACCGGATTTTATATTTCGGACGCACGGCGCCCGTAGCCTCATTTGCAGTTTTTTTCCCAGAACGTGTGGCACCAATCTCCTGCCAGTATGACTGCAGAAAGCCTTGCGGAAACGTAAGCTGCAATCACATAGGAAATTCAGTAGAGGAGCAGGCTGGGAGGGCGATGTGGAATACGTCGGAGGAACATCCCATCGAAAGAATGTTACCAGATATGGTAAGCAACTTGTTCTTCGAGGGGATTTTGTCCTCCAACATATTCCACATCTATGACAGACTCCCAAAGCAGTACCAACTTATGGAGGTGGGAAAAGAATTTACAATTTTAGAATTTTAGAATGCCCAATCAAATGGCTGAAGAGAGGACTGCCTTACCAAAGGCCAAATCCTGCCCATGGATGGAGTCCAAGGAATAGTGTCTCACAAAAGTATGGACAAAGGCCCATGTGGCTGCTTCGCAAATATTGCGAATAGGAACGCCCCTCTGTAGAGCAGTGGAGGCAGCCACAACCCTAGTAGAGTGAGCCCGTAAGCCTACTGGAGGGTCCTTTCCCGCCAAACAGTAACACCCAGAGATAGTGAAAATGATCCATCTGGACAAGGTCTGCTTGGAAACAGCCTGACCCAAGCACCTTCCAGCAAACCAACAAAGAGCTGATTTTCCATTCTGACCCGGGACATCCGTGAGAGATAGAAACTGAAAGCTCTTCTAGGATCCAACCTATGGAGCATCTCCTCTTCCTTACCAGGATGTGGAGGAGGATAAAACGCCGGAAGAATCACCTTCTGGCTCAAATGGAATTCCGACACAACCTTCGGAAGAAAAGAAGGCCGCACCCGCAGGACAACCCTGTCCTTATGGAAAACAGTAAAGGGTGTCTTGGCGTAAAGTGCCTGCAACTCACTCACTCTGCATGCGGAAGTAACCGCAACTAAAAACACAGTTTTAAAGGACAACAGTCGCAACGGACAAGAAGAACAAGTTACTTCTTACCTTGTAACGTTCTTTCGACGGGATGTTCCTCCGACGTATTCCTCATCTTCGATATCTCCTTCCAGCTCTGCTGGCCTCGGAAACATTTTTCTCTAGAGGGCGCTGCGCGTCGACGTCCTCCGAGTCGATGTCCCTCGACAGCCGCCATATCGACGTCGACGTCATCCTGCCTATAAAGGCCGCGCGCAGTGTCCGTTGCTCAGTTCCGTTTTGTAGCCCACAATAATACTTTCTGGACTAGACTAATCACCCTGAAGGTGCGTAAGCTGCAACAACCAGGGAAGTAGAACTGCGGGGATGGATGGGAGGGTCGATGAGGAATACGTCGGAGGAACATCCCGTCGAAAGAACGTTACAAGGTAAGGAGTAACTTGTTCTTCGAAGGGACTGTGTCCTCCGACGTATTCCTCATCTAAGATAGGCTCCCATAGCAGTATTCTATTATTGGAGGAGGGAGTACTGACTTCACGCTGTCTTCTATTGATGAATAGAATGCAGTACAGCCCTTCCAAACCTAGTCTCTTGACTGGAGGAGGAATCCAAATTGTAAAATCGTGTAAAGGTATGGACAGACGACCATGTAGCGGCCGCACAGATGTCCTTAACCGGCACACCTCTTTTGAGGGCCGACGAAGCTGCAATACCTCTGGTCGAATGAGCCCTAAGGTTTTGAGGGGGCTCTTTCCCTGCCAGTTTATAACATTCCAGAATGGCTAGAATGATCCATCTGGAAATGGTCTGCTTAGTTATTGGTAACCCCAGCTTGTGACCTGTGTAACCTACAAACAGCTGGTCTGCCTGTCTTATCCTGGCTAGTCTACTGATGTAAAAACTTAGAGCCCTTCTAGGGTCTAGCCTGTGTAACCTCTCTTCCTCTTTCCCCGGATGAGGAGGAGGATAGAAAGATGGTAGGGTAATCTTCTGAGTGATATGGAATTCAGAAACCACCTTTGGGAGAAAATTAGGCTTCACTTGCAGGACAACTTTGTCTTTGTGAAATATTGTGTGAGGGGGTTTACAAGAAAGAGCTTGTAATTCGCTCACCCTTCTAGCAGATGTAAGTGCTATTAATAAAACAGTTTTAAGGGTAAGGAATCTTAACGAACAAGAATGGAGTGGTTCGAAAGGTGTGCCCATCAGGAAAGTTAGTACTAAGTTTAAATCCCATAGGGGAACTTGGAATGGTCTTGGGGGATAAACATTGGTTAACCCCATTTAGAAACTGTATTACCAAGGGTAACTTGAAATAGGATGGTTCTTCCGCAGTGCGCTTAAAGATGGATAGCGCTGCGAGATAGCCCTTAATGGTGCCAACTTGAAGGCCTGAATTCGCCAAATATAGAAGGAAGGACAAAACCATTGGTGTACCACATGAAAAAGGGTCGATATTCTGTTCTCTACACCAGCTGCAAAATCTGTTCCAACGGCAGCGGTATAAAGACTTTGTTGCTGGCCTCCTTCCCGAAAGCAACACCTCCATAACATCATCAGGGAGGTCCCAATCCTTGTACCTCAACCTTTCAGAAGCCAAGCGTGAAGGTTGAGGGTTTTGATGTCTGGATGGAGAACCTTACCTCCCTTCTGTGAGAGTAGGTTCTCTCTGAGTGGAAGTCGAATTGGAGGGCAGATGGACAAGTCTAGAAGGTCCGGGTACCACGTTCTCCTGGCCCAATCCGGGGCAATTAGGATCATGGTTCTCCGGAATCTTCTCAACCTCCTGATCATTTGAGGAATGACAGGGACTGGTGGGAACGCGTACAGAAGGAACAAGTTACTTACCTGTAACTGTTGTTCTCCAGCATGGGTCTGGCATGGATTCACATGCTCATGAATATTCCCCGTCGTCAGGCTGGGAATCCTCGGTAAAGAAAAAAACAGTATCAGTTTCGTTTCTGATCAGTCTTTCTTAGTAATAACCAATCACTGGTCTCTGCGTCATACTGACCACAGCCAATGACTGCCCTCTACCTAAGCACCGCCTCTGGCAGCCATCTTCAGATTTGGAAGCACGTGAAGTGGCAGTATGACCAAGTGAAGAGCCGCAGAGGGGTAGGCGGGAGGGTTCGCATGTGAATCCATGCCAGACCCATGCTGGAGAACAACAGTTACAGGTAAGTAACTTGTTCCTTCTCCAGCATGGGGTCTGGCATGGATTCACATGCTCATGAATAAAGAATACATAGCAGTACACACATGCACAACCACGGGAGGTGGCAAAGGCTCAACATTAAGCATTACATCAAACCCAACATTAAGCATCTTACCTCCTCACCAGGCTCACCTCAGGCGAACAGGTTGCGCAGCACTGCTTGGCCGACCCTGGACTCCTCCCTGGAATCCCGATCGACGCAGTAGAATTTCGTGAAGGTGTGCGTCGACCTCCACGTAGCAGCCCTGCATATGTCCAGCAGGGGCACACCAGAAAGGAACGCCGTGGTGGCTGCGATCGCTCTGGTGGAATGGGCTCTCGGACGGCCAGGCAGCGGTCGGTTTGCCAACCGATGACAGTACATGATACAGCCGGAGAGCCATCTGGAAATGGAATCCTTCGAGAGAGCCTTCCCCCGATTGACAGGTCCAAAATTCACAAAGAGTTGTGACGTCTTCCGAAAACACTTCGTGCGGTCCACGTAGAACTTCAGCGCTCTAGCCACATCCAGCGAGTGCAAAGTCCTCTCAGCCGGCGACGAAGGCGACGGGAAGAACACAGGCAACACCAAGGGTTCGTTGAGGTGGAAGTCCGACGGTACCTTGGGCATGAAGGAGGGGTGCGTACTGAGCACTACCCTCGTGTCGTGAAAAGTCAAGTACGGGGTCTTGCAGGAAAGGGCCTGGATCTATCCCACCCGTCGTGCGGAGGTGATGGCCACAAGAAACGCTGTTTTCCACGACAGAAACTTCAACGGGGACGAGTGCAGAGGCTCGAACGGAGGTCCCATGAGCTTGGTCAGCACCACGTTGAGCTCCCACGCCGGGGCCGGAGCCTTCACCGGCGGGAACGATCTGAACAGTCCCTTCATGAACTCTTTCACCAGACGATGAGACCACAAGGACGTCCGGCCTGTGGTTCTGGTGTATCGGGAGATCGCAGCAAGATGAATCTTGATGGACGCGTGTGCCAGTCCAGCTTTGGCCAGCGTCAGCAGGTACGGCAGTACCTGGGGAGCCGTAATCCGTAGAGGGTTAATCTTCTGTGCGTGGCACCAGACAGAGAACCTCTTCCATTTGTGTCCGTAGCATTTAAGAGTCGAGGACGCCCTGGCCTTTGCAAGAACCTCTCTGCAGTCGGCCGGTATGTCGTATCCTCCAAACTCTAGCGCTGCAGGAGCCAGGCCTGCAAGTTCAGCGATTTCGGGTCGTGGTGGAGGATGGCGCCTCCTTCCCTGGAGAGTAGATCCGCGTCCACCGGCAGCTTGATTGGCGGGGACGCTGATAAGTCCAGAAGGTCCGGGAACCATATCTGCCTCGGCCACGCAGGTGCGACGAGGATCATCCTGCACCGTGACCTCTTGAGCTGGTTGACGAGCCGGATTAGCAGTGGCAAAGGAGGGAACGCGTAGAGGAACAGGCCCTACCAGGGGAACGAGAAAGCATCGCCCATGCTCCTCGCCTGGGGAAACCTGCTGGCGAACCTCCGGCACTTGGAGTTCGTCGCCGTCGCGAACAGGTCGATCTGGGGTGTGCCCCACCGTCGGAAGAGGCGATCCACTAGATCCTGCCGTAGTTCCCACTCGTGGCACGAGCGCAGCTCCCTGCTGAGTGAGTCGGCGATGGTGTTTTTTATCCCTGCCAGATGAAACGGCACCAGAAACATCCTTTGGGCGACGGCCCAATGCCACAGGTCCTGCGCCTCCTTGGACAGTGCTGGGGACATGGTTCCGCCCTGTTTCCTGATGTAAAACATGGTGGTGGTGTTGTCGGTGAAGATCCTCACCACCTTGCCCTTGAGGGACGGAAGGAAGGACCTGAGGGCCCAGAACACTGCACGGAGCTCCAGGACGTTGATATGGAGTGACTTCTCCGTCGGGAGCCAAAGGCCTCTCGCGTGCAGATTTTCGGTGTGCGCTCCCCACCCTTCCAGGGAGGCATCCGTGGTCACTGTCTCCTGGTGGTCTGGGGTCCGGAAGTCCATGCCTGCCGTCAGATGCGCGCGGGTGCCCCACCACCGGACCGCTCGGCGGAAACTCTCGTCGAGTGTGATCCTCTCCTCGAAGCCGCCCGTCGTTTGGATCCAGCGCGCGTCCAGGAACTCCTGTAACGGGCGCATCCGGAGCCTGCACATGGGAATGAGGTAGATGCAAGAAGACATCATTCCGAGGAGGGACTTGATGGACCTCACCTTGGCCGCGTCGGAAACCAACATCTGCTGTACCTTGCCCAGGATGGACCTGGTCCTTTCCTCCGACGGGGAGGCCAGAAGGGACACTGTGTCGAGCTTCGCTCCCAGAAACAGTGCGTTTTGCGCGGGTACCAGGTGGGACTTGGCGTAGTTCACGGAGAATCCCAGGTCCGTGAGAAGTTGGACGGTCCTTGCCGTGTGCTCCACGGCGAGCTCCCTCGTCTTGGCTCGGATGAGCCAGTCGTCCAGGTAGGGGTAGACGTGGATCCCCTCGCGGTGCAGCTGCGCCGCCACCGGTGCAAGGCACTTGGTAAATACCCTGGGTGCCGACCGTAGTCCGAAGGGGAGGGCTTTGAACTGGTAGTGACACCCTTGGACCACAAACCTGAGGAATTTTCGGTGCCCCTTTAGGATGGGAATATGGAAGTAGACATCCTCCAAATCCAACGACGACAGGAAGTCTCCTTCCTCCAGCTGACCCAGGACGTGCTGGAGGGTGACCATCCGGAACTTCTGCGCCTTGATGAACTTGTTCAGACGTCGCAGGTCTAGGATGGGGCACCATCCTCCCGTCTTCTTCTTCACGAGGAAGTATCTCGAGTAAACTCCGGAGCCCCGAAGCCTCTTTGGGACGAGTTCGATGGCGCCCTTCCTGAGCAACGCCTTTACCTCCAGGAGAAGCTGAGGGACGTGAAGCTCTTTCCTGGCCACGGGGGGGACACGCGGGCTCCTTCTTTGAAACTCGAGCGCGTGGCCCCGGGCTAAGGCGTCCAGCACCCAACGGTCGGTGGAGATGGACTCCCACACGCTGACGAAGCTCGCCAGCCGGCCTCCCACCGGGGTGCTTCGGTGGGGGCCCGACCCCACGGCCGGTTCAATCCTGTTTCGACGAGGCTTTGCCGCCTTGACCTCCTTGGCGACGATGGCGGGGTCCGCCAGACTTGCCTCGTCCTCTGTAGGCCTCCTGAGACGACGAGCGGGCCGCTTGACGGTAGGTAGAGAAACCGCCGCCGGAACCTTTGGAGGCGCCCTTGCCTCCGCTGCTCCAAAAGGGCGTCCGTCGTTGCTGTAGAACCCCAAGGGCCCGGGCCGTCTCAGTGTCCGCATTAATGGCCTGAAGGGAATCGTCCACTGTTTTCCCAAACAGGTTGTTCCCATCGAACGGCATGTCCAGGACTCTGGTTTGTACGTCATGACGGAAGTCCGTAGCCTTGAGCCATCCACGCCGCCTAAGGCACACGCCGTTGCCCAACTGGCGAAACCCAGTGTCGGCGATGTCCGTCGCAATAGTGATGGCGTGGTCCGACGCCACCTCACCTTCCTGCAGGATCTCCAGGGCATCCGCCCTCTTGTCGTCCGGTAGGAAGTCCAGCAGGGGAGCCAGTTTGTACCATAGCTCCCTCTCGTAGCGGGCCACGATAGCCAATGCGTTGGCCGCTTTAATCGTCGTCGCTGCAGACGAGATGACCCTGTGTCCCATAGCGTCCAATTTCTTTCCCTCGCCGTCCGGTGGGGAAGTCGATGTGGAGGCCGCACCCCCCCCCCCCGCTTTCTTCCTGGCCGCCGCGGAGACGACGGAGTCCGGGGTAGGCTGCGCCCGGAGGCACAGGGGGGCCGCGTCCGGGACCCGGTACTTCTTCTCGTACCGGTCTCTTCTAGCTGGCGTCGTGGAAGGGTTCTTGAGGAGGGCGAGGCCCTCATCCCAAATGTCGTCCAGTAGAGGCACCGCGAGGACCGTCTTCCTCTTGGCCTCGCGCCGTTGATAAAGGAATCCTTCCTTTTTCTTCTCCTCAGGGCAGAGTTGGAAAAGCTCGGATGCCCTGGCGATCATGGAGTGGAACGATCCAATCTCGTCGGGCGGAGAAGCCCTGGTGGGAGGTGACGACGGGAGATCCTCGTCGTATACCTCGTCGTCCGTACCCGTCGCTGCCGTGTCAGTCCCCGTATCATCCCCTCGGGTGGACGGGGAGGAGGGCTGGGCGGGTCGCGACGGCTGAAAAGGAGGTGGAGGGTGAATCCTTCTTTTCTTGGGCGGGGGAACACCAGAAGGTCCCGGTTCAGGATCCCCCGACGGGAGAGGTTCCTCCGTCGGCAACGGTAGTCTCGTCCTTATCTCTGAGCATAAGGACTGTATAGCCAACAAAATGGCCGCCGAGTTGTCTTGCGGCGCTGGCAGAGGGGAATCCGACGGGCGATCAGGGGCCCCGTCGGCACCCTCGACGATGTCGTCGTCACCTGCGTCGGGATCCATCCCGACGGGCCGGTCTTCATCCACGCTAAGGCCGTGACTTAAGACCTCGATCAGCTCTTCCTCCGAGGTTGAAGCCGAATCTACGACGACGCCCTGCCCCCCCCTTTTTCTTCCCCGCCGGGGATTTAACGGGGGTCCTATCGATGGGCACAAAAGAGGACTCCCTCCGAGGTGGCAGGGAGACTCTAAGCCCCGAGGTCGCCACCACTGGTGTAGCCTCCACAGGCTGAGCCAGGGCCGCCGCGACAGTATCGATAGAGGGCTTGGCCGGATGGATTAAGGCCTTCACCACCTTAGGTGCGCTCACCGCCTTATCCTTGAGGGGGGGACACTGCCTCGCTCCCCCTCTGATGGGGCCTTCGAGCTCGACCGGGGCCTCTCCAGGAGCTTCGCCGGGTGCTCGCCCTTCCTCTTACCCGACTCAGAGCGTTGGCTCGTGGCTGAAGGTGCCGGGGAGGGTGCGCCCTGCCTGGCGCCCGTAGAGCCCGACCGTTCGGCGCTCCCGGTGCCAGCGGACTCGCGGTGCTTGGCCTTGTGTTGGACCCCCGTCGCCGGGGCGTCCTCAAAGGTCTTAGAAGACCGCTCGGATTTCTTCCTCTTCTTCTCGCCTGACGGGCTCTTCCCTTCCAGCCAGTTGGCGAGGCGTTGGTGGCGGTCCTTCATGGTCCGCTCCGACATATTGCCGCAAAACGCACAGTCCTTCTCCACGTGCGTCTTGTCCTCATGTAAGCAGTAGAGACAAAAGGAGTGTTCGTCCTCCTTAAAGACGTTCTGCAGCTGGCATCCAGGGCAGACCCTGAACAGCTTTCCGGGCGTCGAGCTTCCCTTCTCCTGGGCCATGTCCGGGCCTGAGAAGCTTCTGGAGTCCTCCAAAACGTAGCTCGACGAAATCTTCACCCTTGAGGGGCGCAGACGAATCCGACACGGGTCCCCGTTGATCGGATGGAGAGTCGGTGGAGCTTGAGGCTCTTTTGACCGGAAAAAAACGAAGTTTTGAGAAAAAACGTGAAAAAATAGCACTAACGCTCGAGAGCAATAGCACGAGGATCCCAACACATGAACGTGCGGTAAAAATCTGAAGATGGCTGCCAGAGGCGGTGCTTAGGTAGAGGGCAGTCATTGGCTCTGGTCAGTATGACGCAGAGACCAGCGATTGGTTATTACTACGAAAGACAGATCAGAAACGAAACTGATACTGGTTTTTTCTTTACCGAGGATTCCCAGCCTGACGACGGGGAATATTCATGAGCATGTGAATCCATGCCAGACCCCATGCTGGAGAAGCGGAAACTCCCAGTCCACTATGAACGCGTCTCCCAGAGCTCCTCTCGGGGGAAATTCCCTTGAGCAGAACAGATCGCATTTCCTGTTGACGCTGGTGGCGAACAGATCCACCTGAGGGGTTCCCCAAAGGGCGAAGATCTCTTGAAGGACTTCCTGAGCTAGTTCCCTCTGGTGGGAGACTGTGCTCTGCCTGCTCAGAGCGTCCGCTGTCAAGTTCTTCTCTCCGGCTAGGTGAACTGCTTATAGAGAGATTCCTTCTTGGATTGCCCAAAACCAGAGCTGCATCGCCTCTCTGCACAGGGGTAGTGATCCTACGCCTCCTCTTTTGTTGAGGTAATGCATGGCCACTGTGTTGTCCGTCATTATCATGATGTTTTTCCCTTGTACAGCTGGCAGGAACGCCTTCAGCGCAAGTCTGATGGCTCTCAGCTCTAACAGGTTCATATGTAGTCTGGACTCCGATGGAGACCAACGACCGCTGATGGTCAAGTCGTTGGCGTGGGCTCCCCACCCCGTGAGTGAGGCATCCGTGACTACTGTTATCTCCGGCCAGGGTTGCCAAAAATGTTCTCCTTTCAGAATGTTCTCCTGACAGGCCCACCACTGAAGGTCTCGAGCCACCCTGTCGGGAACCTGAAGAAGATCTGTCATTCTCCCTGAGAATTGTGACCACTGAGTCCTCAGTGCCCACTGGAGGGATCTCATTCTCAGGCGAGCCTCTGGCACTAGGAAAATGCAGGATGCCATGAGGCCCAGCAACCTCAAAAAGTCGAAGGCTGGGAGACGTTGGGCATCTTGGAACTTGGTAACCATCTGTAGAATATCTTGAGCCCTCACCTCTGGTGGCGAGGCTTTTCCCAGGGAAGTGTCCAGGATCGCTCCTATGAACTGGAGTCTCTGTGATGGTATCATTTGTGACTTCTTTAAATTGAGGGAGAAGCCCAGTTTGTGAAGGGAGTGGCACATGTGATTTAGCTGGATCTGAGCTTGTTCCGAAGAGACAGCCCTGATCAACCAATCGTCCAGGTAGGGGTAGATGTGAATCCCTTCCCTCCTTAGACTTGCCTCCACTACCGACATTAACTTGGTGAACACCCTCGGGGCGGAGGTCAGCCCAAATGGCAGCACTCGAAATTGATAGTGAGAGTTGCCAATTGCGAACCTCAGGTATTTCCTGTGTTTGAGATGGATAGGCACATGGAAATAAGCATCCTGAAGGTCCAGAGATACCAACCAGTCCTGGAACTGAAGGGCCTGGAGGATCTGAGAAAGAGTGATCATCTTGAATTTGTCTTTCCTGAGGAATTTGTTCAATTCTCACAAGTCCAAGATGGGTCTCAGTCCTCCGTCTTTCTTTGGAATGAGAAAATAAGGGGAGTACCAGCCCTTGTTCCTCTCCGCTACAGGTACCGGTTCTATGCCACCTTTCTCTAGCAGGTCCAAAATTTCCTGCAAGAGGAGCGGATCTGGAGCTTTCTGAGAGCTGATACCCGGTGGATGACTCTGAGGTATGCGTAGGAGAGGCAGGCAGTAACCTTGGGCAACTGTTTCCAATGCCCAAGCATCTGACGTGATAGCCTGCCATTCCGCCAGATGTTGAGTCAACCTGCCTCCTACAGGTGTCCTGTGAGGGAAGTCCTCAGAGTGGTTTTGGGGCGGCTGATGCAGATGCCGATGGTAAAGAGGCACCTGCTGTTGCTGCGGCTTTTGAATATCTACCACGTCCACCTCGGGTAGTTCTTCTTTGTCCCCTTTGAGCCGGTCGTCCTCTACCTCTTCCGAATGCGGAGTAGAAGCGAAAGGACTTGCCCCTCGCAGAGGTTCCTGTGGGACGAAAAGGTGTCTGACGGATTGCAGCGCCTAGGGATTTTGCTGCTGCTTTTGAAGTTTGCAGTTTCTCTAAACTGTCATCCGCCTTTTTCCCGAACAAAGAAGAGCCATTGAATGGCATGTTCAAGAGCCTGGCTTGCACATCTGGGGCAAAACCAGACTTTCTCAACCAAGCGAATGTCTTGGTTGTTGTACTTGCCGCCATTGCTCTGCTGATACTGTCAGCCGAATCAATGCCCGTCTGGAGGGATTCGCACATAGCGTCTTTACCGTCCTGTATGATATTCAGGAACGCCTCCCTTTCTTCTCCATCCGTGATGCAGTCAGCCGCTGTAGAAGCACACTCCCAAAGTGTATGGCTGAATCTAGCAAGGGTGCAAGTAGCATTAACAGATTTTAACGCCATGCTACATGCCGAAAAAACTTTCTTTGCCATAGCATCATATTTTTTAACGTCCATGTCCTGTGGGACGGTAGGATAAGCCGTCTTGACATCGGTAGAAGATGCTGCCTGTACCACCAGACTTTCTGGGGATGGGTGTTTTGACAAAAACTCCGGGTCTGTAGAGGATACCCTGTATTTTGTAGACAGTTTTTTATTTACTGCCGGGACGACATCTGGGGTTTCCCAGTTCGTCATAATCTTCCTCTGAAGAGCTTTATGAAAAGGCACCACAGGATCCTCCTGTGGGCCTTTGTCAAGAATATCCGTGAGGTCATCTTGTTGTTAAGATTGTGAAGGTGTAGACCACCCCATAAACTCTGTGATCCTGGCCATTAAGGCTCTATAGGGGGTTTCAGCATGCTCCCCCGGGTCTGGCCTAGCAAACTCCACCTCAGGGGAAGTGTCTAACCCACTTGCCTCATGTAAGGAATCATGAAGATCCTTTAACCTGCGTTCTTCAGAGGAAAATTCTTCTCTAATTGGGGTTACAGGTCCCTGCAACTGAAATGTGTCTTCCTGTTCAGACAATTCACCCTCTTCCATAATTGAGGACATAGTTCTCAATTGTTCTGAACTCATAAAGGGTGTAAATCCCATTTCCAAGGCAGAGGGTGCCGAACTTGTCATAATCGGCCTCGAAAACGTCAATGTCGTCGACGCCGAAGGCTTTGAGCGTGGCGTCGAAAACAAAGGCGGAGGCCTCGATGACCTCGACAGAATTGGGATTCTACTCGACAATCTCGAAGCCATCGTCATCGAGGACCTGGGGATAGTCACTGGGTGTGTCGTGACCGTGACTTTTCTTGGCGTTGACGCCGGTGTCGAAGCTGGCGTCGAGTCGACAGACCCGTGTGTCGAAGGTACCTTCGACAACAGCGTCGAAGACACCGACCTCGGCGTCGACGGAACCTTCGAGGAAGGTTTGGAGGTCATAGTCCTACTCGAGGGTTCGAGACGCGCTCGAGAGGTTTCCTTCGCCGGGTACTGCGACTGGCAGCGTTTTTGACCTTAGGGTCTTTCGACCAGAGCATCGCTCTCGGCAGTTTTCGAGGGGGTCGAGGCCGCTTTCTCGAAGACGCTCATCATATTTTTGCGGAATTCCTCCCATTCAGCCCGGGAACTATGTTTCGTGGGGCAAGGGATTCTCTTTGGCGAAACAGAGGAAGAGGAAGACGGAGAAGGGGATCTTCGACGTCTCCTCTTCGAGTGCTTCGATCTTGAGGAGTGATGGGACCCACTCCGAGACCTGGAGCGCGAATGGTGACGAGGAGACGAATGTCTCGACTTCGTCGACGAAGAAGAAGCTTTAAAAGTCTTACCTTTCTCCAGCTTCCCCCTACGCTCCTTCAGGGCCTTAGCTGTCATGGACATACAATCCTCGCACTCCGAACAATGGTGTTCAGCTCCCAAACACCACAGACAAACTCTGTGAGGGTCAGTCAGCGACATCTTTTTCCCACAATCTCGGCATTTTTTGAAGCCGGATCGAGGAGTTGTCGGTTCCGACGAAAAAGCCATTGAGTACGGATCGAATAACTCGAGGTAAATAGGTTTAACCTGACAAAACTGAGCAACGGTATTCCGAGGCACTGAGTAAGCGCGGAAAAACGGAACTGAGCAATGGACGCTGCGCGCGGCCTTTATAGGCAGGATGACGTTGACGTCGATACGGCGGCTGTCGAGGGACATCGACTCGGAGGACGTCGACGCGCAGCGCCCTCTAGAGAAAAAAATTTCCGAGGCCAGCAGAGCTGGAAGGAGATATCTAAGATGAGGAATACGTCGGAGGACACAATCCCTTCGAATGTAAGGGCTGAAACGGAGCTCCCATCAGGAACTTTAAAACCAAATTCAAATCCCATCCCGGCACCTGGAAAGGCGACGCTGGAAACACATTAGTTAGCCCTTCTAGAAACTGGGAAATCAAAGGGATCTTAAAATAAGAACATTCCTCAGACGAGTGCTTAAATATGGACAGCGCCTCCAGGTAACCCTTAACGGTACCCACTTGCAGGCCCTTGTGGGCTAAAGAAAGCAAAAAGACAAAACCAAAGGAATGGAACATTGGAAAGGATCCACATTCTGTACCCTGCACCAGTCACAGAACTTTCTCCAACGGCAACGGTACAGGGATTTCATTGCAGGCCTTCTGGCCGAAAGCAACACCTCCATCACGTCTTCAGGGAGGTCCTAATCATTATACCTCAACCCTTCAGATACCAAGCATGAAGACTGAGAGACTTGACCTCTGGATGGAGAACCTGACCCCCCTCCCGTAAGAGCAGATCGTCTCGGTATGGAAGACGACGTGGAGTGCAGATGGACAAGTGGAGAAGGTCCGGGTACCACGTCCTCCGGGCCCACACCGGAGCAATGAGGATCATCCAGGAACCGAACCTCCGTAACCTCTGCAGCACTTGCGGGATGACGGGGACTGGAGGAAACGCGTACAGCAGTGGGAATGACCACTCCACCACGAACGCGTCCCCTAAGGCTCCTTTTGGAGGAAATTCCCGCGAGCAAAACCTTTTGCACTTCCGGTTGACACTGGAGGCAAAGAGATCCACTTGAGGGGTCCCCCAAAGGGCGAAGATCTCCAGGAGAATCTCCTGAGCCAGCTCCCACTCGTGAGAGATCGTGCTCTGCCTGCTCAGAGCGTCCGCCGTCACGTTGTCGTCTCCGACCAGATGAACCACCGAGAGCGAAACTTCCTGCTGGATGGCCCAGAACTCGAGCTGCATCGCCTCCCTGCACAGCGGAAGTGACCCTCCCCCCCCCTTTTTGTTGAGGTAGTGCATGGCCACCGTGTTGTCCGTTATAATCAGGACACTCTTTCCACGCACAGTCGGCAGAAAAGCCTCCAGGGCAAGCCTGACGGCCCTCAGCTCCAACAGATTCATATGGAGTCTGGACTCTGACGGAGACCAACGACCGCTGACTGTCAACTCGTTGGCATGAGCTCCCCATCCCGTGAGGGATGCGTCCGTCATGATCGTCACCTCCGGCCAGGGCAGCCAAAATGGGGCCCCCTTCATCAGATTGCCCTCGACGGCCCACCAGAGAAGGTCCCGGGCTACCAAGGGCGGAACCTGAACAGGGTCCGACAGCCTGCCGAAGGACTGAGACCACTGGAGCTTGAGTGCCCACTGCAAAGATCTCATCCGCAGACGAGCCTCTGGCACCAGAAGAATGCAGGATGCCATGAGGCCGAGCAGTCTCAAGAACTCGGACGCTGGGAGATCCTGGGCAAATTGAAACTTGTTCACCATCTGCTGAATGTGAAGAGCCCTCACCTGAGGGGTAAAACGCTGCCCCAGGGACGTGTCGAGCACTGCTCCGATGTACTGGAGCCGCTGCGTTGGTGTCAAATGGGACTTCTTTAAATTGAGGGAGAAGCCCAGCCTGTGAAGGGAGTGGCAGGTGACGGACAGATGATCCAGGACTTGCTCGGGAGAGCTCCCCCTGATCAACCAATCGTCCAGGTAGGGGTAGACGTGAATCCCCCCTTTCCTGAGATGCGCTGCCACCACCACCATGAGCTTGGTGAAAACCCTCGGGGCGGAGGTCAATCCGAACGGCAGGACCCGAAACTGAAAGTGCGAGTCGCCAACCGCGAACCTCAGGTGGTACTTGTGCTTGGGATGGATCGGCACATGGAAGTAAGCATCCTTGAGGTCGAGAGACACCAACCAGTCCTGAAGTTGAAGGGCCTGGAGGACTTGAGAAAGAGTCACCATCTTGAACTTGTCCTTCCTGAGGAGTTTGTTCAAACCGCGCAAGTCCATGATGGGTCTCAATCCCCCGTCTTTCTTCGAAACCAAAAAATAAGGGGAATACCATCCCTTGTTCCTCTCCGCTACAGGCACCAGTTCTATGCGCCTTTCTCCAGCAGGACGTGAATTTCCTGCGCAAGGAGCGGATCAGGACACTTCAAAGAGAGGTTCCCTGGTGGATTGTCGTGAGGCCTCTGCCGAAAAGGAAGACAGTAGCCGTGGGATATGATCTTCAGAACCCACACATCCGAAGTAATGGCTTGCCACTCTACAAGATGCTGCGCCAGCCTTCCCCCAACCGGCGAACCATGGGACCTGGCCTCATGACTGAGTGGTAGCGGCTGCGGCGTTGCCTGAGGGCAAAGAGGCAACTGCCCGAGCGGCCTTGGCACCTCGAGAACCTTTGTTTCCACCTCTGGCACTCTTACGATGGCCACTTTGACTGCTAGCTCCCCTCGCTTTACTGAAAGACAAGTAATAGCGAAAGGAACCTCCCCTCCATTGCTGTCCCCTAGGACGAAAAGGCAGAGGTTGGCGAACTGCAGCGCCCAACGACTTCGCTGCAGCTTTGGAGGTCTGCAACCTCTCAAGGCTCTCGTCAGCCTTGCTGCCAAAAAGGTGTTCACCGTCAAAGGGCATGTTGAGGAGCCAGGACTGCACATCAGGAGCGAACCTAGACTTCCGCAACCACGCAAACCTGCGCATTACGGTGCTCGCCGCCATGGACCGGCTGACACAATCTGCCAAGTCCAAACCCGACTGAACGGCCTCACACATGGCCTCCTTGCCATCCTGAACCATAGCAAGGAAACCATCCCGTTCGTCCCCTTCGGGAATATGTTCAGCCGCTAATGCAACACAGTTCCACAGAGTGTGTGTGAAACGAGACACAGCACATATGGAGTTGGCCGCCTGAAGCGCCATACCCCCGAAGAAAACACTTTCTTCGCCCAGCCGTCAAAACGTTTGTCGTCCCTATCCGGAGGGATGGTAGGATACAACGCCTGCTTTGCCGGGGCCATAGCCGCCTGCACCACCAAACTCTCCGGAGTGGGGTGCCTGGACAAGTAACAGGGGTCGCTACTGGCTGGACGGTATTTTCGCGACAAAGACTTGCCCACTGCCGGGAGACTCTCCGGAGCAGTCCAAGCCGCCGCCACCCTTCTCTGCAGAGCCATATGAAACGGCAAAACCGGGTCAGTGGGGGGACCGAGATCAAGGATGTCCGTGAGATCATCCTGAACGAACTCCCCTTGGGGAGCTGACCAACCCAAATACTCGGTGACCCGAGACATAAGGCGCCGATATGAAGAATCGGCATGAGTGCCAGGCTCCGGCCTACAAAACTCCACCTCCAGAGAGGTGTCCAGTCCACTGGCATCATGCAGTGACTGCCTCAAGTCATCAAACTGGCTATGGCCCGAGATAAGCTCATCTGGAACCGTAACCGGAACCAAGCCCTCATCAGAGCCTTCATCACCCTCTGAAATGTACTCCAGGTGGGGAGAGGAAGACCTCTGGGGACCAAAGCAGTGCCTGACCTTAGCCAGAGCCTTTCTAGGGGCAAACCCTGTGCCACGGGGCCCCTCCGACACCACCGCCTCGAAAGGCGTCGAGGGCGCTGAACGAGTCGGCACCGGCGTCGACAGACAAGGCGTCGAGCGAATCGGCGTCGACGTCAGCTGCAGCGCCGCCAGCATCGGCGGCGTCGACACAGGCCTCGAAGCCAGAGCTCCAAGCGTGTCTCTTGATGACCTAGGCGCCGACGACCCCCTCGGAGGCAGCGCCTCGAGAGAAATCGTTGACGACCTTGGCACCACAGGCGTCGACGTCTTCTTCAAAGATGGCACAGGAGCACACGGTCTCGAGCGCGTCGAGGACTGGGACCTGGAACGGGCATGGCGAGAACGGCTACCCTTGTCCGAGCGGGACCTCTCCTGCGAGCCGTGCCGACCACCCGAGCCCGAAGGCGTACGAGCGGTGTCTCTCGACCGGTGCCGGCCAACCCCACTCGGAGGCGCGGACGGACCTGTGCCCTGCGATTCAAGAATCGCTAGCATCTGCTTCCCGAAGGAAGCCCATTCCTCTTGTGTCGCTTGCATGGAGGGATAAGCGACCTGCCGACGGGCGGAGTCCTCGGAAGAGGACGGGGAAGGCGACCTATGCCGGCGCTTCCAGGAATGCCTCGAAGAGGCGGAGGAGTGGCGAGACCGACTCCTGGAAGGAGACCCACTGGACTTCCAAAGATGACGCGGAGAGTCGCCCCTCGAGTCATCCGTCGAAAGCCCCGCAGACCTCGACTTCCGGGGCTTAGACACCCGGCCTACCAACAGCTTCTTCTTGCGTTCCCGCAAGGCCTTTGCCGTGAGCGACTGACAGTCGACACAGTCGTCCATATCGTGGGCCTCCCCGAGGCACCAGAGGCAGGCGTCGTGTGAGTCCGTGACCGACATCTTGGACCCACAGTCCCCGCATTTCTTGAAGCCCGGACGCGGAGTCGAAGACGAAGTAAACATCACCACGAAAAGGTCTTCACAAAAAACCAAACAGGTTCAACGAACCGAGAATCGAAAACAGCAAACTCCAACGAGTCGAGGCGTACCGAGATTCACGAAGCGAACACATTCGCGGAAAAAACGGAACTGAGGCAATGGGCGTCGTGCGTCCTACTTATCACATCAGGTGACGTCGGCCGTCGGAGGAGGTCCTCGGGGACGGCGCATCGACGTCATTGACGCAGGACGCAGACGCCAAAGATTTTCCGAAGCAGCACAGCTGTGGACATTACCTGTCATAGATATGGAATACGTCGGAGGACCCAATCCCCTCGAAACGCTGCCACCACCACCACCATCAGCTTGGTGAAGACCCTCGGGCGAAGGTCAATCGGAACGGCAGGACCCGAAACTGAAAATGCGAGTCGCCAACCGCAAACCTCAGGTACTTCCTGTGCTTTGGATGAATCGGCACATGAAAGTAAGCATCCTTGCGGTCCAGAGACACCAACCAATCCTTAAGTTGAAGGGCCTGGAGGACTTGAGAAAGAGTTACCATCTTGAACTTGTCCTTCATGAGGATCTTGTTTAACCAACACAAGTCCATGATGGGTCTCAATCCCCCGTCTTTTTTCGGGATCAAAAAAGGGGAAAGCCATCACTTGTTCATCTCTGCTACAGGCACCAGTTCTATGGCGCCTTTCTCCAGCAGGGATAGGATTTCCTGCGCAAGGAGCGGATCCGGATGCTTCAAAGAGAGCTTCGCCAGTGGATTGGCGTGAGGCCTCTGCCGGAAGGGAAGACAGTAGCCGTGGGCTATCATCTCCAGAACCCACACATCTGAAGTAATGGCCCGCCATTCTCCAAGATGCTGCTCAACTCTGCCCCCAACCGGCGAACCATGGGACATGGCCTCATGACTGAGCGGATGCGGGTGCGGCAGTGCCTGAGGGCCAAGAGGCAACTGCCCGAGCGGCTCTGGCACCCCGAGTACCCGGTGTGCTTTCCACCCCGGGTACTCCTATGGTGGCCCCTTTGACGGGCAGCTCCTCTCGATCTACCAAAGAAAGAGTAGTACCGAAAGGAACCTCTCCTCCATTGCTGTCCCCTAGGACGAAAAGGCAGAGGTTGAAGTACTGCAGCGCTCAAAGACTTTGCTGCAGCTTTGGAGGTCTGCAACCTCTCAAGGCTCTCGTCAGCCTTGCTGCCAAACAGATGAACCCCATCAAAGGGCATGTTCAAAAGACGTGATTGCACATCAGGAGCAAACCCCGACTTCCGCAACCACGCAAACCTGCGTATCACGGTGTTCGCAGCCATGGACAGGCTGACACAGTCTGCCGTGTCCAAACCCGACTGAAGGGATTCACACATGGCATCCTTGCCGTCTTGCACGAGGGCTAGAAAACCATCCCTTTCCTCCCCTTCGGGCATATGCTCAGCCGCCAAAGACGCACAGTTCCACAGAGTGTGTGTAAATCTCGCTAAGACACAAGTGGAGTTGACCGACTTCAATGCCATACCCCCAGCTGAAAATACCTTCTTCGCCCAACCATCAAAGCGCTTATCGTCCCTACCGGGAGGGATGGTAGGGTACGCAGCCTGCTTCGAGGAGGCCGTAGCCACCTGCACCACCAAACTCTTCGGAGTAGGGTGCGTCGATAAGTAGCAGGGGTCACTACTGCATGCGCAGTATTTCTTCAGAAGCGACTTATTAACTGCTGGTAGACTCTCCGGAGCAGTCCAAGTCGCCGTCACACTCCTTTGCAAAGTCATGTGAAAAGGCAACACTGGGTCAGTGGGCGGACTTTGATCCAGAATGTCCGTCAAATCATCCTGAGCAAAATCAACAGGTGGAGCAGACCACCCCAAGTATTCTGTCACCCTTGTGGATGTCTTCCCACTTTCTCTCTCAACACTGACAAGACCGAAGTCGTATTCTTTCCCTCCAACTCTCTTCCCCTTCCCTCTCCTGCCCCATTCATTCACTTTCCTCCCTCTAATCTCCCTATCTCTCTCCATGCTAGTAATTTAGGCGTTCACTTTGACTCCTCTCTCTCCTTCTCCCAACATATTTCTCTCACTTCTCGCACCTGTCGCTACCACCTCTTCAATATACGTAAAATCCGTCCCTCTCTCACCTTCCATGCTACCAAACTCTTAATCTCCTTCCTCATCTTCTCCCGCCTCTTCTACTGCTCATCTCTACTCTTTGGTTTACCTACTACTCATTTTACCCCCCTCAAATCCATTTACCACTCTGCTGTTCGTACCCTCTGTCTCCTTACCTCCAGCGACTCCATCTCTACTTCCCTCTTTTCCTTCGGTTGGCTTCCATTTCACTCCCAACTTAAATTTCACTTTTTCTGCCTTGTCGTCAAATCTCTCCATGGTCTCGCTCCCTTATCTCTCCTCCCTTCTCTCTTTCTACTCCCCCTCCCGTTCCCTTCGGTCCGCTGACCATTTCCTTCTCACTGTACCTCTGTCCCCCTGTGCTTCCTCCCGTTTCCGCTCCTTCCAACTCCTAGCGCCTCTGCACTGGAACTCCCTTTGTCTTGAAACCTGCTCTACCCCCACCTTCACCTCATTCCGCACTTACCTTAAATCTCTCCTGCTCCATTCTCCTCCTTGAAACCCCTCCCCCTTTTGCATCCCCTCCCTCCATATTCTTTCCCCTTGACTATCTCCCTCCCCTCCCCTGCCTCCCCACTCTCACCCTTCCCCCTCCCTCCTCCTACTCATCACCACGCCTCCCCCCCACCCAGTCCTACTCCTCTATTCTCCCTACCTCCTTCAGTTAATTGCTCTTCTCACTGTTTTGTTGATTGATTCATATTGTAATTTTGCTTCCACCGTTATATTGTTTATGTTTTTATGTATTAAGTTGTTCCACCGTACAGCGCTTTGGTGTAAGGCGCTCTATAAATCAATAAATACAAATAAATACAAATACAAATACCCTTGACATGATACGCCGATAAGAGGAATCTGCATGCGCCCCAGGCTCAGGTCGGCCAAACTCCACCTCCGGGCACTAGCGTCATGCAATGACTGACGGAGTTCCTCCATCTGACTATGCCCGGTCATCAGGGACATCAGGAGGCACAACCATCTGCTCATCAGACAGTTCCTCAACCTCTGAAATATCCTGTAAAGGTTGGAAAAACTCCAATCTAGGAGGAGGAACGGAATAGGGCTCAAAAACAGGCCTCACAGACTTACTGGGAGCCTTCCTCGGAGGTTGCAAAGCCCTCAAGGGTACCTCCGGCAAATCCTCCACAAACTGCGTCATGGGCGTCGATGTCGACCGAAGCGCCAAAGACGTCGACACCTTCTTCGAGGGCGGAGCCCCGAGAGAGTCCTTCGACGGACACGGCTCCGACGGCTTTGACGACTTCTTCGAGGTCGGAGCCTTGAGAACATCCTCCACCGGACACGGCGCCGACAGCTTTGACGCCTTCTTTGAAAGCTTCACAGGTTTCGACTGTCTCGATTGCGTCTAGGTCCGTGACCTGGACCTGGCATGGCTATGGCGATCGCCCTTGTCCTATCAGGACCTCAACGGCTCCCGATGAACGCGCCGACCTCCCGAGCCCAAAGGCGTGCTAGTGGTGGACCGAGCCCGTTCCTTGCCGGCTTCTTTTGAAAAGTGCGGACGGAACTGTGCCTTGCGACTGAAAAATCGCTAACATCTGCTGGCGGAATGAATCCCATTCGGCCGGCGACGAAGACTTGGTGGGACAAGTCAACCATCTGTCATAGTCATTCTCAGACGAGGAAGGCGACCAGTGACAGCGCTTACTAGAACACCTCGACGAGGCAGAGGAATGGTGAGAACTACTCCTAGACCAAAACCCCCTGGATTTTCAACGACACAGAGAGCCGCCCCTGGAGTCATCGGTCAAAAGCCCAGCAGACTTATTTTCTTTTGATTTACGGGGCTTAGACACTGCATTTGCATGATAGCTGCTTCTTAGCGGTAGGTGTGATGGTTGGGAGGTCAGGAATATGTGTTCATTCTGGTGGGTTGATACCCAGAGTGATTTCTGGCTGCGTTAGACCTGAGGAGACGCTTAGGCTGGCGGTGTGTGCTCAGCTGGCTGAGTTTAATTAGGATGCTGAGGAGTAAGAGGCAAGTGTTAGTATGAGAACAGCTATACCGAATGTGTCATAGTATCGCTGTGTTCTAGTTGAGTGGTGGTGTGTAGGAGAGAGTAAGCGTGGTAGTGTGATATGGTAGTTTTCATTGAGGCCGTTCCATCACTTCCGTCCGTTCATCCACTCCATCTATTCTGTCCGTCCAGTTTAGTCCATCTGTTCCATGTACTCCATTTGTTCTCCCTACTCTGTCAGTTCCATCCAGTCCATCCACTCTATCCGAAACATCACTCGACCTGATCCATTTCATCCAATCCATTCCAATCCACTCTATCCGAAACATCACTCACCCCAATCCATTGCATCCACTCCAACCGCTCGATACGGTCCATCCACTCCATCCTTTCCATCCACCTCATTGTTTAATCCACTCCATCCTTTCCATACACTCAATCCTTTCCATCCACTCCATCCTTTCCATCCATCGATTCTTTCCATCCACTCGATTTAAAAAAATATATATTTTCATCCACTCCATCCATTCCACCGACTCCATCCATTCCGTCCACTCCATCCGTTCCATCCACTCTATCCGCTCCATCTTTCCCATCCACTCCATCCTTTCCATCCAGTACATCCTTTCCATCCTTTCCATCCGTTCCATCTGTTCTATCCATTCCATCCTTTCTATCCTTTCTATCCTTTCCATCCGTTGCTTCCATCAGTTGCTCCCACTCAATCCACTTCATCCGTTCCATCCACTTCATCCGTTCCATCCACTTCATCCGTTCTATCCGTTCCATCATTTCCATCCGTTCCATCATTTCCGTCCGTTCCATCCACTCCGTCCGTTCCATCCACTCCGTCCTTTCCATCCACTCCGTCCTTTCCATCCACTCCGTCCGTTGCTTCCATCAGTTGCATCCACTCCGTCCTTTCCACCCACTCCGTCCTTTCCATCCACTCCATCTTTTCCATCCTTTCCATCCACTCCATCTTTTCCATCCACTCCAGCCTTTCCATCCACTCCATCTTTTCCATCCTTTCCATCCACTCCATCTTTTCTATCCTTTCCATCCACTTCATCAATTTCCATCCGTTCCATGCATTCCATCCATCCATTCCATCTTTTCTGTACTTTCTATCCTTTCCATCCATTGCTTCCATCAGTTGCATCCACTCCGTCCTTTCCATCCACTTTGTCCTTTCCATCCACTCCGTCCTTTCCACCGACTACATCCGCTCCATCTTCTGTCACCCATTGCACCCGTTTTATTTGTTTCATCCATTGCATTTCTTTCATCCATTTTATTCCATTCTGTTTAGATTATCCGTTTTAATTTACCTTAGCATTTTAGCTTTTACGTTTATCATGATCAGGTCTCGATGCTCTTTTGGTTCGGCAACCTTAAGGTACTGTTTATTGTTGCTGTCATACTGTTTGTGTTTAAGAGTCGTTTTTTTAGGGGAAGAGCCACGTTTTCAGTAATTTGCGGAAAGACATGAGGTCTTCAGTGAGTCGGATGTGGGGTGGAAGCGAGTTCCATAGAGCGGGGGCCAAAGCTGATCAATGATGATCCACCTAACCTGACTGAGTTCGTTTTTGATATCACTAGGAGTCGGGCACAGCTTGATCTTAGAGTGTGTGGTGTATGGTAGGGTTTTAGTTTGTCCTGAAGATATTGTGGTCCGGTTTTATGCATTGCTCATTGAGAGATGCATAAGGTTTTGAAGGTCACCCTGCGGGCAATCGGAAGCCATTGCAGAGTTTTGAGAGCTGGGGAGGTGTGATCTCTTGGGCCAAGTGCTAGTAGCAGTTTGGCTGCGGCATTTTGTGCTCTTTGTAGTTTAGTCAGGTGGTACGCATGTACTCTGAGGTAGAGAGGGTTAGCATAGTCCAGTCTTGACATTACAGTTGATTGGACTGTGGAGAGTATGTTGGGAAAGGAGAGATATGGAAAAATGTGCCTAAGAATTTTGAGGTGGTAATGGCAGGACTTGGAGACGACATTGACTTGGTGCGAGAGGGTTAGGTCAGAGTCGAGAGTGCATCCAAGGTTTTTTACTGAGGTTGAGGTTGTCGGGGAATTGCCCATGGCAGATGGCAAGAGGAGGGGGTGCGGAAGACGTTCGGTGATTTCAGTTTTGGATCGGTTTCAAAGGAGGTGGTTTGTGGTCATCCAGTGATCGATGTCAAGGAGGCAGGCTGCGAGGGCGGGTTTGTAGTTGGGATTTGAATGAAGGAGTTTTAGGATTAATTGGGTGTCGCCGGCATAGTTGTAGCACAGAATATTGTGCGAGCTGATTATTTGTGGGAGGGTGGACATATAGAAGTTGAACAGGAGGGATGATAGGCACGCTCCATGTGGAACTGCAGTATTGACTGGTCCGGCGGGGGAAGCATAGGAGGAGAGTAGGGTTATTTGGTTCCTATTGGTGAGGAAGGATGCTATCCATTTGAGAGCGTTTCCAGGGATTCCTAGGGAGTGAAGGCGGTCGAGGAGGATTGAGTGGTTGATTGTGTCAAAAGGTGGCGGATAGGTCGAGAAGGATTAGTACAGCGTATCCCGCAGAGTCTGCAGTGTTTTTTAAGGTCATCCCAGATTGAGGTTAGGGTGGTTTTGGTTCCATGTTGGGGTCTGAAACCTGATTGAGCGGGGTCTAGGAGATTGTTGGCTTTGGCAAAGGCATTTAGTTGGGAGTAGGCGGTTCGGTCAATGAGTTTAGCAAGGAACCTGGTGTTAGAGATGGGGCGGTAGTTTTTGGGGTCGAGAGGGTCGAGGGAAGCTTTTTTTCGAAGAGGCTTGACATGAGCGGTTTTGAACGTGTCATAAAAAATTCCCGAGGAGAGGGAGTCATTTATGATGGTTCTTGTGTGTTCTTCTGTGCAGGTAGATGCAAATATTTCTTTGCGGGTTGTGGCTGGGCAGGGGGTCTAGCGGGGAGCCGGATGGTTTGCGGGCGGAGAGAAGTTTGAGAAATTGGTCAGTTGATAGTGGAGTGAAAGAGTCGAAGGTCGGGAGGGTGGCAGTTGTAGGTGGTGGGGTGGGGGTAGGGTGGGTTGATTTTGTGGTGGGTGGAGGAGGGCCAGTTTGTTGGTTAGAGAATTTGTTCTTTCAAGAGCACTGGTGTAGAAGTGGAGAGAGAGTGTGTCGCAGAGTGATCATGAGGAGGTTGATTGGGTGGTGGCACATGGTGGTTTTGTGAATTCGGAGATGATTTTGTGGAGTTCTTTGCTGGGGTTTTCACAGTTCAGGATTCCGGCGTTGTAGGGGGCTTTTTTTGCTTTCCGGATTTCGACTTTGTAGTGGCGATGGTGCCGGGCCAAGGGGGATCTGCTCAGGGGGGTTTTGTCTTTCTGCCATTTGCGTTCGAGGGATTTATATAGGTGTTATGCAGTCTTCCGTTCTGGTGTAAACCATCTAGGAAAAGGGCCATGGCAAGCTGATGGTTTGCAAGAGGGGGTGAGTGGGATTAATGAGGTATTGAGCCATGAGTCAAAGGTGTCGGAGGGTAGGTGTTCATTGGGTGGGCAGGTAGGGGGAGGAGACTGGCGCAGCGCGTCAGCTAGGTCGGGAAGGATTTTTAGTTTCTTCCAGCATTTGCGTAGATTTGGGGGTTCTGGTTCAGGTACAGGGAGCGGTGTGGATGAACGAATGGTGAAAAAGACAATGAAGTGATCCGACCAGATGATAGGGGTGGGGGGTTTTAGATGTATCTTGTCATGGAAGCTGAAGATGGCATCAAGGGTGTGTCCTTTATAGTGAGTTGGCCCGTTTGTGTGGGTATGGAGGTTAATCGCGCCTAGGCAATCGAACAGAGAGCGGGTCATAGGGCTGGTGGGGATGTGAAGCCAGATACTGAAATCTTCTAGAAGGGCGAAGGTGGCATGGTTTAATTGGATGGTGGGTATCGAATCGTAGAGGTTGTTTGAGAATTGTCTGTCGTAGCCTGGAGGTCTGTAGATGATTAGGAAGCTGTGGGAGAAGGAAGGGACTAGGGATAGTTTTACGAGAAGCGATTTGCAGGAAGGGATGGTTGTCTGGTTGTCGATGATTGAGGCGGAGAAGTGGGACTTGAAGGCGATTGCTAGTCCTCCTCCTCTAGAGGGTCGGTTTAGTGGGATTAGGGAATAGTTTGGGGGAAAGGCTTAATTGGCGATAGGGGCAAAGTCGTCAGAGAACCAGGTTTCCGTGATAAAGACTAGGTCTGGTTTGTCTGAGGTGAGGAGGTCAAAGATGCCGTGTCTGTTTTTTGCTACAGAACGGGCATTACAAAGGACATTAAAAAGTACTTTGGTACAGGAGGATGATGTGGGAGGTGCAGAGGCGGAGGATGGGAGTCGTGGGAAAGTGAGTCCGATGGGTGGTTGGGTTTTGGGGGATGGTGGGAGAGAGTGGAAACTGGGGAGAGAGGGGTGGTGGTCGATGGGAAGAGTAAGCGGGCGGTCGAGCT
Source organism: Ambystoma mexicanum (assembly GCF_040938575.1). NCBI lineage: Eukaryota > Metazoa > Chordata > Amphibia > Caudata > Ambystomatidae > Ambystoma > Ambystoma mexicanum. The sequence continues at coordinate 334,228,502 of NC_090929.1, read as the reverse complement.
GGTGGATGCAGGGGGAGGGGTTGGATGGGTGTGTGGGGTTGGATAGGTTTGGGTCGGGAGTTTCTGTTGTGGTTGGTGAGAATTCAAGGGAGAGGGTTTTCAGGCAAGGTGAGGCGGGGGGAGAGGGTGGTGATGATCAAGATTGGGAGATTGAGGTGGTGGGCCGAGATAGGAGTTGCAAGGAGTACTGGGAGATTGAGGGAGACCAGGTACGTTTTCTCTTCAGGGTTTTTGTTGGGGTGGTTGTGTGAGAGAGGGTGGGGGGGTCAGAGGGTGAAAGGGATGCGGCTACTGTTCTTGCCAGGGCGAGAAATGCAGTTTTTAGGGAGGGGAAAGAGTGGTGTCAGGGGAGGAAGTTGGGGGGAGTTGATGAGAGGAAAGGCAGGTGAGCATTTGCGCGGCTGGGTGTGTTTGGAAGGCTTGGCGGGCCTTTAGTTGGGTGGGTGTGGGGTGCGGGTATGATGATAATGGGCAGGTGGGTGGAGGGGAAGGGTGTGCTTGGGAGGCTGGGCGGGCCGTTAGTAGGGGGCGCCGGGGGTGTAGGTATGGTGATAGTGATCAGGTGGGTGGAGGGGATGGGAGGGGCAGGGGTCTTAGGGTGGTTGGTTCGCCATCAGGCTCCTCACGGGATGGGTTGGGGGTGAGGTGGAGGGTGGGCTGGAATGGGATGGGGTGGTTCTTCTGGCTTGGGGGTTGGATGTGGAGCGAGCTGAGGATGTGGTGGAGGGCGGGATGGTTAGGGGAGGTGGGGAGTGGGAGGTAAGGCGAGAGGGAAGGGAAGCGGGCACAAGCCGGTCTTTTTAGGCAGACCTTGGTGGGTTGGGTGGACTCATGGCGTGGTTAAGTTTGAACTGAGTTATAGTTGGCAAAGGATGCTTTCGTTCATACATTCCAAGTTCAACTATGCTACAGGATGTTAATTGTTCACACTTTCTAGGTTTACTTGTACTATAGTTAGGGACAGTTTCTAGGTTCAACAAAAACCACAGCAAGATATTATTCGCTCTTTCTAAGTTTACCTATACCACAGTTATGGACAGTTTCTAGGTTCAACTGAGCCACCGGAAGATATTATCGACACTCTCTTGGATTATCTATACCACAGTTCGGGATGGTTTCTAAGTTCAACTGAACCATAGGAGGAATTATTCACACTTTCTGAGTTTAACTATGTCACAGTTAGGCACCCTTTCTAGTTCGGCAGTAGCACAGGTTGATATTATTCAGAGTTTCTAAGTTCAGTTGCACCACAGCAAGGTACTATTCACACTTTAAAGTTAGCTGTACCACATGATGATATTATTCCCACTTTCTAAGTTCGATTATGCCATAGGGTGTATTCACATATTCTAAAATGAAATGGAATATGGTTATGTTCTTAGGCACACTTTCTAAATTGAGGTAGACCACTATTACGCTATTAGGTACACTCTCAAAGTTGAACTAGATCACAGATACGCTATTAGGTACACTCTCTAAATTGAATTAGACCACAGTTAAGCTATTAGGCATACTTCTAAATTCAACTTTGGTACAATGTGGTTATTAGTCACACTTTCTAAGTTGACTTGATACACAGTCGCGCTATTAGGTACACTCTCTAAATTGAATTAGACCACAGTTACGCTATTAGGCATACTTCTAAATTCAACTTTGGCACAATGTGGTTATTATACACACTTTCTAAGTTGACTTGATCCACAGTCTCGCTATTAGGTACACTCTCTAAATTGAATTAGACCACAGTTACGCTATTAGGCATACTTCTAAATTCAACTTTGGCACAATGTGGTTATTAGGCACACTTTCTAAATTGAACTAGACCACGGCTACGCACACTTTCTAAATTCAAACTTTAACACAGTGAGGATATCAGGCACATTCTCTAAAATGAACTAGACCACAGTCACGCCATTAGGTAAATTAATGTGTGTCTATTAATTAGACACACATTCAAAATGGATTAATCCATAGTCACGCTATTAGATGCATTCTCTAAATTAAACTAGACCACAGTTACGTCATTTGGCATATTTTCAGATTCAACTTTGGCACAATGTGGTTATTAAGCAGACTTTCTAAATTGAACTAGGCCACAGTTACGCTATAAGGCACAATTGTAAATTCTTAGACACTTTCTAAATTGAATTAATCCACAGTCATGCTATCAGGTACACTCTCTAAGTTGGGCTAGACCACAGTTACGCTATTAGGCACAGTTCTAGATTCGACTTTTGGGCTATAAGGTTATTCAACACACATTCAAAATCAAACTAATCCACATTCACGCTATAAGGTATCCTCTCAAGATTGAACTAGACCACAGTTACGCTATTATGCATACTTCTAAGTTCAACTTTGGCACAATGTGGTCATTAGACACTTTGTAAATTGAATTAATCCACAGTCATGCTATCAGGTACACTCTCTAAGTTGGGCTGGACCACAATTACGCTATTAGGCACAGTTCTAGATTCAACTTAGGCACAATGAGGTTATTAGACTCATAGGGCCTCATTACGACCCTGGCGCTAAGGGTTTAACGGCGCTGTAAAAGGCTGCAGCGCCGTTAAACACTTAGCGCCTTACTACGAGGTCCCTTTGCGGGACCCGACCTTAACGGCTGTTCTACACTAGCCGTTAAAATAGGGACCCACAAAGGGACCTTGGTGCTAAGTATGGTACCGCAATTTGCGGTACCGTACTTAGCGCCTTCCCCATTCCCATAGAGTCCTATGGGGCGAAAAAGGGAATGGGGAAGGGCCATGGTTCAATGGGGAATTACCGCCCCGCCAACCTTGGAACGGGGTGGTAATTCCCCATTGAACCATGGCGGACCCGTTACAACACCGGCACCAACCATGGTGCTAATAGTGCCATGGTTTAGCGCCGGTGTTGTAATGAGGGCCATATTCTAAATTGAACTAGACCACAGCTGCACCACTGGCACACTTTCTAAATTTAGATTTTGACACAGTGAGGTTGTTAGACACACTCTCTAAGATGAACTAGACCACAGTTACACTATTATGCATATTTCTAAGTTCACCTTTGGCACAATGTGGTTATTAGACACTTTCTAAATTGAATTAATCCACAGTCATGCTATCAGGTACAATCTCTAAGTTGGGCTAGACCACAGTTACGCTATTAGGTATACTCTTTAGATTGCATTAGACCACAGATACGCTATTAGGGACAATTCTAAATACAATTTTAGCACAGTGAGATTATTAGACACATTCTAAATTGAACTAATCTACAGTCATGCTATTAAGTACACTCTCTAAATTGAGCTAGTTCACAGCTGCACTACTGGCACCGTTTTAACATCAGCTTTGATACAGTGATCATACTAGATACACTACTCTAAACTGAACTGGACCACGGTTATGCTATTAGACACACTTTCTGAGTTTGTGAGGTTTGTGCAGACAGTCTATATGTGATATTCAGGTCATTTAAACAAGTCAGGCATGCTCAATTCTGGTGCGAGTACAGTCTGGGTGGAATAAATTAATAACAGTAGCGTTTGTAGGTTTGAGTGGTAGGGTTGTTTGGAATGAAGTAATTGCTTCAGTCCCCACCCATGCCTCACTTACTTTTTGGTGGGTGCTGGCTTCCTGCTTCTCCTGCGGATACCTGCAGATACGGTCTGGAGCCCTCTTTTGAAGGAGCCACCCTTTGCCTCAGGGACCTTAGCATAAGGAGGCTGCCGGGCAGAGGGCTGCCCTGGGAGGGCCAGTTAAGACCAGTAGGTTGAGCCAATGGGAGGATGAAGGGCGGGAAAGGGAAACAGGAAGAAGGCGCGGGGTGGGAGCAGGCTACGAGGGGTTTTCAGAGGGCCTCGGCGCCAAGAAAATATTAACAGAAAAGGCTCAACAAGAGGACCTTGCACTCACCGAGCTCCGTTGCAAATGGAACCGGTGATTTCTAGTCAAGTAACTAGAATGCACACAACACGGTCCTAAGGACCAATGGGAGCGGGGTGGGCGGGTCGGGAGGCAGGAGGGAAGGGGAAACAGGAAGAGGGCGCAGGGTGGGAGCAGGCTGCAAGGGGTTTTCAGAGGGCCGCGGGGCCAAGTAAATAATAACAAAAGGGCTCACCAACAGTGCCTTGCACTCACCGAGCTCCGCTGCAAATGGAGCGGGTGATTTCTAGTCGAGTGACTAGATTGCACACAACACGGTCCTAAGGACCAATGAGAGCGGGGTGGGCGGGTCGGGAGGGGGGAGGGAGGGAAGGGGAAACAGGAAGAGGGCGCGGGGTGGGAGCAGGCTGTGAGGGGTTTTCAGAGGGCCTCAGGGCCAAGTAAATAATAACAAAAGGGCTCACCAACAGGGACTTGCACTCACCGAGCTCCGCTGCAAATGGAGCAGGTGATTTCTAGTCGAGTGACTAGATTGCACACAACACGGTCCTAAGGACCAATGAGAGTGGGGGTGGGCGGGTTGGGAGGCGGAAGGGAAGGGGAAACAGGAAGAGGGCGCGGGGTGGGAGCAGGCTGCAAGGGGTTCTCAGAGGGCCTTGGGGCCAAGTAAATAATAACAAAAAGGCTCACCAACAGGGCCTTGCACTCACTGAGTTCCGCTGCAAAATATGGCATCGCCCTATTGCCCTATAGGCCAGTCCGAGCCTTGCGGCTCATCCATAATGGGCGAGGGGACGTCGACCCAGGGGCCCCCTAGCCCATTAAGGAGGAGACGAGGAGCCATGCCCCTTGAAATACTGAGCACTCCCTCGGCTGCTTTTTCCAGCTGAGGGGAGTGCTCCTGGGCTGGCTGAACTGTCAAAGGGAAACAGTGTTTTGCTTTGCCAGGCTTGCATAGCTCACTGAAAATGCTGGCTGGGGCACTGCATGTCTGTATGTGTGAGGATGAGCTCCTGCGCCTCCTCGCACATACGGACAGAGCAAGCTGGAGCGGGGCATTTCAGCACTCACGCACAGGCCCGTGCAGAAGGTACGTTTATTTAAATATGTCTATCAGTGCTCGTATGCTTGTGTTATGAGTGAGTGTATGGTGATGGATGCTCATATGAATGAATGCTAGAGTGAGTGTGTATAGGGATGGTGATATGCGTGCGTGTGTTTTCGGTCTGTTGAGCTGATTTTGGTGAGTGGGGGGAAGAGGTGGGAAGGAAGGTTGTCCAACAAAGGCATTTTAAAAATGCATTTGTTGCGCAATCCCCCTACCCAATTGCCAAAATCATCTCTTCTTCTGATGCGCTGTTGAGCCCAAGGGACAGGGATGGAATTTTGTTTTACTGGATATCTATCATAGAAGTCCAATCAAAAATACCATGCTTTCCGCCTTGACCCACCAGCGCCAATTGCAAATTGTTTGGCTTTTTACCCATTTTCTTTTAAAATATGCTCTAAAATGCAACATTTTAACCCATTATTTAAAAAAATAAAGCCCATTGATTGGTTGGGCTCCCTCGCTTCGCTCAGTCGCAATGGCATTTTTGTGGGAAATATTTATGCCCCTCCACTTAAAAAATTCACCAGCTCCCACTGGCACTCGGACTGTGTTGGGAACTGGGTGGGGGGAGCCCAAGGACTGCGGTGGGCGCAGGATGGGCACGAGCACTGGGATAGTGATGGGAGCAGGGCGGGGAGAGCCTAGGGTCTGTAATGGAGTGGGGAGAGCCCAGGGACTGGGTAGGAGTGGGATGAGGGAGCCAAGCGACTGATGAGAGCAGGTGGGGGAGCCCAGGGACTATACTGGGAGTAGGGTGCGGTGACGGTGCGCAATTGATCATAGCCATTTGTACATACTGTCCATTTGGCATTTTTTGTGGGTGGGGGGGCGGCCTACCCAAATTTTGCTACGGGGGCGCAGTCCAAAATATTTTTAAGAACACAGGTCTAGAAGGAGAGTATTTGGTAAGATAAAGTTGAGGATAGTGTGGTCCCTGGGCCCATACAGCCTTGTGAATGATGCAGAGGGATTTTAATTTAATCCGTGCAGCAACCAGGAGCCAATAAGGACTTTTTAGGGCAGGAGAGATGCAGTCCCTGGGTTTAAGGCCAAAGATAACTCTTGCTGCCCTCTTCTGGATTAGCTGGATGGGTCGCAGAGTGGAAGAAGGTAGATTCAGGAGGAGGCTATTGCAATAGTCAAGCATAGAGAGAAACAGGGCTCGGGTAACATCAAGCCTTGGAGGAAAGTGAGAAAAGGAAGAATTCCTTTGAGAAGGAAGAGCTGAAAGTGGGTCTTCTTGCCAATGTCCTGAGTGTGAGAGAAGAAAGAGAGAGAGGAGTCGAAGACAACTCCTAGGTTTCTGGCTTCAGAAGAAGGAGCAGGTGGAGAGCCCAAGGAGGAAGGCCAGAGTGAGGGGAAGGAGGAGGGAGCAGGGGTCCCGATGGGAAGGATCTCAGTTTTACAGGCGTTGAGGCAGAGATCATTGGAGGTGCACCAGGACTGAATGGCAGATAGGCAGTCAGGGATGATGGAGGGTGCAAGAGGGTCAAGCAGAAAGTTTCAAAAAGGGCTGTGTCTCGTCTGCATTACACTGGAAGTTGGAGGAGGAGGAGATGAGGCATGCAAGCAGAGCAAGGTAGATGTTAAAGAGCCAAGGGGAGAGAATAGAACCATGGAGGACACCACAGGTGGAGAAGGAAGTTGGAGAGGAGAAGGTGCCTAGAATGACTTGGGAAGAGCGGTCAGTAAGGAAGGATGTCAGCCAGTCCAGTGCCCATTCCGAGATACCAAGGATACCTCCGGCGCCATCTGCTCATGCTCGCTAAGAAAACAGAATGCGCACAATATGAACAACGCGCCTGTCTATTTTGGCTATGTTTACCTTGTATCCATGCATATTGCCTTCTTGTGTTATACTATCTTTGCCTCTACTACCATGTATTTGTACTTTTGCACAATGTGGGTATAACGCCACGCTCTACCCTATAGCAAACGGTGCCATTAATAGCAGTCCAGACCACCATCATTCACCGTGCCCAAAAGAAACATGTTCACAAACTGCATGCCCTTTTGCCCTCTGTAATCAAGTCTTTCTTGTGAGAGGAATTGCTAGCAATTATACATTCTAGTGTACTCTACAGTACTGCACGGAGAGCCCCATTCTCATACGGCCCAACACGCCACATGATTGCACTTTATAGCCTAGCTAGGCACAAATTATCTGGCCTTACCTAGGAATAACAAGTCTCAGACCAGCTGATCCACCCTTATTGAAGGTCACCCTCACAGTATAAAATGTGTTTATCATGCCCTGATCCTGTTATTGAAGGTGCCTCAACTCTGTGCTCAACTCAACTACCAAATGTATGTATAACTGCATTCCGATTATTGATGCTGCCTCCACCTTATGTTAAATTCATTGCTTTCACCAAATGTATGCATAATTGCGCTGCCTGATGATTATATTAGAAATATTCCCACAGCGTGCAAAGTGACCCCCTTCCCTATTAGACCTGCTCCACCAGTCTCGATTCTATACCCAGACAACACGGCACTGTGTCGTCACACCAGCCCTAACATAGGACCACCGCCATTGTGCAGGGCCACTCAGCGTCATCATTGCCAGTATCCCCACACCACACCTTCTCAAATGCAAACCCAAGCAGCACCACCCACGGTTAACCATCACCCCCACACCTCCAAACTACCACACAATAGAGATAGCCACACTCCCAGAAAAGCCAGAGTACTGTGCTATACCACCCCCTCCATCCTCAGCTTGCTCATCCCATTACTCATCAGAACTACCTCTCTTCAAACCATGCCAGCCAACCCCTTCAACCCCAAACCTGCCACCAACAGTTGGACTCTCCAAACAAACACCCTCCTTCCCAACACAACCTGCACCAAAGGCACTGACATATCGTACAATACAGGCCTGGCCCGGCTCCCTTGCCCTAGGCATCATCCCCTTCCCTGCCCCACACCCTTCCTCCCCAAACAACCAGCATTTCCGACCACATACGAAACCCCTGACAAAACCTGACCCATCGTAGGTGACACCCGACGCACACGATTGGCATCAAGAACCACGCACACTATCAACCAAACACGATCCACCACCATATCCAAACGAAACTCCAGACACTCATGACGCACCCATCTCCAGCACCCCCCCCCATCAACAACCCTCATCCCCCCACACACTCTCACTACCGCCATGACACCCATAATTCACGAAACCCTGGTAACTGCCTCCATGCAAAACTGCAATACAACCAGTCCACAAGTCCACCTGACCCAACCCCTCATCGACATCAACATAAGACGACCCCTACTAGGAGCCCTACTAAATGCTAGATCCCTTGGAGCACATGCAATTGAAATTCATGACTCCATGCTAGAGCTCAAATTAGATTTCCTGGCACTCACGGAAACCTGGTTACATGCTGCATCAGGTCCTCAGATCACATTAGCCGTCCCAACCGACTATACCCTCCTCGGAGCTGGCCGTACAGATACCATAGGTGGTGGAGTAGTCATCATCCATAAAACCACACTACTTTTTAGGTAATGTAAACTAGAAACAATCAGTGACTATGAAATTCTCTCCCTCAAACTAGCCGTTAACACTCAAGAAACTATTAACTTCCTAATAGTATACAGAACACCCAGCGCCCCAAGCAAGCCAAACTTGGACCTACCTCTTCGTATCACTCCTTTACTGAAACCCAAAACAATATACATTGTCCTAGGAGACTTTAACCTAGGCTATGATGATCCCGCAGATAGCAAAGCTTCAGACTGCAAAAAGGCATTCCGGGAGATGCAATTCTCCAAAATAGTCAATGCCCCCACTCATTCCAAAGGAAGAATACTAGACTGGATACTCACCCTTAATACCACAGTAACTATATCAGACATCCTCCAATTACATTGGACTGATCATTGCCTAATTAAGTTCACAATAAAGATAGATACTGACCACAAAACCACAAGTTGCAAATTACCACCCATACAGGTCAGAAATATGCGTAAGCTCACCTTGGAAAATGTAAACCCAGTACTTAAACTACTTAACGCCAAATCTCAGGTCAATACCACCCCAGACAGTATTGCTAAAAACTATCACCAATGCTTAAAATCTGCAGTTGATGAAGTAGCACCGCTCAAGGCCAAAATGCCCAAAACTAAACAAAGCGCCCCTTGGTTTAATAACGAACTCATAAAACTTAGAAGAGAAAAAAGAGCTCTAGAACACCTAACTAGAAAAAATAACTCACCCGACCTACAAACCAAACTACAAAAACTGGCCAAAGCCTACAAACTCAGTGTACTTTCCCACAAAGCTGAATCACTCAATGACCGCATAGCAGCTGCAGCCTCCAACACTTAAGAATTATTTACTATTATCAAAGAACTAGAAGCACCCATTCTACCCTCCAACCCCATAGTTCCAAGCAAAGCTTGGTGTACCACTATTCAGGATGCCTTTTCCTTCAAAGTGACCACTCTCCAAAATAAAATAGCCTCACAAAAAAACCTATTAGATCTTACCACCACGCCCCCCCCGCCCTTCGACTATCACCACCAGCCCTGATGTACCGGAATTCCACTTTACACAAGTCACCACTGAACTTAAGTCCTTAAAACAATAGCATCCGTCAAGCCCTCGAACTGTAAAGGTCACAACACCCCAGCTAAGGTACTCAAAGAATGTGCCACCATACTAGCCACCCACCATCACCAATTTCGTGAATGAATCCTTCACTTCCAACGAAATACCAGCCTCCATTAAAGCAGCCTGGGTCACCCCACTACTGAAAAAACCTTCCCTAGACCCCACGGTCCCTACTAATTACAGGCCCATAACAACAGTACCATTCCTCCTAAAAATCATTGACAAAATAGCTTACACCCAAGTACCCCACCATCTGGAACAGAATCACTTACTAGGGAAAAGACAATCAGGTTTCCGCCCCAACCACAGCACAGAGACCGCCCTACTAGACCTCAAAAACCAGATGGATGCCATCAGGGACTCCGGCAAACTATTTATCCTCTTACCTCTAGACCTGTCAGCGGCCTTCGACTTGGTCGACCATGACAAACTCTGCCAAGCTCTATACACTAACTTCCACTTCTCCCAAAAGGCCACCACTTGGATAAATCCTTCCTGTCTGACCGCATCTCAAGAGTATCCATAGGGGAAGTTGCAGCAGATCCCATCCCGGTACCACTAGGTGTACCACAAGGAACCTGCCTCTCCCCCACCCTACACATAGCATACATTAAGCTACTCTTCGCAGCATTAGATGCCAATGGGAGTAATCTACACAAACTTTGCTGATGACACACAGATCCTCATCCCCATCACAGGTAACCTGGATCAAGACACGGCCACCATTAATACAATTTACTCACACATCCAAAGCTGGATGGCTTATAAAAGCCTCTGTCTCAATGGAGACAAAACTGAGATCCTTATAGTTGGCTCCGCCAACAAACTCGGCAAACTCCACCCAGACTACACCTCCATAATGATTGACGGCACACCCATCAACATCTCCCATAAAGTCAAAACACTGGGAATATACCTCGATTCGAATCTCACCATGAACAATCATATTAGCGCCCTCGCTTCCTCAACAGCCTACACCGCCAAACTCATCACACTTAGCATTCCTCTCCTATCTCCTGACAATTGCTAGAGTCCTCATCCTAACAAAAATAGATTACTGCAACATTTTACTGCTAGGCACCTCCTACCTCAACAATTGCATTGCACGCAAAACCACATTGAGATCCCTAAGATCCAACGCAAATATCCAACTGCACATTCCCCGCTTCACTACCACAAGAGCAGGTAATTCTAGCTTCAACATCACAGCCCCCCGTATCTGGAACTCTCTCCCACCCCACCTAACCAACGAAACATTGCTACCGAAGTTCAAAAAACAACTCAAAACCTGGTTGTTCAACAAGTACTAATACTCTCCCAAACACTTCTTACCCTAGCCGAAAAAACCTAGCAAAACTAGATCATTGTCATGGTACATAATGGACTATACGCCTGTTATACTGCTGCAACCAAAATGTATGTAACCCAGTCCTGATAACTAAGATATGTACTCAGCTAGCAACAAAGATGTGTGTAACCTTAACTTGCTAATGAAGATATATGTAATGACGCCGTGATACCCAAGGGTTTGGGCGTATATCCAAATGCAATACATAAATAAATAATATAAAATCGTGGAAGCTTTGTACGAGGATGGAGTGGTTGACTATGTCAAAGGCACAGGAGAGATCGAGAAGGATGAGGACAGCAGGGGAGTTGGATTCCAGAGATGCAAGCAGTTCTTCACGGGTGTTCAGAAGATCAGTTGCAGTGTCTCTGGATGCTCGGAAACCAGACTGATGGCCGTGGAGACCATCAACAAGTTTGGTTTGTGACTTGAGTTGGGGCAATGCCAGCTTCCCCGGGAAGGGGGTGATGGAAATAGGGCAGTAGTTGGCAGGGCAGGTAGGGTCTTCAGAAGGCTTTTTTATGAGTGGGTGCACAAAGGAGTGCTTAAGGAAGGAGGGGAAAGCTTCAGTGTCAAAAGAGTGATTGCAGAAATCAACAAGTGCGGGGCAAGAGAGCCAATGTTATCCTTGATGGTCCTGGATGAGCAAGGGGAAACCTGTTCAGAAGAGACCTAGAGCGGACAACTCTGGTAAATTCTTCAGGTGTCACAGGAAGGAGGCGGTTGAGGGGCCAAGGGAGGCAAGTGTGGGATGGGTTGGGAGGGTGAATAGCAAGGGCGTTCAGGATATCCTGGGTTTTGGTGGTGAAGTGTGTGGCCAGTGTGTTGCAGAGGGCCTGGAACGTAGAAGGGGAGAAGGAGACTACGGAAGGGTTGGCTAGTTCTCTGCAGATCTTAGAAAGTTGAGCCATGTTGTTGGATGCACCGGAAACCTTTGCCAGAATTTGGGCTCTTTACTTGTCATGGATGGAGAGTCTGTATTGCCTTCACGCAGGCGGCAGGCCAGTTTGCCAGAGGGTGAGCCTGAGGTTTGCCAGTTCCGTTCTGCCGTCCCTGCACATTTGTTTCAGTGCCGTAAGTTATGACTCATACCAGGTGTTACGCTAAGAGGTAGGTTTCAGGCAGATCCTTATGACTGGGGCAAGAATGTCAAGAGTATTGGTTATTGAACGGTGGAGAGGTAGTAACAGAGGTAGGGGGCTGGGGGATGAAGGTGGAAGAGAAGGCAGCAGCTGACACTCGTTTCATCAGGTGGATTTTAGTGAACAAGGTTAGCAGGGTTTTTTGGGGGGCAGTCAGAGGGCCAGATGGACCCAGGTGGGAGGAGAGAATGGTCAGACCAGGAGAGCGGGGGGACTACTGGGGGGAGAGAGAGGTCAAAGTGTATCAGGGTGTGTCCAGCTGAGTGGGTTGGCCCAGACAGGAGAATGGAGAGGGAAAGATAAGTGCAGAGGTCAGTGAAGAGAGTGGATGCAGAGCAAGGGGAGTCCAGTTGGATGTTGAAATCACCCAGGAGGAGGTGGTTGGAGGTGGATGAAAGTAAGGAAGAGCAGAAATCAGCACATTCAGAGACAAACAGGGCAGTGGCGCCTGGAGGCCGGTAAATGGTAGCAGTGGTCAGGGTGGAGGAGGGAGAGATGACCAACTTGCAAACCAGGCTTTCAAAGGTAGAATAGAGCTGGGTGGGTAAGATGGAAGCAGGAACCCACTCAGGGAAAATTAAAGGGAAACCCCCAACAACCAGTGCAGTGAGGTGGCAGGGAGACTATGGGCCCCGAGGCCGCTACTACAGGTGTAACCTCCGCAGGTTGCGCCAGGGTTGCCACAACCTCCTCGATAGAGGCCTTGGCTCCAGAAGCGTGGCCGGGTTCTCGGATTTCCTCTTACCCAAGCCAGAGCGTTGGCTCGTGGTCGATGGCTCTGGGGAGGATGCGCCCTGCCTGGCAGCCGAGGAGCCCGACCGTTCGGTGCTCCTGGTGCCCGCGGACTCACGGTGCTTAGCCTTCTGTTGGGCCCCCGTCGCCAGGGCGCTCTCAAAGGACTTAGAAGACTGCTCGGATTTCTTCTTTTTCTTCTCACCTGACGGGCTCTTTCCCTTCAGCCAGTTGGCGAGACAAAGATGGCGGTCCCTCATGGTCCGCTCCGACATGTTCCCGCAAAACGCACAGTCCTCCTCCACGTGCGTTTTGTCCTCGTGAAGACAGTAGAGGCATAAGGAATGCTTGTCTTCCTTGAACACGTTCTGCAGCTGGCATCTAGGGCAGGCCCTGAACAGCTTCCCGGGCGTCGAGCTCCCTTTCTCCTAGGCCATGTCTGGGGTAGGCCTCAGAAACTTCTGGAATCCTCCAAAAGCGTCGTTCGACGAAATCTTCACCCTTGAGGGGCATAGAAACTTCCGAAACGGGTCCCCGTTAATCGGATATAAAGACGGTGGAGCTTGAGGCTCAATTTCCCCGAAAAATGAGAAATTCTCTTTGAAAAAGCGCAAAAAATGCAGCAAAAGCTCGAGAGCAACAGCACGAGGACTCCCAACACTTGAACGTGTGGTAAAAATCTGAGGATGGCTGCCGGAGGCGGGGCTTAGGGAGAGGGCAGTCATTGGCTGTGAGCAGTATGACCCAGAGATCAGTGATTGGTTACTACTAGGAAAGACAGATCAAACGAAACTGATACTGATTTTTTTCTGTACCGAGGATTCCCAGCCTGATGACGGGGAATATTCATGAGCATGTGAATCCATGCCAGACCCCATGCTGGAGAAATGCACAGATGTGTGAAAGCAGATCAGGCAGGGTTTTAATCCGGGCGCTCCTCTTCCTATGGGTTGCGATGCATGTTCGGTTTAATGGCAGTGGCACTGCAAAAGGATTCCACGGTGGCAGCGCTGTTGGATGCTGAAAAAGCATTTGGTTTGGTTGAATGGCCCTTTCTTTTCATGATACTGCGCAGGATGGGGATGGTGGGGGGATTCATAGCCATGGTTTCGTTACTCTACACCTTGCCGGCTGAGAAAGTCAGAGTGAATGGCCAGCTCATGTCAAGTATACCGTTGGGGAGGGGTATGCAGCAAGGGTGTCCTCTCGCCCCATTGCTGTTCGCCTTGGCGATAGAACCCCTGGTTGATTTAATTAGGGGCTGGCATGTCCACAGAGGGAGTAAAGCTTGTGGGATCACTTTCAAACAAAAATGAGCATCACCCCGTGCACACTTTTAGGCATTGAACATTGCAAAATTATATTTACCTAAATTGTATTTCAACATGTATAATTTAATCTTGCTTAAATAAAGTAAACATAAACATCAATTAATTTCATTTTTGCTTAATCAAAAAACAGTACATGAACATAACAGTTCTAGATTCGAACAATTTCTAATAATTCTGAATGCATAATTTAGATACAGAAAAACACAAATACTTTCCTTCTTGTTTGTATTAGGCATCAAGTGTCTCTCAATGTTCTAAAGAGAGTCCATTTCCTATTTTTATCTTTCAAGCTACACTGGTGCTTTTCTTTCAAAATTCATTTTTCAACTCCTGGCAAACTGCCCTCTTGCTGATATGAACCTCTAATTCACGACGCGTTTCGGGCACGTGGCGCCTTTCATCAGGTGTGGACAAGTGTCTCTTTCAATTAACGATTTTCTGCAAGTTAAATAAATATATATTAACAAAAAAGGCTCACCAAGAGGGCCTTGCACTCACCGAGCTCCGCTGCAAATGGAGTCAGTGATTTCTAGTCGAGTGACTAGATTGGATACAACACAGTCCAAAGGACTAATGAGAGCGGGGGTGGGCAGGTCGGGAGGCGGGAGGGCAGGCGTAACAGGAAGAGGGCGCGGGGTGGGAGTAGGCTGCGAGGATTTCTCAGAGGGCCTTGGGTAAATAATAACAAAAAGGCTCACCAACAGGGCCTTGCACTCACCGAGTTCCGCTGCAAAATATGGCATCGCCCTATTGCCCTATAGGCCAGTCTGAGCCTTGCGGCTCATCCATAATGGGCGAGGGGACGTCGACCCAGGGGCCCCCTAGCCCATTATGGAGGAGACAAGGAGCCATGCCCCGTGAAATACTGAGCACTCCCTCGGCTGCTTTTTCCAGTGAGGGATTGCTCCTTGGCTGGCTGAACTGTCAAAGGGAAACACTGTTTCCCTTTGACAGTTCAGTTCCCCAGCCACACATGCTCACTGAACTATGCAATGCTGGGGATGTTTTGCTTTGCCAGCCTTGCATAGCTCACTGGGAATGCTGGCTGGGGCACTGCATGTCTGTATGTGTGAGGGAGAGCTCCTGTGCCTCCTCGCACATACGGACAGAGCAAGCTGGAGCGGGCCATTTCAGCACTCACGCGCAGGCCCCTGCATAAGGTACGTTTATGTTAATTTATTTTTTATTTAAATATGTCTATCACTGCTCGTATGCTTGTGTTATGAGTGAGTGTATGGTGATGGATGCTCATATGAATGAATGCTAGAGTGAGTGTGTAAAGGGATGGTGATATGTGTGCGTGTGTTTTCGGTCTGTTGAGCTGATTTTGGTGAGTGGGGGGAAGAGGTGGGAAGGAAGGTTGTCCAACAAAAATGCATTTGTTGCACAATCCCCCTACCCAATTGCCAAAATCATCTCTTCTTCTGATGCGCTGTGGAGCCCAAGGGACAGGGATGGAATTTTGTTTTACTGGATATCTATCATAGAAGTCCAGTCAAAAATACCATGCTTTCCCCCTTGACCCACCAGCGCCAATTGCAAATTGTTTGGCTTTTTACCCATTTTCTTTTAAAGTATGCTCTAAAATGCAACATTTTAACCCATTATTTAAATAAATGAAACCCATTGATTGATTTGGGCTCCCTCGCTTTGCTCAGTCGCAATGGCATTTTTGTGGGAAATATTTATGCCCCTCCACTTAAAAAATTCACCAGCTCCCACTGGCCCCTGGACTGTGTTGGGAACAGGGTGGGGGGAGCCCAGGGACTGTGGGGGGCGCAGGATGGGCAGGAGCACTGGGATAGTGGTGGGAGCAGAGCGGGGAGAGCCTAGGGTCTGTAATGGGGTGGGGAGAGCCCACGGACTGGGTAGGAGTGGGATGAGGGAGCCAAGCGACTGATGAGAGCAGGTGGGGGAGCCCAGGGACTATACTGGGAGTAAGGTGCGGTGATGGTGCGCAATTTTTCATAGCCATTTGTACATACTGTCCATTTGGCATTTTTTGGGGGGGCCACCTACCCAAATTTTGCTCCGGGGGCCCAGTCCAAAATATATTTAAGAACACAGGTCTAGAAGGAGAGTATTTGGTAAGATAAAGTTGAAGATAGTGTGGTCCCTGGGCCCATACAGCCTTGTGAATGATGCAGAGGGATTTGAATTTAATCCGTGCAGCAACCAGGAGCCAATAAGGACTTTTTAGGGCAGGAGAGATGCAGTCCCTGGGTTTAAGGCCAAGCATAACTCTTGCTGCCCTCTTCTGGATTAGCTGGATGGGTCGCAGAGTGGAAGAAGGTAGATTCAGGAGGAGGCTATTGCAATAGTCAAGCATAGAGAGAAACAGGGCTCGGGTAACATCAAGCCTTGGAGGAAAGTGAGAAAAGGAAGAATTCCTTTGAGAAGGAAGAGCTGAAAGTGGGTCTTCTTGCCAATGTCCTGAGTGTGAGGGAAGAAAGAGAGAGAGGAGTCGAAGACGACTCCTAGGTTTCTGGCTTCAGAAGCAGGAGCAGGTGGAGAGCCCAAGGAGGAAGGCCAGAGTGAGGGGAAGGAGGGAGCAGGGGTCCCGATGGGAAGGATCTCAGTTTTACAGGCGTTGAGGCAGAGATCGTTGGAGGTGCACCAGGACTGAATGGCAGATGGGCAGTCAGGGATGATGGAGGGTGCAAGAGGGTCAAGCAGGAAGTTTCAAAAAGGGCTGTGTCTCGTCTGCGTTACACTGGAAGTTGGAGGAGGAGGAGATGAGGCATGCAAGCAGAGCAAGGTAGATGTTAAAGAGCCAAGGGGAGAGAATAGAACCATGGAGGACACCACAGGTGGAGAAGGAAGTTGGAGAGGAGAAGGTGCCTAGGATGACTTGGGAAGAGCGGTCAGTAAGGAAGGATGTCAGACAGTCCAGTGCCTATTCCGAGATACCAAGGATATCTCCGGCGCCATCTGCTCACGCTCGCTAAGAAAACAGAATGCGCACAATATGAACAACGCGCCTGTCTATTTTGGCTCTGTTTACCTTGTATCCGTGCATATTGCCTTCTTGTGTTATACTATCTTTGCCTCTATTACCATGTATTTGTACTTTTGCACAATGTGGGTATAACGCCACGCTCTACCCTATAGCAAACAGTGTCATTAATAGCAGTCCAGACCACCATCATTCACCGTGCCCAAAAGAAACATGTTCACAAACTGCATGCCCTTTTGCCCTCTGTAATCGAGTCTTTCTTGTGAGAGGAATTGCTAGCAATTATACATTCTAGTGTACTCTACAGTACTGCACGGAAAGCCCCATTCTCATACAGCCCAACACTCCACATGATTGCACTTTATAGCCTAGCTAGGCACAAATTATCTGGCCTTACCTAGGAATAACAAGTCTCAGACCATCTGATCCACCCTTATTGAAGGTCACCCTCACAGTATAAAATGTGTTAATCATGCCCTGATCCTGTTATTGATGCTGCCTCCACTCTGTGCGCAGGTCAATTCAACTACCAAATGTATGTATAACTGCATTCCGATTATTGATGCTGCCTCCACCTTATGTTAAATTCATTGCTTTCACCAAATGTATGCATAATTGCGCTGCCTGATAATTATATTAGAAATATTCCCACAGCGTGCAAAGTGACCCCCTTCCCTATTAGACCTGCAACACCAACCTCGATTCTAAACCCAGACAACACGGCACTGTGTCGTCACACCAGCCCTAACATAGGACCACCGCCATTGTGCAGGGCCACTCAGGGTCATCATTGCCAGTATCCCCACACCACACCTTCTCAAATGCAAACCCAAGCAGCACCACCCACGGTTAACCATCACCCCCACACCTCCAAACAACCACACAATAGAGATAGCCACACACCCAGAAAAGCCACAGTACTGTGCTAGACCACCCCCTCCATCCTCAGCTTTCTCATCCCATTACTCATCAGAACTACCTCTCTTCAAACCATGCCCACCAACACCTTCAACCCCAAACCTGCCACCAACAGTTTGACTCTCCAAACAAACACCCTCCTTCACAACACAACCTGCACCAAAGGCACTGACATATCGTACAATACAGGCCTGGCCCGGCTCCCTTGCCCTAGACATCACCCCCTACCCTGCCCCACACTCTTCCTCCCCAAACAACCAGCATTTCCAACCACATACCAAACCCCTGACAAAACCTGACCCATCCTAGGTGACACCCGACGCACACGATTGGCATCAAGAACCACACACACTATCAACCAAACACGATCCACCACCATATCCAAACGAAACTCCAGACTCTCAGGACCCACCCATCTCCAGCACCCTCCAACGGCAACCCTCATCCCCCCACACACTCTCACTACCGCCATGACACCCATAATTCACGAAACCCTGGTAACTGCCTCCACGCAAAACTGCAATACAACCAGTCCACAAGTCCACCTGACCCAACCGCTCATCGACATCAACATAAGACAACCCTACTAGGAGCCCTACTAAATGCTAGATCCCTTGGAGCACATGCAATTGAAATTCATGACTCCATACTAGAGCTCAAATTAGATTTCCTGGCACTCACGGAAACCTGGTTGCATGCTGCATCAGGTCCTCAGATCACATTAGCCGTCCCAACCGACAATACCCTCCTCAGAGCTGGCCGTACAGATACCATAGGTGGTGGAGTAGCCATCATTCATAAAACCACACTACTTTTTAGGTAATGTAAACTAGAAACAATCAGTGACTATGAAATTCTCTCCCTCAAACTAGCCGTTAACACTCAAGAAACTATTAACTTCCTAATAGTATACAGAACACCCAGCGCCCCAAGCAAGCCAAACCTAGACCTACCTCTTCGTATCACTCCTTTACTGAAACCCAAAACAAAATACATTGTCCTAGGAGACTTTAACCTAGGCTATGATGATCCCGTAGATAGCAAAGCTGCAGCCTGCAAAAAGGCATTCCGGGAGATGCAATTCTCCAAAATAGTTAATGCCACCACTCATTCCAAAGGAAGAATTCTAGACTGGATACTCACCCTTAATACCACAGTAACTATATCAGACATCCTCCAATTACATTGGACTGATCATTGCCTAATTAAGTTCACAATAAAGATAGATACTGACCACAAAACCACAAGTTGCAAATTACCACCCATACAGGTCAGAAATATGCGTAAGCTCACCTTGGAAAATTTAAACCCAGTACTTAAACTACTTAACGCCAAACGTCAGGCCAATACCAACCAGGCAGTATTGCTAAACACTATCACCAATGCTTAAAATCTGCAGTTGATGAAGTAACACCGCTCAAGGCCAAAGTGCCCAAAACTAAACGCAGAACCCCGAGGTTTAATAATGAACTCATAGAACTTAGAAGAGAAAAAAGAACTCTAAAACACCTAACTAGAAAAAATAACTCACCCGACCTACAAACCAAACTACAAAAACTGGCCAAAGCCTACAAACTCAGTGTACTTTCCCACAAAGCTGAATCACTCAATGACCGCATAGCAGCTGCAGCCGCCAACACTAAAGAATTATTTACTATTATCAAAGAACTAGAAGCACCCATTCTCCCCTCCAACCCCATATTTCCAAGAAAAGCTTGGTGTACCACTATTTAGGATGCCTTATCCTTCAAAGTGACCACTCTCCAAAATAAAATAGCCTCACAAAAAAACCTACTAGATCTTACCACCACGCCGCCCCCGCCCTTCGACTATCACCACCAGCCCTGATGTACCGGAATTCCACTTTACATAAATCACCACTGAACTTAAGTCCTTAAAACAATAGCATCTGTCAAGCCCTCGAACTGTAAAGGCCACAGCACCCCAGTTAAGGTAGTCAAAGAATGCGCCACCATACTAGCCACCCACCATCACCAATTTCGTGAATGAATCCTTCACTTCCAACGAAATACCAGCCTCCATTAAAGCAGCCTGGGTCACCCCACTACTGAAAAAACCTTCCCTAGACCCCACGGTCCCTACTAATTACAGGCCCATAACAACAGTACCATTCCTCCTAAAAATCATTGACAAAATAGCTTACACCCAAGTACACCACCATCTGGAACAGAATCACTTACTAGGGAAAAGAAAATCAGGTTTCCGCCCCAACCACAGCACAGAGACCGCCTTACTAGACCTCAAAAACCATATGGATGCCATCAGGGACTACTATGTATCCTCTTACCCCTAGACCTATCAGCGGCTTTCGACTTGGTCGACCATGACAAACTTTGCCAAACTCTATACACTAACTTCCACTTCTCCCAAAAGGCCACCACTTGGATAAAATCCTTTCCGTCTGACCGCACCTCAAGAGTATACATAGGGGAAGTTGCAGCAGATCCCATCCCTGTACCACTAGTTGTACCACAAGGATCCTGCCTCTCCCCCACCCTACACAAAGCATACATTAAGCTACTCTTCGCAGCATGTTAGGCAGAAACCTGTGCAGTTCCCTCTGGGACCACTGCAAAAGATTTAGGACTACAAGTGTTTGGCAGTAAACCCACTTGGTAGCAGTCTGTACCACACAGATTCACTTGGTAGCTGTGGCTGAGCAGTCAGACGTCCCTCAAGAAGAGTTAGGCAGTATACAGAGTATTCACAATATGTCAAGAGAACACAATAGAACAAGTAAACACTGACCAGGACTTGGTGTAAAAGAGATATAATTATTTATTTAAAACCACATCTAGAAAAACACAGAGGCACTAATAGTAAGCAATTCAAACACATGGTCACTAAAAGATATACACTCCCTAAAAAGAATATTAGACAAGTCTTAAGTAAAGCCCCACTTATTTTCAGACAGCGGTGAGCGCTTAACGTAGATGGCACTCTAATAATTTGTTTTAAAAAGGGAGAGAAAAGCAGTGAATAAATTGAAACAGATCCCAACACTTTTTCACGAACACAACAAGAGAGGAAGGCAAAGTAACACCGTGAATTCAGAGTCAGTAGGCCGGATCCGCTTTAAGAGGGTCAAAATGAAATGTGTCCAAGGTCACACGGTTGCAGTGCACAAGAGTCTTGTAACGGTTCAAAAAGGAATTGGACCAAAGAAAGGGACCAGTTAGAGGGTCAAGGCGACCAGCCCAGTCCAGAAGGTTAAGGGGTTGTTATTATTACCTTGTAGCAATCTTTAGAAAGGGAGGCCTGGCAGACACAGTACCTTAAAGTGGTGAGAATACTCCAGTGGGGGCAGTTGTTCCTGGCAGCGGATGCAGTCGGTGCTTCGTCCGGGGGAAGAGAAGATCTCGTCGGGGAGGAAGACAGGAGTCCGTTGCACTGCCAGGGAAGAAACCAGCCGCGGAGTTTCTCAGGTACAAGGAGCGGTCCGTTCATTCGCGGTTCAGTGGTAAGTGGCTATCCGGCCGCCGGGGTGCTTGGCATGGGCAGTTTGACCACAAACCGATCTGGGGTGCGAAGAAAGAAGGTAAACTGGTTGTGCCCACCAGTCAGGGGAAGAAGCCTCTCCAGCCGGGAGATCTTCTCTGTCGTCGGGAAGTGGTGAGTCGGTTCTGCAGGGCTCCACCGGTGGTGTCGTGGTAGGTCGGCTCAGCATCTCCCTTGTCGGATTCTCAGGTCCTGTGGCGACTTCTGAAGTTCCAGTCCCCAAAGCCCTGCTTTTATGCAGCATGCCCCCATTCACTCAGCCTAGCTGTCAATCCAACATGCTAAGTGGTGAGCCGGCCGGCTCACCACTTGGGCCAATCACACAAGAGTGCGACTAGAGTTACCAAGGTAACTCAGTCCAGGGTGCCTAAACCCCCTCCCACACGCCCTGTGGTACCCAGACAGAGTGGCACCACTTTTGGAGGCTTCTGTGGAGAAGCCCGCCAAAAAGTGGAACAAAGGGCTCGACCTGGATTGGAGTCACAGAAGAGAACACAAACGCCATTTTAGAATCGAGTCCTGGCAAAAAATACCAACCGGCGAATTAATATTAAATAAATAAACCGGTGGTATGTTCGAGTCTATGAGAATTAAATAAATAAAGTTGGTAGCCTCGAACAATGGGAAAATCCCATAGGGAAATATTCGCGGTCGAATATAAAAAGTAGTTTCCACTGCCACCAGCCAAAACTCGATCAGGGGCGACAGAGACGTGCCCCCTCGACTAACAGACCCCGGGGCAATCGAATTGCCCCGACTAGTACGTCCACAATATGATGGTTTGTACTGGTTTCTGTTAATAATTTGGGACTAGTAAAGCCAATGGTGACTTTACATGCCCTCGGAGACAGTAGTCAGTCCCAGGGTATGGAGTCTATGGTGTGGTGTCACTATGACACCCCTGTGTTACTGCACGGAGGGTGCTGTGTAACACACATCGTAAAAACACATGAGACCCTATGGAGTAAAGGACCCCATAGCCCATAAAACACATTAACAGTCAAAGGAACATCATAAATCATGTCCAAGTGTGGGAGAAAGAGAGTCTCACTCTTGGCAGGAGAAAAAAACAAACTCCAGAAATCCAGCAAAGCTGCTGGGGGACTCACTAGGTTAGGAAATTCAGCCTAAAGAGAGAATTCTCCCTAACACAGCATTAGATGCCATGGGAGTAATCTACACAAACTTTGCTGATGACACACAGATCCTCATCCCCATCACAGGTAACCTGGATCAAGACACGGCCACCATTAATACAATTTACTCACACATCCAAAGCTGGATAGCTTATAATAGCCTCTGTCTCAATGGAGACAAAACTGAGATCCTTATAGTTGGCTCCGCCAACAAACTCAGCAAACTCCATCCAGACTACATCTCCATAATGATTGACGGCACACCCATCAACATCTCCCATAAAGTCAAAACACTGGGAATATACCTCCATTCGAATCTCACCATGAACAATCATATTAGCGCCCTCGCTTCCTCAACAGCCTACACCGCCAAACTCATCACACTTAGCAGGCCTCTCCTATCTCCTGCCAATTGTTAGAGTCCTCATCCTAACAAAAATAGATTACTGCAACATTTTACTGCTAGGCACCTCCTATCTCAACAATTGCGTTGCATGCAAAACCACATTGAGATCCCTAAGATCCAATGCAAATATCCAACTGCACATTCCCCGCTTCACTACCACAAGAGCAGGTAATTCTAGCTTCAACATCGCAGCCCCCCGCATCTGGAACTCTCTCCCACCCCACCTATCCAACGAAACATCGCTACCGAAGTTCAAAAAACAACTCAAAACCTGGTTGTTCAACAAGTACTAATACTCTCCCAAACACTTCTTACCCTAGACGGAAAAAACCTAGCAAAACTAGATCATTGCCATGGTACATAATAGACTATACGCCTGTTATACTGCTGTAACCAAAATGTATCTAACCCAGTCCTGATAACTAAGATATGTACTCAGCTAGCAACAAAGAGATATGTAACCTTAACTTGCTAATGAAGATATATGTAATGACGCCATGATACCCAAGGGTTTGGGCGTATATCCAAATGCAATAAATAAATAAATATTATAAAATCGTGGAACCTTTGTACGAGGATGGAGTGGTTGACTATGTCAAAGGCAGAGGAGAGATCGAGAAGGATGAGGACCGCAGGGGAGTTGGATTCCAGAGATGCAAGAAGTTCTTCACAGGTGTTCAGAAGAGCAGTTTCCGTGTCTCTGGATGCTCGGAAACCAGATTGATGGCCGTGGATACCATCAACAAGTTTGGTGTGTGAGTTGAGTTGGGGCAATGCCAGCTTCCCCAGGAAGGGGGTGATGGAAATAGGGCAGTAGTTGGCAGGGCAGGTAGGGTCTTCAGAAGGCTTTTTTATGAATGGGTGCACAAAGGAGTGCTTAAGGAAGGAGGGGAAGCTTCAGTGTCAAAAGAGTGATTGCAGAAATCTGCAAGTGCGGAGCAAGAGAGCCAATGTTATCCTTGATGGTCCTGGATGAGCAAGGGGAAACCTGTTCAGAAGAGACCTTCATAGAGCGGACAACTCTGGTAACTTATTCAGGTGTCACAGGAAGGAGGAGGGTGAGGGGCCAAGGGAGGCAAGTGTGGGATGGGTTGGGAGGGTGAATAGCAAGGGCATTCAGGATGTCCTGGATTTTGGTGGTGAAGTGTGTGGCCAGTGTGTTGCAGAGGGCCTGGAAAGTAGAAAGGGAGAATGAGACTACGGAAGGGTTGGCTAGTTCCCTGCAGATCTTATAAAGTTGAGCCATGTTGTTGGATGCACCGGAAACCTTTGCCAGAATTTGGGCTCTTTACTTGCATGGATGGAGAGTCTGTATTGCCTTTGGCGCAGGCGGCAGGCCAATTTGCCAGAGGGTGAGCCTGAGGTTTGCCAGTTCCGTTCCGCCGTCCCTGCACATTTGTTTCAGTGCCGCACGTTCTGACTCATACCAGTTGTTACGCTAAGAGGCAGGTTTCAGGCAGATCCTTATGACTGGGGCAAGAATGTCAAGAGTATTGGTTATTGAACGGTGGAGAGGTAGTAACAGAGGTAGGGGGCTGGGGGATGAAGGTGGAAGAGAAGGCAGCAGCTGACACTCGTTTCATCAGGTGGATTTTAGTGAACAAGGTTAGCAGGGTTTTCTGGGGGGCAGTCAGAGGGCCAGATGGACCCAGGTGGGAGGAGAGAATGGTCAGACCAGGAGAGCGGGGGGGCTACCTGGGGGGAGAAAGAGGTCAGAGTGATCAGGGTGTGTCCAGCTGAGTGGGTTGGCCCAGACAGGAGAATGGAGAGGGAAAGATAAGTGCAGAGGTCAGTGAAGAGAGTGGATGCAGAGCAAGGGGAGTCCAGTTGGATGTTGAAATCACCCAGGAGGAGGAGGTTGGAGGTGGATGAAAGTAAGGAAGAGCAGAAATCAGCCCATTCAGCGACGAACAAGGCGGTGGCGCCTGGAGGCCGGTAAATGGTAGCAGTGGTCAGGGTGGAGGAGGGAGAGATGACTGACTTGCAAACCAGGCTTTCAAAGGTAGAATAGAGCTGGGTGGGTAAGATGGAAGCAGGAACCCACTCAGGGAAACTTAAGGGAACCCCCCCCCCACCAGTGCAGTGAGGTGAGGTCAAGGCTTGGAGTGATCTTTTGAGTGAACCTGGGCCCCTCTATGTTGGTGAACTCGTTGCAGGGGTTCTAAATTTGACGACTCCCGAGAGGGACTGCAGACGCCAACTGGGAGGGTGACAGTAGGTGGCAACAGATGATACCAATATCCTGCACACCTTGGAAACAGTAGTCGCGAGTGTGCCCTAGCTCGGAACAGTGGGGGCGCAGTGGTGGATTCTGCAACAGTGTTTCCTGTAGGCTCAGCTAGTGGTGCATCTGGCGCAACACGACAGCGAAGTACGGAATAAGAGACGATGGACAGAACCATGTCTAAATCACAGAAGGATGGGAAGCAGCAATCAAAGCTACAGTTTGAGACCTTGACAAGGCTGGACACCAGGCGGTGGTGGAGGAATGTCCGGATCGGGTAGCCTCTCGACCGCCCCCAATGGATCCTCACGGAGCGTTCAGTGACATTAAGACCATGTTCAGTCAGCTACACGCAGGTATACAATCACTGTATGGGAAATTGGACATGGACATGTAATGTGGATCACATGCAGTGCGATTAGATGGGGAGAGGCTGGATGAGGTCGACGGGTGAGTCTTGACAGTTGAAGATGAATCGTCCGCTGCTGCGTGGGCCCTTGCCTTGGTCCAGAGGGCTCTCAAAGAACTGGGAGATAAGTCACAATCACGCCAGAACAATCTGATAATAGTCGGTGTGCCGGAGGCAGCTGATCAATGCAACATGCAACCTGTGGCCGAAAACATTCTAGAGGAAATCCTTGGTGGAGAGGACTTCTCAGCTGTGTTCATTGTGGCAAGAGCTCATCGAGTCCCAAGAGGGAGGAAGCTGATCCCCGGCGTACCGGCTAGGTCAATAATAGCCAAGATGTTGAATTATCGTGACAGAGACCTTGCTTCGCGGAAAGCCAGAGAGAAAGGATCGCTGATATATAGAGTGTTTCCATCCGACTTTTCCCCTGATTTCTCGGCCAAAGTGCAGGCATCCAGGAGGATGTGCATTGATGTTAAGAAGAGACTGAGGGTGAGAGGCATGAAGTATGCCATGCTCTTCCCCACCAAACTCAGGGTGGAGCGTGAAGGGCAGCGCTGTTTTTTCAAACTCCTGAGGAAGCCAATACGTTTCTTGAAACTCTGCTGATGGGGCTGCGCCGAAGAGGGAACAATGATCAGGGGGGTAGGGGGGGATTACTTCCCATGAAATAGGAAAGTGGATGGGTGGCTGATGTTGATTACTGTGATGCCCATGTTTGAAGGTGGCAAGTGGGGAGCAAACTC
The DNA here is from genome assembly GCF_040938575.1 of Ambystoma mexicanum. Taxonomy (NCBI): domain Eukaryota; kingdom Metazoa; phylum Chordata; class Amphibia; order Caudata; family Ambystomatidae; genus Ambystoma; species Ambystoma mexicanum. Next base: position 334,202,028 of record NC_090929.1, on the reverse strand, counting down.
GCAGCAGGGGTGCTGATGCAGTTGGATGCTAGTATGACCCTCATGCAGAAGCATAAATTAGTGTGTGGGTTGTGGGGAGGTGGTGGCAACTGGCAGGTTGGGGTTGCTCTTGAGGGGGATGTCGGGGGTTGAATAAGGGTTGGGAAGGAACACTGGTCCTAGGGATCGCTCTCGCTCAAGGTCAGATGTCGTTCTACTTTTTGATGTGGTGGTATAGAAACGCTAGATGTAGGTTTAAGAAACTGGCAAATGTTGTGATGGTAGTATACAAGCATGGCTAAAACACTTAAATGTATGACATGAACTATTAGGGGACTGAACTGCCCTCTCGTGAAGTTCTGCTGTATATGCAGCATCCGATTGATGTAGTGTTTCTCCAAGCAACACATCTGACCCCAAAAGGGGAGGCCCGATTTGGGTGGGCATGGGGCTGTCACTGGTATTTTTCCTCTTACTCATCCTATTCTAGGGGGGGTCTGCATACTGTTGGGTTTTGCCGGACACACTGATCAAAGATCAGGAGGGCAGGCATTGTTGGTGTTGGGGACTAGTTATGGTCAGGCGATTAGCTTAATTACTGCGGCCCCAGCCAGGATTATGTGGAAGCACTGGAGTGGATTGCTCAGCAGTTGGATAAGCACCTGGCCATAGCAAATATATACGCGGGAACTTCAATGAGGTACTGGAACCAGACCTTGTGATAGAACTGAAATTAATGAAACTAATTGATGTTTATGTTTACTTTATTTAAGCAAGATTAAATTATACATGTTGAAATACAACTTAGGTAAATATCATTTTGCATTGTTCAATGCCTAAAAAAGTGTGCACAGGGTGATGGTCATTTTTGTTTGAAAGTGATCCCACAAGCTTTTCTACTATATTTGGTTCTGTAGCCCAGGATCTGTCTCTGTCGCACCTAAAATTTAGTATAAATTTTGGTAACACAGAACTAGCGCTGAATGTACAAAGGACAAATTGACAAAAGGTGTGCTCTTCTGCACTTTTTGACAATACTGTGTCCAAAGAGGGAAACAGCTAAAAATAGGTTGGTTATCTCTCTCTATGTGGACAATATAGTACTTTATATCAGTGATGCACAGAATAATCTAGGACCAATTATGGAGGATAAACTGGCTTTTGGGGATTTCTCTGGGTTAAGGATTAATGTTACTAAATCAGTGCCTTTCCCCCTCACTGAAGGTACTAAGCGATTTAACAATGATTTCGGATTCCAGTGGCATGCACTTTCCACTTGATATTTGGGGAAAGATTGCACGGTCCCCAGAAGAGTTGTATAAACGGAATTATGAAAATGTGCTAGAGCATACTCGGTTGGTGGTGTGCTGGTGGATGGGGCTGCCACTTAGCCTCTATGGGAGGATATAGTTAGTCAAAATTGTCTCATTGCTGGGGTTCCTTTATGTATTTCTTAATGTGGCTTTAGCGCTATCAAGGTCATATTTCTGCGAGGTACGATAGGAAATAGTGCAGTTTATCTGGGTGGGTAAACAGGCGTGTGTGTCATAGGAGAAGTTGGTGGCACCACTGGATAAAGGAGGGTTGGCTCTGCCCGATTTCTTCGCGTACTACAGGGCACCCAAGCAGGGTTCTTAAAATATTGTTTCAAAAAAGTTAGCAGGCTCCCCTCTCCAGAAAGAACATGGCATGATAACCTGTTCTGTGTTTTTATCCCACTTTGAGAGTTTGCAGCCATCGCTTTTTGCTCACTGTACCTTTCACAGATGGGAAATATCCATTCGCATATCAGTCTTTGTCCCGCCCACATGGGCAGTCCAGCACCGAAATGCTATGGCAATTCCCTTCTGAACAAGACTACCAACAGCAACCCCATACACGTGTTTCAGACTTGTTGGGCCTCATCAGTGAGGTGGAGCTGGGTTCCCCCAGGTAACTCAGGGTAACCAACACCAATTTCCTAACAAAACATTTTCAAAAAAGGTAACAGGCGCCCCTCTACAGAAAGAACATGGCATGATAACCTGTTATGTGGTTTTTCCCACTTTCAGAGTTCGCAGCCATCGCTTTGGTTTGGGGGAAACACAGATCAAAGGCATGTGGAAGTGGGGAGGGCTCTTGCAGCGCCTATCTTCTTAGAGCAGTGATATTAACGGCTCCTGGTAGAACATCTGTAGTGGAGAATAGGGTGGAGTTGACTTGTAGATCATGGACCCGTATTGAGAGGAAAGTAAAGGAAGAGATTCTGTATTCTCAGAGGTTTGGGGAACCTATGTTCCAGTTTACGACCAGTGAGCTGGGGTTGGTCAGGTGTACGAAGCAATTAGGTAGGTCTTGCTTCCGAGATTTATAACGGTGAAGGGGATGAGGAGTAAGGGAGATATTACGTCTCTTGATTTGTTTTTATATTTTCGATTGAGGGAATCCCGGAGAGGTCTATTTCCCGCTTTCCCTAACGAACCAGAAGTGGCCCCTATACTGGACGGAATGCTAGACAGGGTGGATGCTAGCAGAGTTGTGTGTATTCTTTACAGTAGAATACATGACAGCCGAGCAGGAGGCACAGAGTCCTGACAGAGGGCGTGGGAAAACTCCTTGGGGAGTGCTATATCAGAGAAGTGGGCTTACTGCTGCGAACAAACGAGGAAGGTTGCCCTAAATAGCCGATTTAAGCGGATTAATTATAAGTACCTCCATCAATTCTAGTATACCCCTGCTAGAGTGCATCATTTTTTTCCAGATACCAATGGAATTTATGCATGTAGCCTGGAACTGCTCTCCAGTGTTACGCTTTTGGGAACAGGCATTGGTAATACTGAGCGACAATATAGGGGAAAGGGTGGAACTTTCGCTGGAGATTGCCCAGCTGGGTAACACTAAACGGATCCCGGCACGGGTGAGGAGATTATCAGAGTTGCTCCTACCTTTTGCTAAGAGAAGAGTGGCAATGGTGTGTGGCAGGTCACAAAGCCCTAGAGTGGAGCAGTGGAGGGAGGAAATTCTTTATTGCAAGGGGATGGAATTGGAGTACAGCAGGCTGGTGCATCCTTGTGCCAGACCCAGGGATATATGGGACCCATATAAACAGTATCTTTTTGCTCAAGCCCGTGAAACTGTGCCGGGCCCTGAAGAGAAGAATTTGTAAATGATGTGATTGACCAGCTGTGAGCGATGACCATGCAAGGGTTGATATAGGGGGGAGGAGGCCTGAGGACGGGGGTGATACCTGTTGCTGTTGTCATTATTGATTTGTTGATACAAGAATGGACTATTGCGTATATTTGTGTCTGAGTACCAAAGTCTTTTGGAGAACTAATGGGAAGGGGGATGATCCAGACCACTGTCTTTCTTTTTGCTTGTTGTGCATTTGTTGCTGAAATTAATAAAAAGATGTTAAAAAAAGAGCTGTCATCTTTCTTGCGGCAGGAAGCAATCTTAGAAGAAAGCCTTTATTGTAGGGGATAAAAGACACTAATAGTTGAAATGTTTTTTGAAATTCTTGCTTTATTAATGCTGTACTTCAATGCCCATTTGGAAATGTAAGTACTACCATCTCTGCCAGCGAAGAGATAATGATGAACGTTTGTAGTGCTACTGACTCATAAATGTGGAAGTCGGACGGGACTATGGGTAGGAACTTCAAATTTGTCTGCAGCAGGACTATCCTTAAAAAAATACCATGTATGGGTGTAGCATGTAGCTAAGTGCATCTCTTGAGGGGGAGGAATGTAGTGTAGAATGTGGAACATTTAAATAAATGCAGTGATGTGCAAAATGCAGTTGCACATAATAATAAAATTACTCACCGTAGTGAGTACCTTACGCCTAGTCCAATGTCCCCTTTCCTCCATACTTTTGGGACATTCCGTCCTGTGGGACGGGACAGGAGCACTTTTTGTAAAAAAGCATCAAATTGAAAAATGTGTCGTCCTTCTCTTTTTACGCGGGGTACCACACATGGCCGTAACCCTGTCCTCCTTAGCTCCACCCCGCGCATCACCCTTTAGTCCTTTTCTATCGCTTTGTCTGAGACCATTTAAGCAATAATAGAGGATACTTATTAGAGGGGTCGGCGGGCGGGAGTATGGAGGAAAGGGGACTATGGACTAGGAGTGAGGTACTCACTAGGGTGAGTAATTTTATTAGTCCCGTCCCCTTTCCTCCATACCTTTGGGAGATTACCAAGCACTCCTTACAGGAGAACGGGTGGATGGAACTCCTTTACTGAAAAATGTTTTTAAGAACAGCTTGCCCAAACTGAGCATCAGCTCTGGAGCTCAGGTCTAAGCAGTAATGTTTCACAAAAGCTGATGGGGAAGCCCACGCGGCTGCCTTGGCAATGGATTCCCAGGCAACATCGTTTTGGAAGGCAATGGCAGCTGCCTTGTCCAGTAGAAGATGGGCATGAATTCCCTTTGGAGGTTGAAGGCCCTGAACGGAATACGCTTCAGAGATACAGGAAGCAATCCATCGGGAGATAGTTGCTTTCAAAGACGGCTTTCCTTTTGGGTCCCCGAATGGTCACCAATAGCTGCGAAGAGCTCCGAAGATTAGGTGTTCTGTCCAAATAAAACTTAAGAGCTTGCCTTACATCCAAATCATGTAGAACCCTCTCGCCATCTGAAGCCGGTTCTGCGAAGAAAACTGGTGAGGAAATAGACTGGTTCAGATGAAAATCAGATACCACCTTTGGAAGGAAAGAGGGATTGGTCCGAAGGACAACCTTATCCCTTGTGAAAGGTGAGGAATGGATGTTCAACCGACAAGACCTGAAGCTCGCTTACACGCCTTGCCGAAGTTCCTGCAATCAGAATGCCCATTTTCCATTAAAGGAATTTTAAGTCTGCCGTAGCCATGGGCTCGAAGGGTTTATGACATAAAGCAGTAAGGACCCCATTCAGATCCCAATTAGGATGTGGGCTGCACACAGGTGGATACAGATGCAACAGACCTGCAAGTGCATTTTAATGACAGGGTTTGTCAAAGAAAAAGTGCAAGAGTCTGTGGACAGGTAGGCCGCAAAAGCCGACAAATAAGTCCTGCAAGACAAAACATGCATGCCTGAAGCTGCCAGATGAGAAATGAAAGACACCACTGTGTCGATAGCAGCTTCTCTGGGGTCCAGCTTTTTGCTAAACACCAGTGACAGAAACTGAGCCATTTGCTCCTATACTGAGACCTGGTCGAAGGTTTTCTAGCCACGTGGATAATACGCATATCATCCGCTGACATATTGAAGCTTTCTAAAGATTTGAACTCAGGCACCAGGCCGCCAAGCTGAATGATTGTGGGGAGGGGTGCCAAATCTGCTGATCGCTCTGGTGAAGCAGGTCGGGAATCAGCATAAGCATGATCGGTGAGCAGACTGACAGATGCTGAAGCTCCAAAAACCAGAATCTGGCTGGCCACCACGAGGCTATGAACAGGAGAGTGCAATTCGACATGTTCCTGAGCTTGCATAGCACCCGGTGAATCAGAGGAAGAGGCGGGAAGGCGTAGGCCCTCATGTTGTGGCACGGAATCTTGAGAGCATCCCCCACGGAAGAAGCTCCGAGCCCGTTCCTGGAAGCATAAAGAGGAAGCTTCCTGTTCAATGACGTCGCAAAGAGGTCCACTTCTGGAGTACCTCAATGGCGAAAAAGGTCAGAGAGGATCTCTGTGCTCAGCTCCTACTCATAGCTGACCACCGCTCGCCGGCTGAGAGAGTCTGCCGTTACATTCAGCTGGTCCGGAATGTGTACCGCCAACAGCCAAAAACCATGCTGAATGGCCCAAACCCAAATCTGAATAGCTAGATCTACAAGGGGAGGTGACCTGGTACCCCCATGCTTGTTGTCATAAAACATGGATACCGCATTGTCTGTGTGGATGCGGACCACCTTGTTCACAATCCCTGGCTTGAAAGATTTGAGTGCCAGGAAAATCGCCAGAAGCGCCAGATAATTTATGTGAAATTGTCTGTCCTGAAGCAACTACAGGTCGAAAACCTGAAGACGATCCACCGTCGCGCCCCACCAGATAAGGGAGGAGTCCGTCGTAATGGTCACCTGAGGGGAGAGCTCCTGAAAGGGCGCACCCACTGACAGATTGCTGGAAGAAGACCACCATAGGAGATCTGTCATCATGCAGGGTGGAACCGGAACCATCTTTGTGTCTGGGTCCACTGCCTGAAGCCAGGAGCTCCGAAGAGCCAACTGTGTAAGTCGTATTTTGAGACGCGCAAGGGGAAGAGCAAGCACAAGGCCATGAGGTCCAGAAGCCTCTGGAACCACCAGGCGGACATGCTTTCCGACTGAATGAAGACTTGACACGTGGTTAACAGATCTGCCATCCTGTCCACCGTCAAGTACACTCTGCAGTCAATCGTGTTCAGGTCCTGAGAGATCGTCTCAGGAATATCAGGTCCTGAGAGATCGTCATGGACGATTTCTGCCAGTTCAATGACAGCCCAAGACTGAACAGGAGCCGAAGGAGAGACTGAAGATTGCTCGAGGCTTTCACTGGACAAGGACTGCGCAGAAGCCAGTTGTCCAAATATGGATACACATGAATACCCTGTAGCCTTAAAAAGGCAGCGATGACTGACATCATCTTCGTTAAGACACGTGGCGCTGAGCTTAGACCAAAGGGGAGCACTCGAAACTGGTAGTGCTCCTCTCCCAGAGAGAACTGCAGATATTTCCGATGCAAGCTCCAAATCAGGACATGCATATAAGCATCCTGAAGGTCCACAACGTTGAGCCAGTCGCCCTTCTGAAGAGAGGACTTTATCTTGCAGGGCGTAATCATCTTGAATTTCTCTTGGGGAAGAGAAAGGTTGAACTGGGAAAGGTCTAGAATGGTGTGCAGGCCAGCCTGGTTAGGTTTTGGCACCATAAACAGACGAGAGTAGAAGCCCTGCCCTCGTTCAACTAGGGGAACGGGTTCTATAGCCCTGAGATCTAGAAGCTTCTGGACCTCGGCTCTGAGGGAGGGCGCCTCCGACTACTGAAAAGGAGGACTGATGGGTGGAGTAAGGGGGAGGGGCAAGTGGAAGCCCGCCCGAGCGTTGGACAAAACCCACCCGTCGTCGGTGATGGTTTGGCATGCCTCCAGATGAGACAAGATCCGTCCTCCCACGGGAGTCACGTGCGAGCGCCAAAAAATATCACTTTTCGGCAGAGAGAGACTACCTGTCCCTGAAGGAGAGGCTGACGACCGAGAGAAGAACCGGCCACGTGGCTGCCTCTGGCGGGAGTTACCCAGCAGAGGATCAGTCCTGCACGACCTGCAATCTTGGAACCCTCTAAAGCCTGAAGAGGATCGAGATAGGGACCCAGATCTCTGACCTTTGACAGGGGCCTTCACGAGCAGCGACAGACACTTGGCAGTTTGTATGCTCCCCTTAGTCTTGGTGAGTTTGTCATCCATTGAAAAATGAGACAACTCTTTATCATCAAAAGGTAGGTCCAGAACTTTATCTTGGACCTCCTTCGAAAACTTTGTTGTATGAAGCCAAGTCTGACGAGAGGTGTCCACTCCCAGCGCGGCCTTGCTGAAGACTTTCACAGCTGTGGCCTGCACGCACGCTTATTACCTCCCACACAGAATTTTATGGTCCCGGGTGCAAGGCCGCGCTGGCGTGCCCGTGACAGCATTTCAAAACAACGGAGAGAGCGGTCACTCTCTGCGAGGTGCATCCTGCTGTCTAAACCCAGGCAAGTGAGAGACGAACCCCCCGCAGTGTGCGGACCCAGGACCTGTTGTGGCGAAACCGACCGACCTTTCCAGCGATGCTCTCAGAGGCACGAATCAGGGAGCCTTGGCCGGACGTAAGGCGCAGTGGAGGTGAGTGAAATGTGGCCCATATTACGACAACCGGCTGGGCAGAGCATATTTTTGGGACCCATACAGAGGAGCAGAGAACCCCACGAGGCGGTTGTGATCAGCGCAGCATGGGGACCCAGGAGCGGAGACGAGTGCTGCAGGTACATTTGCAGGCTTTGGTTTGCCATGTGTAGAAGGCCCCAGAATAAGCCTGGAGCACAAGCCTTCCACTGCGTCAGTGGAGAAGAGGCTGCAGTTGAGGAGTGAGGTCCTGCTAAGAGCCCCCAGGAAGGTGACTGGTGGGGCTCCAAGGAGAGGTAGATGACAGAAGAGGCCGGTGAGTGCCCCCACTGCCTTTATACAGCAGCATCTCAACTGCCGAACATGGTAACCCATGAAAAGGCTAAAAAGAACGGGGGTTGACCGCGTAGGTCCCGGGTGAAAGTGTAAAACGTGGAAACCTATATAGCGACCACAGGAACCTCAGGAAAGGTGGCTCATGTCAAAAGGCAAAGGGAGAACCCCGGTGGGTAGGCAGAAATCCCACAAAAGCTCGTAGAAGATGGCATTTCGAGGTAGTGGGGACAGGAGGCACATCAGCGCAGGAGTGAAGGCATGGAGAGCCACTGCCGTTCTGCATAAGCATAATGGCACGGCAGTCAGGTAGAGCTCGACATGGCAGTCGCCAAGATTTACAGCAATGCTTAAAAGACTTCAAGATAAACTCACAGAAACCTTCCAGGCCATGTTGAAATCTGAACTGAAACAGTCTACACAGGAGCTGAAGGTGGATATTGCCAAACTAGAGGAAAGGACTGACACCACGGAAAAAGCCCTGCAGGAGATGACAGACGACACAAAGAAAAACAACAAAATCCAGGAGCACCTCTCCGGACTATCCTAAAATCTCAAACTACAGGGTCATGATTTAGAGAATCGCTCCAGCAGATTGAGCATGCGCATCAAGAATCTGGCAGAGACTGTTGGGGATAAAGACCTAAAGAGCATGGTGCAACACATTTTTGCTGATCTATTGGAAGGGGAATTTGGAGAGGGGGCCCATACAGTTGGACAGCTCCACTGGGTGGGGCCATGGAAGAACGAACCAGGGTCCAGACCGAGAGATGTCCTGGCGGCAGTAACCTCCTATACACAAAATGAACAGATATTGAGGATCAATGGGATGGGCATAGAACTGTACCAAGACTTGACACAAAGCACCCTGCAAAAAAGAAGAGCAATGGGTACAGTTGTGAGGTTCCTCACCCAAGTAAACGTTAAATACAAATGGACATTTGTCTTTGGTTTGTTATTCACTTGGGAAGGTCGCCGCAATGTCGCAACGTGTGAAGGGGCAAATATTCTGCAGCTGCAAGAGGAGCAATGAGAGAGCCGAGAACTTTACCTAAGTGGTTCTCAATCTAGAAGAAAATCCTGTGAATAGAAGACAGTGTCGAGGCGAGGATAGCGAAAGGAAGATGGGTGAGACATTTGAGCTGGACAGACCCACAAAATCAAAAACTGGCAAACTGCCTGGCTTGGCCGGTTGGAGAGACTTTACAGTGCTCCACTTCAGGTTGTAGCTCGATTAGAGCAAGTGCGTTTTATTTAATTTAGTGGTGATGGTGGGGATTACCAAGCTGCAGGTTGTCGACTGGAATCCAGGTTTAGGGGTTTTAGTACAACCCACAAGTTGAGCTCTAGGGGTGTAGGAGAGTCAAAGCTGTGAACCATGTGTCCAGGTTTCACTAGGAACTTTGACTCTCCGCACGGAATTGGGAGCTGGTATTGGGGGGTCGTTGGGGAAATGTGGGACGGTGTTAATGAAAGGCGGGGTAGGATGTGGAGGAGGATACAGGAACACAAAGAGGTAAGAGTTTAAGGTGGCCAGGGAATCATAGGAGATGGGCAGGAGAAGGCTGGGTCCAACTTTGCAATGACTTTCACTATTACTATATATAACGACCGGGGCATGAACACCCCGGTCAAAAGGAAAACATTAGAGGAGTGTGGTGATGTACCAGGAAATCCACATTAGTAAACTAGACAAAATGGGGCTCAACATTCAGGGATACTCTCGGGTCACCAAGCTAATGCCCTGGATAAAAGAGCAGGGGTGCGAATAGTGATCAGGGATACACCTAACGCCCAGGTCCTGGATTTGCAGTTGGCCCAAGCAGGGAGATGCATATTCCTCCATGTGCACATTGATCACCAAACATATACTCTGGCTACTGTCTATGCTCCTAATACGGGCCAAGATGGCTTCCTGCGTGTGTACTGGCAAAATTAGAAATCTTTATGCAGGGGGAGATAATTTGACTTGGGTCCCTCCGGAAGACAGGAGCATGGGGTTATCGCAGAGCATACAGGCTCCGTCGTAGGCACTAAAGCAGAGGGTTGGTGCTGCATGATGCATCCACACCACGCTTTCTAGACTAGACTATTTATGGGTCTCCACAAGATTAATGGGGAGGGTAAAAGATGTGGAGCAGGGTGCCATTTTTTTTTTTATCAGACCATGCCACAATCACAGTGAAGAAAAATGTAGGAGTTTGGGGGCCCTGGAGAGGGGATTCCCGTCAGACCGTCTACAGGATCACATTCTCACTGGGTCGATTGGGGAATACATTTGGAGAAAACATGGACCCTTGGATGGCATCTGAGTCGGTATGGGGTGCGTTTTAAGTGGTGATGAGGGGAAGAGTTGATAGTAATGAAAGCCACAAGGGAGAAACAAAGGAGGCAGATTGAAAAGGATTTGGAGAACCAATTAGCTGAGATTTTACAGAACATAGTGACACGCATGAACAGGGCGCTGCAGAGAGAACTTAAACACACACAAGGTCAGCTCGAACTACTTTGCACAAAGTGAGCAGAGAGCTCTATTCTACACAAAACAATGGTACTATACAGGGGCGAATAAGGCAAACTGTATGCTAACGAGACAACTTAAAAGTAAAACAACGCCCACACAGTCCTAAAGATGACACCTTCAGAACGTGACTTTGTCATGGATGCAATTCTCTAAGTGTTTGCGGAATACTATTCCGCATGATACTCCTCGGATAACCTGGAAGGGGATAAGTAAGAGAATACTTAAATTTGGTCTCCCTGCCTAAAATTACTAGCTTAGAAAGGGAGGATATGGGAAGCGAGATCCAAGAATGCAAATTGGCGGATGTTATTAAAATCCTCCCTAAACAAAGCTCCCGGCCCAGATGGCTGGCTCACTAAATTCTATACCTCTGGCTCAAGGGGAGGAATGTAAAGACGATGGATGAGGCAAAAGATGTAGTTTTTTCCGAAGCCAAGGATCCGACACTCACTGGGTCCTATTTGGAGTTTGGACTAACCATTGCACTAATAAATCTTGACGCAAAGATTTATACCAAAATCTTAGCTAAAAGGCTGTCTGCTCTGTTGCCAAAACTCATTTGGCCAGCTGAGTTCGGGTTTATCCCTGGGAGACAGACACATGACAATGTATGCAGGGTCTGTCATTTGCTTGTGATAACCTCAATAATGCAGAAACCGGCATTACTGGTCTTGTTGGATGCAGAGAAAGCATTTGACTGTGTAGAATGGACTTTTCTCTCTCGTACTCTAGAGTGCATGTAGTTTGTATCTGGATTTTTCCATATGGTCCAGGCAAATTATCAGTCCCGCTCCATGCGGCTCTCAATTAATGGTAACCTCTGAAGGTGAATACAGATTTGATGGGGCACAAGGCTGGGGTGCCCGTTATCACCATTGTTGTATGCCCTGAACTTTCAACACTTATTAGCCAAGGACTGCACCACAGAGCGGGTCAGGGGGATAAGTATCAGTGGGGAGGAGCATAACATGATGGCTTTTAATGATGATATGTCATTGGCGTTAGCAGAGTAGGAAGTTCACTTCCCGCACTTATTAAGGAACTTGCGACATTTGGGGAGGTGGCGGGCGTAAACATTAATATGCAAAAATCTGAAATTGTAAACCTGTCTGTCCACCTAGATTAGCTAGAATGGATACAGCCTCAAACCCATCTTAAGACGGCACAGCTAGGGCTCTCTTACTTATGTGTCACCATAACCAAGACACTTAAGCAACTATATGGAGCAAACTACCCGCAGCTACTGCAGAAAAAAAAATCTTTCTATTGAAATGGTGCCCCCTTTCAACTTCAAGGTTAGGGAGGAAAACTGAGGTGAAAATGGTAGTACTACCAAGGATCCTATATTATTTCCAGGCTCTCCCCCTTTCACTTCCCTAATCATTTTTTAGATCCGTGAACAAAACGATCTCGGCATATATATGGCAGAACAAACCGCCCTACATTATGATGAATGCCCTGGCGGCTCCAAGAAATGAGAGGGTCCAGGGCTCCTGCATTTCCGTAAAAACGATGAAGCAGCACAACTCCAGGTGGTGAGGGAATGGTTCTCGGAAGACACTCAGAATATGTGCCCGAAACTGGATAGGACAGTAGCGGAAAGACCCTTCGCAGGGGTTTTGTGGCTCGGGAAAGCACGCAGACCGCTGAATGTACATATTAGTAGAATTGTGGGATTGTGGGCATAGTGGCGGATATCTGGGATTCATTTCTGACAAAGGGGCCCTATCCACTACTCCAGCTCCATTTACACCCCTGTTGCGTAACCCTCAACTCTTCCCAGAGCTAGAGCAGGGATCCTTCACGGCGTGGCATAAGGTGAATACAGTAATAATCTAGAGTGCCTAAAAACTGCGAGATAGGATGTAAGACCTGTAAATGGCATAAAGGGGTGGGTGAGGGAGAAGGGCTTTGCTACTATCAGTTAAAGCACTGGCTGTCAGACCCACACATGCAAGCCGCAGCCAGCAGACAAACTGACCCCATTTGAGGAATTCATACCAACACAATCAGGGTCGAAGAAGCTGGTCTTTTCCCTCTACAAACATCTTGCTAAGAGTCCGTCTCCCGCACATTGGCCATGCATGAAAAAGCATACATGAAAAAGTGGGAGAAGTCGCTGGGAAGCGAGATTACAAGGGAAAGGTGGGAATATTCATGGGGCAACCTACCTAAGCTGACGAGGTCCATCCAGCTCAGGGAAATGTGGCACAAAATAAGGTTGCAGTGGCAATACACCGGTCAGAATCCAAATAATGTATCCATAAGTGTTGCCAGAGCGTAGAAGGGATGTGAAGATAGTGGAGATTGGGCCCATACCTGGTGGGGGTGCCCGGTTATTAAACAATTCTGGGAAAGAGGTGAAGGCACAGATGAGGGAGATATTCCCCAGTAGCGAAGACACAAACATTATTGCATGGTTATGTAGTATGTGGGACCCTGATAATAGGATGTATTCTTAAAGACAAATGAGGGAGATACATAGTCCTTCTTACAGCAGTGTGGCTGGTAATCATGCAAAAGTGGAAGCAGAGACAAGCCCTGACAGTGTTTGAATGGTTGCAAAAGGTGTGACACTATGTGGCTATGAATGGGTAACCTACAACTTGCACAGGGATCAGGATGCTTTCAAGCAATATTGGAGACAAGTGTTATCATACCTCCAAAGTGACTTTAAAATGCAATGGTGCACGCACTGACAATATTGGATATACTGTGATTACTACCGGCATGTTCTTTGCATGCAATAAAGATATGTATCTGTCCCTCTGGCGTAGAATGGGGGGGGAAGGGAAGAAGGGATTGTTTGTTACTACATTTATTATGCAAAACTAATTTAAAAACAATTAAAAAGTGCAATCATCTTAAAAGAATGTCTCAAAGGAGAAAGGTGGAAATAGGTTTCAAACTATTTCATCATGGACATGTGTGAATATAGGAAAATGTATGAATGATATGTTGCTAATTAAATTATTTTTTCTTGAGAGTGGTGACTGATCAGCACTGCTTTAAGGTAATACTTTTAATTTAAGGTAGTGACTGCTCACCTCTATATCAAATTAATGCAATCAACAATAGTAATCTGTAAAGTAGCTCCTATAGCATTAATGATGCAATATTTAAGAAATGCCAGTCTGCCTATCCAGTGCATGTGATGACATTTAGATGTGTATAGTGGACACATGAGGTGAATGATGATTATGGGTAGTAAATGTAGAGGCTTATTTGAGACAACGCCTTTGCTGTTTTATGGCACTAAGTATGTGGAAGAGTGAAGGAGGAATTTGGCAAAGGTGATGGTTCCCTGCTTTTTAGTTTTGGAGTCATGAAACGTGGTAGTGATCAAGAAGAATCCTGAGAGGTGGCTGGTTTGTCAGTGTAAGTTAGTTAACTTAAAATGCAATTGATTCTTTGACGTTTCCTATGCACAAATCTGCAGCAGTGGATATGAGCATTAATCAGCAACTGTGGCACTGAAAGTAATACGCCTTTGTACAAATATGAAGTTGAAAAGGTAAGCATCATTTAGAAATCGGTTAGCTCGATTCAACCTGCACCCTGACTTGGGTTTCTTAGCATCTCTATTGTTGGTGTGCTTTATTTTTCATGTGCTGCACCTCTGCAGCAACGTTTGTGTCGAGTGTCGTCTTGTGTCGTGTTAGTCCCTATTTCTATCCTTTCACTTCTTTTACATGACTAATGACGAGATGTCTGATCGGTGACAGGATAATATTTGGAATGCGATTATTTAGTTGGCACTAGCGTGTTCTTGAGCATGGCAGGCTCTTTATCAGGGGGAGGCAGCCCCAGATGGAAGGTGTTTGAGCTTTTTAGGTTGCATGTGAATGTTGCCATGTGTGGGTTTCTGGTTTTTCTGGCATTAAGGATGTGAAGAACTGGGCCTTATGTTTTCTTGCATCAAAGATGGTGAAAGCTGGTATGCTTGGGAGTGGCAGATCCAGAACCGAGGGTGGCAGCCTCGGACAGAAAGTGTTTTGTTTTCTTGTATTTGTAGAGAGTGTGGCATTGGTTGCAGGATCTCGGTTCTGTTTGTGTCTCATATCATTATCTGCCCAAAAGAGGAAAGGTTGAATAAAACTACAAGCGCTGATGGAGCCCTCAGGCTTCAAGATCATAAGGGCCTAAACAAAACTAGGACTTCCTAGTAATTTAGAAAGACTAAAAAGGCTATATAAAATATTCTAACATTCTTCCTGTTTAAAGCGAGATATAAAAAGTATGTGGTTCGAGAAGGCCACAAGCTGGGAAATGCTGGTCTAGAGAAAAACAAGAGAAAATGTTGGCACCTAGGTCATGCACTCCGGCCAATCGTTTCCTCAGGAACACAATGGGCCTCATTACAGGTCAGGTGGTCCGGAAATAACAGTGGCGGTAAACCCGCCGCCACTGTTAATTCCGGACCGCCCGATCCTGAGTCCTGCAGGCGGGAGGTGGCGTTCCCGCCAGGTCTGACCTGGCAGGTTTACCACCGCCCGCCTGCAGGCGGACGAGGAAACACCGGCACCATCACGAGATGGTGCCGGTTTTCCCATGATCCCCTTTCCCATTGAGTCCCAAAGGACTCAATGGGAATGGGGATTTACACCATTCCGCCTCCGGAATTCCCAGAAAACCGGGGTTGTAATGCCCCGGTAATTACGGGAATCACGGAGGCGGAATGGTAATACGAGTCCGGCGGTAACCAGGCGATTTTACCGCCTCCGTTACCGCCGGGCTCGTAATGAGGCCCAATTTCTTTTAGATGAAAACCTGAGTTTGAAGCCGCTGGCTTGCACTTTGTCCCCAAGGCAACATGTATCAGCATGCTCCCACACTCCTCCTCTGTGGTACCTCCTTCCTCTCAGACCTCCTTACCTTTTCCAGAGGCCACACAATGAGGTCTTCTGTATCCTCACCCAGCTTCCTTCCTTCTTTTTGAGGCCATGCAAATGGAAGTGCAGCTCCCAATTGGAGACCTTTGTTTAATTTCTGTGGTGGCCATGTTTTTTTGTTTGCTGTAGACGGCAATCTCTGACTTTTTACAGAACACACCTTAGTTCCTTAAGGGTTGACCCAGAGTGCCACTAGCAAAAACAACCTCCCCTTTCGGCTTTACTGAGTGGTAACACCCAAGCCTTAGCGTAGTTTGTTGCTAGCTATTACCAAACAGTTTTACCTTCAGAATAGGGGTATTAGTGCTTACATCTAGTTCCAATAATAAATATATTAATAGTCCTTCAAGGCATATTGAATTCAGAAGGATTGCACAAATAAATCAACACCCTACCTCACAATTGGACGATGTATCAATACAACACAACATTGAAATGACTAGATTGGTGAGAAGAATATAGAATGATAAAACGCAATGGTCACTCAATGAGGTAGAATTAATCCACATTAAAAAAAAGAAAACAGACCCACTTCAACGGACACCTAACAGTGAGGCTTTCTGGTATCTGACACCAACCACAGAATAGACATTGGGCCTCATTACGACCCAGGCGGTCCGGAAATAACGGTGGCGGTAAACCCGCCGCCACCGTTGTTTCCAGACCGCCTGAGTCCGACCCCTGCAGGCGAGAGGTGATGTTCCCGCCAGGTCTGACCTGGCGGGTTTAACACCTCCCGCATGCAGGCGGACGAGGAAAGACCGGCAGCATTACGAGATGCTGCCGGTGTTTCCATGATCCCCATTTCCATTGAGTCCGATAGGACTCAATGGGAATGGGGATTTACACCATTCCGCCTCCGTGATTCCCGGAAAACCGGGGTTGTAATGCCCCGGTAATTCCGGGAATCACAGAGGCGGAATGGTAATACAAGTCCAGCGGTAACCAGGCGGTTTTACCGCCTCGGTTACCGCCGGATCCGTAATGAGGCCCATTGTCTTAAAAACAGCACCTTTTTAAATGTAGCAACAATATTAATACTCATTTACCTTCTCTCGAGGGATCTTTTTCCTTCCACAACCTTCGCAGGTGAGCAGGTACTTTGGGCAGACTTTGTCATGAGCCTGGTTAAATAAAGGAAAGCATACCCTTAAGTGCACATTTTCCAAACACAAACATGAATTGACAGTCGGAAAATCATTAATGCCTCAAAGAAAGCAACCAATGAGGTAAACATTCATATTGGCTCGCTTTTCAGAGTTGGCATTTCGCTTGGGAAGTTTTATAATATGTGGATATGTATTGGAATTTTTAATGATGTTTCTTGTGTGACAGATTGGTGCCCTTAAGTAGTTTGAGCTAGATGGAAAATAATCAACAACAAGAAATAATGAATATTGTGAGACAGGCATGGTATGAACAGAGAGACAGACTCAAAAGCAACAGTCTGTAAACATTTATTATCAAACTTTGCGGAGTTGGTGTAATGTCTACTTGGCCCTAACTCTGAGAGGATTGTACCCTCAACTGATGCTTCTAAGGGATGTCGATGTCCGTAAGTCCAAACGTTCTTAAAGAAAAAATCGATTCAAAGGGAAATGTAAACCACAGCTGGTTTCGGGTAGTCTTACCCATAGGTGTAGTTCTGCCAGTTCAAAGTAGTTAAATTCAACAGGGTTGACCTTGGACCCTTCCACCTAGGGCTCTTGCAGCAAGTCAATAACGTTCACAATGTCTCTGGGTCTTTTGGGGTTCCCTTCCCCAAGCTTTGATCCTTCCAGTTTCAAACACAAAGATACAGTTCCTGTTAGGCCTCTCAGGGTTCCCTTCCCCAAGTCTAGGCCTCTCTTTCCGAAGTTCAACAAACAAACAAAAAGTTCCTCTTGGAAAGATGTACCTTTCACTGCACAGTTCTTTCATGGGGTAGTATCTAGGGGTGTAACTAATAGTAGATTTAGTATTCAGCCGAATACCGAAAGTAGATTTAGTATTCGGCCGAATACCGAATACTAACTGAATAGCTCTTTCCCACCCACCCATGCATGAAGCATACGCAGTCATCGCTTATGTATTGCTTGAAACCTATGTAGTGTCCACCAATTACTAGCACTGAGGAGGGGGCCATCACTGTTAATGCAGGCTTTCTAATGCTGGGCAGAGTATTGTTTTCCAAATGTGCATCTTATACTTTCATAGAATAAAAAAGACATTTCCAAACTCAAAAATGCTGCTTAAACTTGCATTCACTCATTTTCTTTGAAAGGCGTTTCTTTCTTTGTCAGACTACCACATGCATATTATTGTGCCTCTTTCGTTTTTTACCACAGGTTAACTGGGGTGCATTTGTCTACAAAAAATGTGGCTGGTTTTGTCCTGAAGCTTGTGCAGATAGTGACACTGTGCGAGGTTTAACATAAATACAAAATGCATCAGGCTGATGTACAAGCTTCTATGCAGCTGTGCTGGGCCCTCGTGAGCAAGTTTGTTTCTTGGTGTGACTTGGGCCCTACCACAATGCCATTAAGGCAGATAAAGATTGAGTACAAGACAATAAAATCCTTAAAAACCATTAAGTGAGACAAGAAATCCTGAGGTGGGCACACAGCACAAGTGTCACCTGGCAGCGAGGTGTTGAACACTGCCTCACACCCGGGGCTTGGCACGCTCTCCATCATTTGCAGGGGTTTGTAGGAGCTCTTTTGTCTCCTTCAGCCCATGCTAATGGTGGGAGACAATGGGCCAGCCCAGCTATGAACAGGTGGCAAGAACTTCACACAGTGTTACACAGAGCCGGGGTTCACACTGTGCTTCCTCTGCTGCCAGTGAACCACGAAAAAGCACAACCCGCGTGACAAAACGCAATCTCTGAGCCCAACAGCTTTGCAAAAGCACGGCTCGGAGACAGTCCCGGATCTGAGAGCTGCGAGGGAGGCGATGGCCTCGAACTCACACACCCCAGCGCCGCCAAAAGGCCCGCCCACATCTGTTTTTATCAAGGCGATAAAATGCTGCAACGGGTGACCTGAGCCCGAACGCGCGAGCCCCATTTACAGGGGTGGGGTGGCCGTTTTATGGCACTGGAGCTCTGCGGGGGAAAGGCGGCAAAACCACGGGATCTCCCATTAAACCCCAAATTTCCCCGTGACCCTAGAAGGCTCCAGAGAACTGGCTTGCGTGCCAGCTCCAGGCTGGAGGGTGGTTTGCTACACCCACATTTTATAAGCAACAGGTGCGCTGCTAGAAGCGTGGGCGCCCTCCTGCAGGTGATTTTACTGGTTCAAATGGAAAAATCCAGGGTGCATAAATGCGTGTATTAACCAGTTGCATTGCGAGTAACCTCGGCATCTAGAAGTAACCTTGGATGATATGCCGGGTACTTTTGCTCCGGTAGTATTTGGGAATTGTGAAATATGGTTTAAAAAGTACTAATAGCAAATGTGTGACGCAAGCTGACCTAGCTACAGCAAGGGGGTAGCGGCAGCGAAGGGGGCGACAGCGGCGTGGAAGCCTGCACATTAATATCCCCATGAGCCCAGGGCACACGGCTCTGCTTGAGAGAGAAAAGAAAGTCTGCCCAATTAAGCAAGGCCTTGATAAACAGATAAGAAAACAAGTTCTGATAGGTCAAAGGGCGCCAACGCCCGAAAACACTGTTTTGCATTTGGTCAATCGATCTACATAGATAAATACTGACAAGCAAGGAATTCAAAAAGTAGAAAGGGCAAACTGTGCCACGTGAATGCCGGGCCGCCTAGTTCCCACCTAATGCACACGTTGGGCCTCATTACGAGTTGGACGCAAAGGGATACCGGGCACCGGTAAGGACACCGGTGCTGGTAATCCCTTTGCGCCCTATTCCGAGTCCCCTTAGCGGGTCCCTTCCTTAACGCCTGGTTTTACCAGGCGTTAAGGACGGGACCCGTTAAGGGACTTTAGAGCTAATAACAGTACCGCAATTTGCGGTACCGTTATTAGCGCCTTTCCCCTTCCCATTGCGCCCTATGGGGGCTCAAATGGGAATGGGGAATGGCTTTTTCAATGGGGACCTACCGGTCCGGCAGAGGTCAGAATAGACCGGTAAGTCCCCATTGAACGAGGACGGACTCGGTACCGGAATTGGAGGTAATCATGGCGCTAATAGCGCCATGATTACCTCCAAACTCGGAATGAGGCCCGTTGTCTTGATTTAAGGCGGCCACCGGGACCAGTCAAGAATTTTATCCAGCAAGAGTACCTGGGAATTTCAAATGCCTCTTGTAAGCGCGACACAGGGGCTTGGGCACCAGTGAGTATGTTGTCAAACAGTGTCTCGTTTAGAAACTGGTCGGGACAGAGCAGAGTAACGCAAAGGAGAACCTATTCGGCTTCGAGTAATAATTAATTATTCGGCCGAATGCCGAATAGCTAATTTCAGCCGGAATTCGGCCGAATAATTACTCCAAGTCGAATTCCGGTACACCCCTAGTAGTATCAGAGACTTTGAAGAACGCTGGGTTCTTTGCTCCTCCCAGGCACATCCACTCTGACTTCGAACCCCTATCCTTATTCTCTGGCACCTCTTCTTCTTCTGTGCCTCTTCCACTGCTTTTTCCTTTTTACTGTGCTTCCTGCACACCTTTTTCTATTGTACACACTTGCACCTTTTTTCCACCTTTCGGTGCCTCTTGCACACTTCTCCTTACTTCTCACCTTCCTGTGCTTCTTGCACACTTCTCTTTGCTTTTCGCTGTGCTCTCCTGCACCTTCATTTTCTCACTTGCATGCCTCTTGCACTCTCTGCATTTACTTTGGGTCAGTTGCACCCTCTCTCTCACTTTCGGGTCACTTGCACCCTTTTCCTGGCTATCCGGCTTCCTCCTCTGTTACTTTATTGTCTTTCTCAGCTTCAGGTCCCTTGCACCCCCCCCCCCCCTTGGCGCTTTCCGCACCACCAGCACACTTGCACTGTCTCTTTTTTCCGCACCTCTTGCGCCCTTTTCTGTAACTCTGTTTTGCTTTTCTTCCCGCTTTTCAGTTTTACACTTGCTTTCTTCGCTTTGTATTCGATTACTTTGCTTTACCTTTTCCCTTTTCTTTGTTTTTTCCACTTTGGCTCTCCGGGCTGTTCACCTTTCTCAACGCTCCTGCTCCCGCGCTCCAGCCACCCACACACTACTTTCTGGCTCAGGAAACTCACCATTAGTAGCGTTGTGCTGGCGAGCAGGTAAAGGGGCTCTTGCGTCAAGTTCAGGGTCTCACCACCTGCCTCTCGGAAACCCCTGGGACCGGCACAAATCTCAGGGGAACCAGCACTAGCATGAACAAGGCCAACAGACTGCCTTCCGTCCCGCTTCGGCTCCCTGGAGAAATGGCTCTGTTGCCACGATGCAGCCCCTTTCACACACCTGGCCAGCATCTCGGTGTCCTGCACTCCACCGGTCCCTCTGGACTCCTATTCCTGCAACCTTCTGTTCCTTGGCTCCTCTGGTCCAGTCAACATCCCCAGCTTGCTCTCAGACTCTGGCAGAACCACCCTTTTTATATTGCAGGTGAAAGTCAGTTGGAGTCAGGTGTGCACAAATAGGGAAATGTGCCTGGCCTTGCCAGACTATTAGTGTGACAATTCAAAGGTGTTCGATGGTAGGCCTCCCTTTGCATACCCAAGTTATGGCTAGGGGTAATCTTCATTGCTCCCGTTCGCCTCTTGCTCATTCCAGTAAATATTGAAATTGGGAGGGGTAGAAGGGGTGAGAGTGGAAATACCCCATGAAGACAGAGAGAGTGGGTTGGTGGTCAATTAGGAAGGGGGAGTACCATGTCTCACCCTTGGGTATTCTCCTCCAAATCCCTGCGGCCCTCCACTAAGGTGATCCTCCCTCGCTTGTCCAACCCCAAGGTTGGGATCCAAAAGCGATGACCCATACCTGGCCACCTGAATGGAAGATCTCGGCGGAGTAGGTGGGAGAATACCATCAATGGTAATGGAAGGTGGGACCCTGACCGAGAGAGGAGGACAGCGAAGTTCAAATCGGCTGGTGCTGTCCAGCTGATGGGGTCCTGGATGTGCAGCATCCGTCACGGAGAAGAGGACCTTGAAAGAATTCCAAAGCGCCACTTTGGAAAAGGGAATCCATGCGGCAGACCTAAGTGGGAACTGAGCATGCAGAAAGACAGAACCGAAGCAAGTTACCAACACGCTGTGCTGGGAAAGTAGAGAGAAAGAGAACGCTAAAGGAGGGGCTATCATGACAAGTCCTGATCCAGGAAAGGAGGGTGGTGGCGTTACCGCAGGAGAGATGCATTGGACACTTTGGTCCATACACAGCGCTGAGACCACAGAAACAAAGCAGACGAAGAACAAAGCGGGAGAAGCCATCCCAATACGAAGAGAAAGAATCCCCAGTCCTCGCAGGACCCCAGTGACATTACACCCAACAAACCAGAGGTGAGGAGGAAAATGGGAGACCCAGGAGGGGAACGAGAGAGAGTAATACTCATCACTGGGACACACATACTCGCCTCAGTTCAACGGAAGATTTAAAGATACTGAGAGAGACTATAAGCATTACCGGGACACGCATACTCTGCCCAGTCAACAATGTAAGGAAGGCATGATATCAAACAGTGAAGACAGACACAAGTGATCACAACAGTTCAAGAGTGTCTATTGAACTTTAAATGGGTTGGTTGAACGCCTATATAACCCTAAAGTTAAAGATGGGAGCAAGCTACAACCATCAAATAATAATAATGGAGTCCTAGTGGAGTCTCTGTCAAAATAAAAGGGCCTATACTAATAAACCTATTGCCAATCCTTACTTTTAAATACAAATCATGTGGAAAACAATGTTATGCAAAAAGAAAATTGTTCCAAGAAATGGTATGTCAGGATAGATGAGCAGTTGGCTTCCCTCCCCCACATTAGTTTTCAGCACGGGACAAGACTGCACGATCGAGCTTCGCAAACACACTGGCTTTTTGGCCACGAGGATGCAGTCGAAAAACTTAAGGATCAGGGCCTTCTGTGCCAAAGTCTTTACCATTCAAAGTCTCTTATTGCAGAGGGCCTGATGCAACAAACATCAAAGTTCCCTTCTTCTAAGGATTTTCACATTCACAAGTTCTTGGGTGATTCACTGTTCACCACAGGCACCCCTCTGTCGGGCTCAGACCCTTTAACACAAAATTTACAACTGGTCTCCCATGTTCGGGCTCGGACCACGTATTTCCCTCGTTAGAGCTCAGACCCCTTGAATTGCAATGTTCACAATTATACACAGCTTTTCCCTTTCTATCAAAGATCGAAGACTTTCGATTGAGCAATGGATTTTGCTTAAACCTTCGCAGGACCATTTTGATTCACAGTTCTTTTCTCAGTCTCTTCTTTAACTTTCACATCTGCCACTTCTTAGCTGGATACCTCACAGAGACCTTCGATTGAGCAAACTTGTGGTGCCGGACCACTCTCAACGGATTTGTATCTTTCTTTTTCAAAGTTCAAACATTCATCAGCAATTTAGCTTTACTCGTGTCTTTCATCGCAGGTGTTTAACAATGTTTGTTCCTGCGCTCGTTGTACAATGTTGCAGCTTGCAACCTTGACTTCAACACAGACCGGTCTTGCATCGGTTTCACCAACTCACTGTCTGTGTTGATCTCTCTGGCGCTACTTTGTTCTTGGAGCCGAGGACGATACCACGGCAGCTGCTGCTCCTCCTTGACTTGGTCAGGTACGTGGTAGGGCATCTGGTATCTCTGACACACAATGCAGTATTCCTCAGTCTGGTGTCCTGGTCTTGCGTTTTCTGATCTCCAGGGTTCTCGATAGTAACTGTTTCTTGCCGGAAAGGTGAAGGGTATTTCCCTCCTTGAGGACCCTTCTTGGTTTGCCGTCTTTCTCCCCTCGTTCAGCTGCCATCTCGAAACTGCTGTTCCTTTGTGTGCTTTGCCTCAGAGTGTGCTCTCGCGCTCTGCCTTTTATCCATATGGGGAGGAAATCAGGTGTGAGTGATTGCCAGTAATTGCCTGGCCATAGTAGTGGCACATGTCAGTTAACCCGCTCGGGTGTGAGTGTTTTCTCCCAGAGATGGCTGTCTGTGTGAAAGTGTTTGTAAAGGGGGGGGGGGGAGTTAAAAGTTCTCATGTATCCTACCTTGTAGGATGGGGTATTTGTGTTATGGGGGGTGGGGGGGAATACCACGTCTCGTCATCCGGTGTCCCACTACCCGAAGACCCCTCACCCAGGTGATCCTCCCGCTCTGGTCCACCCCCAAGGTCTGGATCCAAAGGTGATGGCTGTGCCCCAGCCACCTGAGAGAGAGATCCTCAGGGACTAGCGGGTGAGACACCTTCTGGTTTCTCACAACAACAATTTATACAAATACCAAGGAGTGACAATAATTATTGGAGCCTTACTGGAACATTCCGACTCATCACAGTTTAGAAGAAGTAATACAAGGAAGTGAGAAAGAGTGTTGAAACTTTAGTTTGAATTCAACAAGAGGAAAAGGAAATTACAAAAGACAGGAAAGACTGTTGTCCGAGTAAAGAGAAAGGTGTTGAAAGATCCTATGAGAGAACAAGAATAAATGAAAGAACAGAAGAGCAAGAGAGAATGAAGAGAAACCAAGCCGAGAACCATATGGAGAACTGAGAGAGGCTGGTAGATGAACTGTATATATTGATTAGTGTGGTGGCAAAAGATATCTACGAGTGCCACATTGAACTAAACTTGAGGAAAACCCATACACAGGAGAAGGAACTCATTGCCTGTCCTTTGGTTATTAATATAGTGGTAGGGCCAGAATAAAGCGGCTTTGGGAAGCAGACTGACTCTGATTATGGACTTTCACTTGACGAGCACCTTAGTTCGTTTTTCAGGTAGGGAACACACATAGTTTAGGGAAAGATAGGAGTTTGCATCTTTATGTTAAATGAAAATATCTCAAAATGGAAAGTCAGAGTCTGTGTCCTTCTTCTGACTTGCCAGAGTGGGAACGAATTGCTCTAGGTATCAACCTCTCAGAGGTCCACAAAATGTATTTTCTAGGGTGTACTGCCCAGTCTTTGAGAAACGACCAATATGCACCCAGGTAATCGCTATATATATATATTCACTGAAAAAAACTTTGTTAAGGGGGACGTTATAGTTAAGTTGCACTAATAAAAACCTATGAAATTCAATAAAAAACATTGTTAAAGGGATGTTATGGTTACAAGTAAAACCGAAAAACCCAAGAAATTCGCAAGTTATGGTAAGTCAACAGTGATGTCCTCAATGCCATTTGTGATGCCATCTTTGATGTCCTGGGTGTTAGTCTTAGCAGTACACGGTAGTGGCGCGAGTTATGGTTGCTTACCTTACCATAACTCGTGAATTTCTGGGGTTTTTCGGTTTTACTTGTAATCATAACGTCCCTTCAACAAAATTTTTTCATTGAATTTCATAGGTTTTTATTAGTGCAACTTAACCATAATGTCCCCTTGACAAAGTTTTTTTAACTGATAGATATATATATATTCACTACAAAAAAACTTTGTTGAGGGGACGTTATGGTTAAGTTGGCCTACGAAAAACCTGTCCACTTCACCAAAAAAAAAAAAGTTCACCCTCCCCATTATGGTTCAAATTAAAACTGAAAAACCCCTGAAATTCGCCAGTTATGGCAGACTGAGCCCCATACTTGCCATCACCACTGTGCACTGCTAACAGTCACACCCAGAACATGAAAGATGTATCTCAAATGTAACTGATGACATCACTGACCACATCACATGTTTAGCCCCTTTGTTTTCGTTCCCTGCTCTATATATATATATATGTGTACATTCAGTAAAAAAAACTTTGTTAACGGGATGTTATACTTCACCAAATATGAAACCAAAAAACACTATATAGCTGCAGTCAGACAGTAGTGTAACTAATATTTCATGGTTGGTGCAAATGTTTTTGAAGCATAACCTTATCAAACGATATGTTTTTCTAATTGTTACTCCCTACATTCTTTCTGCTCTTTCCCTGCACCTCAAGGTTAAAAAACAACTGACCCTTATGGCTGTCGACAAATATGCGGCCATACTGAGCTCGTATTTCAAACAGAAAATGAAGTGGCCTTCACTGCGAATGCAAATACATTCTCATTTTGCAACAACATATCAGCGGCTATTCATGAGAACCGCTACTCCTGTACATGCGCAGAACTGCTGTGTACACGAAATAGAGCAGGTGGCTGCCTCAGATTCCCGCTTGTCTGACCGCAGTAATGTTGTTTATGTATTGTACAATGGACGCAGTAAGTTCATTTCGTACAATGAGTAGCAAGCTTCACTGTACCGTACGACAGTGCTAACAAGAATACTTCAATGTTTCACTTTCTACTACCAAGTCTCATTAACGCTCACCCTTCGAAACAGTGTTCCATAAGTGTAACAAGTGCATTGGTGTCTTCTTCGTTTAGGTATGTTAGCGGCGATGTTCAACAGAAAACAAAGTAAACATGGCGGACGTATCAAAATATTAAGACGCACTTCATGCTGTGCCACAACCAATCGGTGAAAGCGCAACATGGTTGCGGCCAGCACGCCACGGAATAGCCAATTGCAATCTTCTCCACGGAGCGAACAGGGAAGTGTGACCGCGGAGCGGACATAGATATCACTAATTTGTAGAGACATACTTTTTGATCGTTTTTAAAGAACTACTGGATGAATTGTCAAAAAATTTACAAAAGCACGCTTTCGCAACCAAGCCCCTGCCACTGCCGCACATTTGGTTGAAATCCGTCCAGCGGTTTGGCCTGTAGCCGTGAGCAAAGTTTTCCCCCATTCAGTCTATGGGAAAAACAGAAGTTTTGGGACCCCCACTATAACATTTGCCCCCCCGTATCAAACCTCAACAAACTTTACAAAATAATTCAGAGTGGCCCATATACTCTTTTTGCAAAGTTTGGTGAGGATTCGTTGAGGGGGAGCGAAGTTATAAGCTGCCCAAAAAGTGCTCTTCCTATGGAAACAGCAACTTAACCATAACTACATGGCCACTAATGTGGCCGTGTAATATATGGGATACATTACTCACCGTAATCGTATTTCTGATGCTTGTATCTGCTTAGATTCACATGCTGTGCGTAGGCCGACATCGGTGTCTAGTCAAATGGTCGACAGACAAAGGGTCGACAGTCAAAAGGTCGACACAATTTGGTCGACAGGTCAAATGATCAAATTTTTTTTTTAGTTATATATATTTTTTTAGGTTTTCGTTTAGGGAAGAAAAAGTGGTTTTAAGCAAAAAAAAAAAGAGGATTGGGGGGACCCCGCCCCCCCCAAAAAAAAAATGTGAAACATTTTTTAAAAAAAATCGATCATTTGACCTGTCGACCTTTTGGTGTCGACCATTTGTCCTGTCGACCATTTAGATTCGATCATTTGACCTACAACCGCCGACATCTAGTGGAAGCTGCGGAGTATTACAGTTTGTTTTCCGAAACTCGAAAATGGGCGTCGACACATGGCGTGCCAGTAATACTATCCCTAGTGTGACGTCCACTGTACCCATGATCCCTCACGCGTCTAGAACCCCCAGATTGTATTTTTTCTGACATGAGGTAGCATGAGGAGTAGCGTGAGTACAGATAATCCAAGCAGATAGATAGATAGATAAGACTACAAGCATCCATGCGCCTTCTCTCAGAGGGGAGGAAGGGTGGGTCGCATGCGATTCTAAGTCGATACAAGCATCAGAAATACGATTACGGTGAGTAATGTATCCCTTCGCTTGTGGAATCTGCTTAGATCACATGCTGTGCATAGATTAGCGAGCAGTGTTAGAAGAAGGAGGTGGGATGTGAGAAGTTTCATGAGCAAATAAATGTCTTAGAACCGCTTGTCCCACTTGAGTATCTGTCTTGGAATGGGTGTCAATGCAGTAGTGCTGAGTAAAAGTGTGAATAGAGCTCCAAGTAGCTGCTTTGCAAATGGTGTTGAGGGGTACATTTGCAATGAAAGCCAGAGTGGCCCCAATGCCTCTTGTAGAGTGGGCCCTTGGCGTGAAAGGCAAATTTTTTTCAGAAAGGGAGTAACACAGCTGGATACAGTTAACAATCCACTTAGAGATGGCACCTTTAGAGACGCGATCTCCCTCTTTGCCTGTAGCTACGGAGACAAATATTTGGTCTGTTTTCCTTAGCGGTCTAGTTTTGTTTACATAGTATAGGACTGCCCTACGCACATCTAGGGTGTGTAGTTTCACCTCAGCCGAGCTTTGTGGGTCTTGGAAGAAAGCCGGAAGCTCGATGGACTGGTTCACGTGGAATTTAGAAATAAACTTAGGTGAGAACCTAGGGTGTGTACGTAAAACCAGTTTATCTTTATGAACCGTAAAGAAAGGATCCTGAACTGACAGAGCGTGAATTTCACTGACCCTCCTTATAGAAGTAATTGCTACTAAGAAGGCCGTCTTATAAGTCAGGTGTTTGAGACTGCTTTTATGCATGGGCTCGAATTGGGGGGCCCATGAGTTTGGATAGCACCACGTTAAGGTCCCATCCTGGTGGTGGGTTTGAAATTGGAGGGTGAAGTCTCTTTACTCCTTCCATGAAGGCTTTAACCACTGGTACTTTCCACCACGACACCTTGTTATGGGAGGTGGTGTATGCTGACAGAGCTGCCAGGTGTACCTTTAGTGAGTTAAAAACCAACCCTGCGTCCAGCAGGTGGAGCATGTATGTGGCAATTGTGGAAGAAGTGCAATCAACTGGGTTGATTTGCTTATTCTGGCACCAGATAACAAATCTTTTCCATTTGTCAAAGTAGCAGTGCCTCGTGTTTGGCTTCCTAGATTCTCTTAGGATGTCCATACATCTATGTGGTAAATTGAGATGTCCAAACTCTATGGCCTCAGGAGCCATACTGCCAGGTTCATTGAGTTGGGTTGAGGATGCACTTTCTGGCCTTGGTGCTGGGACAGTAGGTTGTACTAGCCTGGGAGTTTGATGGGTTCGCACACCGCTAGTCTGCGTAAGTGTGGGAACCACGGTTGTCTCGCCCACATGGGAGTAACTAGGACGAGCGTCATCGATTCTCTGTTCATCTTGTTAACCACCTTCCTGATGAGAGTTGGTGGAAAAGCGTACGCAAATATCCCTGAGCAGTTCATGCACAGGGCGTTCCCCTGGGAGTCTGGTTGGGGGAACCTGGATGCGAATCCTGGGCACTGTCTGTTTTCGCTTGTGGCTATAGGTCTATAGTGGGGAAACCCCACTGAGAGAAGATATCTTCTACGATTTCTCTGTGTAGACACCATTCGTGTTCCTCTGGGAGGGGATCTCTGCTCAAAGCGTCCGCCAGAGAATTGAGATCCCCTGGAACATGTTGAGATGACAGGAAGATGTTCCGTCTGAGTGCCCATATCCAAATTTTCTGGGCAAGCTTGGACAGATTGGGTGAACGAGTCCCTCCTTGCTTGTTCAGGTAAAACATGGCTGTAGTGCTGTCCGTCAGGATCTGCACTGACAGGTTCAACAGGTAGGGCTTGAACGCTTGAAGCGCTTTGAATACTGCCAGAAGCTCTAGCAGGTTGATATGATTCTTGGCCACTGAGTGAGACCAGAGACCCTGAGCTGTGTGGTGGAGATGGTGTGCTCCCCACCCTGACAGGCATGCGTCCGTTGTGACTACCACCTGTATCTCGGGATCATAAAAGGGTTTCCCCTTGGACAGATTTTCTCTTGTCCACCAGTGAAGGCTTTGTACAAGTGTTGGTGAAACGACCACTAGATCGTCCCACTGACCACTTGCCTGAGACCACTGTTTCGCCAACCATTCTTGCATGGGACGCATGCGCAGGCGCGCGTGGGGGACCAGTTAAAAACATGACGCCATCATGCCCAGCAAACGCGTTGCTTTGCATACCGTTATCTTGCGACCGGCTTGATATTGCGGAATTTGCAGCAGTATATTCCGAATTCTTTCCTCTGATGGAAAGGCCAACCCCTCTTGTGTGTTTAGGACAGCTCCCAGGAACTGTTTGGAGGTGCTTGGCACCAGACTTGACTTTTTATCGTTTATGGAGAAGCCTAATTCGAAGAGGAGGTCAATTGTTCTTTGAATGTTTGTTCTGCAAATTACTGGGGTCTCCCCCGTGATGAGCCAGTCGTCCAGATAAGGGTACACTGGGATTGCCTCCCTGCGCCGCCGCCACCGCCAGTACCTTGGTGAATACCCTTGGAGCCGAGGCTATCCCGAAGGGCAGTACCTTGAACTGGTAGTGCTGACTGTCCACCTTGAAGCGCAAGTATCTTCTGTGCGCTGGGAACATGGAAATATGAAAATAGGCATCTTTCATGTCCAATTTTGCCATGTAATCCCCTTTTTTTAGGAGGGGGATTACCTCTTGGAGAGTAGTCATGCGAAATTTTTGAGGCTTGACATACTTGTTTGCAGGCCGTAAGTCCAATACTGGGCGCATTGTCAAATCTTTTTTTGGCACAAGGAAGTAAATTGAATAAATACCCTTGTTTACCTGGTGTCCCGGGACAAATTCTATCGCGTCCTTTGCTAGAAGATTGGCGATCTCTTTGAGGAGTATCTTCTGGTGGTCTAATGAATGTACTCTTTGTCGTGGAGGGTGGTTTCGGGGACGCTCTAACATTTCTATGCAGTATCCTGCGGACACTGTGGACAGCACCCATCTGTCTGATGTGATCCCTTCCCAAGCTTGGGTGAAGTTGGAAATGCGTCCCCCTACTGGGGATGCGTGAGAAGGGACCCTGAACGGAATGTCACTGTTTTGGGGGAGGCGTGCCGCCGCCTCTACTGGGGCTGCTTTTACCCTTACCACGTCCTCTTTTGTTACCCCTGCCATCACCCTGGGTAGACTGCTGGTTGTTGTTGTCCCATGGTGTACCCTGCCCCTGGGAATAGTTGGAGCCTCTCTGTGAATTTTGGCCGCGTGGGCGACGAGAATTGCCATTCCCTCTTTGATTCGGGGATTTGTTGGTTAATTGGCCCAGGGATTTGAGAGTCTCGTACTCATCCTTGGCATTTTTTAGTGCGTCCTCTACCGCCTTGCCAAACAGTAGATCGGGCTCCACCGGTTTGTCTATTAACGATGTTTGGGTCTCGGGTTTGAACCCAGATTGCCGTAACCAAGCATGTCTTTTGATAACAGTGCTTTCTGCTATCAGTCTGCCGGCGTTATCCGCGGCGTCAAAGGTTGCTTTAAGGATGCAACCGGACACGGCTCTTCCCTCCGACGCCAACTGGCCTTTTAAAGGTTCCAGGGCGGAGTCAATGAGTGCCGCGACCTCTTCCCACTGGTGGCAGTTGTAACTCGGCAGTAGGGTGGTGGAGTTGGCAATCCTTGCCTGGTAGGCGGAAGTGGAGGCTACTTTCCTACCCAAACCATAGATCTTTTTGCTCTCCTTGTTGGGAGGAGCATCAGACGATGATAGGGGCGTTCCTGCCCTCTTTCGGGTGTTTGTCACCACCAGGGAGTCCGGCTTCAGTTGCCCCCTTATGTACAGCGGGTCTGACTGGGCTGCCCTGAACAGTTTTTCGATCCTGGGGTTTACTGCCCTGGTGAGGTTGGGATTTAGAAGGGAAGGGTCTATTCGCCTCTGTATAGATTTGAGAATAGGGATGGCCTGGGCAACAGGTCTCCTTTCAACCACTAGCTCCTCGGCAAAATCCCTCTCTTCCTGTGCTCCCTGGGTAACTATGCGGAAGTGTTCCGCCGCTCTGGACAACACCTCGTTCAGGAGAGGTTGGTTGTCGACCGGGGAGTCGGTAACCAGAGGTTCTTTGCCTACTGGGGAGTCTACCCTGTAGGTTTCTGGGTCATCCTCGTCCTCCTCTTGGTCCTCGAAGTAAGGTGGACAGATAAGTACACACACAGCTGAAAGTAAAGAGAAACAAAGAGTAGGCAAGTGTAGCAAGGGAATAAGGTACAACAGAATGGATTCCCTCTTGGGGTGTATGCAGATATAGGAAAAGAGTATTCCACGGACCTTAGGAAAAACTCTAGCCTTCTGCACAGTTTGCTATAACAGAGGCCCACACTGTTTGCTCATGGCTTGGAACAGCAGCTATGGGTGTCTGTAACGCAGAAACGAGACAAGGGAAGGGGCAGAGGTTGCCTGACGGAAACCAACAGACAAGCTCTGTACAAAGGGGTCTACAAACAGAACAAGAGAAGTCACTAACTTACAAATCCAGAAAAAGGAAGTCGATAAGCAAACTAGCAGAAGGAAATGAAGGGAAAGCAGTAGAGGGTTGAAAACAAGGAAGAAAGCAAGGGAGCAGCAGTCAGGAAACAGAGGGCCTGCAGAGGACTGTAGGGTGCAAGGTAGAGAGCTCAGATGAGCAGGACAGCAAAGAGCAAGCCCAAATGAGCAGGGCTGAAAGGAAGGAAGCCCAGAGGGAAAGGGCTTAGGGTTGCGGAGTGAAGCAGGCTGCACGGCAAGGAGCGCAGAAGGACCGGGCAGCAAGGAGTAAGCCCAGAAGAGCAGGGCCGCTGACTGTAGAAGGCAGCAGAGGACTGTAGAAGGCTGCTAGACTGGAAGCCCAGCGGACGAAGACTGTAGGTTGAAGGCAGCAGAGCGTGATCGGCTGCAAGGCAGGAGCCTGGAAGGCAAGGGGGGAAGGTAGCAGCGGAGCGTGATCGGCTGCAAGGCAGGAGCCTGAAGGCAAGGGCGGAAGGTAGCAGCGGAGCGTGATCCGCTGCAAGGCAGGAGCCTGGAAGGCAAGGGCGGAAGGTAGCAGCGGAGCGTGATCGGCTGCAAGGCAGGAGCCTGGAAGGCAAGGGCGGAAGGTAGCAGCGGAGCGTGATCGGCTGCAAGGCAGGAGCCAGGAAGGCAAGGGCGGAAGGTAGCAGCTGAGCGTGATCGGCTGCAAGGCAGGAACCAGGAAGGCAAGGGCGGAAGGTAGCAGCGGAGCGTGATAGGCTGCACGGCAGGAACCTGGAAGGCAAGGGCGGAAGGTAGCAGCTGAGCGTGGTCGGCTGCAAGGCTGGAGCCTGGAAGGCAAGGGCGGAAGGTAGCAGCGGAGCGTGATCGGCTGCAAGGCAGGAGCCTGGAAGGCAAGGGCGGAAGGTAGCAGCGGAGCGTGATCGGCTGCAAGGCAGGAGCCAGGAAGGCAAGGGCGGAAGGTAGCAGCTGAGCGTGATCGGCTACAAGGCAGGAACCAGGAAGGCAAGGGCGGAAGGTAGCAGGGGAGCGTGATCGGCTGCAAGGCAGGAACCTGGAAGGCAAGGGCGGAAGGTAGCAGCGGAGCGTGATCGGCTGCAAGGCAGGAGCCTGGAAGGCAAGGGCGGAAGGTAGCAGTGGAGCGTGATCAGCTGCAAGGCAGGAGCCCGGAAGGGCCAAGGCGGAGGCTGAAAAGCAGCAGAGCGTGATCAGCTGCAATGCAGAGAGCCCGGCAGGGTACTGGATCCAAAGCAGGAGTAAGGAGGAACCGCATACAAAGATCCGTAGCTCGAAGCAAAAAGGTGCTAGAAGGACTCTTAATGGAAGAGACTGAGCCCCTGCAGGCAGCAGCTTTTATACCGCCCTGCCCAGCACAGAGGCAGGCTAATTGGTCGCACCTGGATCAGCACACCTGCATACAAACTGCCTCCTCCCTCTCTGTTCCTGAGCTGGTGGAAGCAGAGCTGATCCCTAGGGCTTCTGGGGATTGTAGTTCTGATGATGACAAATAGGAATAGCCAGGAATAGATAGTTATAGCCAAGTGCATTGTGGTAAGTGTAGTTTGTTGGGAAAAATAGAAAAGCACCAAAGTCTCGCAAATGGGAAATATGGTCCAAGAAGTGAATAGTGGTTGATCCAAGAGTTTTCCACAGATAAATGAATAACAATTAGTCCATATTGATCGCCAATGTATGCGCCCATGGCGCCGGTATGACAGTAATACTCCCCAGCTTCCACTACATGTCGGCCTATGCACAGCATGTGATCTAAGCAGATTTCACAAGCCTCAGAAATATATATACTCACTAACAAAAACATTGTTAAAGGGACGTTATGGTTAAGTTGCACTAGCAAAAACCTATGAAATTCGATGTAAAAACGGTGTTACAGGGATGTTATGGTAACAGGTAAAACCAAAAAACCCACGAAATTCGACAGTTATGGTAAGCTAAGAAACCATAACTCGTGCCACCAGTGTGCACTGCAAGGTTTAAAACCCATGACATCAAGGATGGCATCACAAATATCATTCATGACATCACTCACGACATCACATGTGTGGCTCCCTCTGTTTTGGTCACTACCCTACGTAGGGCAGGTGCGTTTCTTCACTAACAGTCATGAACAAACAATTGAAAAAGTTCTATATTTGTGTACGGCAACCTTCTCATTTGTTCTTACACACCTTTCTTAACGGTTCACTCACATTATATGATACATATAGGGGAAGAGGAAAGAGTAAAACACAGCACTGGTTTCTGTGCATGAAGATAATCAGTTATGTTATGAACAGTTTCTGGTAATACTGCTGCTTTTTAGCTTACTTTAAGTCCCTTGCATATGGTCATGTTTGTATGCATTATGCTGTCTTTATGGTTTCTTTGCAGTAGGGTAAATATGTAGTTATAAAGACAATGGTAGCTACTTTTTACATGTTTCACAGTACCCGACACTCTAAAACGAATGCATTAATATTGTCATTATATAACATGGAAAGCTTTTGAAGGTTACACTTCCATGAGCCATGGTGCAGACAATGGCTACGTTTGCACATGAGTTCCTTCATATACACTGAAAAATTGTGTAATACTATGGTGTGTATGCCAATGCATTCCTCCATGACATAATTCTCTCATGATAGTTCTTCCAATATTCTTTTATAGTTTTCTGCCACCATTACAATAACAATCCCTTGAGGAGGCTTCCTACGAAAAGTAAATGCACATGTAATATCATGAATAAGATTTGTGATGCCATCTTTGATGTCATGGGTGTTAGTCCTTGGAGTGCGCACTGGTGGCACGAGTTATGGTTGCTTAGCTTACCATAACTGTTGGATTTCGTGAGTTTTTCGGTTTTACCAGTAACCATAACGTCCCTGTAACAACGTTTTTTCCATCGTATTTCTTAGGTTTTTGCTAATGCAACATAACTTAACCGACTTAAAGTTTTTTCATTGAATTTCATAGGTTTTCATTAGTGCAGCTTAACCATAACGTCCCTTTAACAAAGTTTTTTCAGTGAATTTCATGGGTTTTTACCAGTGCATGCTATTTTTCTACAACTTACTAATATCATACTTACCCAATATAGCAATATTTATGTCCAATTTACAAAGTGTCACCTTAAAACTCTGCCATTTCCCACCTTCTAGAATCATTTTTAACACTTCTATACACTTTTTTGCAACTATTTCAACTAGTTTTGCATCCGTAGACTTCATTGCGGACCTTACGGACAGTGCCACATGACCTTATGCTGGAGCGCAGCATGATGATGTGTCCGAGAACCCTTCCGCACTTCACGTTAAGATCCGTGCTCGCGGACAGTTCGGAACTGCATTTTCTACTGATCTAGTAACTTTCAACTTCAAAATTTCCCTTGCACAGCTCCAACACCTATTCCTACTCAGTATCCATTTACAAACTAGTACACAGTACATAATTTTAGCAAAACTGCTATTTATCTTAAAATGGCATCAGCTAATGCCATCCCCTCCTCCCCCAAGAGCCACCACCACTTCTGTAACCAAGGAGCATGAGAAACACTGTCCCATACCCTAGAAATAACACACGCGCAACATTTTCCCCTGTCCACCTGCCCCTCCATATTATTGTTTGGTGCCTCTTCCCTCATCACACTCCCCACCTTTCGTTCTAAGCTCTCTGGGCAACAAAAAAATGTTTTTTTTTAAAATACATCCAAAAACAACAAAAGAAATGTTCCTTTAGGAACCACCTTCCACAGTTAAAAAATAGAACTAAATAAAACTTATAGACTCCATCTACTTTATATTTCTCAGTAAAGTACGTAGACTCAATAAGATTTTCCACCATTTCCATTTGCATTTTGTGTTATGCTAATGGGAATATTGTGGCGTTCATCCCCCGTTCCAGAGACTGGAACTGTGGGTACTAACCCGGCAGCCCAAGTGTATCAGCCCAAGTGAAGCGAGGGTGGATAACGAGGTCTCCGGACCATTATCCCCTCCATTCCAACCGCTGTAATGGGGGATGAAGGGCATTAGCACCCTAGGTTCCCAAAACAGGAACCCGGGTGCTAAAAAAAGGATTTTTCTTCCTACACTGGGACACCATGGAAAGGGAAGGCGGGGTTCCATACAGGGCCCCTCTTCGCTTTCCATGGCAGCCTGCAGAAGGCGAAAAGAGAACCGTATGACCATATTACCACAAGCACATTTTTCTTCCCTTTCAAACCTAACCCAATTTCGAATAACTTTACCACAAAGCCAGTCCCAGGTGGACATGGCCACTTTAACCCCATGTGTTGTCCCTCGTGGACATGGCCAATAGCCAGATTGCCCGGATAATGACCTTATTCCATGACCCGGACAATCTGGCCACTGCCCATGGCCACAGGCAACATCTCAGTCACCAAAGGTATATGATATGATATTTTATTTGTATTGCGCTCGTACACAGGTGTTTCAGAGCGTGACTAGGAAAGGGAGGGGAACATTGGAGAACAACCAAAACGATCTTACTAGGCCCAATGACATTGAGAACGCGCAAGTGCATGGGAAAGGGAAAAGAGGGAAAAGTGCATGGAAGGGGGAGAGTGGAAAGTGCAGAGCAGAGGAGAGCAGATAAATAATAAATAAAAAAGAAAAAGAAAATGGAGCCAATAAACAGTGGTAGTGCAGCCAAGCAAGTGGCAAGTGCTGTCTTTAAGGCAGCAGACTGAGTAAGTCTGATAAGTTCAGAAAAAGAAGAAAATGGGGGTGGGGGCTGCATGAGTACAGATACAGTCACCAGTGCAAGGGGTGGCCAAGAGGCAGTACAGGAGGGTGGCAAGGTGAGCAGGTACCTGGGCCCAGTGGACAGAGGGTGGCCAGGTGCACAGTGCCAAGAGAGAGCAGATCAGCAGGGGAGAAGGGGAGCGAAGGCAGAAGCAAAGAGGAAGGTCTTGAGGTGCTTCCGGAACCGGAGATGGTTCTCCTCAAGTTTTAGAGTGGCAGGGAGGCTGTTCCAGAGGGAAGCCCCAGCCGAAAATAGAGATCTACCGCAGCTCGTTTCTTTGAAAAACGATTGACCCGGAGGGAGTTAGAGGAGCGAAGAGCTCGAGAGGGGAGGTATTTGTGGAGGGATAGCTGAAGGTATTTTGGACCCAGGCCCCAGAAAGCCTTGTTGACAATGCAGAGGGTTTTGAATTTAATCCTTGCATCCACTGGGAGCCAATGGATAGACTTCAGAGCTGGAGAGATACGATCCAGGGCTTGAGGCCAAGGACAAGTCTTGCAGTCCTGTTCTGGATAAGTTGCAGAGGTCGGAGAGTAGAGGCAGGTAGATTTGGAAAGAGGTTGTTACAATAGTCCAATTTAGAGAGAACCAGAGCTTGGGAGACAGTGAACTTCTGAGGGAAGGAAAGGAAAGGCAGAGTACCTCTGAGGAGGTGCAGTATGAAGTTTGACTTTTTAGAGACCTCAGAGATATGAGTGGAGAAGGAAAGTGTGAAATCAAAGATGACCCTGAGGTTCTTAGCCTCGCAGGTAGGGGTGGGAGGAGGGCCAAGGGAGGCCGGCCAGAGAGTAAGGGAAAAGGATGGAGATGGTGTGCCGATGA